>NC_138371.1:112523043-112539867 GCF_054177405.1 Leptonychotes weddellii
TTTTTTTTAAGTTACATCTCTCTTGCCCAAAACTTCAGAAAGGAAGAAAAGAAAATGTGACACCCTGGGTTCCATAGATTACACTTATAAAACCACACTCTCTAGTTATGTAAATTAGCCCCTCAGTGAAGTCATGCAGCACTGTAATTTATTGAGTGAAATAATTTCACTATTTCACTGAAATAATTTCATAGCCAAAATGAAAGGGTTAATGAAGACCGCAAAGTGTATAAGCTATTCCCAAGAAAGAGCTTATGTATTGGAAACTGAGAGAAGGCAGCTCAAGTTAATTTTTGAAAAGACTCATATAGACTATTGATTTTTCCTTTTTAATTAAATGTTGAATTTTAAATAGCTACCTTGAGCTACCGGATGAAGGGAATAAAGTGAATGAGCTTTAAATTCTGACCTATTACAACCTATTCTGTTCTAAATTAATAGGAACAGAATATTAGAAGACCTCTACTTTCAATAAACCTAAAATGAACATGCTATTTCAAGAGAGAGGTTTTTCTTTAAAATTTTTAGCTTTCATTTTTAAAGACAGTAGATAACATTTCACATCTAAAGCTTACATTTTCTATAATCTTAATAGTAGAATGTTTATTATATATTTTAATCTCAGTAAAAGTTACAGCAGATGAATATAATCTAAACTGTCCAGTTTGCTATCATTTTATTTCATGATGTTAACATTATGAAATGATAGTTATACCTATAGAATATTACCAAAATAGCAAATTTTTTTGCAAAAATCTTTCTCCAGAGTGTGTTTTTATTTTCAGATATTTTGATATTTTAAAAATAAATTTGTTCACATGACTCTTTGATTTTGAAAATATAGAATATGACTTGGACCCTAGATCCCTTTGACAAAAATTAAAACAAAGAAGTTTCCTCTCTTTGCTGCCTTTCTCCCAGTGAACTCGATGTGAACTGTCCTAGTCAAATTTATTTCATTGCATGGCCATCTCATAAAATATTGTACTGCATTCCTTTGGGTGAATCTAGGTATTTTCCCTTAGAGGGAATGTCTATGAATTTATGTCTATGAATTTAGCAATATAATCTGAATTTCAGTAATATCTCCAGTCACAAAAATATTAAATCATAAAACTCCCCATATTTAGATTTTTTAAAGATATTATTCCAAACTATTCTGCTTTCTTAGACAAATATTGCAGATCAACTTAGGTTCACGACCCTCATGTATCCAGCAGGAAGGTTCGAGGGCCAGACATCGACATGGCCGCAACCTGTCCGCCAAGAGACTAGCCAACCCTTCTGTCATTTGTCACCACGGGGCATGTTCAGAATTTAAAATTTCAGCTGTGGCTTAAATTTGCTCTCTCTCCTCATAAATTCTCAGTCTGCATAGTCTGGATAAGCCTCGGGATTTGTTCGAACAATCTTTGTACTTACATTTTCAGTACTTTTTTTGAAAGCAATTCCGGTGTTTTAGCTTTTGCTTTGTTTTCCACAAGTTTGCTCCTAAAAACACCTAACCACCTTCTGTTATGAAATAATATGTTCCTGAAAACTCATGCCTAAACTGGGTCGTATTTTAACTTTCTCAAACAAATTATCTGTACAGTAACTCCTACAAGTCATATTCTAAAGTGAAGAATCTTTCTTGTAAAGAATTATCTCCTCCTTTTCAAATAGAAATGAACATATGCTGGATTTTTTTTATAGGAATATGGCAGTTTATAACCAGACTCATTTATTAAGGAACCATTTACAATTACTATAAAATACATAAAAAAATTGAACATTTAAAAAAATGCTCCTGAATAAAACTTTCTACTTTTGGTTTTAGAAGAGGGAATTAGCCATTTTTGCATAGTTTAATATATCAATCCCTTTATTCATCAGCTGTGATAATGAAAAAAAAATAGTTCTCTATGTTCTTTTTTTGTTTCTTTTATTTCTATAGAGGACTCTGTGTGTGCGTGCGTGTGTGTGTGTGTGTGTGTGTGTGTTGTGAACTTGGTGGAATCTAATCAAAACTGAATGTAACTATAACTCTGATATATCCAGTGATATTGAGAGATTTGGAAGTCAGTGTGGATCTCAAATAGGACCAGGAGAAGTGAGGATAAAAGTAGAAAGTGATGGTAGAACTGGTAATATTAATTTTGAAGAATTTTTTTATAAAATATATCTTATATTTGATTAAAAGCTATTAAGTGCAGCTCAGTACTATAATTAAACACAAAAGGAAATAGCTCACCTGTCAGGCAGCATTAATTCAAATACTGTTTGATTTCTGTGTGTCTTCTTATTAACTTCCCCTCAACTCCAAATTATATCAATACAGAACAGATAAAGAAATTGAGAAAGAGATTAAATGGATATCCAACATTCTAAATCAAGGTAAATAGTATGCTTTATATTAAAAGTGTAGGCTATTTCCAGCTAGTGGCTTAACTCAACAAAATTCTCTTCACATTTAATTAAATACTTGAGAGTTCTATTGTTTTTACTCTTACCCTCCAACATACTACTACTATGTATTTAGTAAGTGTTTAAGAATTACATATAAGGCCAAAGTTTTAATTTATATTTTGTTGGGTTTATTTTGGGAGGTGGTTTTTGTTGCCATTGCTGTTTGTATGTTTTGCCTTAAGCTAACTTCTTATAATCTTTCCCAATTTAAATCAGCCCCAGCAAACTTGAATTATTACAAGTAGATGTCCCACATGTCTTAAGGAAATATCATCTATATATTACCAAGGAAGACAAGGGAAGCTTATGATTCATGAATCCTAATCACACTCCCTAGCTGGTGATGCATAACCTCATTTGGTTTTGCCAGTCAGCTGGAGATTTCAAGAGAGCACAGAGTTTAGGAATCTGGGCTCAGGAAATGTGCTGTCTTGAGCTTGAATTTAGCTCTGCCTCTAATCAAGCTGTGTGCTCCTGAGCAAGTTGCTATAAACACTTACTGATTTGTAAAATGGGAACACTAGTATGATTAGGTTAAACCAATTAACCTAATGATTAAATTAAACCAATCTTTCCTTTTAATATGGTACATGGTAGCCTCAGAAATTGCAACCATGTACAGAAATGCATGCAGGATATTTACTACTGTATTTTAAAACAGTGAAAAACAACCTCAAGTCTGTTAATAGGGGAATGAGTAAATATGGCATTTCTAATCAAGTCCTTAAAAATAGATTTAGGGTGCCTGGGTGGCTCAGTTGGTTAAGCGACTGCCTTCAGTTCAGGTCATGATCCTGGAGTCCCAGAATCGAGTCCCACATCGGGCTCCCTGCTCGGCAGGGAGTCTGCTTCTCTCTCTGAACCTCCCTCCTCTCATGCTCTCTATCTCTTTCTCTCTCTCAAATAAATAAATAATAGATTTATATATCTGAACATGAGAATATCTGTAAAATATGAATCCAATTTCTTGACCTAAGGCCTAGCACATAGTAGGCACTCTGTAAACACTTACTATTCAATAGCTATTGGAAGTAGAAAGCTATGGTGTAATCCCCTCTATCAACTAATGAAATCTGTTTCTCTCCAGAATACCTCAAAGTTACCCTGAGCTCTGTCATTCCATTTTATATAAGCCAGAGCTAGTGGGTTTCCCAAATTCTTCAAAACCTCCTCTCTTCTAGACTAAAAAAAAAAAAAAAAAAAAGTCTTATTTTTTGTTTGCTTTCTGAATTACATCTGCCTGTTGTATTTATTTTATGATTTGATTTTTATTCCAAATGATCACAGCTGTCTTTATCTTTTACCCTTCCATGGCCTGCATTGAATAATTTAATACTGAAAGGTGTAAGATTTTGTTTCTAAGCCTATTTTAACCATCTAAGTACAGATGTTTTATTTGTACTCCTTCACTCTTTTGAGATCTAATTTTTCACTTCTCTGGACTTCTTTCATTTTCTTTATCTGTGTTGTTATTTCTTTCAGTGTTGTTCTCCATAAAGTCCATGGTTCAGTCCTAAGCAGCTAATTGAATGCACTAATTACATAGTCCAGTGCACGGCCCTGCATAGGAGGGAGGCCTTGTCTTCCCTTTTCCTGCCTTTAAAAATCCCCAATGATCCAGCAATATTTGTCAGTGTCCTTTTCTTTTTCTTCAAGTTTTTATTTATATTCCAGTTAGTATTCTTTTATATAAAAATGCATATGTGTTAAATCTCCGTGTTAGAGACAGCAGCGTAGGTAAGATATCTCTGCCGCCGTGGGGCTCCTGGAGTGTCCTTTCTACTTTCCCAGTCCATTCCGGATGCTACAGTTTGTTAGATTCCCAAGTTAGACTGGCTATGAAATGTAGTGTTGTGGGCTGTCCAGGAGGCTGATAGCACTGTGGATAAGTCCATTCTTTGGAGTCAGACTTACCCAGGATACAGTCTAGGCTCTACTCCTTATACATGAACTTGGTCAAGTACTTAATGTCTCTGAGCCTGTAAGCTTGTCGGGAAGATAAAATAACAAATCTACGTAAAGGCCTTGGCAGAGTAACCAGCACAAAATAGGCAAGTCATAACATAAATGTTACCCATCGTTCTTCATTATCCTCACCACAGCATGTAGGAGGTTTCCCTCGCTTCTCATCTGACAAATCAACCACATGCTTTTTTGTTCATTTAAATGTAAAAGTTCTAGGGACGCCTGGCTCAGTCAGTTAAGCATCTGCCTTCAGCTCAGTTCATGATCCCAGCGTGCTAGGATCAAGTCCCACATTGGGCTCCTTGCTCAGCGGAGAGCCTGCTTCTCCTTCTGCCTGCCCCACCCCTGACAAATAAAATCTTTAAAAAATAATAAAATTAAATTAAAAAATAAAAGTTCCAGAAAAGTAATCATTTTGGAGTGCAAATTAGTAAAGCCATTTTGGAGGGCAATGTGGCAATATCTACCAAAATTTTAATTGCACCCTTTAACCCTGCATCACCTCTTCTAGAAATCTGTTCTAAAGAAATAACATTTGGTGTTATAACAGTGAAAAACATTATAACTATGAAAAAAAAAATGAAAATAACCTTTAAATGACTGTTAATACAGGCCTAAGGCTGGATTTCTCAGGAAACAAACTCCGGGGTGGAGATCTGAGTACAGGATGTTAATTAAGGAATGCCCTTGGGGTCAACATCTATGGGGAAGTGAAGGAAGTAGGACTGGGCAGAAGAAAAGAGACCTCAACTAGTCCCACAGGGGCTACTGCTGGGTATGGGCATGTCCTTGACCTGGGCAAATTTCTTTGGCTGAAGGCAATTCCCAGAGAGGGATTCAGCCAGAGGCCTCAGCCTCTAACACTAGTTGGAGGATTGAGTGCCTCAGTCCTGAAAGGGGGATCCAGGTGGCACACCACAGCATCTGCTATAAAATTGGTTTATTTGTGGTGCCATACTATGGAATACTGTGCAGCCATTAAGAAGACTGGGGTAAGCCTCATTCACTGAAAAACTCACCTCCAAACAATACCTATGGGTAGTATAATCACATTTGTGTTGACAATGTGTGTGAGGGAAGGGTACTTATTTATACACATACTTAGAGAAGGGTGGTTGCCTCTAACAGTTGGGAGAGTGAAAGGAAGTGGACACTTCCACATTTTATTCTATACACTTAACCAACAGCCAGCACCAGCTCGCCAACCGTGTGAGTGAACCACCTTCAGAATAGATCCTCTGGCCCTATGCATTGCTTGAACCTTTTTTTTAAAAAAGTTGTATTCATGTATTACTAGAAAGATAAAAGATTAAATTTGATTAATGTCAAAAATGAAAACCATCCTTTTTCGTGTATTTAACCAATGCTCACTCTAATCTCTGATTAAACTTACTGTAAGATGGGCATGTATTCATAATAGTATTATGCCTTTCTAGAAGGGTGATTTTTCAAAAACAGAACTTAGACAATTGTAATTATATTAGAGAATCAAAAAAGGAACCCACAAGAAAATAATGTGTTTTTTTCACCTCCAAGCCATCTTCTGCTTTCTGAAGTTTGCCTCAAAATAAATATCAGTTACTCACTACCTATGGACCGGACCATTCCCTAATTGTTTATCACACCAAGAGTTTTCTATTTATGACCTCTTTTCCACTATAAGAAAAAAACAAACATTTTAAAAAATCATCTTTAAGGAGTATTATATAGCAAGAAAGGAAAATGAATTTAAGCTCCATATTCCATTTGATTATACTGTAATATCCCTATTACACACATTCCATTTGATTATACTGTTAGTTGGCTGGGTTCCTACTCCCCATCCCATGCATGCAATCAATTACCAAATCATGCCAGTTTTATCTCCTTAGTGTTTTTCATCTCTTATCCCCTCCTTTCTGTCTCTGCCATTCCTGCCCTAATTCAAACCCTCATCAGCTCCCCTTTGGTGTATTGTAACAGCTCCCAATATTGACCCCCCCTACAAGCCCCTTCTCCGCAGAGCACTCAGGGTGCTTCTTCAAAAGTGATGTCATTGCCTAACTCCCCCACTGCAAATCCTGTAGGATCTCCTTAATTTTTAGGATGAAGTCCATAAGCTGGTTATCTTCTGAACCCACCTATCACCCTAGTCCCATCTTCGGTTCCTCTACTAATTCTTTCACTCAGTCTGCTACACAGAGATTCTTTCCTTTACAGAAGGGATCTTGCTGTTTCATTCTTGTCATCTTTCAAAATGCAGTTGTCTCTGCCTAGAACACTCCCCCATGTTACCCTTTCCATGGCCTGGCTAATGTCTCCTGGTTCTTCAAATCTCAGTTTACTTGTTTCCCCCTTGGAAAAGCCTTCTCTCACCCCATGTGTGGTGTAGGTGTCCCTCATTAGGATTCTGTAGCATGCTGTGGCTCCTGTCATCATAACTAGACTGTATAGATTATCTCCCTAACTCTACAGTAAGTCTGCCTTAGAGGAAGCGGCCAGCCTTACTAACTTAGTATCATCAGTACTGTGCAGTTGTTCTGGTATATGTTTGGTGCTTACAACGTTTAGATGGATTGAATGAAAATATTAAATCAGTGAGCTACTGAGAAATGTAAACATATCATCTTCTGTTCTTTCCATTTTTATTTGGTTTTCATTAAAATCTATTTACATTAGATTTTTGTGTGTTCATTTATCCTGGTGCAACAATATTCAATTTTAAACAAAAACAGAGCTATTTCTCTTCTTCTAATAAACAGCAAAAGAATGGGGAGGAGGGGCAATGGCCAAATGGGCATGAAAATATCATTAGTAAGTGTCTCTGAGGTCAGTCGCCATCTAGAATTTTGAGAGGTAATGATTTATCAAGATGACTAACCAGACTGTCTTAAAAACTATGCTGTTTTTTGTTTTTGTGTGTGTGTTTTGTTTTAGGAATTATCCCTTTGACATAGTGACATTGTTGAACCTTGTTCTATTCAAGGCCTCTGACACCAACAGAGAGATTTATGAAATCTCCATGCAGCTCATGCAGGCACGTATCATTTACTTACATAGAAACTTCGGAAAGAGGGTGGTTGATACCCGGATGCCTGCTTATTCCTATATATCACTGGTGGGGATATAGAGGAGTGAGAAGACAGTTACATAACCTTCTCTAAACACAGGAACTAACTGATGCTTTACCTTGAATACTATATTAAAATATGCATTCATTACTTTTGTTACCATGAAACTTGATGAAACATAAATCCTCCTGAGTCAGCCAGCCGATGTTTTTTCATACCGTTTCTCCCTTTCCTACCTCTCTGTAGATCCTTGAAGCCAAACTCTTCGTGTACTCGAAGAAAGTAGCTGAACAGAGACCCGGCAGTATTCTCTACGGAACACATGGCCCCTTGCCACCCCTGTACAGTGTGTCACTAGCACTCCTGTCATGTGAACTGGCCAGGATGTACCCCGAGCTCACCCTCCCACTCTTCTCAGGTACCACGCAAGGACACGTGTGATCATTTCTGCACAGAGTCATCTCCCTTTTATTTTATTTTTTACAAGAGAACAAATCTACGTTTTTACCTATTTACTTTTCAGCAAGTTTAAATCCTTGAGGGGTACAACGTCACATGGACTCTGTGTCCAACAGCCTTAGCAGGAAGGTTGCTTCAGAATTTGGCACAAACCGTGTGGCTGTTTCCATGAGCCAGAGTTACCTTTCCCCAGATTACTCTGGTTTTATTTGGTTTGCCACTAGGAGTCACTGTGTGGTTCTTTGCTTTGTACATATAAGAGTATCTCTTGCCTAGATAGAATTCGGTTTCACCTCAAGCATAAACATCTTCAATTGGGAGAAGAGCTGTGTGTGTTCCTTCTGGTTCCAGAGACCCCTGTTATAGCCAGCAAAAATGGAAAATGGCCTTGGACCACAGCCTTCCAGATACATTTGTTATTTTAGGAGTGCTGTTACCAGCAGGCTTCCACAGGCTTCAAGATGGTGGAAAGAGAATGAGGAGGCCGTAATTTTCCTTCTTCAAGTCTAGTGTCATTTTAGAGTCAAAATTATTGATGCTAGATTTGTAGATCACAATTGCTTTGGACTAACTTCACTTACGTATATAAGGCAATTCTGGAATATATTTAAATATAAAAAGTGTGTTTATCTAAAATAAACGTAGGACAAATGCAGAGATGCTTAGATTAGTCATAATCCTTCTATATACCTTATGTGTGTAAAATTTCCCAAAAAATTAAGTATGCGTGGTATAACTTCTAATACATATAATTGCTGCAAGTTGTTTTTGGTGGTGATGGTGATGGTGTTTTGTACCTTGTATGTTGCTACATTCATAGGTTGTTGAGAGTTTAGATTTTTAGCACATCTTTGCAAGTAGTCTTTGTGAGTAATTTTAAAGAATTACATTTGTTGATTAACTTCCTGCGTAAGGAGCACCTTGCCAAGAGGCTGATTTTGGTCTCTCAGTTGGTCCTCTTTTTCCATCTATGTTACCAGGGCCTTCGTCCAGATCCCCTTCAGTCCCCCCACCCCACCCCTGTCCCAACATCCCCTGCCTGCAGTCCTCAACCCTGCAATCCACCCACTACTCAAAACCAAATATGCACAGCACTTCTCCGCTCAAACTTCTCTGCCCAGCTGTCCTAAAAATAACTGCTGATAATAAGTTTCCATCCATTGAGTGGCCTATACTAGGCACTTTATGGACACTTCATTTATCCTTTGATTTCTGCAACCCCATGAGTAGTGGTTAGAAATGAGACTCTGGGCTTGACAGCCTGGGTCCGTCCCTGGCCCTGCCATTCCCTGGCTGTTTGACCTCGGGCAAGTCATGGAACCTCTAAATTCCATGTCCTTATCTGCAATAGTAACTACCCCAGAGGGTGCAAGGATTAGAACAAGCTGATAAACCCAAGCAGTTAGCCTAGGGCTGGTGTGGAATTACCACCACCACCACTGCAATACCCTTGCTATTTTACAGATGAGATACTAAGGCTTAGAGACATTAAATAATAGGAACTCTTTCACCAATTAAAAAAAAAACCTCTTCTTCCAAACTTGCTTTCCAAACCTTTTCATCCAAGAACCTTCTACTCCCACCTCACTTGACCTTTTACGTGCCAGGCCCTTTTGTCAATCCTTGCTTCTGTGCATGCTCTTCCCTTTGCCAGAAATGGCCCTTCTCTCCTTCTCCCTAACTCCAGTCTTCCTTAAGACCTAACTGAAAATCTGGGGCACCTAGGTGGCTCAGTCAGTTAAGCATCCGGCTCTTGGTTTCTGCTCAGGTCATGATCTAAGGTCATGAGATCAAGCCCCGAGTTAGGCTCCATGCTCAGAGGAGAGTCTGCTTAAGATTCTCTCTCTCCCTCTGCCCCTCCCCCATCAAATAAATAAATAAATCTTTAAAAAAAAAAAAAAGACAATACCAAGGGTGTCTGGCTGGCTCAGTCAGAAGAGCATGTGACTCTTGATCTTGGAGTCATGAGTTCAAGCCCCAAGTTAAGTGAAAATCTCTCCATCTATCTGCAACAGAATTAGTCACATCCTTGCCTCATGCCTGAAACAATGGGGGGACTCCAGAAAAGCCTTCTTGATAAACTAGTAGTTCTCTTCTTGGAAAACTAAAATCTATTTCTATTCCCGTCAACCAAGATTTGAATGCCACCTCCATGCCAAGTACTGTGCTTAGGTCCTAGGAACACAGATGCGAATAAAACAGTCTCTCTCTCATCAATGGGTCATAATCTAGTAATAAGGAAAGATGTGCAGTCATATGGTTATGATACAGAGCAGCAAGTATAATTTAAAAAAGCACATACTGTGTATGAGATAGAAGATAAGGGGATAATCAGTTATTGGGCCAAGAATATCAGGCAAGACCTCCTAGAGAAGTTGGTGTCTGAGCTGCAGTTGGAAAGGGGAGTAGAAATTTGCAAAGCAGACAAGTAGTTGACATTACAGTTGGCAAGTAGATAGGTATTACAGACCAAGGAAAGAGCACGTGGGTTGACTTAGAGGTATAAAATAACATGCTGCGTTCGAGAGATTATGTAGTGGTCAGTTTGGCTACTACAACATGCAGGGATGAGGGAAAGCTAGAGATGGTCATGGACAGACAGAGAGGCAGAAGTCAAGTCTTGGAAGGCTTTGTATTATTGTATTGTACCCTAAGGAGTTTATAGGACAGTAATCTCTAGGTGCTCCTGAAACCCCTCAGAGCCCTGGGAACAGGAAGGGCATCCAACAAGCTGCTTGGGTTCTGAAAGCCACTGATCAGTTTCAAACAAGAGGCAGGGACAAGAGCAGAATGCATTTTAGAAAGACTGACTGTGTGTGAAGGATGGATAAAAGAACATCCAGTCTAAAGAGAGAGGATCTGTTGAGAAACAATGACAGTGGTCCACAGAGGAAATTATGAAGGCCTGAACTAAGACAGCCCCGTGAGAGTAGAAAGGGGAGACCAGAGTCAAGAGCTTCCAGGCAGGGTACACAGAAGGGAGTCCCTGGTACGATATCTGGGAGGTAGGGGGTGATAGCCCCACCTCAAGAGCCAATCCAGAGAAATGGGAAGGCTAAGGACAAAGCAGAGATCCTGAGCTCAGCTTGGGATATTGAATGTAGGTGTCTGTCAGACATCCCTATGTAGAGACAGACTAGAGTCAAGGGCAGACCAGCGCTAGTGACTTATGGAAGAATAGAAGGGGGTAGAACCAAGGAAACAGATGAGATCACGAGTGGAGTGAACACAGAGAGGAAGAACGCACCCAGACACCCAGCTTTTGAGGACTGGGCCCGGGAAGAGTGAGGGAACAGACAGGGATGGAGGCCCATTCAGAGAGGAAGGAGAACACCTAGAAGGTGGGCGTCATGGAAACCTAGAGAAGAAAGGATTTTGGAGGAATGAGTGAGCAGTCCACAGCCTTGACTGGATCAGAGAGCTCCCAGGAGATACGATCTAAGCATCACCCTCTGGACCTCACAGTTCACAGTTCACAATTATTGGTAACTGTCAATAGTTTCTGCAGAGAAAGTGCAGTAGAAGCCACATCTCAGTGGCTTGGCTGAGAAAGAAGGAAAAGGAGAGGATGGAGCTACAGTGGGATGCAGAGCCTGAGGGTGAGCAGGGGATTTGAGCTTGTTGTTTGGCTGAGGAGAAGCTGGTAGCAGGCTGGGCAACTCAGGGAAGAGGAGGTAAATAGTACAGAGTGTTCAAGAACAAAAGAAGTTCATGCAGTGAGTGGCACGCAGGTGCAATCTAAGTTTTTCTTCAAGAATTGACCTTTGGGCTATTTTGATTTATGAGGAATAACTTGTTTAAAATAACATGGAAACAGGAGGAGGCTGTAGAGATTTTCTAGCTCTTGTTTTCACTGCTTCTACTACTAAAAACCCTGTGGTGAGATTTTTATTGCCTGTAATGTCAGATAGGTTAATTCCTTGGAAGTAGCCAGGTGAGTTGCACAGGTCACTCCCAGAGGAGCCAGAAACTGTACGGAACAGCCATCTCACATTTTTTTTAATTTGTTGCTGGAGGGGTGAGTGGGGGTTGTTTGCATGCCTGTGGTGTTTTCTCCCCCTTTCCCTTCAGAAAGACCTCTACAATCCTGGCCCTGATTTAGGTGCCTCTCCCCACACACACACCAGTTGGACCTTGCGTCTGGCAGACAAGATGTAATAAACATCATAAATAAGCAAATCATGTGATGTGTTAGAAGGTAATCATTGCCTCAAAAAGACTAGAGGTTTTTATGCCACTGTTAAAAAATGTATTTTTAATAGCGGTTGTCCCTCCGATAGGAAGGATTTATTCCCCTCCAAATTCCCGATCCTTTTCTAGCAGAGTTAAAATAGTTCTTTTGCCATAACGTGCCCTGAATCCTTGTAACCAGAAGGCCTTTTCCTCCACCGAACCCCTACAACACTCTGTTTGTTCCTCTTTGTCACTTGCTACCTCGCCCCAGAGTTACCTGTCAACATCACTTGCCTCAGAGCCTCCTCCTCAGGGACACGAACTAAACCTTGAGTCCTTGCTGGCTCCACAGTGCCTAGCACAGTGACTTGCCCCTAGAAAAGGCCCCGTATGTTGAATAAATAAATGTTCTGGGATCTGAAGGATCTGAATATGTGTCATAAAAGTTCATGATATCAGTCATCACATCCCTAAAGTTTAGAAATTAAGTCAGTTTTGAAATTTTGAGCTGTGTGGAACATCACAGCTTAACCCTGATTATTGCGGCCCAGCATTAAATATATTCATATTCTTCAAAAAAAAAAAAAATGGTAATTGTAATTTTAGGAAAAGGGCCAAATCAATTAAAGCTACTGTTTCAGAGATCTAGTGGATTATCTTGGTGTAATTCCTGGCATCTTCGTTGTTCTATTGTTTAGCAGCCAAGAGCTCTCCAAATGAGATTACATGCCACGCTGGGTAATAACAAGTGCATCAGACTGCTTTCGAATTTCCCTTAGGATAAAACCGTTTCTTCTCTAGATGTTAGAAATAAAAGATTACAAGCAGCTTGAAGCATATAAGTAACGCTGTGCTTTTATTTCTATAGAAAGCTTATTCAGATCACAAAATTAAATGCTGCTGACAGTGAAACAAGGCATGAATGCTATCACAGAAAATAAGGGTGAAATCACTGGGCTGAATGTCCAGTTTTACCCTTTTGATTCATTTATTTCATAAAACAAAGTACAGCACTGAGCATGCGCCAGCCACATAGGTGGCAGTTTTCAAGTCGATACCAGGAACGTGAGTCCACATGCTGGAGGCTCACTTCTCAGTTTTACAGCGCAGAGTTCATGGAAGACACTTGGTAAACTATCGGAAGAGTGGAAAGATAATAGTCCTTGTTACAACAGTCCCGACCACTGTTTATTAAGCTCCTCCTGGGTGCCCAGCGCTGTGCTGAGCATGTAAGATACCTTATGATCCTATCTCTTAATCCTCACAGTGGCCCAAGGTGGTCCCATTCTACAGATGAGGAGCAGAGAGGTTAAATAACTAACACAGAATTTCCTGCAGCTGGTAGGTAACAGGAGCTGGGATCTAATCACATGTCCTGATTCCGAGCCCCTTGTTTTGTCCGCTCTGATGCGCCTCTTCCATAGCAGTGGATTTGAACTCATGAAGCCTCGCGCCTCACTCCACTTTGACCAAGCCCATGCTTTTCCCGCTGTGCTCTCTGACGACGCTCCACAGAGCGCCAGACGCAAGAGACTGGAGGACAAGCCTCACTTGTAAGATTTGGAGGCCTTGAGGAGCTGCTGTATGTGAAAATGCCTTGTACACTGAAGTCACTGTTCCATCTGTCTGCTGGTGTTAATAGCTTCATTTATTTCAATGCGATAACCTACGGCTCTGTGTCACTGCCATTCCCTTTAGAGGTCAGCCAGCGGTTCCCCACGACACACCCAAATGGGCGTCAGATCATGCTCACCTACCTGCTGCCCTGGCTGCACAACATCGAGCTGGTGGACAGCAGGCTCCTCCTCCCGGGGTCAAGCCCCAGCAGCCCAGACGATGACGTCAAGGACCAGGAGGGGGAAGTGACTGCTTCACACGGGCTGAGAGGCAGTGGCTGGGGCTCCCCGGAAGCCACGTCACTGGTCCTGAATAACCTCATGTACATGACGGCCAAGGTAAACTCCGAGGATCCATGCCTCAGAGCACGGCTCTGTCATCCAGGGAACCCCTGGGTTGATCAAACCCTGTGCTGCCCACTCAGGGCAAGCGGCTCTTACCATGAAGAATCGCACAAATAGGGCATGGAGCATGGCGATGGTTGCACAGTGATGTGAATGTACTTCAGGCCACTGAACCGTATGCTTGAAAATGGCAAACTTTATGTTATGTGTGTTTTACCACAGTTTTTTAAAGTAATACAAATAAGAACCCTAACATATTAAAAATCGTGACAATAAGTACGTACATTACTGCTTGGTGCATTGTAAGTTGCTGAAAAATGGCATCTGTCTGAAGAATGGCCATGTCTCCCCCTTCTTAGGATTTTGAGATGGCCGTGACCCTTATAACAACTTTTAATCAAGCATTTTGCATCCTGCCATTTTTCCCACACGTCTCCCGGGCTGGTTTTTCTCTTGTGTGTTATAGTACGGCGATGAAGTTCCTGGACCAGAAATGGAAAATGCTTGGAATGCTTTAGCCAACAACGAGAAATGGAGCAACAACCTGAGGATCACCTTGCAGTTCCTGATCAGCCTGTGTGGGGTTAGCAGCGACACGCTTCTCTTGCCCTATGTAAGTGTCCCTCAGACTCTCGGGAGTCACTGCTCCTGCTGGTTGTATTTGCAGCTGCGAGTCAGAATGTGCTCTTGGCGCTGAGTAAAATGGAGATGTCAGATTTTGTCAGTCATGCTCATCTCCCAGGAGCTCATCTACATGTTACATAAAGTGTCCTTCTGCCCCCTGAGAAGCAGGCTACAGTGTCCTAGGGACACCTGTCATCCTCTTTCTAAGCCTTTGGACACAGAAACTTATGAATTAAAGTGGATATTATCCTAACAGCTACTAAAAGCTGCCTTCTGTAAACAGTAGACCCACTATATAAGAGAAACTCAGTAACACATTATATTATGACTAATAAAAATGCTTCATGTTTACATCTTGATGCTCTTAAAACAGAATAAAAATGGGGAGTATCCAGGTGTTTCTCTTCAAATGTAAGTGTTAGGAGAGAAATAAGCAGAGAGAAATCTTCCTGAGATACATGATATTTAGTGTTTGTATTTAAAGGTGATCTGATCAATAAAATGACAACATTTTTAAAACCCTAATTCATATATGCAACCGATGAATCATAGAACATTGTATCAAAAACTAATGATGTACTATGTGTTGGTTAACTGAATTTAAATTTAAAAAAATTTTTTTAAATAAATAAAATAAAATAAAATAAAACCCTAACTCAGTTGGCATTTGTGTGCTATTGGTTCTTGTGAGAGATTTTCTTCCTGCCCGCTGTTTTGAACCACCTGAGCCCTACTGCGGCTTCCATGCCTCAGGGTGGACGGTGAGGGCCACAATAAGGTAGAGCTTTAATCCAGACTTATTTTTAAAATTTAAAACCCTACAAACAGCTAAAATTCACTTGTTTCTAGGGGAGTAGAGAAGAGCAGGGGACTGGATTCCTTATTCAAACAAAAATAACTTGCAGCTTTTTCCCATGGTTTGTATAAATAAACTTGTTTCTAGATAAGGCCTTAGCGGGCAAGTTTTCAGCTGAGAGAGAATGCATGTGCCCCAAAGGTAACTTTTGTAAACGTGGCCATTAGGGCAGATAAGGCCTTTAACATGTATTTCTGTCAGACACGCATGTGCAGAGAGGCCAGTTTTAATCCAAACGCTTTGGTTCATGCTAGGAGACCATGAAGCTGAGCTATCAGGATGGTAGCTCTGGGGAGGACGCATTCATGGAAGGGAACAGGTTACAGTCTAGCATTCTTGTGGGCGAGGCTCTGGAAGACATCCCTTACGTTCTGTTTCTTCTCAGATTAAAAAGGTGGCAATCTACTTGTGTCGTAACAACACCATTCAGACCATGGAGGAGCTTCTCTTCGAGCTGCAGCAGACGGAGCCGGTGAATCCCATCGTCCAGCACTGTGACAACCCACCCTTCTACCGCTTCGCAGCCAGTAGCAAGGCCTCCGCGGCAGCCTCCGGTAGGGGGAGGGCAGCTGGGTGGACATCTTGTCTTGGATCTCTGGATTTTTCTGTATGGAGAGCACTGCAGGGATAGGAGTGTATGTGTGTGTTACTTTTTCTTATTCCTGTGTGAACTTCATTTAAGAGATGGCTTCAGGGGCACCTGGGTGGCTCCTTCGGGTAAGCATCTGCCTTCAGCTCAGGTCATGATCCCGGAGTATCGGGATGGAGTCCCGAGTCAGGCTCCCTGCTCCGTGGGAAGTCTGCTTCTCCCTCTCCTCCTGCCCCTCCCCCTGCTCTTGCCTGCGTGTGCATGCTCGCTCTCTCGCTCTTTCTCACTCTCTCAATTAAATAAATAAAGTCTTAAAAAAAAAAAAGATGGTTTCAGAATAGCTGAGACTCTTTTTTTTTATCTTCACTGGTTTAATACTATAAATAAATTACATTCATAATGATTTTCATATTATCTATTTATTGTCAACCTTCCCAGATTCTTATTTTTTATTTTTATTTTTTTATTTTTTATTTTTTTATTTTTTTATTCTTATATTATCCCCATACATTGCATCATTAGTTTTAGATGTAGTGTTCCATGATTCATTGTTTGTGCATAACACCCAGTGCTCCATGCAGAATGTGCCCTCCTCAATACCCATCACCAGGCTAACCCATCCTCCCACCCCCCTCCCCTCTAGAACCCTCAGTTTGTTTTTCAGAGTCCATCATCTCTCATGGTTCGTCTACCCCTCTG
>NC_138371.1:112540367-112589317 GCF_054177405.1 Leptonychotes weddellii
CCGCAGATGACCCAGGAAGTGGAGGACACGGACACAACTGCTGAAGCGGATGAGAAGGCAAACAAGCTCATTGAGTTTCTGACGACCAGGTAGTGAGGGGTCAGGAGACAGGGGCCTGTCTTTAGGTTGTTCTTTGGGGGGAAATGTTACCCGTTTAAAACCACACAGATGGAAAAGCGAGCTCTCAGCTTTAGCAAAGCCTTCTTTTCTCTTCAAAATTGCATCTGCTGGAGTCTGTGCACCAGGTAGATCCTGGCAGAAGTTGTCTAAGATCCCACTGATGGCACACTTGATGGGCAGGAGGTTTCACGGACAAAGACAATGCAGCAGATGGAGACAGGACACAGTAGCGCCCCACCCTGAGGATGACTTTAATCATCTATTAGAGCTGCCAGGATCTGGGAGTTCTGAGACTTGGCAAAGCACATCGCTCTGGAAACCAAATATATTAGCCATGGTCAACCCAGGAGCAGCTGCAGAGGGAACCATTGTCTGCTCATCTAATCCAGAGTCATTGATAAATGGAAGTCAGAAACAATAGGAAGCATGATAGGAAAGGAAGCAAACTGATGATCAAAATCAAGAAAAGCTGCAAGCAATCCTGTTCTTTGTCTCTTTGTCTTCTGGTTCTCCTACTGAACAATTTAGCTTGTAAGGCTTCAGAATTTCCAGCATCCCAGGGTCCAGTATTTCTATTAAGAAAACCATGCTGTATGGGGGAGGAGCTGCTCTCCTTTCTCAGTGCATTAAATCCTGGAAGTCTAGTCTGTGTAGATGTTATCTGATACCCACGATTTTTCTTTCTTCCACCAATGTATCAATTAATGCAAAAAATGAGAAAAGCATTTTCTTTCCTCAGTTAATTTCAGAGTATTCTTTGCAGCTCTCCGCCCAGTATAGGTTTTAATGAACAGGAAGCTTCAGAAGGGGGCTGATGGTGCCTACAACCAGGGTATCTCAGAGACCTGAATGGTTTGCGGAGAATCAAAGTATGCTCACCACTCAACACCGTCAGTACCACATGTTCACATGTTGGGAAGAGTGGTCTCTGAAATTCTCACATCCGGCTCCATCCTGTTCTTCCTGTTGAAAACCAAGTGCATATCAGAGGCTGTATCTTCAATTTGTTTCTACAGTATTTGATAGCCTGATGATATGATCCTGATAAAAGCAATTATCTCTGCAAATCTAAAATGTACCTATATTTTAATTAACATTTTATATCACTTTATTTGACAAACATGTAGCACCTATTATGTGTAAACACTATTCTGGTGAATTGAGAGGTTTTAATTTCGTGAGTAAATTTTGTGAGGTTTTCATTTTGTGAGTAAAACATAAGAAAAAATATACCTCCGTAAATTAACTAGATCTGTTTTGAGTATGCTCTTAAGCTTTACAAGACTGAAATTAACCCCACACTAATCAGTAAAATTTAAAAATCATATGGTGCCCTGGGAGTTACAACTGCATACATGGTTTTAAAAATGCAAAATGATTATATTTAAATGGTTATATTTTTAACATTTTGTATGTTTTATTTAAGGGCATTTGGTCCACTTTGGTGCCATGAAGACATCACACCCAAAAATCAAAATTCAAAGAGTGCTGAACAGCTCACTAATTTTCTACGTCATGTTGTATCTGTATTTAAAGACTCCAAATCAGGTACTTTATCCTGTTTCCCCAAATGCCACTTCTAACATTCCATGTAATGGAGCATATTCTTCCCATTATGACCACACACTTCATATATATATAGTTCTGCATATAGCATGTGTGTGTGTGTGTGTGTGTGTGTATATATGTATATATATATATTATATAGTATATATAGTTCTGCATTGAGCATTGATAGCAAAAGAATATTCATTGGGGAGCTTTGAGGTTTATTTCAGATGTGCCTAACTGAATGATTGTTAATGTCTTGTATTTTTGCATTATGCTCGATCAAATAATTCCCAAAGGTCACTGTTCTCCTTGCTTCGTTTACCTTACTAGAATTAAACTATGCCCTATAATATTAATTTTATTTAAAGAAGGCCATAACACAACACACATATGAAAAGATGCTCAACATCACTACTCATCAGGTGCAAATCAAAATGACAATGAGATATCACCTTACACCTATCAGAATGACTAGAATCAAAAAGACAAGAAATGACAAGGATGTGGAGAAAAAGGAACCCTCAGGCTCTGTTGGTGGGAATGTAAATTGGTACAGCCGCCATGGAAAACAATATGGAATTTCCTCAAAACATTAAAAATAGAAATATCAAGTGATTCAGTAATTTTGTACTGGGCATTTATTCAAAGAAAATGAAAACACTAATTTGAAAAGATACATGCTCTCCTATGTTTATTGTAGCATTATTTGCAATAGCCAAGATAGGGAAGTAACCCAAGTGTCCACTCATAGATGAATGGATAAGGAAGACGTGTGTGTGTATGTATAGATGTAGATATATATCTGTTCCATGTATATTCCGTTACATATAATATACATACTATACATATACATAATAAACATATATAATGGAATATATAATAGAATGTATCATAATATATACAGCCAAAAAAGGATGAGATTTTTGCCATTTGTGACAACATGGATGTTCCCAGAGGGTATTATGCTAAGTGAAGTAAGTCAGACTGAGAAAAAAAAAACAAAACAATATGATTTTACTCATACGTGGAATCTAAAAAACAGATGAATAAACAAATAAAAGCAGAAGCAAACCTATAAATAAAGAGCACAAACTGATTGTTGCTGGAACAAAGGGAGTAGGGATATGGGCAAAATAGGTAAAGGGGAGTAGGAGGTACAGGCTTCCAGTTATGGAATGAATAAGTCACAGGGAAAAAAGGTACAGCATAGGGAATCTAGTCGATGATATTGTAACAGTGTTGTATGGTGACAGATGGTAGTTACACTTCTGGTGAGCACAGCATAACATATAGAGAAGTTGAATCACTATGTTGTACGCCTGAAACTGGTGTGACATTGTGTGTCAAGTATACTCAAATTTTTAAATTTTACACAACAAAGAAGGGCATGAGTAGTAAATCTTATTGACTGTATTCAGATTCAGCTGTGAAAAATTGTCAGACTTGAAAACTGGTTAGAAAAAGAATTTTGTGATAAAATGTTAACTTTGAGAGTATTTGCTAGTAATTCCTATGCTAATGATCATTCAATATTCTGAACACAGTATGATTCTTATTTAGACTATAGCTGCATCGTGATGTTTAAGCCCTTAGCTGTATACCATTTAGATTCAACTTGGCAGGGCCGGTTTGCATGTGAAATTTAAATTTGGTTCCCCAGCATGATGCAACAAGTGTCCATACCTTCTTCCCCCACACCAGGCTGGCCACAGGAAAGATGGCTCCCTGGCTTTCCCAGCTCCTCTGATGATTAGCACACCTCACAGTTCGGAACATTCCAGACTAGTCACATCTCTTCTAGTTATCACAGGGTGCTTTCAAAAAAAAAAAAAAATACTGATAAACTGACAGGAGAAACTCATTTCAGGAATAGGATTCACATTTCTCGTTTTGAGTGTCTCCTTTGGAATATTTTTGAAATATTAAGGCCTCTTACCTCGGTATTTCCCTAAAAGTCATTTAATAATTGAACATAATCCAAAGGAAGAAATTTATTGTTTGTGTGTGAACCATTAATTTGTCTAAAACCTTAGATTGTATGAAGATAATAAAAATGAGAAAACACACAAATCCCTTTACTGTTTCCTCAGAGGGTGCTTAGAGGCTGTCTTTCCACATCTTACCCCGGATACTCTTACTCACTACTGTTTCCCTGTACAGCCTTGCTTTGTGCCCGTTTCCACTGTAGCAGGATAAAACGTGTTCCGGGAGACGCTTGTATTAGAGTAGCATAGTGGCTATGACACACAACCCCCAAAGTTCAGAGGCTAACATAGTAGAAGCTTACTTCTAGATCCCATAACAGGTCAGCGTAGATGTTTGTCCAGTGGCCTTCCACATGGCGCTTCACAGACCCTCCGTCCTGTGGCTCTGTCACCCCCATTACTCAGAGGCCTCTCCTTAACCCTCCTCACCCAACCAGCAGGTGGAGGAAGAGCGTAGGTGGAGGATCACTCAGGAGGGATTTACACCACACCAAGCTCAAACGTGGCATCCAAGGTTTCTTCTCACATTCCACTGGCCAGAACTCAGGCCATGAGATCACATCTAGCTGCAGGAAAAGCTGGGAAATGTAGGGTTGCTGTGTGACACATTAAATAGCCTTTCTTTAAGGACATTGTCATAGTTGCGCTGGGGTTCTGCAATCCTCCTAGCGTCCTTCTAGCCTTCAGGTCCATGGTGATATAAATAACGTTTTAGTTCATCAACAGAGAATCTAACCCCACACATAATAAAATTAAGTAGGAAAATAAAACAAAATGAAGGTAACAAATTGTGTTTTGAAACACCATCCATTGAACGGCCTGTATGGGTTTAATCCTGTGTTTACTACCCTGAGTATGCATGCCTAAGTCCATTTTCCAGGACCCTTTGTCTGCTGAGCAGGAACATTCTCTTATATAGTCTACAGGTCCCTAGGGCCAAACAGCCTGGCAGCAGCTAAGAACAATGACATTAAATTATCCTTCCTGATTCACTTTTTTTTTTTTTAAAGATTTTATTTATTTATTTGAGAGAGAGAGAGCACATGAGAGGGGGGAGGGTCAGAGGGAGAAGCAGACTCCCCGCCAATTAGGGCGCCCGATGCGGGACTCGATCCCAGGACTCCAGGATCATGACCTGAGCCGAAGGCAGTCGCTTAACCAACTGAGCCACCCAGGCGCCCCTTCCTGATGCACTTTTATGTGACAATCAAATGTACCACAGAGCCCTCTAGATCACAGAGACAGCCAAAATCACTGTTTCCATCATGTCCTCTGACTTTGTAGTCAGGTTTTCTCCTGCAGAGACACAGCAGAAAGTACAGATAGTGGTCCAGAATTCAATCATGTGCTTTACCTTACATTTTCTTTTCCATCTGATCAAGTGGTTTTCTGATGACTGAGACGACCTTCATGCTATTGGAAGAACCAATATTCAGGCGAGAGTTTAAATGATCGCTGCCTTCTTGGCAACATCTACATTTCAATATCTGCATATTTATGGACTATTCTGAAGAGCAGTGACTTTGCTATAGGCTTTGGTTGTGTTTAAAATTGACTAGATCCACTAACAGCTTTCTTTTACATACACAAGTACTCTGAAAACTTGTTCCCAACACATTCTTTTATGAAAACAGGAGTCAAAGTATTCCATGCAAAAAAGGAGTTCAGAAGAACAGTGTAGAAAAATAGTAGGGCAACAAACAAGAATACATTTGTGAGTCGGTATTATGTGTCAGACGCTGTACTAAAAGCATTTTTTGAATTGTTGAATTTCTACAACAACTCTAGGAGTTGGATACTGTTATTCTCCAGTTAAAAATAAGAAAACAGGCTCATAGAGAATACATTTCTTTCCCAGCGTCTCAAAACCCGTCGTTCAAAGCTAGAACCATCTTGCTTCAAAGCTTCTGACTGTTTCTACTGCGCTATGCCTCTTGAAGATCTATCCAAATTTGGGGGGTTTTTAAATTTTAAAATGGTTAATTCCTAAACAAGTACCACCAGGAGGCAGCTCTGTGCAGGTAACCTGATTTACGCCTATAGATAACTAGTGACCGCAGGGTTTGAGGAGTATGAGTTGACCTACCTCTGGCCCCTTGGTGCCTAGGTTTCCACCTGGAGCAACATTTGAGTGAAGTTGCATTGCAGACGGCCCTTGCAAGCTCCTCAAGGCACTATGCCGGTCGGTCCTTCCAGATATTCCGGGCGCTCAAGCAACCTCTGTCAGCACACGCCTTGTCTGACCTTCTTTCCAGACTGGTGGAGGTGATCGGAGAACATGGAGATGAGATTCAGGTATGGAAGGAAAGACCACTGAACGCGTTCTCCTTCTCTCATGTCAAAGATGAAGCCTTAACAGCTTTCTTTGAGCCTTCTTTCTCTCGCAATTATTCCAACCATTTGGGCATATATAATTTATTTTAAAAAATTTTTAGAGATTAACTTTTATATTTACAAAAAGCACTTCAAGGAGCATTGTTCTAGAAATCCAGTGGCTATTGGTTTATTGAGCCAACCACTGAAAATCCCTTAGGGACTCCTTCTTGGTGGTTTTTGTTGTTGGTTTTATTTGACGGGGAATCGGGGAATTATTTGTATTGTTTTTGTCTTTTTGTCACCAACCTAGGATGCAGTTGTGCTGTCTCCCTACCCAGAGAAGGGATCTCCATTATGTCTATGCAAAGCACTACCCCTCTCTGTATAGCTAGCCTTCAGTACACTGAGAAGAGCTGAAGAAGTAATGGAGGGAGTAGATACCACAAGAAGAAAGACCCTGTAGGTAGAGCCCAAGGACTGGGGAGCTGGTTGAAAGCCAAGGGCATTACAAGCTCTGCAGCTTGAGCCAAGCCCTTCTTTCCCTTCTTTTCCATCAGAAAAGCTACTATATCCCAGGAGACCTGCACACCTGTGAATTCTAGCCTCTTTTCCTCTTTCCAGCCATTGGATGTGCTCTTCAAAATATCACTGAGGCACAGCCCTTCTCATACCTCAGCTCTTATCTCTGGCTGAGACATTGCCACTCTGTCTTTCAAATGCCCGCCATCCCCCTCAGCAAGGGGCCATGACTGCCACCTTTAGCCTTGCCCTCTCCCTGTTGGATTTCAAATGAGATTGAGCTGTTCAGGACCTCAGATCTCAGGAAATAGATCTTTGTGACTCCCTAACAGCTAAGCCATCTGCATTTCCTAAGTGGCCCTTAAAATTTGTTTTTAGACTTGGTCAGTTACAGTAACAATGGCTGTCTAGCCCTCAGTAATATTAACATTAGACTGAATAAAGTTTGCGTTAATTAAATTTATCTTCAGGAAGTGAGCAGGAGTTTTAAGCAGTACAAAATGTTATCTTTGCATGTCTGGCAGGGTTACGTAATGGAGGCACTCCTTACGTTGGAAGCTGCTGTGGATAACCTGTCTGACTGCTTGAAGAACAGCGATCTCTTAACGGTATTATCTCGGTGAGAAGCAGCTTCATGACTCCTGAAATCAAATAGGCTGGACTGAATATTTGAGAGATGCCTGGACTTTGGGCAAAGTCCAAAGAACACATCTAGTTTTTGATATATGACTTTTTCTTTAGTTTAAAAAAAAAGAGAGAAAGTTATGGGGCACCCAATATATACACATTATATAAGTATTTTTAAACATTAGGAAGATAGAGGAGAAATGTTACTTTAAAATAATACATATATTAATACTTTTTCATTTTCTGTGTTATGTCTTTGAGTACTTTTTCAAATTTTATTTAATAATTATCCTATTTATTACCTTATAAACAGAAACCAAAACTAAATGTTATTTTTGAATGAATATATACAAAACTCATCTGAATCATCACTATAAAAACAGTTAGAATTAATGTTGATTTTACTTGAATAAATCCCTATCTTAGGATCTTTCTTTTTTATTTTTGTTCCTTTTGCTCTTGCCAATGTTTACCCATTTCAAGTCATTCACAATTCTGTATTCTGTTTGTATAATTGAGCTCATTTTGCTTGAAATTGAGTCAGTAATGTTATCATAAATCACGCTGAGCCTTGTTTCACTTTTAAGTTGAGCATTTTTTATGGATAGGTGATTTTAGTATGATACCTAACATCATACACATTTTCTATATAAACCTGCAGATTTATCTCAGTCAGTAAGAATTTAGCAAGAATACTGATGAAGAGTTTTATCTTTTCAGCCTGAAATAGGCTTAGAGATCATTTCTCATAGATATTTTATAAGCATAAAAAATTTCCTTTGATGCAGTTACTAACTTTTTTCTTTCTAGATGATATCCTTTCCATTTCTGTTCTTATCAGTCAGTTAATAGAATATTAAATTGTGTGCCTATCAGGTATACTCTATTTCTAAATTACTCCTGCCCAAAGTCAAACAAAAATATAAATGAAAGATCAGTAAACTTTACCACCAACTGCTCTTCTTTAGCCTTTCAGTAAGTCAGTATTAGGTTTTGTTGCTGTTTTGTTCGTGAGGTTTCTCATTGTTTTGTTTTTCATAGCTTTAAGTTTAGGAATAGAAAGTTTATTCCTGTAAGCTTAAGCATATGAGAAAAAAATAATAGTATTTCCAAAGAACGATTTCCCTACCTTATTATTTGTCAGTGGATCTTAAAAGGACTGGCTCTTCACTGAAGCATGTTGGCTTTCTTTTGAACTTTTTTACTTTTATACCCAGCTCTTCATCACCAGATTTAAGCTCTAGCACTAAACTAACAGCAAGCAGAAAGAGCACAGGACAACTAAATGTGAACCCTGGGGCGGCCAGTGGCAATACGGCAACCGCAGAACGGAGCCGGCATCAAAGAAGCTTTTCTGTGCCCAAGAAATTTGGTGTTGTCGACCGATCCTCAGACCCACCCCGGAGTGCCACACTGGACAGAATTCAGGCTTGTACCCAGCAAGGCCTGTCCTCAAAAACAAGAAGCTCATCTTCCTTGAAGGACAGCCTCTCAGACCCATCACACATAAACCATCCAACCAACTTGTTGGCCACCATCTTTTGGGTCACAGTGGCCTTGATGGAATCTGATTTTGAGTTTGAATACCTAATGGCCTTGAGGCTGTTGAACAGGCTACTGGCTCACATGCCACTTGATAAAGCTGAGAACCGAGAAAAACTTGAAAAACTCCAGGCACAGCTCAAGTGGTCAGACTTCTCAGGGTTGCAGCAGCTGCTGCTGAAAGGATTCACCTCCCTCACCACCACCGACTTGACCCTGCAGCTTTTCAGTTTGCTCACACCAGTATCCAAAGTATCCATGGTGGATTCATCCCAAGCCATTGGTAAGGCCAACATCACTCATTCTCTTGCAGTTCTAGTGGTGGTTGTGTTAGTGTTGAGTGTAATATGGTAATGGGCTTAGTACTTTCAACAATTCTGTTTAGAAATTGTTCTTTGGGAGTAGTTTGTCATTTCTTACTTAAAACTATTTAAATTGTGGGAGACATGTTTAAGGCAATAGCGTAACAGGGGCAGAAGTTATATATTAATGATTTCTTTGTACTTTCCAGATCAAATCACAGGTACTGTCAGTTTATTCCATTGTTCTTGTACAGATAAACCTTTTTTCTATTTTTTCTTAACTCCTAAATCTTTCTTGTTTTCTTAGCTTTTTTTTCCCCCTCTTGAAAATTTGCTTGGTTCCCTATCATTTTGAATCAAGCCAAATCACCAGCCATATTTTTAATACCATGGCATGTGGCCCAGACTTCTCTTCATGAAGGTAGAGCTTAACACAGTGGTACTAAGCCATTACTTACCATTTTAAAGAGTCTTTTTGATTACATTACATGAGTAAGACTTAAATTGGTTGGCCTATGCCCTCTCATACAAGCTTTTCTTAAAATACGGTTTTTGATAAAAGTTTCAGACTAGCGCTTCAGTTCATTTTAATCTGCTTTTTAAAATCTCTGCCAGTCATCCTGATTCACAGCCCATAGCAAGATAGTCACCATATCTCAGAATTACCCATCTACTTCAAGTTCCTCCTCTATAACTGGTGTCATTGTGGTTGTACCCTTTTTTTCCTGGATTTTGTGTTAGATCACAGTAAAACTGGTTCAAAAGACTGCTTTTGCATCACCTTGGGAAGAAATCTGCAATATTCCTTCCCACGGTTAACAGTTAAAATGCACCATATTCAGCTATCTCTACTGCATCTTCTCTGATCCAGGGTTTCCACTGAATGTGTTGTGTCTCCTGCCCCAGCTGATCCAACATTTTGAAAATCCCAATCAGTTCTGCAAGGATATAGCCGAAAGGATTGCTCAGGTATGATTTCTGCCGCCACACTCAGGTGGATCCATACAGGCCTTCCGGAAGGTCCAATGCTAAGCAGAAATTGCCCTGAAAGGGAAATGAGTTTCACAAAACCTGAAAATCATAACTGTGATATGGCTAGTAATTCACATCTCTGAGTAGCCAACGCACATTGTCTTGTGGTTTCATTATTGAGAAGACAGGTGGAAAGAATCTGTGAAAATTATATTAGCTAATGACTAAGATAAGCACTTCTGCATCTTGCACACACACACACACACACAAAAAAAGTATCAATGTGTTTTCCAGATTCCAAAGCACAACTGCAAACATTGCAGTCTTACAGCAAAATTTCTGACACATCTTCCTGCTCATCAGGCTATTTTATCCCTAATTGATTTTCTTCTCTTAAAAGGTGTGTTTGGAAGAAAAGAATCCCAAACTTTCCAATCTTGCACATGTCATGACTCTCTATAAAACACACAGCTACACGAGGGACTGTGCCACGTGGGTCAACGTGGTCTGCCGATACCTTCACGAAGCATACGCTGACATTACCTTGAATATGGTGACCTACCTGGCAGAGGTAAGCTCTTCAGTTAAGGATACCCACTATAGTTTTCATGGGTAAAAAATTTACACGGAATGGATAATAATCTCTTCATTTATTGAGTGCCTATTACATATTATCGTAGATGCTGTATGAAGCATTTTAAATCCTCACAACAATGCAGTGATGAGGACGCTATCCTCAAAGAATCTGAGGCCCAGCCAGGTTAAATAACCTGCCACATGTTTAAGGTGGCAGAGCCAGCCTTTGAACTGGGGTATACCTGCCTCAAAAACTTAAATTCCTTATTTTTACTGCACTAATACCTGTCAGTACCTTCCAGAAATGAGGAAATTGTATCCTAATTACTCCAGGTGTTCAAATCTTATTTAGGGGGTTACTGTGTGACTTGGTATGTTTAATCGTTGTTTGCTCTAAACCAATTAGCAAAGCATCTATTTTGAAATAAGCTTTTTATCTTCATCTTTAAGTTTGTTTTTTAAACTTGAATGGGACTTTCGTCCTCATACAACTGTGTTTCTAGCACATTGGTTCCAAGCCCCATGTCCTTCGTCCTGGAAATACATAGCATATCGGACAAGTGACGAAATGTATTCTGGTAGCACCTCTGGTCACTCACTAGCTTAACACACAAGGTCGTGAAATCTGAGTGAAATGGCCGTAACAGTCACCTCGGTTTAGCATATTCACCGTTGCTTTTGCTTGAGGGATGTGCATGCATACCTCTTGCTAGGGCCTTTTCAGAAGTGACGAGGATGGTACATTCTAACTTCTCTTTGTTATGTCACCAGAACAGGGTGCAGATAGGCTAGAGAGTCAGTCGTCCTCTGAAAGGCTCCACAAGACTGAACTCTTGTACCTGGAAGAGGGTCCTTGCCCTATCCATCAACACTGATAGCTGATCTGCAGGATTTTGATTTGCGGTCTGGGTCAGCAATATGTGAGCGGCATTCAGACTGTCAACAGCCAAAGGTCCTTTCCACACTCCATCCCATCCCTGGCACTTTAAGGAGCCTCTCTTATATGCCACCCTGCTGCTTTGGATAATCACCTTGGTCACATCTGTCCCTGCAAGAATTACTAAGAAAGCACACACATACTGGGACAACCAACGTAAATGCCCTGCTTATGAAGGCAGACGATGCCTTTTTTTAAAACAAAGTGAAGTGTAAGTTAGCAAGGAGGTAAGACTTGCTTGGATCACTAGACATGAGGTTTCAAAAGTACAAATGGGATGTGGCATATGCATGCATACACACTATTCAGACTTAAAGAGGAACCAAGCATCGACACATAGCACGCCATGGGTGAGCCTTGAAAACATCATGCCAAGTGGACGAAGCCAGACGCAAAAGGACAAATATAACAGGAACCCACTTCTGTGAGGTGCACAGAATAGGCAAATCTGCAGTGATAGAAAGTAGAACAGTGGTCACCAGGGGTTGGGGACGGGGTAATGGAGCCTTAGCATTTTACATTTAACAGAGTTTTCATTTGGGATGATGAACAAATTCTGGAAACAAATAGTGGCCATGGTTACACAACAGTATGAATACACTTCATGCCCCTGAATTGTACACTTAACAGTGGTCAGAGTGCTAAATTTAGGTTATGTACATCTTGCCACAATAAAAATAAATGAGAACGGATTACCTAATTTGTTCTATTGGGCCTTTGTCACAAACTGTCACTGAAAATTTTATTATAAACTTCACTCCCCACAGTATATATTAAATCCTAATTCAAGTACTCATGTGCTCTTTCAGGTGTTGGCCAGGCACATACATGTAATTTTAGGTAGCTACGGTCAGTATTTCCTGTGAGCCTGCTCCGTTCACGTAGCATTAACTTTGTGCTCACACAGTGTCACATTCAACAACTGTGGGATTCTAACAGGTTAATGTAACCCAATGTGCTTAAACATCTCCTCTGTTGCTTATATTCATAATCTTTTTCTATTACAAATGGTCCTTTTATGTAGACTTCTTATCGGATAACATCCAGGTGATTTCTTCTGGTGGCATTTCCCAAAGTAACTATTCACGTAAAGGGCATGGATACATGAATACATTATTTAGTTCTACATATTTGGGAAATTGGTCTTCACAGAGATTGCCCCTATTTACAATACTGCCAACAGTGTATAAACGTGTTTTCCGATATCCTCACTGTATTTTATTATCCCTTTTATTCCTTTTTTCAGTTTTATATTTTTATTGGTACTTTAAAATTATTCTCTTTGTGTATTTCCTTTCTAGGAAAAATGTTCACTTTTCCATGCACTAGATTTTCCAAATTGTTCATTTCCTCATGTGTTAACTGCTCAGTTACTTCTTCTGACCACTTTTGATGTGGAATTTCAGCATTTATTTGAATCATTTCTACAGTTCTTTGTTTTGAACAGTAACTTTTTATCGTGATGTCTGTCACATAAATCTTCTCATTATTTTGCTTTCTTTTTTTAAAATAGTGTTGATATCATAGTATATGTCCATAAAAGAAAGTTTAGTAGGTACAGAAAAGTGGGGAAAAGAACAGGAGGGGGAGATTAAAAAAAAAAAAATCATCCAAAATCATTATGTTATCTAGAGAGAAACACTGTTAACATTTTGTTAGATTTCTTTCCATTGTTATTTCTCTGTAACACCCACCCATTCACATCGATTTTGGCATCATCCACTATACAGAAATTGCATATCCTTCCTCTTTGACTTAATATTATCCGATAGCCTTTACTATCTTTAAAAATGTCATTCTCGGGCATCTGGGTGGCTCAGTGGGGTAAGCATCTGCCTTTGGCTTAGGTCATGATCCCAGGGTCCTGGAATCGAGTCCTGCATTGGGCTCCCTGCTCAGCAGGGAGTCTGCTTCTCCCTCTCCCTCTACCCTTCCCCCTGCTCATTCTCTCTCTCTCTCTCTCAAATAAATAAAAATCTTTAAAAATGTCATTCTCTTGATTATATGTTTCATCATCCAATTTACCATAATTTTGTATCCATTTCCCTAGTGTTCAACATTTATATTGCTTGCAGAGCTTTCTTATTTAGTTTTTTGTGGGTTTATTACCATTATAAATAATGCCTTGCTGAAATCTCATATATAAATCTTAGTGTCTATAGGTTTGGAAAAGTTCCTAGAAGGATAATTACTATTTCAAAAGCTATAAACTGTTTTTAGTACTCTTGAGGCCAATTGCCAAATTATCCATGTTACATTTCCACTGATGTGTAAGAATACCCATCTTTTATCGTCAACCATACTATTTTCACTTGGGAAACTTTGCCAGTTTGCTAACTAATAACTTGTGTCTTTTGTGTTACTTTGTAATCTCCAATAATTAGTGGTATTTGATGCTTTCCTTTTGAGGTTTCTTGTATTCCACTGTGGATATGGTATCTGTATATTCAGAACTACTTACACTGCCTTTAATGATATCTTCATTTGTTCAGTGGTTAGGATTCTTTCCTTCCTAAGGAAACGTGCGCTCATAAAGGTGTGGGGAGGCATTGGTGCTCCTGTATGAACAGGCTGGTATCACACTGTGTCACACTATGCCTTGCCTCCCACAGCTGCTGGAGAAGGGTCTCCCCAGTATGCAGCAGCCCCTCCTCCAGGTGATCTACAGTCTGCTCAGCTACATGGACCTGTCCGTCGTCCCTGTAAAACAGTTTAATGTGGAAGTTCTGAAGACCATTGAAAAATATGTGCAAGTGAGTATTTGGATAACGTCACTTACAAACGAGGTTGTTTCCAGAGAGTCATTCCAGAAAGACTGAGGATTTGTAGCTTTTACTTGGCTGCAAAGCTGTGGTCATGCCAGCCTGCACTGGGTGCACACTCGTGCATTGGTATCTCTAAGCCACTGAGAACAGTCAGTTGTGGTTGACCACATCCCGAGTGGTATAGTGAGGGAAAGACAGGACCAGCCCTGGTGAGCTCCCGAGCCCTCAGAGGACATGTTTCTGCCTCTTGGGGCTTACGGGCTGAGTATTAAAGGCACACACCTGGCTGGGAGGGCCCAGCAGGGTTGTATTTGTAGTATCCTATTTCACAGAAGGAGAAGAGAGAAGGAACTCAGGTGTGCCAGGTTGTAGGCCAGGTGTTTCCACATGCAAAGGGTTAATTCAGGGGTTAAAATTGTCACTTTAGAGTTGAGGGAGGTGAGGTTGAGCAACTTGCCTCAGTGTGCTTGAAAATACTACAACAAATAAACACAGGCGTGTACTTGGTGAGTTGCAGAGTTCAAGGGCAGATGCAAGGTTCTGTCTGGCTAAACTCATCCATAAAGCCATACAGTGTAAATTTTAGACATTTTTCCCCTATCGTCACTTCAACATCACATTGCTTGCAGACATTATTTAATGCTAAAAATGGTTTCCAAGCCTTTATTTTCCATTTTTCAAGTGGCATTTCTCCAAAAGGCGTCGTGCACTTAGTAGGCATTCAGTAGCCCTTTCTCACTTCACAGAAGTCGTGGGGGCCAGGGGTTCGGTTCACGTTTTTCTACAAATCATGTGCCCCTGGTAAAAAGGGAAAAAAAAAATTGTTTGACTAGGCTGCCTATTCTAACTCAGGCCTGTGGGCTATCTCTGTTACTCAATATCTTCTCTTGAATGGCGGCTAATTTCACATCCAAATCATGACCTCCCCTGTGCAGAACTTAACAGTGAAGGAAATGTGTTTTCTTTCATGTGCTCTTATTCCCAAGGCTGGGTAAATAATAATAATAACTTTTACCAAGTTAGTTTATCTATGCTCAATATTTTTGTGGGAAAAGCCCATCAGTCTGCCTGGGGTTTGTCAGGGAGACAAAGATGGCAAAACAAATGAGTCTTTCAGGAAGAGTAGGCCTGGGATAAGCCGATAAGGAGAGGAAGGGCATTCCGGGACACGGGAATAACATCAGTGAAGACACAGTGGCAAAGAGAGCTTGCCTGGTGTGAGGAACTCCAGGGCCGGCCTGGGGGAGAGTACTCCTGTGGGCTGTGTTCAGAGTGTGGACTCCACCCCGCCCACCAGAGGGAGCCCTTGAAGAAGTTTAGGCAGGGAAGGGGCTCGGTCTGAAGAGTTCTAGAAAGATCACCATGGTTGGGGAGGGTATGCTGGACTTCAATAGAGGCCGCAAGCAGGGAGGCCAGTTAAGAGGCCATTGAAATAGTCCACGCAGAGGCTGGGGAGGATTCAGCTGATCCACTGCCAGCAGGAATGGAGAGGGGAGCAATTCATCCGGAGGCAGGGAAAGACAGGAGTTAAGAACGGCTCCCAGAGTCCTGGCTTAGGTCATGAGGAAGATTTGAAGTGGGAAGACAAGAGGCGCCCAGGAAGCAAAGGTGGTGGCAGGAGCTAGGGGAGTAGGAAAACAACCAAGGAAGACTGGAAGCTGGGGGTGGGGAGAGTTTTGAGAAAGAGTGAGTGGTCGATAGCCTAAATACACTGGGGGACTTTTTTATTCGTGTGAAGGAGGTACCACGTTGGCAAAAATGGTAGTTTATTTAAATATGGACAAAATTTGCAATTTTTGTATTTGCTTGTTTCCTAAATGTATCTCCTCTTATATATAAATTGTTTTTTTATGTCATTTGCCTTTTACATAGGATGGAATTTGCTGCACTGTTTTCAGTCAGTGAATTCTGACTGGTCATAAGAAGTTTCGGTAGCTAGCAGTAGATTCTTTGGTTTTTTTTAAAATGAAATTGTTTTTAACCATTGAATATTTTATTCCCTTCAGAGTGTTCACTGGAGAGAAGCTTTGAATATCCTGAAGCTGGTAGTTTCTCGATCTGCCAGCCTAGTTTTGCCTTCCTACCAGCAGAGTGACCTCTCAAAGATAGAAATACATCGAGTGTGGACCAGTGCTTCTAAGGAATTACCTGGAAAAACCCTAGACTTTCACTTTGATATTTCAGAGGTATGCTATCTGTTTCTGTCCACTTCAGCAGGGAGAAACATAGCAAAGGTCAAAAAGAGGAAAGAGAGACTTATTTTACATTTATTTCAAATTAAGTTTCCTAAGGCCTAAATTTGGTTCTGTTTTTTAAGAACACATCAAGTGTCATATTCTTTGGGGCTCTCAATTGGCAGCTTCTAAAACTAGAAGCTAGCGTCAGTTATTTTTTTAAAAAATGATTTTTTTAAAAAAAGATGACTTTAAAATGGAATGATCTTAAGCATTTTAAACCATGACCTTCTTTGTATGACAGGGGTCCTGTCCTATCTTTACATCCACAACTTTGCTGTCTGAACTCCCAGCCAGACCAGCAAATGACTGAGATTTACAGGAATACAGAATCTGCCTTCACAGTTGCTTCCCCAAGCCACACTGCTTTCTAGACCCAGTAAAATTGTCTCAAGTCTTGCCTTAAGGGAGAGGAGAGGGAGAAGGGAAGGGACCAGTAAACCAAGCTAAGGAGTCAGGAAGAAAAGAGAGGGTAGGAAGTAGTCAGGTCTACCTGCAGCTCCGTGAACGGACATTTGGGAGGCCTGTACTTGGTCTAAGATGTGCAAATACTTTGTTTTCCTGTCTTGCTTACCCCAGGCCCCATAAGCCCGCCAAAGCAGAAACTACGCTCTGTCTACTTTGTTACCAGGGTCTGGTACAGTGTCTGGTGTAAGATAGAGTACTTAACAAATATTCTTCAACACTGCTGAATGAATAAATTCACCGAAGGAATGAACCGGATCTGATTCTGTGCAACGTCCTGGCTCTGTGAAGTAGGTTGAAGCCTACACAATGGTCTCATTGACCTTCTGTGCTTTCAGTACCCAGGTTGAGGTACTCCTGCTCCCCGTGTGATACCTGCAACTGTATTTAGTATGTGTATGATATCAAGGTATCCGATCAGTTGTTTTTTTAATTTTTAACATTTTTTTACATGGCTGAGGGGGAGAGCTACTTCTATTCCTTGAGTGAAGTTTATTCTGCTCAAAAGCGGTACAGAAAACAAGCAGCCAGTCGGCTGCAACCCGCAGGGACCCAGCTGCTCCAGAATAAAGAGCTGGAGAACCAGATGGAGAATCTCCAGCCAGTGTCTGCCACCTCTGAGGGCAGGCCCACAAATGGGTTTCTGCAGCCTCGTCAGGGCTAACGTGTGGATGGTGCTGTCTACCCAGCCACAGGACACCAGCGTGAGAAATGAACTCTCAAGAAGTGAAATTTCTAAAGTGTTGCCCAAATACCTGGCCCCAAATTCATTCACTTAAATAATCGAAAAGATGTAATCAATTTAAAGAAATTTTTAAATTAATTGAGAATACTTAAAGGTTGGGAAGAAGGGAAGGAACTTTGGTCTCTTGTTACAACAATAAGAAATTCTTTTCAGCTTAAACATCTGAAAACTGTTTGCTTTCCTGAATGTTTTGCTTCTCATCTTTATCAGTGGTTTCCTGAGTATGTTTAAGAACAAGGAGTTGGATTTGCTAAAGAGGGTGGGAAAATGTTGAAGACATAAAACGATTTAGAATATGTGTTTGAACATCAGGAAAATGAGCCTACTTGTAACTCTGAACTTCTCTAAGGTTTAATCAAATGAGCAGTGCTTGGTTGCTGCTGGGTAGAGTGATCCCGTGTTCCACAGAACTATTAAGCGGATGGAAGAACGTGAACTTTTGTTTTCCTTGTTTTTGTCAAGACGCCAATCATCGGGAGGCGATACGATGAGCTGCAGAACTCTTCTGGACGGGATGGGAAGCCCAGGGCTGTGGCCGTCACCAGGAGCACATCATCTACGTCATCAGGCTCCAACTCCAATGTCCTTGTTCCTGTAAGCTGGAAAAGGCCCCAGTACTCTCAGGTATAGACTCCTAGCCTCCCAGGATTGGAAGGGAGTTCAGAGGGAACTTTCGAGCGCAACTGCCCATATGATAAGGGCTTCTCCCTTGCCATCCTGACATTGCCCATCTAGGCTTCAACACTTCAGTGATTGGCATTCCAAGGGAACCTATTTTATCTTGGAACAGCTCATTACATTTAGTTGAAGTCTGATGTTTGCTGCTTCTACCCATTGGTCCTAGTTCCCTTAAGGCTTAGCAAATGAAATGTGACCTCTCTTTCACATGGCAGTCCTTCAAATAGATAAAGAAACCCCACCCCCTCTGCATCTCACCCACATGAGCTCTCTTTTCTCCAAATAATGCATCCTTAGTTCTCCCAACCAGTTCTACATGATAAGGCTGCACAAGAATGCAGAATCTGCTTTTCTGGTTGCTTCCTCAAGCCACAGTGCTTTGTAGACTGGTAAAATTATCTAAATTCTTACACAGATGGAGAGGGGAGGGAGGAGGGAAGAGATTAGTCAATGATGCTAAGGGACCAGGAAGGAAAGAGAAGGTAGGAAGTAGTCAGATCTACCCGCTGCTCCATGAATGGACATTCGGGAGGCCTGTACTTTGTCTAAGATGTGCAAATACTTTGTTTTCCGGTGGCCCTTCTGACCACTGTCCCCCAAGCACGCACTCCAGTCATGGTCTCCATGGACAGTCTGAGCCATAGTCGGAGCAGAGCAGGCTGCTGGATCTCTCTGTAGGTCCATTCACTCACTGGGCGACTGCATTACAGCATGAGTGTCATCAGAATTGCTGTCGGGTGAAACCTCTGCATTATTCAGGGCTCTTCGGTAACTAACTTGACAGAAGCCCAGTGGAAAATTACCTCAAGTGGAAAAGGAATTTATTAACTCCCGTAGCTTGGTTTCACGCACAGCTAGATTCTAGTACACAAAACCAAGGAACTGGATCCTTAACCTCTCTCTCTCTCCCCTTCTCGCTGTCCTCCCCTTCCCTTCCCAGTGTTGGCCCTCCTTCCCTCTCTGGCGACTTCATTCTCAAGCAGACTCTTGTCTTATGAAGCACCAACAGCTTCCAGCAGCTCCAGACTTGCATGGTCTTTGGCTCTGATGATTCCAGGACAGAGGCATTCCCTCCCCAGCATCCGTAGTGATTCTAGAGAAAGGACTCTTACAACATGTGTGAGGGAGGCAAAGCCCCACTTAGTGGGAGAGGAGCTGTCCCCAAGAGAAAAAGAGGGACCGTATTGTTGGAAGAAGGCCAAATGGTGGGTGCTGAGCAGGGGACCGCAGGGCTCACCAAGATTAGGGGAGTGAAGCGCAAAGCATCACACTTGCTGGCCACAGCTGCTTCTCAGTGACGTTTCATTGAGCTGTTGAGCAAGAGAACCTACTATACTTTCTTGGGGTTCTGGAAAAGAGAAGAAAACTATCCATCCCAGTTCCAGGTTCCTCTACATTGATTCCTTCCCACAATTGTAAAATGCCCACTAAAACTTAGGAAAATATTTTAGCAAATCTCTTGCCATTCACCCACATCAAGGTCTTCCTGTCTTTGACCTTGAAAAGACACGGTATTGAGTGTCCCTTCTATAATTTTGGAAAGAAGAATGCAGTGAAGCCAAATTCCATTAAGAAAGAAAAGCTACGAGTGATATTGGCCTCCGAGCAGTCTCCACATTAACTTAAATCAGATTAAAAGGGAAAAAATCATTTTACAGAGTTAGGAAGATGGCTTTAGGAGCATTTCTGAAGTACATTAACATTTTTTAGGCCCTGGCTACTCTTCCTTTTCATTCTCAACTCACCAATCATCCTGAGATCTAGTTTATCTATGTCATTGGAAAATGTGACAAGTTTATAGAAGGATCTCCATGGGTAAGTGCCTAAAAATAAGGCTTGTGAAGAAAAGCAAAAGGAATTGAATCTGTTTAACTTCAGGAAGATTTAATATGGCTGGCAGATAATTGAATTTTTTAATTCTGTAGAAAGTAAAGTTATTCTCCCATTTGAGGAAAATAGATTTGTGCTGGAACATAATAGATTTAATTTAGGTGTAAGGAAAGCCTTGCTAATGCCGAAAGTTGTAACAGACAAGAAAAGATTATCAAGGGGAGTCAGGAGTGTCTGCTGAAGAACCCAGGGGCTGATTTTCACCCGCCCTCCATTGGGAAAACTCAGATCAGCACTGTCCAGTAGAAACATAATGTGTGTCTCATTTTAAACTAATAGTCGCCTTTTTAAAAAAAAAAGTAAAAAGAAACAGGTAAAATCATTTTTAATAACATATTTTATTTAACCTAAAACATCTCAAGTATTATTATTTCAATATGCAGCCACTATTTTGCAATTATTGAGATACTTTGCATTCCTTTTGTATATTATACGTCTCAATTCTTACTGGCCACATTTCGGGGGCCATAGTCAAATGTGGCTAGTGGCTTACAGTATTGGAACAGATTTGATCACAGGACCCCGTGATTAAAATGTATTTGTGTGTCTCTTTTCCAGAAGAGGACAAAAGAGAAGTTGGTGCACGTTCTTTCTCTGTGTGGCCAAGAAGTAGGATTAAGCAAAAATCCATCAGTAAGTTCTGTCATGTATCACGTGTATGTTGACACCATATCTTTTTTACCTTTGATCTTTTTTAGCTTTAGAGAAGTCTGCTATGAATTACAGGTATGATATCCACCATCTAGATCAAGCCTGTAGATTATTTCTCTCCACACTATGATTTTTAATCTCACTTAGTTCAGAAACAATGAATGGCTGTTTCCTCCAGTTTGTCTGCAAATAAATATTCAGTTGTTTTCATTGTTTAAAATTTCTTGGATTTTTTTTTTTATAAATATGCTCAGACGTCCTTATTTATGACTCTCTCCTGCACCACGATATTTAATAAACATTCCTTTGGGGTGTAATTTTACTCTGTGTATGCATGCCTCTTCCTGTGATGTCATTATTTTATGCACAATAGGGATGGAAATAACGATATATCATTATGGGATTTTTTTCTCTTATAAACATCCGCTGATGTTACAGTTAAAACAGAACAACAACATGCCATTGGGTTTTGGAATAAATAAATAATCACAGCATTAGGACTGAAGCTAATTTTGAAAATTCAAGTTGTCTATGAGTCTACTGTAGCCAAAGCAATAAAAATCTCAGGGTCTGGTTTCACTGGGCATTTTTATTTCATCCGTATCTCAGCATCTTTGTTATCAACAAAAAAATAAATAGCAAACTAAATAATTTCCCAAATAAAGTAAGAATTAGCAAACAGTTGCTCCAGGGAGCTGTCTTTTAAATCTCAAAATGTATCTACTAGTGTAGTTAATGAGCAGATGAAATGTTGGAGGCTCATATATTCTCACGCAAGCGCAGTTTGGTGTTTTCTTATCTGGGAAATGCGCCCCAGCCAGCCAGCCAGCCAGCAGCTAAGCTCGGCTTCCACTGAAGTCACCTTTTTAGTGTTATTGATCACTGGGTTTGTTGCTGCTCTGGTGACATTACCGAGGGCAGAGGGGATGAGGGGAAAGTGGCAGGGGCAGGCGGAGGGAGAGGGAAAGAGCACTTTGCCTTTGCAGGGCTCCTGGGTGGCTCAGTCAGTTAAGAGTCCGACTCTTGATGTCAGCTCAAGTCATGATCTCAGGGTCGTGAGATCAAGCCCCGCTTCAGGCTCCACGCTCACTGCAGAGTCTGCTTGAGGATTCTCTCTCCCTCTCCCTCTGCCCCTCCCCCTGCTCACATCCTAGAAATAAGTAAATAAATAAAATCTTTTTAAAAATCTTATTGATCACTTTATTTAATATCAATCTATGTTCAGGAAAGGCTGGATAGCAAAACATTTAGGTTCATTTGCAGTTTCTTTCTTTTTTTTTTTTAACAGATTTTATTTGTCAGAGAGAGAGCACGCACAAGCAGGGGAAGTGGCAGGCAGAGGGAGAAGCAGGTTCCCTGCTGAGCAAGGCACCCAATGTGGGAATCGATCCCAGGACCCTGGGATCATGACCTGAGCCAAAGGCAGATGCTTAACGACTGAGCCACCCAGGCATCCCTCATTTGCAGTTTATTTCTGTAAAGTTCTAGTAAATGTCCCGGTGGAAAGAACCTAAACACAAAAGACAGTTTTAAGATATTAACATACAAAAGATCTTAATAGGGGAAAAAATGTTTTGTTCTGTTTATATCAACAGGAAAGGAATTTAGGTATAAATTACGAGCATGGCTACTCACATACTCGTCTGTAATTCAAATGAGCAAGGACTGTACTTTCTGGCTTCTGTTTCTTTATCAGTTCCTGGTTTATCTCTGAAAGGGTTAAATTCTTTGCTCTCACAGGTTATTCTACAGGTATCAGTAGTCCTTAAAATATTATGTGCTCATATGTTTGTAAAGTGTATGTGCATATGTACAATTTCTAACCTCCGTTTAGAAACAGTGGAAAATTTCTTGGCTGCCCTAGTTTGTGAACACATGCTCAGTTGTCACACACACACACACACACACACACACACACACACACACACACACACACACACACACACACACACACCCACCCCCCCCCAGGTGGGATCCAGTCTTCGTCCGTTAAGCAGCAGCAATGTGACTTGAGCATTTTCCTCCTGCGTGAACTTGTGTCTTTGCAATGAGTTTAATCTGAAGGCACCTGTCCAACATAAATAATAAAAGAACATTCTAAAAATACCCACTTAAGGAATTAGGTGTGTACTGGAAATAGAGGGCCATGAAGAGCCAATTGCAGTTTTTGTAGCACAAACAACCGACGGGAGGACGGTCTCTCAGGAGAGGACTCTTGTGATTCTTAGGTGATTTTTTCATCGTGTGGGGATTTGGATCTGCTTGAGCACCAGACGAGCTTGGTGTCTTCTGAGGACGGCGCCCGAGAGCAGGAGAACATGGATGACACAAACAGCGAGCAGCAGTTTAGAGTCTTTAGGGACTTCGATTTCTTAGATGTGGAGCTGGAGGATGGAGAGGTACAGTATATTCTCTGTAAAAAATAACCCACTCAGCCTTTCCTCGACTAACGAAAACAGTTTCTTTTTACCCGCTAAATGATGAGGTTTTATAGCAGAGTCTTTAATTGGAAAGCTGTACACTTTATTTTGAATCAACTTATTCAAAGTACAGCAGCTTAACTTTGGCAAAAGTTACCACACCCTTCCTGTCTGAGTCCACAGCATAAACTGCCAAGTTATTTCTAAATGGCAAAGATCTGACGTTTAATGACCACACAAAGACTGTGTGTGTGCGCAGTACAAAGGTGAACTTAAAAAAAAAAAAAATCACAAAAACATTCAAGTTCTGAGCCTGTTCACTGGTGCCTGGGTAATACATGCTAAGCATCTAATTATTTTAAAAGTGAAATTACTCGATGACTTCAAAGCTTGCCTGCTCCAACAGGAGACAGGAGTCTGAGGGCTCCAGCATCCTTGTGCCGTTTGATGAAATCATTACAACTTGAAACAAGAGAGAAGGCACGTAAGAGCTCTGGGCTCTGCTCTAGGTTGGTAGCTAGTGTTCCCAGCACCTGGAGCAGCTGAATTCATGTCTCAGCCGGCAAATGCAGATTCGTGGATTTGAATGATAATTATGGTAATAGGATGCTTTCTGTTATGAATCATGGTTTTGAAAACCGGGATTGGAAGGAGGGGCATCAGTCTGACCCTCTCATTTCCAGCTGGGGGTAGTCTCTGCCTCGTGGAGGAAAACAAAATTGACTGATGGGAGGCTGGCATATGTAAACATGCCTGGTACCGCACTGGCTCACAGTGTTCCTTAACACACTGGAGTTCACGTTTAGCTAAATGCACTGATTTTCCCAGACAGAGAAAGGGCTTTCTGCCAGTCTTACATTTAAAATGGAGGCCCCTCTTCAAAGGGATCCCGTGATGGGTAGGCACCTCCTGACTTACCTATAAACTTGTGAGAAATGGTGCTTCCGGTAGCAGCTCACCTTCCCTAAAAGGATATGATTGCGGACCAGTCATCTTATGTCGAGGCAAGGCCAAGGAGCTATGGCCTAGCCTGGATGTCTGCGGAGAATTATGTCCTCAGAATGAAGAATGTTTTCTTTACCTGTTCTTTCTCTAGAGAGCGCCGAATCCTAACCACTAGACCACCAGGGAGGCTCCTGTTCTTTCTCTAGAAAACAAGTTGAGCGGACCCAGTCCTTAAAGCATCTTTAAAATAAGTGTCAGCTTTTCACCTTGCATTATTCTAGAACCTGTAACAAGGATTGCAGAGTTTTCTGACTGTTAACCTTAATGAGTAATAGAGAAAATCAATCACTAAGTGGAGTGAGGACTGTTTTAAAAAGTCTAAACCAAAATAAAACCGTTTAGAATACTTTCAAAATGTCTCTGAGCCAGAGCTATAGGGAATGTCCGAAGATTAGCTCCCTGATCTGGGCCACTGACCTAATCTTTGTTCTTAGGCTAGAATTCAAGCTTAGGCACCCTCTTTACTCTGGAAGTTAAAATAAGGAGGGAAAATAAGGAAGAAAGAGAAGTATTATTTTCTAGTCTCAGCCAAAAGGAAAAAAAAAAAATGTGTTATGGGACGTGACCTTGCAGGAGTGATGTAAAGTAGAGGAATCAGACACAGTTTCAGAAAAACTAACAAATTTAATTTCTATCAGAACAAAGGAAGGAAAATCGGAGGTGGCTCTCACTTGAAAATAAATATTATACTAATGTTTTTCAGGGACAATAAATAATGAATACTTCCTCTCCCTTCTAGTGTTCCTAGCAGACAGGAACCTCAAAATCATAGTGATCATTTTATCTTATTCAATTAAGATTTTATAAGAAACTTCAGAGTGTGAGAGTATCTATTCCATCCAAATAAAATAAACTATCTGAGAATGTTTTGCTACTTCTCAATAAGATTATAATAAGGGATTCTAGCAAGTTTACCAAGTGCTAGAGTAAAAATGCCCGAGCTTTAGTCAGGCAGTCCAACTTGGAATTTCACCTCTGCCACTGACAGAGCTTTATGCCCTGAAACGTGGATGCAGTTTCTCTTGACTTCCTCATCTGTTAAATGGGTTTGGTAATAACTGCTTATCAAGTTGATGCTGGGACTAAGATAGCCTCTGCCGAGTGTCAGGCATGCAGCAGGCAGCCCTTTGTACTGTCATTGGTGAATAATTTCAGCATATTCTCATCTGAGAAAGCCAAGCTCATCTGGCGTCTAGAGCAAAACACAATTATCAAAAAAGAAAGACAAGGTTTTGTTTTGTTTTTTTTATGTCTCTTCCTTTTCATTAAATAGTCTCCGAATTTACTGCCTCCTCTCTGTAACAGTTTGCCTTGGAACTTTTCAGGATCGTTAAAAGGTGCCATGTCCTGGCTATTAATTGCACATCAGCAATGAACACACCATGACCACAAACACTTTAGTCTTGTGAGATGGATCAGGTGATGCCACCTTTTCTTTTTCCCCCAGTGGATGACCCTCATTCGTTTTCTCACTAAGTTGAACAATTTTCTCACAAATAAAAATTTAAGCATCCGCCCTCCCTCTTCCCCCAAAAAAGTGTTGAGCAGAAGCTGCCAGTCCCTGAAGTGGCAAGCTATTTCAGAAATTGTTTTTATGATTTGTTACCCCAGCTGCACCATCCACCCCCAAAAGGGTTCGAACTTCCTGGTGTTTGATACTGATTTCTCTCTTTGGGGGTTTATATATCTTCACCATTTTTTTTAAAGTCACATCTACTGAAGGCTATATCGTTGGCCCTGTGTATTGCTGTTGTGTTAAAACTAAGATGAATGCACTTGAGTATCTTTAATATAATTGTTTTAAATAGACCTCTTATTTGTTTTTCTGTCCAATCTGCTACCCAGGAACTTCAGGTAAGATGATGCTATCTTTAATTCAGATACGCTAAGTAGATGTTTTGCATCATTGCAGACTTATAACAACATAATTGCTTTTTTCCTCCCTTCTAGCGTATGTATGCCTATTTGCGTGCATATTTACATTAAGGTCTGTGTGATACAAGGAGGATTTTTCTTTATTGCTCCAGTATGGAAATATTTTCTAAACTATAAATACAAGATAGTTTTAAAATCCTGGTATGCCTACTCTAGAAGTCGCAGAAGTCTATCTCTTGAGCGAAAGTGAGGTTTTAAATATGATCTATGGAAATCTTACAATTTCTGAGAAGGCAGCCGTCCAGCTGGATTGGTTCTGTTGTTAAATCCTCTTATTAAAAGTGAAGCCAACGAGCCGCACCTAACAATATACCACCAACACTTCCAATCAGATCCTTTCCAGGCATTAGGAGCTCTCTCTGTATGGCAACTATATAAAGTTTCATCCAAATGAGAACATTTCTCAAGTAAAAGGGTGTGCTAATAATAACTGCACGTAGACAACAGGCAGAAGCCAGGGCCATCATGGGCAAACTGACCTATGAGCACCTTACTCTATCTGTGTCGTGTCAGACTTACTCTGAGAAGGTGTATATTTGAGGAAATACATTTTGACCACACTGCACCTACATTCTTTCAACAATAATCCTTACTTGACAGAGTTCTAGTATGGAAAAAAAATTATTTCAAAGAATATTATTTCTAACATTTCTAGAATGTTCAGTCACAAATACTTTCTCATCTCAGTACAAATCCTGAGTAGTTATTTAAGTTTGATAACTGACAGATGCAGATTGTCTTGAATAATTAGCCATCTCCTAAATTTCTCACATGTAGAAAATCTGACATAATCAGTAAAACACTGTTTTGACTTTTGACCACGTAGGTTGGCTTTTAATAACCACACACTTGAACTTGAGCTAGACTATAGATACCCATACTATCTTCAGCCACTACCAGGGAAACAGTTTCAACACCTTCGTCTCTGATGGAGCTCAGAGGTGCAGTCATATCACTAGGAACAGCGATCCATGCCCAGGGTAGCACTCCCTCACCTAGACGTCTGTATTTCTCTCATGGTTCTTCTCAGGTTCAGCATGCGAGACTTCCAGAACTGTTGCCTAAGATAGTTCATCCAACCCATTCACTGATTTGGTGCAAGAGAATCAACTTTAGGAATTAGGTTTTATATTCATATTTGGATATTTCTCCCAGTAGTTTGCATGTTCTTCTTTTTCTCTGTATTCTTATTCTTTTCATCTTTTTAACTTCTTCACACATTGCATTTTCTTTTTCTTTCCAGAACTCTTGCCTTTTCCACATTTTTCTTTCAGTTTTTCACGGAAATAGCTATTTTAAAATCCCAGCAAAACAGTTAATCTTTTCCACTAGGAAAAAAATTATTTGGTGACAGTTTATCATAGCAGATACAGATAAAGGTATAGATAACAGACAAAATAGCAGATGCAGCTACTCTGTATAATCACACAGCCCTAAGAACAATCATAAACATCATACATGGGGATAAATCATGATAATAATTTTCGTATCAGATCCAGAATGTGTTTAGGATTCTTACCTATTGCCTTCTGCCATGAATAGCCAAAAAAGACTTCAGAAAAGTTAAAGCATCTGTTATATGAGAGATCTAGGAGAATGGCAAGTTTTGCTTCATTAGGATCCAGAAGAAATAGATCCTTAAACCAAAGGAAGATTAATAAATTTAAAGGTCATAATTTTAGAAGTGATTTTACATCTCTCATATTATATGATTATGCTACTCACTGAGCTCTCACCAGAAAAAGTTATTTTATTTCAGCGAACCATCAGACAGTGTTTCAAATGACTTCTAAATGAAAGGATTCTGGGCTAGATTTTGTTCAGATTACCCATCTATATAGGTTAAAACTTGCTCATCAAGGGGCTGGGTATTATTTCTCTTCCTTTATCCCTGTTTTAACAGAGAGGAAAAAATAAAACCCAAATTACTTTCTAGGAAAGATTTTTTTGTCGGACAGATACACTTATTTAACATCAGATGGTCAGTAGAGAAAGTCTGGGATACAACGAGAAGCTTTAACACCTGCATTGCCACTTAGCCCAGGTCTCAGAAATGAAAAGGTACAAGGCAGCATTAGTGCTTGGTACCAAGTCAACCATTTCAGGTCCAGGAAAGCAACTGTTTTCTATGTTGGGACAATTATTTAAAGATGAGCCTAAAGCAAAAGTTAAGCCGTTCTGCTCTGGCCTGTGCATAGTGCATGATCCATCAGACTTCGCCCAGCTGCTCTCAGATATTCTTTTAACTCTGCATTTGATCTGCGAAAACCGCTGTAGCAGGAACAGGCTGGAATGTTTACCTAATACTCTTCTACTTAATACCCGAAGGATGTGGAATGTGTTACAGCATAGCTCCTATTTTTTCTCCTTCCGAAGAAAACAGTACTAAGTGGGCCGGGGAGGGGCCTCACCTCTTTGGAGGTTGTTTTAATAGAAATGGTCTCTTCCTTAAAGATTTTTGGAAACCTAGATCATTACAGAGTTGACCAAAGTCACCTTTTAAAAAACATGGTATTACCCACCAGGCCCAAGAGAAGTGTGTAATCACTTCTGCCTATGATTCAATATGCATTTAGGTGAAAATATTATGCTTTACTACCTTTCACATCACGTAAACAAAATGTCTGGTACCAAAGTAGATGAGAGCTTGGAAATTCATAATGAAAGCATTTATTTCTAAGCTATGACTAATTAAATGTGTGAAGGTGTGAGTGCAGGAAGATTCTGGCATAAAAACCAGATGATGGTGTGATTTCAGGGTGAGAGTATGGACAATTTCAACTGGGGAGTGCGCAGGCGTTCTCTGGACAGTTTGGACAAGTGTGATATGCAGCTTCTGGAGGAGCGCCAACTTTCGGGAAGGTCTCCCAGCCTAAATAAAATGAACCACGAGGACTCCGATGAATCCTCCGAAGAGGAGGACCTCACAACCAGCCAGATCCTGGAGCACTCCGACCTAGTAAGTGGGACCACCTTCCTGCCATGGGAAACGGGAGGTTTATTTTTGTAATTGAAGCAGGAGCGTGGTTTCCAGTTGTCGCTAAAGAAACTTTGCACAGCTGCTAAACTAACACCTGAAATATCAGGTGGTGTCTAACTGACGGTGACAAGCCTCTTGTCTATAGGTTGCAACCGGACACAGATGCTCGGGTGTTTGTTAGAAGCCTTGAACACCATCAGATCCGTTAAGGCCTGGACTTTTCCTCAAATAACTTTTATGAGGCTGGAATCTTTTAACAGACATCTGAAGTTTTAGGAAATATAACAGACATTTGGATGTGGTTATCTGCAAATATAAGCGTTCATGTTTTAGAGTTCTGCGCCCTAATGCCCTACACCAGCTGCTGGGTTTAAGTTCCAGTAGTGAAATATGCACGTTAAATAATATCTGTCACCCAACAACAAGCTCGGGCAATGGTTTGTACTCTTACATAAAGGATCATTTGAGCTTTTTAAGAAACTCCACACTGGGTTTTATTTGCTTTGCTTTCTCTACAGATCATGACTCGCTCCCCTTCTGAGGAGACTAATCCCATGGAATCGCTCACCACAGCCTGTGACATGACCCCGGCTGACTCTCATTCCTTTAACACCAGAATGGCTAGCTTTGATGCGTCTTTGTCCGATATGAATAATCTGCAGATTTCTGAGGGCTCCAAGGTGAAGAGATTTTGGCAATTATGATTGTAGTTTTCTTAAAGAAAAAGTACTTCCAATTTTCTGAGAAATCTTAGGGGGCTCTAAGTGGAGGGACTGTATCTTTTTTCTTTCTGACTTTTTTGAAATAATTGAATTTGTGCACCTGAGCCTATGTTTTGAAGTTGTTTTACCCTCACAAATGAGCAGCCATCTTCTTGGTGGTTCAAAGAGATTCACTTTGAGGTCTTATTCAAATGAGACATTTTGCATTTTCCATATAGCAGGAACACTGCTGATTAATGGCAAAACAAATCGATGTATGTCTGAGATTGCTGTGACTTGGAAACTGCTGTTCTTTGTCATGACTTTTATAAAACAATATGCTAAGTGAGGTGTGGGTGTCTGCATGTACTTGGGGAAATTTTTTCCTATGTAGGAACCAGTTAGACAATTTGTACATTGACTCCATTCTGGCCTTTTGGCATACTATTGGAATTTTCAGTGTTAATCACAATATTATGCCAGATTTAAACAAAACCGTCCTAGCCAGACAGAGGAGAAAAGTAAGTAACGGATATAATTTTCTTATTTAAAAAGTCAGGGCTTTAAAAAGCTAACAATGTATATTTCGTTTTTTGTTAATTTTTAATCCTAATCCTAAAACTATCCACTTCCATACTGTGTTCACATAAGTGCCCACATATGTGCCCCTTAATATAGAATTTTATTTTCTTATGTTACAAATACCAAAATAGCCTACTGCTGTTGGTAGTAGGTGTCCTTTATCCTGAGTTTGCTGTGGTAGTATAAGTTTGAAAGAGAAAGTTATAAAGTAATTTTTAAAATGTATAAAAGTATATTCTTTCTGATACTTCTAATGGAAAAAAATATAATAACTGGCTGTTGTGTACTCTTTTTACAGTGCACTTTAAACAGATCTGAGGTCCAGGTACTTTAAACCAAGGACAGCCAACCAAATCGCAATCACTTAAAAATGTTGAAGCTTAAAGAATTATTTCTAAGAGAGCCTCAGTGCAAAAGGACTACAGTCTGGATTCTCAGAGTCAGCAGAGTCCCTTTTATAGCCAAAAAAGGTGCAGAAAGAAAAGAAACTTGTCTGAGATTAAAATGCCAGAATCCTAAGATTAAGAAATTAAATCTCATGGGAAGGACATCACAAAATAAATGTGAATTATTAGCATTTGCTATTTCTCAGTCTTACCATAGTCATTCTCTCAATTTTTCTGTTTTGATTGCCAAGTTACACAGATTTCTCATAGAAAGCACTACCTGAGTGGTAATATACTTAGGAACTCACGCAGGAATCATCTAATTTGATCAAGGAAAAGCTAAGTCTAATTTCTGAAAGGCTCTCTCTGTTTTCCTCCTGAGCTGAGTTTCTGCAATGTGCGATATAGCCGTGATGTTAGAAAGGGAAAATAAAGGACATTTTTGTGAGAACCCAACCCTCCCCTAATAGATTAGGTTTATGTACACTAATGACCCAGACCAGTCACCGGCAGCCAGTCTCGTTGGCACCACTGTAGTTTTAAAAAGCCGGAAAAAGCAGATATGGATAAGCCTCTGAAACTCAGTATTTATGAGCAACTTCTTCAAAGGCATGAGCTATCTTGTTTCCCTAACATATCTTTAAACACCCCTCTTAATTTCTTTATTGATCCTAGATTCAAAACACCAACTGGGTGGCCAGCCAGCAACCTGTGATAATGCTTGAATTCATATAGATTTCCTTTTTGCCTGGCTCTGGTTTTGTTTTAAGAAAATGACTCACTGAAACATGTGTGTGTGATGTCTTCCTCTCCTCTTCTGGTCTGTAACCCAGTTGCCTTCCTTCCTCTCATAAAGAACAGTCAGTTCTCCAGCTGAGTCCCCCTGGCCCACATTCAAACCCAGCCTCTTTTTCCATTGCACTAGCTCTGTCTCTCTCCTGCCCCTCGCTGATCCCAGCTCTGCCGACCTAGAGCCCTTGCATTTCGCTGCTCACTCTACAACAATGTGAGAGCAGCCTCTCCTATCCGTTATCTTCGGGGGGGTTCCAAGAGCAAAGCATGTATGTAAATGGGTCTTAGAGGATTTCCAGTATGAAAAGGCCTATCAACATGGCGGGCTCAGTGAACAACCGTGGACCACTCATGCACCCTGCAGGTTTATCTTGAGCATTTACTATATCAGCCACTGATGATTCTAAATTCCAGTTTCCATAGGTAAAGGAATTCTGTGTCAGAGTGTTCCCTCTGGATAGGCTCGCTTTAGAAGGCAAGTTTTGTACCGTGGAAAGAGCTCTAAATCCAAAGGCCCTGATTTATCTACTTGATGCCAGGCAAGTCCCTTTCCCACACATGAGTTTCCTGTAAAATGCGAGGGCTAGACCAAGGCGTCTCTGTGGTCTTTTCTAAGTTTAGCATTTATACTCCCATAATCATGGATCAAATATGACAATCTACTAAGAGCCTCTTTGGAAACTACTATAGGCAAGACTGAAAAGAAGGTAAAGAATGAACAGTGCTTCTGAGAATTCCTGAGTCCAGTTATAGAAAGTGACTGTTTTGTAGCCGGAAAATCAATGCCCCCGATTTCTATCACTCTAGGGATTGGTCTCTTTTATTTTCCCTTTAGTTGAATAGATTTCCCCAAATATATTCTTACAAGGTGGGGGGATGCTTTCCTCTCTTTCTTCTTCCAGGCTGAAGCCGTCCAGGAGGAGGAAGACACGGCCGTGCATGAGGACGATCTCTCCAGTTCTGTCAATGAACTCCCAGCAACCTTCGAATGCAGTGGTAGCTTCAGCCTGGATATGACTGAGGCAGAAGAAAAAGGCAATAGAGGACTGGACCAGTTTACTCTCGCTAGGTAAAGCAGCCCCTGGTGGGAACGAGCGGTGACAGCGTACCTGGCACATTGTATCACATTCACTGTATCTCAGGTGAAAGGTCACACGGCACAGCCGGGACCTCCTAATGAGGAGTCCGAATCAACTTCTGATTCCGAAGGCTCTCGGCTGGTCAGAGTCATCCGGCCTGGGTGCAGGGCCTGGTGTGGAACTGAAAGGGGTACTCAGGTAGTGACTCCTAAAAGCCGTAGAGTAACACAGAGTAACACCGAGCAACGTAAAGCCATAGAGTAACTCAAAAGCCAAAGAGGGGCCTGGGGACACGGTCCAAGCCTTGCAAGCTTTGAAGATAAGCAAGACTGGCAAACCTTGGAAATGAGGAGTTCTCTCCACTCCGAGTTAAAAGACAAGAACAAGAGGCTCTTTAGAAGTTAAATACCTACTCTTTTTTTTAAGTGGGTGGCTTTCAGCCTGGTGGCTGATATTTCTGAGACTAGTGAGAGCTAGTCAGAGAACACGAATAGATGAAAATAGAGAGGAATAGATAAAAAACACTAATGCAGGGGCGCCAGGGTGGCTCAGTCAGTTGAGCGGCCGGCTCTTGATCTCAGCTCAGGCCTTGATCTCAGGGTTGTGAGTTCAAGCCCCACGTTGGGCTCCACACTGGGCATGGAGCCTACTTAAAAAACAAAACAAAAGAAAAAACCACACACACACACTAACGCAGTGTCTAGAAAAAAATCACAAGTGATAAGGCTAGAGATTTACTTCTAGAGAAGAAAGAATCCTAAAATCTCTCTTCTGAATGTGGACAAGAACTAAGGAGCTTTTGATATGGCCAGACAAAGACCTTCTGTTATGGTGAGCAGTATCTGTCCTTGGAAGGAAAAGCTGAAGGTAATAGTACCTACAGAAGAACCTGACCTTTCGCCTGTGGTCATTATCTTTCCTTTCTTCGTGGGGCTCCGTGTCTCTCACCCTGCGTTTCTATCCTTCCATTTCCTTTTCTCCCTCTACCCTCCCCTCCTGGGCATTCATGCATGTGCAGCCATTATACTCTCTCCCACAAAGCACATTTGGAATCTGAAAATCAGATTCCAAATTTGTGTTCTTTTTTTTTTTTTTAAAGATTTTATTTATTTATTTGAGAGAGAGAGAACGAGAGAGAGCACATGAGAGTGGGGAGGGTCAGAGGGAGAAGCAGACTCCCCGCCGAGCAGGGAGCCCGATGCGGGACTCGATCCCGGGACTCCAGGATCACGACCCGAGCCGAAGGCAGTCGCCCAACCAACTGAGCCACCCAGGCGCCCTCCAAATTTGTGTTCTAATGGTTCATGATGAAAGCTGAAAAGGCGCAAAAGTGCCAAAAGTAATGTTTCTCTGTCTGGGGAACGGCCGCTGGGAAAGCGAGAGCGCTCGTTGCTGGAGGCTCCGGGGGCGGGTCCCGACTCACTGTAAAAGAAGTCAGAAGGGGAGGAATCCCAGAAATTCTGGAGGTGAAAATTCTCTTTTCTAGATTCAGAAGAGAATGGCGAAGATCGGGGAGGGAGAGCTGAGTCCCCAAAGCAACCTCGCCGGGATAGCCGGCAGGGCCAGAGGGAGGCGACCCGGGAGAGGATGAGGACGGCACTTGTTGACAGGGTTGTCTTCCTCTTTCCCAGCTTTGGAGAAGGTGACAGGGGGGTCTCTCCCCCACCCTCGCCCTTCTTCTCGGCCATCCTTGCTGCATTCCAGCCGGCGGCCTGTGACGACGCAGAGGAAGCCTGGCGCAGCCACATCAACCAGCTCATGTGCGACTCGGATGGCTCCTGTGCGGTGTATACATTTCATGTGTTCTCCTCCTTGTTTAAGGTACGGGGCCCAGCGCCCCGAGGACTGCGTCTCCTAGCGGGGCCGGCTAGCTTCCGGTGGCGGGAGGCATGGTGGTTTCGTTCTGGGTTTGTACTCTTTTCTGCTCTGGGTACTCCTCAGTTGCCTCTGACCCCAGCCTTTCTTCTGTTTAACCGTAAATCTGCACAACCTTCCCAAACTGGTATTGCAAAGGCCTTGTCCCCCAAGGATGCAGTCCATGTGCTGTGCTGTTCACTTTTGCCGTTCTGGCTTTTGTGGATGTCATCCGTCCCAGGCAACCGTGACACCAGAACCATCAAGTGGTACCTTCTGCCAAGCCTGTCCTGCATCCCGTCTTTCCTCTTAGACACTTCCTCTGTCTCTCCTTTTTCTTCATTATTCGTGTTTAGCCTGTCGTTGTCTTTTCTCTCTTTTCCCCCGCATGAATTCCTTAAATGTGTGGTAGATGCTTCTGAACACGTGAACGGCCATACTTTGCTTAGTCCGGACTGGGTCTGCGCAAATTATAAACAGAGGCCCCTTCCTCCAGACCGGTGCGGTACCGAGTGTGGCCAGCAGAGGGCAGGCTGGCTCTCAGTCCCTCAGCCAGGCACCCGTGGCATCTTGCCCACGGCTCAATGTAGCAGTCTCTGCGAGGACACCTTCAGATTTCACTTGTTATCTCCAAACACACTTACAACAATGACTGAACCAAAGAGATGGAGGGAACTCGACTTCTGAGGGGTGCTTGAAGGTGTATTTTGATGCCTGCCTGTCTGTTGATGTGCAGATTCCTGTCAGTTCCTTCATGTATCCTGCTCTGAACTTTTACTCCAACTTTCATCAAATGATTGGTGGAGGTGGGAGGCAGCAAAAGAAGAGAAACACGGCTTTTTATGAAGAAACCCCGAAGGTCTTCTGTCAGCACTGGAGTTAACTGGCTGTGTGTGCTGTATTTGAAGGCGATCCTAAGAAAGTAGCAGGGCTGGGAATAATGCTCAGCCAGGAAGATGAGGTTATAGGTGAAGATCGACTGACACGGAAACATAGTTACCATAGAGTTTAAGAGAAAACTAGTTTTAAAAAACCAGTGTGTACAGTACTCCTCTTTTTTTTTTTTTAATATTCAGAAAATAGTGAAGATTATATACTAGCAGTTCACTGTAGTTTACTGAGGGTGATGAGACTATGGGTGTCTTTTTATCCCCCCTTCTTTTTACTTTCTTGCAAATTCCTATTTTCCTATAATGAAGATGCCTTTCTTTCAGCATTTTTTCTACACTTGTATTTGATAACCCACAAAACAGAATTGCCACTAATAATACAGGGGAAACATGGAAAGGGACAATGAGTTCCAGCCTCCAGTAGATGTGAGGGATGGGCGAGTGAATGGACAGACAAGGGTGGAACCCCCTTACACTGTTTTATAGGTTGAGTTCTGTTGAGTATTATCATGAGAGGGGACCATAACTTGGTTGGCCTGAGGGATGGGCCCACTCACTGAGTACCTTAAGAAGAGCCATGGCAGAAGGGAAAGGCAGGAAAATCAGGAAGTCTACTAAAAGTGGGATCATCTGCCTTAAAAAATTTCCAACCCAGGAAGCCGCAATTTAGTTACTATAAAAAGTAAAGTCTGGGGGCACCTGGGTGGCTCAGTCAGTTGGGTGTCTGCCTTCGGCTCAGATCATGATCCCGGGGCCCCGGGATCGAGTCCCGCATCGGGCTCCCTGCTTGGTGGGGAGTCTGCTTCTCCCGCTCCCTCTGCCTGCCGCTCCCCCTGCTGTAGCTCTCTCACCCATTTTTTTGAGAATTATATACCAGTAGTACTAATAGCTACAGTTTCAGTGTTATTGTGCTGCTCTCTGCCAACTTTTCAGTTGCCTTTCAGGGACATCTTTTAGAAAGTTGACTGGGCAAACTGAGGTTGTATCTGAGATTAACTGGAGGCTGGAGGGGCTGTTAGGCTTAAGAGAGAAAACAATTGTTTGCTGAGAGATAAGAACTCCAGAAACACTCTAACACTGAGCCAGATTGAAATGTTAAAACAAACCATGAGGAAGTTACCATTTGAGGCAAATTTACTTGTTGAGGATTTAGGAACAAAGTAATTTATTTTTAATATCATTCTGAAGTCTCTTTTAAAATAATGGTTAATGGTTAATAATTTAAGTTTGGCTGTTATAGTTTTTTTTTTTTTCTTATTATGGTCACTAGATTATCTGTGCTCAATTTTCGCATCCTGAGCAATACTTTTCCCTCTGCCCAGCATGGCCGTGTCCTCTTGGCCCTCAGCTGTACTCCCAGTGACACACAAACCCCTGATTGGAGCTCACTTCAGCAAATGAAGCCTTTCCTTCTTTCTCCCTGTCACCTGGGATCCCAAGCACATTGTGGTTCCATCTGTCATGCTTGTCACATTCTATGAGTATTACTTATTACCTGTTTCCCCCAGAGAGGGCAAGTAATGGTGTCTTAGGATAGCACAGTTGCTAACACACAGTAGGTGCTCAGTGAACATAGGACGAATGAATGGGAATCTTTTTTAGCAGAATTCTTAAACAGACATCTGACTTGATGACAGTAGACCAGCAGGTTGTCCCATGAGCTGGGAGGTGAGGCTGGGCCCTTGGGTAGGGGGCACGTTTGGGTTTGAACTTTATTTTTCCATTCATGTATTAGATTAATCCCTATGTAGCTTATCTGCAATAATAATCATACAAATGTGTACCTCTTATTTCAGTTTTTAATATTACATTTAGCCTTGGGGCACCTGGGTGGCTCAGTCAGTTAAGTGTCTGACTTTAGGTCAGGTCATGATCTCAGGGTTGTGGAATAGCACCCCTCATCGGTCTCCCTGCTCAGCAGGGAGTCTGCTTCTCTCTCTCCCTCTACTCCTCCCCCACTTGTGCTCTCTCACTCTCTCTCTCAAATAAATGAAATCTTAAGAAAACATATTACATTGAGCCTTAAGAACTTTCTCAACTGTTATCAAATGCTATGTGATTGAGAGCAATATGAGTCACAAAATAGGTATTAATACAATATGCTGGAAATGAAATACATTTCAGGCGTGCAGTCTGTTAAGCTGTTGTCATGTCCCCACCATGTCTGTTTATTGTTTTCCTACATTTTCCTGTGAGTCTGAAGGCCACATCTCCCTGTATTTAGTTGGATTTGGGAGGGGTAGAGAGGAGGTAATTGCCAAAATAATTTGGTTTTAAAAATGAGGAATTCATTTCTAATGGTCCAGCGTGGCCATCTTTCCAAGTGTCTCAGCCATCATATGTCCTTCCTGCTGCTCCTGGGTTAGGATGTCGTCATGGTATCACACAGTGCCTCCAAATTATGTGATGTGTTTATACGGAAGTCAGGTGAGGACGAAATGAGTGTATATCCCCTCAATATCACCTGCCTTTATATAAGAGGCTCTAAAGTTCCCTGATAGATAGCTTCCCAGACCTCACCTTATCCTTAGGTCAAATGGAAAGAACCCCAAACTCTTTGGGGACCTGAATCCTACTCGTGGTTCTGCCACTCAACTAGGTGTATGATGCTAGACATGGCATTTCTCGTTCTTTCTGCTCTAACATTCAGTCAAGTTTTTTTTTTTTATTTTTCCCTAACTGTACATAAAACTAACTTAGCCCCATAAAGACATATGTATGCTCTGCGTTATGCCAAAATTCTCATATATATGAAGTAAAAAATCATTAATATGCAACATGGTTGGCATTTCTCTAATATAAAGCATAAGGAATCAGCCTGCTGTTGTTGGGGGACATCTGCTTTCCTCACAATAGGGCAGAGAGGATTTCTCCTGGATTCGATTCCACAACTCAAAAGGTATGACATCTCTTTGAGGAAAGCCAGTGCCTAGGACTGGAATTATTTTTTGGTTAAATATTGTGTTCTTTTTGTTAAAGATACTGTGTGTTGGAAGCTTAAGGGCTAGAACATGTTTCCATTTTGGCGATGACACAGGCAGTGTGACTCAGATTCTTCCTAATTCTGGTTTTGTCCTCAGGCAGGATAGGAGAAACTAGCTCTTAGGAAGCTTTGTCGATTTGTGGAAGGAGGATGAGCTCTGGAGTCAGGCTCATCATTCCTCTGTGACTTACGAGCTGCATGACCTTAGGCAAGTCAGGTCTTAACCTTGACTTCTTTCCCTGGTTGTGAGGATTAATGAGTCAACATAAGCACCTATGGGACAGAGTTAGAGACACCAGAGCAGACACGCTCTCAGAGGGAGATATTATTCCAGACCCACATAGCATTTACTTCCACTTTCCAGAGGCTCAAATGGCACTATTTTGATGCTCTTTCTCAGGAAGCTGTGATCTTGGGGAACAGAAAAGCGTTAAATCTCATGACCTTTTCTAACTCGAGCACATTTACGTAATCTGAGTAATTTCTCACTGCTCTGACAAACAAGTGAGGAGGACTCAAGTTGCTGACCAGCACTAACCACCAGCAAAAAGAAAAGCACCATTTATTTAAAAGATTATAAGAGCATCCACACTCGGGCACCTGGGTGGCTCAGTTGGTTAAGCAACTGCCTTCGGCTCAGGTCATGATCCTGGAGTCCCTGGATCGAGTTCCGCATCGGGCTCCCTGCTCAGCTAGGAGCCTGCTTCTCCCTCTGACCCTCCCCCCTCTCATGTACTCTCTCTCATTCTCGCTCTCTCAAATAAGTAAATAAAATCTTTAAAAAAAAAAAAAGAGCATCCACACTCTGGGAAACAACACTTTAAGAAGAAATTTGGTCCACACTGGGTGATTATTTACTTAAGACCAACATGCACTCTACTCCCTATCTCCCCCGCCACCTCTACCTGAGGACCTACACTCATTTGATATTTTTATAAAGATTAAAAAATAGGTTTTTCTAGTGCATAAGTTAAAACTTGCCCTTTACAAATGGTAATTATTGTACCTTGCAGAATATTCAGAAAAGATTCTGCTTCCTAACCTGTGATGCGGCCAGCTACCTTGGAGACAATCTCCGGGGAATCGGGTCCAAGTTTGTCAGCTCTTCCCAGATGCTCACCTCCTGCTCTGAATGCCCTACACTCTTCGTGGATGCTGAGACCGTGAGTACCCCAGTCTCTGGCGGCAAATGGCCAGTGCAGCTTACTAAGGTGTGGAAATTCCGGGAAGCGTGCTTGTGTTGTGGTTTGTCTGAAAGATACTGTCAGTGTTTGTGAGAAGCGCCGTGTTGTGACATGACCCCCGAAGGCCTGAGTCTGCATAGTAATGACTGTACATTACCAGCCAAGGCCAAGTCATTTCAGAGAATCGGGAGAAAAATCGACCTCAGTGTTCCCTCCGTGTCCTTGGCACCTCGCTCCAATAACTCTGGCTTTGACAGCCATGAATAGGTGAGTGACCCCCCCCAGAGCTGACCTAACCTGTCCCCACGATGCCAGGTTGGCCAGCCAGATGGGGCTCCAGAGGCAATATGTCCTCACTTTGCTCACTCCCAAATCTCAGGTGGAGACTCATCGCCCTTGGAGGGATTCATCCAGCCCAAACAGCAAGTGATGAGTTTGAGAGTTGGTTAAAGCATCCTCTGGCTGACTGCCAAATCATGACTTTAGGAATATAACTCTAAGCCCGCATGACGGGTGAGCTCTTTGGGGGCTCATGCCCCCATGCATATCACACAACCATCTCATATGCTAATTCCTGAATTTAGAACCAACAACGGATGTGCTCTGATTTCAAAAGTCTCTGAAGAATTAGTCTTTCCAGGAACTTGGTGGTTAGCTACCTTGCAGCAGGGAATACAATAAGAGAAATCATTCTATATTAAAGGATTTAAAGTTCAGATTAACTATAAAATCAGTTCGAAAGTCTATTTGGAGGTCTGTCTTCACACTTTTTGGAATATTACTAGATGAAGATACTAGAGTTCATGCATAAAATGGAGATCTTTAACGTGAGCTCCTACAGACACTTGTTAAGACTTGAAAGTCTATACTGATATGGAAAAAACAATATTTTCATGGGAGATTTGGATTAGCGAGCTTGTATTCAATTGCCATTGTGGCTGATTGTGGAGCAAAATTACACGTTGCACAGCTTACTAAAAATGGACACTTTACATTATTTCTAAATATATTTCTCTTTTCTCTCTCTGTAGCCATGCCTGTGTCTAGTTATCTCTCTGATTGTTTTAATACAAATGACTTTCCTGTCTTTAGCTCCTTTCTTGTGGACTTCTGGACAAGCTCAAGTTCAGTGTTTTAGAACTGCAAGAATATTTGGATACCTACAACAACAGAAAAGAAGCCACTCTCTCGGTAAGTTTTTGTGTTTCTGTGCATATACATTCAGTTAAAATCAAATGAACCCCACCACTATGAGCCCTGGGGAGGTGTTGTGATTAATTTAAGATAGGATCTTTGGAAGAAGACAGATGTCATCTATTCCTCTGTTAGGGACTACAGTTCCAATTGAATAGTGGTAGAACTGTCAACAGTATGGATGATACAAAAATGATGTCTACAAATGAGAAGTCTTCAGCTTTCATTTTTATCCCCATAATTTCCCTACCCAGAAATTGGGAAGCATGAGTATCTGCTTGATATGTCTCCTTGTCAATGTCATTAACTTTTCTCAGAGATTTAATAAAATTGTTATTTATTTCCTTCCAGTGTTTGCCTTACCTGAACATAGATGGGGTGGATCTCGGCTCTCTCCTCTTAAATACTCTCAGTAGCTGCCTTTCCCTGACCTCATTGCTTCTCCTGGCCTCGACTCCTGCTCTTTACTCTTTTTTTTCCTTCATAGACCTAGACTGTAAAATATTAGAGACAGAAGTGATCCAGAAACCAGGCATGCAGACCCCTGATTTCTGACAAGTAATTGTGTGTAATATCTATGAGACACTTTTTATAATATGCCAAACACTATAGAAAAGACGTGAATTTTGAAATCAGATGGACATGGGTTCAAATCACAGTTCAGCTACTTAAGGGTTAGTGACCTTGGATAAGTTACTTACCTCCTCATCTCAGATTCGTCATCTATAAGACGGTGATAATAACTAATTTGCAGAATTGTTGTAAGGATATAACAATTATAATAGTCATAGTATATATCCTTTCCTGCGTCCTTTCTATGTGTCCAACAACCTGATCAGAGTTATATCTCTTAAATTAAATAATGGAATGCTCACAACAACTGGAGTTGCTATTATTGTCCTCATTAGCTAGGAGGTGGAAAGTTGGTATTGAAACCGAGGTCTATGGGGAGGGGGGTGAGAGGATGGGTTAGCCTGGTAATGGGTATTGAGGAAGGCACATTCTGCGTGGAGCACTGGGTGTTATGCACAAACAATGAGTCATGGAACACTACATCTAAAACTAATGATGTAATGTATGGGGATTAACATAAGAATAAAAAAAAAAAAAAGAAAAAAGAAACCCAGGTCTATGGGATTCAAAAGTCCATGCGCTTAAACACAACACAGTATTGCCTTTAAAATGGAAATAACCTATGTAAACTGCCCAGCACAGTGCCTCATACACAGAAGACATTCATTATACAGTTACTTGTTTTTTCTTTGTTGTTATTGTTGTTATTGTTCTTTTCATGATCTACCCAAGGGCAAGAGTTCTGACATTCTACTATAACAATTCCCATTGTCTTCTATTTCTGTGGCTTTACTGGTCATGGCTTTCCCCCTTCTCCGTCATCAGTTAATAAAAATAATCCTTCCATTCCTCTCGGTGAACAAACCAATCTTTTTGATGTCAGATGTGAATTTCAGTTCTTCAGTGCTTTTTGTTTTGTGCCCCGGGGTTCCTTTTTACATCTGTATTAGTTACTATCTGTATTAGTTACTATCCCAGATACTTAAGGATGTCAGAATCTCTAAATAGCTGAACTGTTATTTTAATAGCCTTTCTTACATTGAAGTAGACCTGCCCCCATAGAAGCCTCCCAATATCACAGAGAGGTAGGTGGGCCATGAGTCTAGTTGCATGGTCCAGAATCCCCCAGCCTATGAGGAATTGTTGGTTTTATCTCCCAGTCTCAATCATATGAAAGGTTTCTAACTGTATATGATTTTTTCAAGTTTATACATAAAATAGGAATGGTCTGGTGAAACCATCCTCCAGGAATGTTGTATCACAGTGCTGAAATTATATATTTAAATGAGCATCATAAGGGGTACTGGGTGGCTCAGGCAGTTAAGCGTCTGCCTTCAGCTCAGGTCATAATCCCAGGGTTCTGGGATGGAGCCCCGTGTCAGGCACCCTGTTCAGCCGGGAGTCTGCTTCTCCCTCTCCCTCTGCCCTGCTTATGTGCTCTCTCTCTCAGTCTCTCTCTCTCTCAAATAAATAAATAAAATCTTTTAAAAAATAAAAATAAAAAATAAATGAGTATCACCATATGAAGATATTTTAATCTCAAATAGATAATCTTCAACCAGAAAAAAGTAATTTCAAAAAGGCATTACCGCAGATTTTTTATTACTGTAATTAGAAGCTTCATCAATTTTCCCTGACAGGACTGACGATAAAAATGTTCTCAGGACATCACTGATTTTACCTATGTCTGCATCTCTTTCTGACAACAGTGGCTTGCAAATTGCAAGGCAACATTTGCAGGAGGATCAAGAGATGGAGTAATTACCTGTCAGCCAGGGGACTCGGAAGAAAAGGTAATGAAAACCTGTTAGAATTTATCTTTTCCGTGCCCTGACAGTATGTGTTGATTTTGACCCACCCAAAAAGCATAGAGCATGAGAAAGGAAGCTGCGCAATGGGTCACCCCATTATATTCACAAGAAGAGTAAGAGTAAGACGGGATGATGTTCAGGCCACGCATGACTGTGTGTTGATGGGATTTGTGGAGAGGGGAGTCTTCTTTTTGGAAAAGCAGAGGTATAAAAATGATCTTTTTGCTGGACATCATTTAACTATACTAATCATTCCCTAATAAATCTGTTCTTCCTTTAGAATATAAAACCAAATTTCATTCATTCTTCACCAAATCACTTAGTTTCTTCAGTGAAGGAAATCTTTGTTGACCTTTCAGCAATCACTCTAAAACAGATACGATTTTTTCTCATTTAGAATTGCTGTAAATATACACGTCAGACCAGCAGCTGGCTTGTAAATGTGTGCTGTATTGTCAGGGCGGTGGGGCAGAAGACTATGAATGGATTAAAATCATTCCTTCTGCAGTTATGTGCTAAGTGCCTCCTATGTGGTCCACATGGTGGATATGATAATGAGCAACAGACAAGCCTGCACCCTTGAGGAGCTTCCGATCTTGTCAGGGAGGACAGACATTAGTCAAAAAATCATACAGTGCAAACAGCACCAAGTGCTATTAAGGAAAGAACCATAAGCTATGCAAGAAGGTAGCAAAGGAACCTGACCAAATGGGGAGGGCAGTTCTGAGAAGCCTTCTCCATGGAGGTGCCATCTCAGTGGAGATCTCAAATGTGAGCCAGAGGTAGCCAAGTGAAGGGGAGTGAGTAGAGAGCCTGTGCAAAGGCCCTGAGGCAGGAGGGGACGTAGCCCTTTGCAAGAACTGAAGAGAGCCTGCGTGGCTGCAAGTGTAGAAAGCAACTTGGAGAAAAGCTTGAGAAGAGTCTGCAGAACCTGGCAGAAACCAGACCGTGCAGGCCTTGGGTGTTTCTCTGCACGGCAGTGGTAGGCAATTGAAATGTTTTAATGGGTGGGTAGGATTAGAGTCAGGCTCCTGCATTCTACTCTGGAAACAGACTGAAGTACGCCAGAGTGGATTAAGGAAGTCAGGTGAGGCGGCTGCTGCCCAGTCAGGCAGAGGTGCTGCCTTGGCATTACCTCACCACTACTGAAAGAGCATTGTGGACTGTGCACCCTTCGGAGGATGAGAAACCATCTTCCTGTGTTAGACACACAGTGCTTTACTAAGGTGTAAAAACAAACAAACAAACAAACAAACATTGAGGGGTAAAAATTTTCAAGGGAATACCAGTGGTTCAATTCCATCTGGTAATTGTTTTGAACAAGTCTGCAGTCCTGAGAGTAACTATCCTTGCTGTGGGTGAGTCCCCAGGTGAGCCCCTTGGTAAGTGTTAGTGAAGAGGCACGAGGTTGAACAAGCAAACTACAAGACTGAGAAATATCTAGATAGGGTTCTAACATGTGGGTTGCATTTCCACATCACTGCCCTTCTTGAGGACATTCTGTTTCATGTTGTGTCTTACAGAAAACTTTCATATCCCTGACGTCATTGATCTTCTGGGGTGTGGGAGGCGGGGCAGGCAGCAACAGCCCCATTTTAGATAAGGAAACCAAGCTTGACTGGTCCAAGGCTTCATGGTTGATAGGCAACGGGCTAAAACATGGCCTGCCCACAACATCTGGAAACAGGCAAATGTACATAACAAATGGTGTATCTATATTACATTTTAAAAATATGGGTTTTATGACATCACATGAGATGTCCCCAGTAAGCATAGCTGAATGTGCAGTTCAAAATACAACAGACTCTAGCCTTTCCATCAGTCCCTACATATGCATCTGTGATGTGCTGCCTTAAATGACTTGTGACCCTGATTTTCACTGAATAACCTGTGCCATGAGCATACCCCAAAAGTAACGTGTTAAATACATTACACATTACACACACACACACAGAGGATATGTTACAGATTTTTTGGCCACCCAGTAGCACCCACGCCTTTTGATTCCAGGCCCAATCCTCCCTCCACTATACTCTGCTATTAAAATAAATTCAATCCAGAGAAAAGTTATCAAGTTATGACTTCAAATTAGCAAAAACCTAGTCTAGTTCATGATACAGTTTATCTAGGACTATAAAAATAGTTATCTAAACTTTTACCCTCAATCATCTAACTGTTATATTGTCTATAATCAAATCTCCATCAGGAAAATGCATTAATACATTGCAGATTTTTGGGAATGAGGGTTAAAACAAAATCTATTATTTATTTGTTCATTTGTTTACAGCTTCCTGGTTAAATCTAAAAACTCAGGACTTCCAGTTAAATTATCCTCCTTCCCAAACATTCCAATTTTCAACTATGTGTCTCTGTTGTGCTCACAGTTTATTTTTGTGGTTTTCTTTTGTTCAGTTGCCCTTTTCCCCCCTATTTCTTCTCCACGTCCCTCGAAGAAAGATTTCTGTTGTTTTTGCTTAATCTTCTTACCTCTTACTGTTTTTTTTTCTTTTTCATTTCCTCCTCATCCCCCCCTTTCTGTGCATCTGTGTTGTAGTCGTGTTTCTTCTCGTCCATTTTCTTGTTTTTAGACTTCATTTCTTTATTCAAGTATTTATATGTGGCAACTCTGTTAGCATTATAATAAAGGCTGGAAAATACAAACGTGGAAAGAAGAAACTGTTTTCAAGCACTGTACATATAAAAACACATTTGATGTTTTACAACAGTCCTTGGAATGGTTTTTCCAATTTTGCAGATAAGAAAGTTAAGGCTGAGAGGCTACGTCTGCAGGCCAGATTCTTCCCATCCCCAGAGTTCATACTTTCTCTAACTTAGTTTAAAGGTAAAAACATACACATAGAAAAAAGATAGAGGACAATTTCCAGCATCTGTCTAAAAGTCTGTATGGTTTTAGGAACCTGCATAAAACACCCAGCAGGGAGGAAGGTGGGCTTGTTAGAAAAAGGTCAACATTAAGGCCAAATTCTGAGTCTAATGTTTCCAGCATTTTTGCAAAACCAACCCAGCTCTCTTCCCATTACTGGTATTAGCTCAGGGCATTAGAATTTCCCTGTGTGGCTCATGGACACACTGATGACCAGAAAACCCAGACAATGAACAAATATCCTGAAGAAGATGCTTTTGGTCCTTTGTGTGTGACAGTTTTGAGGTCAAAGCTGGTCTGGAAGGCAAATTGTATACTATCTACTGGAGAAGGTGCTCTCCCACTGAGTCAGGCAAGGCTTGGGTGATTTGTTTAAATTGTCGGGATACTGTTAAATTCTGTTTTCTTAGTAGACCCTGGAAGTAGTTTGGCCACTGGGCATGCAGCTCAAACCGCACATTCTCTAATCCCACCCACCTTACCTGAACCACTGCTGAATGTGAGGTCTGGCTAGGCACAGGGGGGAGTGTAGAAATGAGAAAGACTGCGTTCCCATTGCAGAGAACACTCCCAACAAGGCCAAAAATGGGCCATGAGGGCAAATGGGGGGGGGAGAATCTTTACATGCTACTAAAGGTGGGCCTTGAGGATGGATGATGGTGTCAATCCACTGAAACAACAATCTTATGTCCAGAGTTGGCAGAGATATTATTATGCTAATTAGAGCTACGGTTTGGCTTCTGTCCCGAAAAAACCCAACAAATGTTTGACCTCAGAGGACAGCTTACCCTCAAGTGATTCTCTCCAACTCTTTTGTTTAGTCAGGATCCCTGTCTTCTGGAACAGTCTGAAGTTGCCAATTATTCTGAGCATGGAGGCAAGTGGAATGGGGATGGGAAGTGACCTTAAGGTTCACAGAATCTATGTCTGAATGCAGACTGTGGAGTAAACGTGCCAGTGATTATTACAGGAGTGTTTCTGTTTCAGAGAAGTGTGTACTTTAGGAAAGGATTAGTAACTTGGCTTACTGAACTTAGCAGAGTAAATTCTTGAGTTCTTAGAGAGGTCAGTCTGCCAGAGATAGTGATGGTGGACACGCAGGCGTATGGAGTCTTCCCACCCCCAAGCCCTACCCAGCCCCGACTGGTCATTGCCACAAGCTCATTTCTGGTCGTTCCAAACAAGTGGCATAAGTGAGGAGTCACTATGGATAGGTTTGTAGAAGGGAATATAACTCCTTGCTGGGTGTCAAATATTTATTTTCCAATTTCTCTTGTATTCTTAACATGAAGTTGCAGACGTCAAAATAATATAAAAGGGTTACACTGGTAGCTTGTACACTTGTAACCCAATTCACAGACATGTTTTATTAAGCTTGTACGATGTTTTCTTAATTGGCCTGACATTTAAAAATTAAAATCGTCCACACATACGCATACATTCACAACAGAATGCCGTCTCTGAAAAAGGAGCCAGCAACACTGGGCCTGCCTTGTTATATGGCGGCCGCAAGCTTGGGCTGAACATCAGCTGCCCCTCTGGTGTGCTGTCCACCGTTTCCCACTGCAGTGTTGAGTTCCTAAGCCTGAAGGCAACAGCCAGGTGCCAATTATCATGATGCTTGGGCTGCTGTTTTTCTTATAATAGAAAAATGTGTTGCTGTACTTAAGGCCCCCACGTGGGGAAGTGGAAAGCCAGACAGGGCTGTGTGTTTCAAGAAAAATGGGCCACCCGTTAGCACCTGCTTGAGAGTGTGTTACTCTTGCCTGTGTGAGAAACGTCCCTCTCTATACAAGACGCAAGAGCCTGTCTGTTGAACCGGCTCACACAGGTGTCTGTTAGAGAATTCTTGGTGCATGGACAAAACGGTTTCTTTAAAAAAAAGAAAAAAGAAAAAAAGCGTCTCTAATACTTGGGAAGTATTTTTGAGAGAAGGCTTATTTTAAAAGACGGGCGTGATTAGTCAATGATTTAGGCTTCCGGGTGATTATAATAGCCATTCTCCTAGAATAACGCATGGCATACGCTAAATAGAATGTAAGACGAGGAGTATGATCTGCATGTGTCTCATGAAAGCAGTTTCACTGATTTGCAGACCCTGCTTTACCCATGTTTTCTCAGCCTGAGCAGGAGGGACAAAACTCTTCATGACCCTAGAACAGCCCTTCTCATTAAGAATTTGGGTTTCCACCGACCTCTCCATTTCCTGTGGAATTCATCTGGAGTGGCTACCACTAGGTAGTTTCAAGGGGACAGAAATGTGGGTCGGGAAGAAGAACCCCCGCTCCAAGTGCTCCGGATGGCAGCACGAGCCTTAGCCTTTCAACTAATGAATACGGCTTACCTCCCGGGTCCTGTAGGGCCGGCCCTGGCAAAGCTAGAGATGTTTCCATTTCACTCATTATAAGTGATTTTAGTTGGCACAGTCCCAATTCAACAGGTATTTCTGAGCACTACTTGAACATTTGACTCTTCGGACTCAAGTGCCATCATTTACATTTAGCCCAGCTACATTTCACCTTATATTCCAATCATCATTCCAACTACTAGGGTCTTTTTTGGACACTAATCTATGCACGAGAAGCCTGCCACCTCTGTTCTTAAACAAACTGAACAAGTTGCAGTTTCTGCAGTTAAACTGTAACCCATTAAACAGCACCCTTCAGAGAGAGTCAATTACTCTTCTGTAAGGAATCCTCTTCCCCGCGTTGACTGAAAAGAAGTGTCTGCTGACGTTAAAGTTTTCTTAAAAATAGTAAATACCTCAGGCTGTGTAATCTGTATCATAGGCTTAAAGGTATTTGTCTTTCAAAGCTTTGAAA
>NC_138371.1:112589417-112608105 GCF_054177405.1 Leptonychotes weddellii
AGGTATACCTACTTAGGAGGTAGGTATACCTACTTAGGAGATGAGATACATCTATGTATTCTTAGGCTAGGTTGTCTAAATTTTATCCCATTTAATTTAAACCAGTGGCTTTTAGAGATTAACTATGATGAAAACAATAGCTATTACAGTACGCTGTGGCTCATCTTCTGTCATGATAAACATTTCTCAAATTTTTGCCTGACTGGCTATGTCCTAAGCATAGAACTCATTTAGAGAAGAATACAGAGAAACAAGAATGGCTATGCTACTGTTAACAAACAAAGATTATTCTGGGCTTTTAAGCTACCCTGTCTATGATCAGTTTTTAACATCTTGGTTTCTTGATATTTTCTTCTTGTTTTGAGAAAACATACCTCTAAATCTAATTTATAAATCAAGTTATATTAGGAGCGCAGGAACAGGGCTTGAAGAAAATCCTTCTGACCAAATGAAACGGTGCCATTCCCATAACATTTTCAAAAGAATCTTAAGTCACCAAAACATAAATACGTTCATAAAGACTTATGAAGGGATTATTCTTAAAACCTGGATACAGGAAAACATTAGCACAAGAGGGATAAAAGGTTTTAACATTTGCCATAAAATTGCCCCCTAGAAAGGTATTTTTCACTATCTTTTGGGGAGCTCTAAATGCAAATGAGGCCCCAGCCTGTGGCCTAGGAAAGGATTCTAAGATAATAAATAGCAAGGCGGCTTGCACCAACCTACCTAAAAGGGAGCGTTTAAGAAGGATATTGAGAACTGGTGTGCGTCAACTTGGCCATCCCCCAAGAAATACAGTTTTGTTCCTTGAGAGCTGAGTGGGAGGAATTCATGGACATTAAATTCCTCAGCACCAAGCTGGAGTCAAAAAGTCTCATTTGCCTTTGTTGAACAGAGGACATTCTGCTTTAACTGATTTGATGACCTTCTTGGATTACAACCTTGTTTTGGAAAACAGTAGAAAGATAGCAGTTTTTTCAGTACTTAAGGTTTGGTCATTAAAATGTCTAGGCATAAAGTCTTCTTGAAAATAGTAAATACCTCAGGCTGTGTAATCTGCATCACAGGCTTCAATGTATTCATCTTTCAACGCTTTGAAAGATATTCATGGCCAAGGTCCAAAAAACTACTCAATAAATATAATACAGTAGTCATCAGTGTGCCCAACTCATAGGATATTAGTAACAGGTGAGGCAAGAAGAGACCCTCGGAGGTTAGGAGAAGGTGTTGGGGGGGGTTGGTAGTGGTGGGGCTTTATGTTTGAAGATACTAATAAATAATTTGATAGTTTTATTTTGTGTGTGTAGTGTACCACATATAAAGTATAATACATTAAACTGATAATAACCCAGAGATTTATTTTAGAAAGAACTTTAAAATAAGTGATTTTCCTATTAAGGATTAGAAACTAAGTTAGATATGTCTTTAAATATTTTGAAAATCCAGAACCAGATATATTGATCCATAATTAGGAATGGCCAAATTGATTTTTTTTTTTTAATATTCTGTCAGACTCTGATCATCTTTCCAACACACCCACACTTTCCTTAAAGCCAAGTCTATGGTTAGGATATGATGACACCAAAAAATGGAAGCCATAATTGAACATGGCTCAGTTACAGATTTATATTATTCTAAACTATCCACCAGTTCTAGATTACTTTTAGAAATTGAGAACAAAATTATTACAAATGAAATACAAGAAAATTACTTGTCAAATCTCACACTTGTTTGGGAGTATACAGACTAGGTTTACTCCTTTGAAATGACTATATCTCGCAGTCCTATAAAATATTCTTAACGAGGAAGGCAATCTGACTAAATGAAAAGCCACTTAGATTGTTAATTATATGTTAATTGGATTGTCATAGTTTAGCAGATAGGAAGTCAAACGGATTAAAGACTCTGCCTTAACTAACGGGTAGCAAAAGTATAATTTGTTGGGGCTCCAGTTCTTTCAGATTACTCAGTTGGTCTCCTCACCGTTTTACTCCATTCACATATTATTCACAGTTAAACACTAAAACCTTCAAGCAATAAAAGTTTTGACTTCTGGTCTCCAAGACTGACAAAACCTAAACCAACTAATCAGAGAGTCTAAACGATTACCAGTTATTTTTCAGTGATATGTTTCCCATTCAAGCTTCTTTTTAACTGGACCGCTGTGCATGTTGAATGGGTACAAGATGTGCAACCATTGACCGAGTTTGGGCAAGCAATGCTAATACTGCTGACGGTTCTGCTCTTGGAAGAGGGCCATGCTTTCCGTTGCATGCATTACACTGACCCTGTACTTTCTTTCCTTTCCTTTGTTTCCTGTGCCATGCTTGCTGTGTAGCAAATGGAATCTCTTGCAGTAAGTTAACTTTCTTTCATACTCTTTGTCCATTTTAGGCATGGACCCATAACAAATCTTATTTTTACGGTTACTATTCTAGCTCTTAGCATGTTTTCCCCTTTGCGTTTCATTTTATTTTATTTGGTAGACTGAGACGTGCAGTGAATTAGTAGCATTCTGGGCTGCTTTCGTCCCAAAGTAGAAACTTAAGTTGCTATGAACTCTCATACTATCAGTGGGATATCTTGAGTAATAACCAGCACTATAACAAAGGTCGGAGTTTTCATAGCTAGGTTACACCTTAAATTTGTGAAGGTAACATTATGTTTTTAAAAATACTTTTTTATTTATCTGCAAGTCTCTGGCAGTTATCTTTTACATCACATTTTAAAAGATTTCCATAAAGAAAGGTTTAAATGATCAAAAAACAAAATGCTTGACTAAAACAACCAAAGATCCAGTTTGGGTTAACTAATGAGTGTAGCTACTTCTTTAAACTTGTGTTTGGTATCAGCATTGAGAGATCAAATCAGTCTAAATCTAGAATTGTTATTTTCCCCCCAGGAGCCAGGGAAAGGACAAGACAAAAGAAAACTTCATTGAGCATAGCCTTAGCACGGACTTTTGTAACTTTTAACAATTAGGATCAAAATTCTCTTAGCACTATTAATTGGATAGTCTTCCTAAAGCCTAAATTTAAATTCTTGTCATTTCTCTCCCTAAACTGATTTGGGGGAGCAATTTTAAGAGACCTCAGAAGCTCTCAATTCTGAGCTGAGTTCTTTATAGTCCATTAGCAAAAGAAAGGCCCTATTTATCCTTACTTAACCACATTTGAACACTGAACAGTGACATGTTTCGTTGATGCCACATATTTAACCCACTTTCCCTGGTGACTGCTGAGCCATGAAATTCTATCTCGTGAAGGCTGCTCTTTTCTTCCACAGAATTGCCATCCACCACCTAGGAGCTAACTCATTCTTAGAGTAAAACGGACAAAGTGTAGAGCCCATTACAAGCAGATACAGCTCAAAGAGTAGTATGATCGTTGGTGTTGGAATTACTCAAGATTTATTTTTCCCTCATAGTAGACCTAAGCCATATAATGAAAACATTTTAAATTCCAGAGGTAGCTATAGGGCTCAAGGGCCATTTTATATGATTCCTTTTTAATGTTCTTTCCACACAAAGTTTTGAATGTTCCCTTAATTTCTCTTTTCTCCTAGCACTTGTAGCCCCTTTTTAACTCTGTAATTCAACAAATATTTACTAAGCACTGAGTAGAAGCATTGTCACTAAAACTGATACAACACCTTAGAGGATCATATGACTGACTGTTGTGTTTACACAGACTTTGAGATGAGTGTCTGCACTCTAAAAGGCAGCCAAAATTGTCCCATGGAGTAACCCCCCCAGTTGCTGAACTTACAAATTTAACACCTAGAATGACTTAAATGTTTTGCCTTTCAAATATACTTTTCATAATTGTTTTTGCTTTTTAAAACAATTTTAGCTTATAAAAATTAAGACAACTGCAATTAAGATGACCACAGCTATAATTTGTAGGGATTTAATTGGCAAACATAATGAAAATCCGGTGATTCACTGAGTCCCTTTATGGCAACTCCTTCTAATTAGTCATCTTCCAGGAGCTATTCTATCTTGTATTGTGAATTTCTCACTGATATTTATTGGCTGGATTTTGTTGTTCTGTTTCATCTGGAATAATAACAGCTAGTTCTGTTTCCTTGATGTAAAAAAAAAAAAAAATGTTTTTCTCCACCGAGATTTCCCTTGTTATACAAGAATGATCCTTAATAACTGTTTCTTCCCATGCACACTCTCTCTTTAGCAATTGGAACTGTGCCAGAGGTTATATAAGCTGCACTTCCAGCTGCTGCTGCTTTTTCAGTCCTACTGTAAGCTCATCGGCCAGGTGCACGAAGTCAGCTCCACGCCAGAGGTGAGCCGCACACCTCCCGATGCCAAGTCCTACCATGAAAATCATTCTTTTCCTTTTGGTCTCTCCCCCCAGCCCTTTTATAACTGTCCAAGTGATTTTATTCCCACATAACTGATTTGCTCAAACACAAAACTTAAATATGTGTTGTCTTTCCTTCCGCTCTTGTTTGGCAGTGCCAGGACTAGGGCAAAGCAAGTGACTAGCCGAGGCACAAAATTTAAGGACAGCCCTGAGTGAGTGCCTCACCTGCTGCTATGCCGAGAGGCCTCACTTGGCCCACTCTGATCCTGACCCTGGTTCTGGACATCCTTCTTTGAAAAAGTTCCTGTGTTACGGTTTTTCTTCTTTATATTTACTTTTTCATACTTGCCCTAACATTCAGATAAGAAGTAAATATCTACATGACGTTTGATTCTCTTCAGTTGCCCTGTCCTGCTTAGCATTAGGATGCTTTAATATTTTTAAAAGTAACAAACATACTACTTCCAAGAGAGCCAAAATTTTCCTAGAAGTGAAGAAATATTACTGCAACAAAGTAAGTGAAATAATGGTGATGTACACTGGATATTATGGAAGCGCAAAGGTCAAGCATCTAATTCAGCTGGAGGTGAGGAGGTTGAAATAGGAAAGCTTTCTGGGGGAAATCACACCTGAGCTGATTCTTAAAGAAGGAGATGGAGTTAGATGAAGTGAGGGCTAAGGAGAAATGTTCCATTAAGCAGCTGCAGCATGAGCATAAAGTGGTAAAAAAGAGAAGGGAACTACAGGGGCGCCTGGGTGGCTCAGTTGGTCAAGTGTCTGTCTTCAGCTCAGGCCATGATCCCAGGGTCCTGGGATCGAGCCCTGTGTCCGGCTCCCTGCTCAGTGGGGAGTCTGCTTCTCCCACTCTCAAATAAATAAATAAAAATCTTAAAAAAGGAAGCAAAAGGAACTTATTTTTTTTAAACATTTTATTTATTTTAGAGAGAAAGCATGAGCAGGGGTAGAGGGAGGGGGAGAGAAGCCGACTCCCTCCTGAGCACGGGGTTTCATCCCAGGACCTGGAGATCATGACCTGAACTGAAACCAAGAGTCGAACACTTAACCAAATGAGCCACCCAGGCGCCCCAAGTACAAGCAATTTAGTATTGCTAGAATATGAAATGCAAACCAAAAAGGAAGAATCAGGCACAAGAGATAGGTAAGGGTTAGATGACGGAAGATACTGTGCCTGGGAATGTTTTAGTTAGATTTTTATGGCAGGGATGTGAAGGGTGGATTTGATGACACATAGGCTGGAGACAGGAGACTAGTCACTAGGTTGTTGAAATAGCTCAGACAAGGATGAGGGTTTTGACCAGGACAGAAGGGCTAGGTATGGAGAGAGGACAGAAAATGAAAGAAAGACTTAGCACAAAAGGCCAATGAAACTGATTAGGGGTCAGGATGAGGAATGAAGGAGAAGAAAAAGTCGAAGGCCATGCTGAGGTTCCATCTTCGATGAACCAGGTGACCCGTGGTAACACAGCTGACACAGGGATAAAGGAGGACTGAGGCCACTATACATCCACGCGTGTTGGTCAGGGACTATATCGGCCTACTAGACCATGCCCAGGTTTAATGACGTCTTGCAAGCAGTTCAATGGGAGGATCTGAGGTCAGAGGAGAGATGTGGACTAAAGGTGCAGATGTGCTGGTCGTCCGTGAACAGCCCATCCTACCAAGAGCAGTGGGGTGAGGACGGAGCCCAAGAAACCTCACGTCGGAGGAGGGTAGAGGAGGAAACACACATGACAGCCTTGTTACCATATTTATCACTTAGTTTGATAAAAGGAAAATGACTGAATAGTTTTTAAGTATACTTTTAAATGCCAATTTCAAGGGAGGGGTATGAAGATCTCTTCACAAACCAGGCTTCCTCCACAGAATTACAAATTATTAAAGAGAACACAGTTAATGCAAGTTATAGGACATGTTGTCAAGATAAAGTTTGCTATTCTAGCAAATATTAACAGGAACCTTAGAGTCCATCTCTGCTCAAAAAATAACGCACATTAAATGTAACTCATGTCATTTCCCATATTTAAGAGCAATTCAGGTTTCACTTTAGAGTAATAAAATTGTGTATTCTTATCATGTATATATATATTATGCATAATTATTTCAATCTAATAAATTTAAAGTGAATTTCTCCTTAATTATTTTAAATCTAGGGAAGTCTTAAATGGCTATACACACATACACATAGTATATAAAACATCCCTAGCTTTGAAATAATTAAGATATTGACTTTCAAACTTAAAAATTATATATATAAAATACTCTAATATTCTTTTTAATTAAAGTATACTTGACATACAGTATTATGTCAATATTAGTTTTAGGCATACAACTTAGTGATTTGACATTTATATACATTAGGGAATGCTACCCCAACAAATGTAGCTTCCATATGTCCCCAAAATTATTACAATATTATTTACTCTATATGCTGTACTTTTCATCCCTGTGACTTTATAACTGGAACTTTGTACCTCTTAATCCCCTTCACATCTTTCACCCATCCCCCAACTCCCCTCCCCTCTGGCAACCACAAGTTGGTTCTCTATATTTGAACCTGTTTGTTTTCTTTTTTAGATTCCACATATAAGTGAAATCATACAGTATTTGTCTTTTTCCATCTGACTCACTTAACTTAGCATAATACCTTCTAGGTCCATCCATGTTGTCACAAAGGCAAGATCTCATTCTTTTTATGGCTGTGCAGTTATCCAGTGTGTGTGTGTGTGTGTGTGTGTGTGCGCGCGCACATCTTTATCCATTCATCTATTAATGGACACTTGGGCTGCTTCCATATCTTGGCTATTGTAAATAATCCTGCAATAAACAAAGGGGTGCATTTATCTCTTCAAATTAGGGCTTTTGTTTCCTTTGGGTAAAATACTGAGTAGTGGAATTACTGGATCATAGGGTAGTTCTATTTTTAGTTTTTTGAGGAACTTCCATACTGTTTTTCAGTGGTGAACCAATTTATCATCCCTCCAAACAGTGCACAAGAGCTTCCTTTCTCCACATGCTTCCCAACACTTGGTCTTATATTTTTGATATTAGCCATTCTGACTGCTCTGAGGTGATATAGTTCATTGTGGTTTCAATTTGCATTTTCCCTGATGATTGGTGATGTTGAGTATCTTTTCATTGGACTGTTGGCCATCTGTAGATCTTCTTTGGAAAAAAGTCTATTCAGGTCCTCTGCCCATTTTTTTCATCAGATAGTATGAGTCTTTACATATTTTGGAGATTAACCCTTTATCAGATACATCATTTACCAATATCTTCTCTCATTTAATAGGTTGCTTTTTCATTTTTTTATGGTTCCTTTGATGTGCAAAAACTTTAGTTTCATGTAGTCCCAATTGTTTATTTCAGCTTTTTTTGCCCTTGCCTGAAGAGACCTATCCAAAAAAATATTGGTAAGACCAATGCCCAAGTGTTTACTGCCTATGTTTTCTTTTAGGAGTTTTATGGTTTCAGGTCTTACGTGTAAATCTTTAATTCATTTTACTTTTGTACATGACATAAGAAAGTGGTCTAATTTTGTGAACACTTTTTAATGAAAAGATTTTTTTTCTTCTCCATCATATATTTGTGCCTTGTCAATTAATTGTGTACATATGGGTTTATTTATAGGTCCTCTGTTCTGTTCCAAGCATCTATGTATCTTTTTGTTCCAGTACCATATGTTTTTGATTACTATTACTATTACTATTGTAGTATAGTTTGAACTCTGGGATTGGGACACCTCTAGCTTTGTTGTTCTCTCTCACAATTGCTTTGGCTATTGGGGCTCTTCTGTTGTTCCACACAAATGTTGGGATTATTTGTTCCAGTTCTATGAAAAATGCCTGTGGTATTTTGACAGGAATTGCACCGAAGCTATAGATTGCTTTGGGTAGTATTGACATTTTTAAAATATTATTTCTTCCAATTCATGAGTGTGGTATAACTTTCCATTTGTTTGTGTCCTCTTCAGTTTCTTTCATCAATGTTTTATAGTTACCAGAGTGTAGATCTTTTACCTCCTTACATTTATTCCTAGGTATTCCATTCTTTTCAATGGAATTGTAAATAGGATTGTTTTCTTAATTTCTCCTATTGTTATTAGTGTACAGAAATATACGGATTTCTGTATATTAATTTTGTATCCTGCAACTTTACTGAATTCATTTATCAGTTCTAATAGTTTTTTGGTGGAGTCTTTAGAGTTTTCTATGTATAGTATCATGTCATCTGCAAAGAGTGACAGTTTAGTGTCTTCCTTAACAATATGGATGCCTTTTCTTCTTGTCTGACTGCTGTGACTAGGACTTCTAGTTCTATGTTGAATAAAAGTGGCAAGAGTGGCCATCCTTGGCTTGGGTTCCTGATCTTAGAGGAAAAGCTTTGAGCTTTTCCCTGTTGAGTATGATATTAGCTACAGGTATGTCATATGTGACCTCTATTATGTTAATGTATGTTCCCTCTATACCCACTTTGTTGAGTTTTTTAATGAATGGATGCTGAACTTTGTCAAATGCTTTTTTTTAATCTATTGAGATTAATCATAATTTTTATCTTTCATCTTGTTAATATGGCTTATCACATTGATTTGTAGATCTTGAACCATCCCTGCATCCCTGAAATAAATCCCTTGGTCATGGTAAATGATCCTTTTAATATAGTATTGAACTCTGCTAATGTTTTGTTGACAATTTTTACATTTATATGAATCAGGAATATTGGCCTTTAATCTTTTGTCTGTACTGTGCTTGTCTGATTTTGATATCTGGATAATACTGGCCTTGTACAATGAATTTGGAAGCATTCTTTCTGCTTCAATTTTTGGAATACTTTGAGAAGGATAGGTATTAAATATTTTTTACATGTTTGGTAGAAGTCACCCATGAAGCCATCTGGTCCTGGATTTTTTGTTGGGAGTTTTTAGATTACTTATTCAATTTCATTACTAGTAATAGGTCTATTCAGATTTTCTATTCCTGATTCAGTCTTGAAGACTATTTCTAGGAATTTATCCATTTCTTCTACGTTGTCCAATTTGTTGGTGTATAACCTTTCATAATAGTCTATTAGAGTCCTTTGTATTTCTGTGCTGTCAGTTGTAACAGCTCTTTCACTTCTGATTTTATTCATTCAAGTCCTCTCTTTTTTTCATGATGAGTCTGGCTAAAGGTTAATCAGTTTTTCTTTTTTTATTGTGTATTTTTTTTTTTTTGTTTCAAGTTTTTAAAAATTCTAGTTAACATATAGTGTAATATTGGTTTCAGGAGGAGAATTTAGTGATTCATCACTTACATATAACACCCAGGGCTCTCATCACAAGTGCCCTCCTTAATACCCATCACCCATTTAGCCCATCCCCCCAACCCATCTCCCCTCCATCAACCCTTAGTTTGTTCTCTATACTTAAGAGTCTCTTATAGTTTCCCTCCCTCTTTTTTCTTTCTCCCTTACCCTATGTTCATGTTTTGTTTCTTAAATCCCATATGAGTGAAATCATAAAGTATTTGTCTTTCTCTGACTGACTTATTTTGCTTAACATAATACACATGAAAAGATGCTCAATATCACTCATCATCAGGGAAATATAAATCAAAACCATGATGAGAGTGGCGCCTGGGTGGCTCAGTCACCTAGATACCTAGATATTAGTGTATCTAATATGAGCATCTGACTCTTGGTTTCAGCTCAGGTCATGATCTTAGGGTCATGAGGGTGAGATCAAGCCCAGTGTCAGGCTCCATGCTCAGTGGGGAATTTGCTTGAGATTCTCTCCCTCTGCCCCTCCCCGCCCCACTCATGCTCACTCTCTCCCTCTCTCTAAAATAAATCTTAAAAAAAAAAAACATACCATGATGAGATACCACCTCACACTAGTCAGAATGGCTAAAATTAACAACACAAGAAACAACAGGTGTTGGCAAAGATGTGGAGAAAGGGGAACATTCATATTGTTGGTGGGAATGCAAACTGGTATAGCCACTCTGGAAAACAGTATGAAGGTTCCTTAAAAAGTTAAAGCTAGAACTATCCTATGACCCAGCAATTATACTACTAGGTATTTACCAAAAGGATATAAAAATACTAATTCAAAGGGTCACATGAACCCTGATGTTTATAGCAGCATTATCAACAATAGCCAAATTATGAGAGCCCAAGTGTCCATCAGCTGATGAATGGATAAAAAAGATGTGGTATATATATATATAATATATATATATATAATGGAATAGTACTCAGCCATAAAAAAAGAATGAAATCTTGCCATTTGCAACAACATGGCTGGAGCTAGAGGGTATTATGCTAAGTTTTTATCTTTTCTAATAAGTCACTCTTAGCTTCATTGAGGTTTCTATTTTTTTATATTCCATTTCATTTATTTCTACTCTAATCTTATTATTATTTCCTTCTTTCTACTAACTGTGCTTTGTTCTTCTTTTTCTAGTTCCTTTAGATGTAAGGTTAGATTGAGATTTTTCTTGTTTCTTGAGGTAGGCCTGTATCAGAAACTTTCTCTTAGAAATGCTATTGCTAAGTCCCGTAGATTTTGAACCATGTGTTTCCATATTCATTTGTTTCAAGGTATTTTTTTTATTTTCTCTTGATTTCTTCCTTGATCCATTGGTTTAATAGCATATTCTTTGTCTCTTGTTAGTCTTCGTTTCAAAGTCTATTTTGTCTGGTGTAAGTATTTCCATCCCAGCTTTTTTTTTTTTTTTTCCATTTCCATTTGCATGGAATATCTTTTCTGTTCCTTCACCTTCAGTCTGTATATGTCTTTAGATCTGAAGCGAGTCTCCTGTAGGCAGCATATAGATGGGTCTTGTTTTTCTTTTTATCCATTCATTTATCCTATGTGTTTTGATTGGAGCATTTAGTCCATTTACATTCAAAGTAATTAATAATAGGTATGTCCTTATAGCAGTTTGTTGTTTTCTGGTTATTTTTGTAGTTCTTCTCTTTCTTTCCTTTTTTTTTGATGACTTTTCAGTGTTATGCTTGGCTTTCCATTTTTTGTGTATCTAATATGTTTTTGGCTTGTGGTTACTATAAGATTCATATATAACATTCTATGTATATGTATATAGCAGTATGTTTTAAGTTGGTCACTTAAGTTCAAACACATTCTAAAAGCAGTACATTTTTAATTCTACCCCATTTTATGTATATGACATCATATTTTAGATCTCTTTATTTTGTGTATCACCTAATTGTGGTAGATATAATTGACTTTACTATTTTTTCCTTTAGTCATCTTTCTAGCATTCTAGGTGATTGATCTACTACTACCTTTGGTATATGTTTACCAGTGAAATTTTTTCCTTTCATAATGTCTTCTAGTTATGGACTCTTCCTTGCTTAAAGAAGTCTCTTTAACATTTCTTGTAAGACTGGTTTAGTGGTGATAAACTCTAACTTTTGTTTTTCTGGGAAACTCTCTCTCCTTCAATTCTGAATGATAAGCTTCCTAAGTAGGGTATTCTTGGTTGTAGACTTTCTTCCTTTCATCAGCACTTTGCAGGCCAAAAGGGAGTGGCATGATATATTCAATGTTTCTTCTAAGAACTCAGCTTATAGCCTTATGAGGCTTCCCTACTGTGTAACTAATTGCTTTCCTATTGCTGCTTTTAAGATTCTCTCTTTAATTTTTGACATTTTAAGTATTATGTGACCTCCCTTGGGTTCATCTTGTTAGAGGCTCTCTGTATTTCCCAGATGTCTCATTCTCCAGGTTAGGGAAGTTGTCTGCTATTCTGTCTTTAAGTAAATTATCTGCCCCTTTCTCTCTCTCTTCTACTTCTGACCCCTATAAATGTTAGTAAAACTGATGTTGTCTAAAGGCCCCTTATCCTCGTTTTTTAAACTTCAGTTTTCTTTTTGCTGTTCAGCTTGGGTGCTGTCCATTACTCAGTCTTCCAGATCACTGACCCCCCATTCTTCTGCATCTCTAATTACTTTTTTTTTTTTTAAGATTTTATTTATTTGAGAGAGAGAGAATGAGAGACAGAGAACATGAGAGGGAGGAGGGCCAGAGGGAGAAGCAGACTCCCTGCTGAGCAGGGAGCCCGATGCGGGACTCGATCCCAGGACTCCAGGATCATGACCTGAGCCGAAGGCAGTCGCTTAACCAACTGAGCCACCCAGGCGCCCTCTCTAATTACTTTTAATTCCCTCTTTTGTATTTGTCATTTCAGTTTTTGTATTCTCCAACTCTGACTGGTTCTTATTTATATTTTTTCTTTGTTGAAATCCTCATAAGTTCATCTACTCAAGTCTAGTGAATATCTTTTTTTTTTTTTAAAGATTTTATTTATTTATTAGAGAGCGAGCGAGAGAGAAACAGCATGAGAGAGGAGGGGGTCAGAGGGAGAAGCAGGCTCCCCGCTGATCCAGGAGCCTGATGTGGGACTTGATCCCAGGACCCCGGGATCACGACCTGAGCCGAAGGCAGTCGCTTAACCAACTGAGCCACCCAGGTGCCCAAGTCTAGTGAATATCTTTAGGACCATTACTTTGAACTCTTATCTGTTTTGTTTAGTACTTTTTCTGAGGTTTTATCTTTTTTCATTTGGAACATATTCCCCTCTTCCCTCTACCTCTGTTTCAGTGTAGTATGTCTTGAAAGTAGTGACCTTATGTAAAAGGTGTCCCTGTGGAGCCCTGCAGTGCATTTCCCTGGTCACCAGAACCAGGCACTCCAGGGGTGTGCCTTCTGTGACTGGGCCATGACTGCTTCAGGCATGTCGGTGAGCAGGGCTGACCCCAGCTAGGCTGGCTGAGTCACCTGGCTGCAGCTGATGCAGGCTGCCTGCCCCCTGTAGCAGGAGGAATACCTGCCAGAGCAGGGCAAGCAGTGCTAGCAAAGTAGATGGAGATTGTCAGAACTGGCTTCCACCAGCACCAGGCCAGCCAGACTTAAGGAGAGGAAGAAAAATGTTGCCTACCAACACTTCTATTCCCAGAGAAAGCTCCTACAGATCCCTGCCTATCTGACACATGCCCTAAAATTAGTCCATGAATCTTCATATATAACCCAGGTGCTCTTCATACTACTGACTCTGTAATGAGTCTTGGAGTGACTGATATAATATGCTGGCCCTTTAAAAGCAGAGTCTCAGTTTACTATAGTCCTCCCACTCTTCTGGAGCCTCACTTTTTTTTTTTTTTTTTTAGACTTTATTTATTTTTTAGAGAGCGAGCGAGAGGGAAACAGTATGAGAGGGGAGAGGGTCAGAGGGAGAAGCAGGCTCCCCGCCAAGCCGGGACCCCGATGTGGGACTCGATCCCAGGACCCTGGGATCATGACCTGAGCCAAAGGCAGACGCTTAACCATCTGAGCCACCCAGGCGCCCAACCTCACTGATTTTCAAAGCCAGATGTTATAGGCGCTCATCTTCCCCATGCTGATCCCCAAGACAGGGGGTGCCTGATGTGGGGCTTGATCCTCTCACTCCTCAGGAAAGACCTCTGCACACCCTCTGATATCCCTTCTCCTTATGGATCGTCACACCCTGGGTTTGGTTCTCTGCCCCTCCTACCCTTATCAATATGGCTTTTCTTTATATCTTTAGCTGTGGAAGAACTGTTCTGCGAGTCCTAAGGTTGTTTTCAGAGGGAGTTGCATTATATGTAGTTGTAGCCTCATTGTGTCCGTGGGAGGAGGTGAGCTCAGGATCCTCCTACTCTACCATCTTCCCAAGCTCCTCCTCTAATACCTTACTTAAAAGGATTACCTCAGTAAATTTTAAACCTAGTACTGGAGTAGGTAGTTGTATTTAATAGTAATCTGTGTGAAGACAAATAATTCTGGAGGGCTTTGGTTCTAGACATGGTCCAGTGAGCTAGCTGGGAATGAGGAAAGATGAAGATGTTGGGTAAATCAACTTTCCAAAATAAAAGACAGCACCAACTTACCTTACAAAGGAAAACAAATCTTTAAATGCACATCAACTTTTTGAAAATGCTCTTGAGATCAAATCGCAAAACAGTTGACTTCCATTGTATATCTGGGGGGCACTAAAAAGTGACATAGGTTCTCTCTTTATGATTTATCTTTTGGTACCAGTAATTTTGAGATAAAATACCTCTTACCTCTGTAAAATGAATACTAATATTATCTTGAGATTTTTCCTTTTCCTTAAATTATATCTTTCATCTTTTCCCATGGCATACAAATGAGAAAAAGTTATTTTTCAAACAAGATCCATGTTCATGATTATGCTTATTAAGCATTTATGTGCCAAAGTGTACTAAGCATTTTATATACATCATCTCATCTTTAAAGTTACCTGTGAGGTAGGTAATGTCTTCAGTCTCACAGAAGAGAAAACTGAAGCACATAAAAGTCTATTTACTGGGCGCCTGGGTGGCTCAGTCGTTAAGCGTCTGCCTTCGGCTCAGGTCATGATCCCAGGGTCCTGGGATCGAGTCCCACCATCGGGCTCCCTGCTCGGCGGGAAGCCTGCTTCTCCCTCTCCCGCTCCCCCTGCTTGTGTTCCTGCTCTCGCTATCTCTCTCTCTGTCAAATAAATAAATAAAATCTTAAAAAAAAAAAAAAGTCTATTTACTTGACTATGGTCCCACAATACAGTGCAGAATTGGCATTTGAACCCAGCTCTACCCAGGTCTGTTGTCTTAAGCATTTTAACTCTGGATATACCCTTCTACTTAAATAGAAAACAGTTTAAAGGAAATGTTAACCTTTCATCTAAGGAGAGTATGCCAGTAGTTGATACAGAAATTTATGCAATGTATATGACCCCCTACACATGCCAGGTAGTAGTTTTATTTGTTCAATTTTAGTTTACCAAGATATTAAGCTTATGCTTAACCAGACCAGAGAAATGAAAATTTTCTCTCTTGGGGATGCAAAATCTAGCCTGCAACTAAATATGGTAAAAAATTTTTTAACAGCTGCTAAATATGTCCAGGGAACTGAGTGACTTAAAGAAAAACCTGAAGGAGGCCACTGCGGCCATTGCAGCTGACCCTCTCTATATAGAGGGTGCCTGGTCTGAGCCAACCTTCATATCCACTGAAGCGGCCATCCAGTCCATGCTGGAGTGCCTGAAGAACAATGAACTTGGCAAGGCTTTACGGCAAATCAGGGAATGCAGGTAACTCTACTATTTCTTTTAGAAACGGTGAAAAGAAATGCATGCCTAATAGTTAATCACTACAGAAGGGACATCTAGATATTTTATACACATCCTTCTCAGATCTTTACCATTACCATGCCAGCTATATCAGATTTCAGAACTTACATGTTTAAAATATAGGTGTTACTTCTGGTCTTTTGTCATACCTGTAATGTTGAAACAGTTCAAATTATGTTGGGGTATATTTTGAAAACTATTATTTGGATGTATCCTTTTCCCCTTATATTTTCATAGTATAGTCACATTCATTGGAACCAGAATGCATAGCAAATACATGTTTTATGATTATCAAATTGTGTTCTGATATTTAGAAGCTTTAGATATTTTCATCAGAACCAATAATATTCCACCATCAGTTATGGTGATGTTTGTAAAACTCCAAATATACTAAAAGCCACTGCATTGTATGCTTCAGATGGTTGAACTGTATAGTAGTATGTGAGCTATATCTCAAAGCCAGGTTATTTAAAAGTAATATTCTTATACTTCAGAGGCTCATAACCTCTCAACTTTGTAACCAATAGTGCCTCTAATCTATGCTGTTTTTTGACTGCAGAAGTCTGTGGCCCAATGACATCTTTGGAAGCAGTTCTGATGATGAGGTCCAGACACTACTGAATATTTACTTCCGTCATCAAACTCTGGGACAAACGGGTACTTATGCATTGGTGGGGTCTAACCAGAGCCTGACCGAAATCTGCACCAAGCTGATGGAGCTGAACATGGAGATCCGGGACATGATTCGCAGGGCCCAGAGTTACCGGGTCCTCACTACTTTTCTTCCAGACTCCAGTGTTTCTGGCACTAGTCTCTGACAGGAGCCTCCCATCCCCCATGGGTTCCAAGCTGGGGGTGCTGTCATGCTGGGGTGACGTCATTCAGTGTCTTTTCAGCCTTCAGAAGGCTTGGTCAGACTGTTCTCCCTCTTGTTACCTGTAGGACTTTTTCTAAGAAAAACAGGATGACAGAACTTCCAACGTGTAGCAATACCATCAGAACCAAGGTAGCATAGAACATTCTGGAACAGACTCCATCTGTTATGCTGTGTGGCACAAAGGTGTTATTTTACTGAGCAGATGCAACTCACTACTGAAGAAAGTGACTTCCATTGCATACCAAAGCTGACTACACTGAACAATACCTTCCTTTCTAGAAACAATTTTAGATTGGCAAAAGTGCAATGTTTTCTTCACTAAAAAAATATTTTATATTCTAAAACTTGTACATTCTTTTATTTTTCCTTTTCTTTTTTTCTTTTTTCTTTTTTCTTTTTTTGGTGGGCTGAGGAAGGGGCAGGCAGAATGAAGCTGGCCACTGAAAACTGTAAGACAGTCAAAAGCTGACAGCCTGTTTATGTGAAAAGGGAATTGTAAATGGACAATTTAATATACACTGTAATTTGAATACAATTACTGTATCTAAAAGGAGCTGCTATGAAGTACCTTTCTTATGTTGCTAGGCTACTGTTTCCGAAAGCCCTGAATCTCTGCAGGAGTCTGTGATTAGGACCCTAGCACCAAATATGGTCCAGATAGACCTTTTTGTAAGGGTCTTGGCTGCTTTTTACTAGAAGGTTGCTTATATGAGCATATTTATACTACAAAAGGATGAGTGTTAATTTTAACCAACTTTGCCATTTTGTAGAAAAAGTTAAAGAAATTCACATTATAAACTCCAAGTCTTTTCACCTGTCACGCATGCATATTTTAATATCCATCTGGATAGCCACAAGTAGAATCATAAAGATAAACTATGAGTTGTCACTTTGTTACTTAAGAAATGTCATATTTTATTTGTAACATATATGTAAAGGGCCATTCTTAAGTTTTCTCCTTCAAATTAATGCTGTCAAGTGTTAGCTGTGTGCATGTAAGCCGGTTGCACATCAGAAACATATTCAAAGTTGATCTATGTAACTTATTCACTCTGTAAATACATTTAAAGTTTTTGTGATGTAATCTTGGTTGATATTCTATTCAGAACTTCCTTTAGACTAAAAAAAAGACAAAATACATATTGACCATGGATTTTATTTCTGGTTTAGAGATCTTTGTCTTTGGCACACATTTACAGTTTTGCATGTGGGTTGCCACATGATAACCCCAAGGGGCACCACACATATACATTCCATAATTGGCACTCACTGGGGCTAACCAGGGACTCTGTGAAGCAGGAACTGTTACCTCTTTGGAAGTGGACACTAAATTAAGACTGTGATCTTTAACCAGCTCTCCCTAATCAACCAAAGAGAGAAATCAGAAGAGTGAGCGCTCTACTTGTCAACACCTATCATTAGATTGTCATCCTTAAAATTGTGAAACAGACTCTATAAGAAAAATTAGGAGTTTTAATTCTGTCACCATTGCTCATCTATCTCCACCCCACACGAAAAACAGGGACATGACACACACAACAATCTGTTACTGTCTTCCTACTCATATTTACCTAGACTAACAAATATAACTTACTTCTCTAACATACAAAAACTAAATCTCAAGTAGTAATTTTCTAGAAATAGCCTGTAACAGGGGAGTATGAGCCAGGATTTTTTTATGTTACCAAAGGTACAGCTATTAATTGTAAGAACTTTCTTGAGAGGGGGGAGGGTTCAAGATGGCAGCATAGGAAGATCCTGAACTCTCCTCCTCCAATGGACACAAAAATCTACAATTACATTCAGAGTGATTCCCATAGAAGGGGACCCAGAAACTGGATGAACAGAGCCTTTGCAAAAAAGAAAAAGCACTGAGACAGAAGAGGCAGAGACATGGTCTCGCTAAAGAACACACATTCCTGGCACAATGTTCCATGGTCAGGAGAGTTCTCAAAGTTATTAACTTTTCCCTGAAATTTAAGATCTGTATCAGGAACCCTAACCCTTACATCCTGCACAGGAGGGAGGAGTCCCCAAAACACATGACTATGAAAACCAAAAGGGCGTATGTCCAAGAAAATTATAGAACGCAGGGAAAGGAAAACCCATTCTTAAAAAGGCTCATGTACAGACTCACTCAACCCAGAAACCAGTGTACAAATAACCAAAAGTGCACACACCACAAGTGAAAGAGACCCACTTAATGAATTTTGGAGTACCTGCCAGAGAGGAGACAGCTGGGGCTCTCCATGGAGACAGAGACACTGGCAGCAGCCACTTTTTTTTTTTTAATTCTTATGTTAATCCCCATACAT
>NC_138371.1:112608605-112627117 GCF_054177405.1 Leptonychotes weddellii
ACCAGAGCACATACCCTCCCCAGTGTCTATCACCCAGTCACCCCATCCCTCCCACCCCACCTCCCACTCCAGCAACCCTCAGTTTGTTTCCTGTGATTAAGAATTAGTAGAGGAATCATTTATAAAGGTAGTATTAAAGGTAAAAATAGTAAAATCAATTATAACTACAAAATTAGTTAAGAAGACCCACAAAATTTAAAAAAAAAAATGTAACAAACAACACTCTATACATAAAACATGGAGGGCAAAGGAGTAAAAATGAAGTTCTTTTAGATGTGTTATAACTTAACTGACCATCAACCTAATTCAGACTGCTAAATACTTAGAGTGTTAAAGTGAGCCTCATGGTAACCACAAACCAAAACCTATAATTGATACACAAAAAAATAAAACCAAACATAACACTAAAAGTGATGAGTCACAAAAACCGAGCAAAAGAGAGGAACTATAAAACAACCAGAAAACAAATAATCAAATGGCAATAAGTACATACCTACCAATAATTACTTTAAGTGTTAATGATCTAACTATTACAACTGTAAGACATGAAATGACGGAATGGATGAAAAACCAAGATCGAAGTATATGCTGCCTACAAGAAACTCACTTAAGACCTAAAGACAAGTATGAGCTGAATGTGAAGAGATGGAAAAAGATTCAAAAAGAAGCAGGGAGGAAAAAAGCATAGGTAGCTGTACTTATATCAGACAAAATAGAGTTTAAAACAAAGACTGAATAGCCAAAGCAACCCTGAAAAAGAAAAGCAAAGCTGGAGGCATCACAATTCCACACTATATATTAAAAAGCTGTAGTGATCAAAACAGTATGGTACTGGCATAAAAAATAGAAACATAGATCAATGAAACAAAATAGAAAACCCCAAAATGAGCACACAATTATATGGTCAATTAATCTTCGACAAAGGAGGAAAGAGTATCCAATGGGAAAAAGTTTCTTCAAAAATTTGTGTTGGGAAAACTGGACAGCAACATGCAAAAGAATAAAACTGGATCACTTTCTTACACCAAACAAAAAAAATAAACTCAAAATGGATTAAAGAACTGAATGTGAAACATGAAACCATCAAAATCCTAGAGGAGAACATAAGCAATAACTTCTTTTACATCAGCCATAGCAACTTCTTTCTAGATATGTCTCCTGAGGCAAGGGAAACAAAAACAGAAATAAACTATGGGGACTACATCAAAATAAAAAGCTTCTGCACAGTGAAGGAAACAATCAACAAAACTAACAGGCAGCTGACGGAATGGGAGAAGATATTTACAAATGACATAGCCAATAAAGGTTATTATCCAAAATGTATAAAGAACTGACACAACTCAACACCCAAAAAAGAAATACTCCAATTAAAAAATGAGCAGAGGACAGGAACAGACATTTTTCCAAAGAAGACACACAGCCAACAGACACAAGAAAAGATGCTCAACATCACTAATCATCAGGCAAATACAGATCAAAACTACAATGAGATATCACTGCACACCTGCCAGAATAGCTAAAATCTAGAACACAAGAAACAGCAAGTGTTGGTGAGAATGTGGAGAAAAAGGAATGCTCTTGCACTATTGGTGGGAATGCAAACTGGTGTAGCCACTCTGGAAAACAGTATGGAAATTCTGCAAAAAGTTAAAAATAGAACACCCTAGGATCCAGCAATTGCACTACTGGGTATCTACCCAAACAATACAAAAACACTAATTCAAAGGGATACATGCACCCCAATGTTTATAGCAGCATTATCTACAATAGCCAAAGTACGGAAGCAGCCCAAGTGTCCACAGACTGATGAATGAATAAAGAAGTGGTATATATAAACAATGGAATATTATTCAGCCATAAAAAAAGAATGAAATCGGGCGCCTGGGTGGCTCAGTTGGTTAAGCGACTGCCTTCGGCTCAGGTCATGATCCTGGAGTCCCGGGATCGAGTCCCATATCGGGCTCCTTGCTCAGCAGGGGGTCTGCTTCTCCCTCTGACCCTCCCCCCTCTCATGTGCTCTCTCTCTCATTCTCTCTCTCAAATAAATAAATAAAATCTTTAAAAAAAAAAAGAATGAAATCTTGCCATTTGCAATGATGTGGTTGGATCTAGAGAGTACAATGCTAAGTGAAATAAGTAAGTCAGAGCAAGATAAATACCATATAATTTCACGCATATGTGGAATTTAAGAAACAAAACAAATGAACAAAGGGAAAAAAAGAGACAAAAAAACAGACTCTTACCTATAAAGAACAAACCAGAGGGGAGGTGGGTGGGGGAATGGATGAAGTGAAGGGGATTAAGAGTACAGTTATCTTGATGATCACTGAGTAACATATGGAATTGCTGAATCACTATATTGTGCACCTTAAATGAACATAACACTGTATGTTTACACTGGAATTAAAATTTAAATAAAGGGGGGATTTCAATAGTACATTGTAATCTATAGTCATAAAATATAGTGGAGGTGTTTTTTTCCCTTAATTTTATAAAACAATAGAGATTTGCTAATGTGGAAATTTTCTACTTTTCCTCTATTTCTTCACCTCCTCTTCTTTGAGTGTAGGTGAGGAAAACTGTGTAAGAGAAAGGCCCCTTAAAGCTACAGCCCCACACCAACTAAGCCCAGTAATAATTATAGACCTACAGTCAAATCTCCTTAGGTTTGTGTTGAGCCTGAAGCATTACTTTTCACCTCCCCAAGGACACAGAGGAATGGAAAGGAGATGAGGGGTAGAGATAGCCACCCAAAAGAGACGGTAAATATCTAACAGATGCTTTCATGATAAGAGAAATGCTTCCTCATATCTTGGTGCTTTCTGGCACTGAAACATTATACACATTTTATCCACTGTCCTAAAAAAAGCAATTTAGATAGGTGCGCCATAATTTGCACTTCAGCTGATTAAAATTATGGTCTCCAAATAGAGTGTTTTAGAAAGAGCACCATACATCTTAGGGATACATGCAGGTCTTATTCCCACTGATAAATGAGAACATTAAGCAAATGTGTTAGTGAAGCTGTGAATAAAGATGCTTGTAACGATTAGCAACACACACACACATACACACACGCACGCGAGCGCGCACATACGCAAACATGCACAGAAGCAGGTCTCAAGGTGCTTCTGGTTCCAAATCCTAACACTGATCTTTCCAGTGAATTGCAGAATCATAGAAATAAGGGTACCTCCTGCTGCTTGCATCAGTAGCTTATACCTGCTTCCAAATACCTGCCTGAACATAAACATTAGTGTCCACAGGTGAATTTTATACTATGTTAATTATATCTCCATAAAGCTGGGTGTTTTAATTTTTTGATACACTTACTTAGAATTTTTTTTTTAAAGATTTTTATTTATTTATTTATTTGTCAGAGAGAGAGAGAGAGCACAAGCAGGGGGAGCAGCAAAGGGAGAGGGAGAAGCAGGCTCCTCACTGAGCAAGGAACCCGATGTGGGACTCGATCCCAGGACCCTGGGATCATGACCTGAGCCGAAGGCAGATGCTTAACGACTGAGCCACCCAGGCGTCCCTTACTTAGAATTATTAACATTTGTTTTTGGGGTTTTTTTTTTTAAGATTTTATTTATTTATTTGACAGAGAGCGAGCACAAGCAGCGGGGCGGGGGTGTGGCAGGCAGAAGGAGAGGGAGAAGCAGACTCCCCGCTGAGCAGGGAGCCTGATGCGGGGCTCCATCCCAGGACCCCGAGATCATGACCTGAGCCGAAGGCAGACGCTTAACTGACTGAGCCTCCCAGGTGTCCCGGATTATTAACATTTGAATACCTATCATGAGCTGAGATTTTTCCTACATTCACCAAATTTTTATTGTGTGCCCACTATGAGCTAGGCACTATTTCAGGGGATACTACAGTTGTCAAAACAGATGACATCTCTCCATTCAAGGAGCTTACATTTTAATGGGAGAAGATATATTTGTCTATGTCAGGTGGTGTGAATGCCATGAACAAAAGGAGAGAATAACTGGGGTGTGGTGCTACTTCAGAAGGGGTTAGAGAAGCCTTTCTAATAAGATGAGATCTGAGCAGAGGTCTCAATGAAGTGAGGACACAATATGAGTTTCTGTGAGAAAGAGCATTCCAGCAAAGGGGAAAACAAATGCAAAGATCCTGAAGCAGAAGCATGATCCTACTGTTGAAGGGCTAGCAAGGAAGCCAGTGACTGAGTGAAATGAAGAAGAGAGTGTTCAGAGAGGACAGCAGAAAGGGTTACGTGAGTCAGGAAGGACTTGGTCCTTTACTGAGTGAAGCAGAAAGTCACTGGATGTTTGGGAGCAGAGCAGTGACATGCTTTTGTTGTAAAAGGATCATTCTGTTTGAATGGTGAAAAAGTTCTGGAAATAGTGGTGATGGTTGTACAACATTGGGAATGTACTTAATACTGCTGAATTGTGCATTTAGAAATGGTAAATTTCATGTTATATTAAAAGCAAAATTTTAAAAAAGGATTGCTCTGGCTGCTGTGTGCAGAATAGACACAGAAGGGCAGGAGTAAACAGACCAGTTAGGGGCTCCTGGGTGGCACAGTCCTTTAAGTATCTGACTCTAGGTTTCAGCTCAGGTGGTGATCTCAGGGTTGTGAGTTTGAGCCCTGTGTCAGGCTCCACACTCAGCAAAGGAGTCAGCTTGATATTCGCTCTCCCTCTCCCCCTCCACCCCTCAAATAAATAAATCTTAAAAAAAAAAAAAAAACAGCTAGAAGGCTGTTATAATAGTGCGGTCAATAGGTAATGAAGTCTTGGGCTGGGGTAGTCTCAACGAAGGTGATTACAAGTTGGTATATTTTGGAAATATTCCAGAGGTAGAGCTAACAGGATTTGATGATAACACGTGAAACATGCGAGACTCCAAAGTTTGGCCCAAACCAATGGGAGAATGGAAGTGCCATTTACTGAGATAAAGAAGTACATGTTTGAGAGGTGTAAATCAAGATTTAATTTTCAGACATCTTAACTATGAGATGCCTAATTACACATCTAAGACCAGATGGCGAGCGAATGGGTGGATATGTGAGTCTGTTGTTGAGAAGTCTGGACCAAAGACATATAGACGGTATTTAAAACCCCTGAGGAAAAATTAGAATCCTCGCCTGTCTCCCCTGTAAGAATCCGAGTGTAAGAACAATGAATTTGAAACCTTAGTTGCAAATTACATCATGTGGGAAACTTGAAACACCAATACCCAGGCTCCACTGCTCTGGAGATTGATGTAATTGGACCAAAGTGTACTCAAATTCCAGGGCTATTTAAGGGTTGAAATCTGTTGCTAAGATTGAAACACTACCTTAGTGATTCTCAAACCTAAGAATCACCAGGGGTGCGTGACAAAAATGAAGAGTCCCTCAGTCAAATCCAGAGTAGGGTCTACCAAACCAGCCATTTTATAACTATCCCATTTTGAAAAACATTTAATTTGAAGAGATTTATTCTCCAGCAAAGTGCTCTTCGACAGCACACCACCCATCACCTTTTGATGTAGGCTGTTTGTGTAGTGATTCAACCCCAAATCTATCATTGTCTTATGACTTTGTATTTGAGGTCACCAGAAATGAGCAACTAGAATTCACTGCAGTCCACGTACAGATCAGTTTCCTAGCAGATGCTTCCTTCTCTGTCACCATCGCCTCCAGCCCAGACCCTGATTTTAACAGCTATTTCTTGCTCTAACACTGTGCACGAATTCAGGTTCCAAGAACTTTAGCCACCTGCCACCAACTTCTAGAAGTTCCTAAGCCATGAGATTGAGAAAACTCCTCCTTACTTCCCTCTGTTTCCAACTCTTTTCTCATTTCCATTTCAAAAAGTCCAGAGGTGGAAATTCATGCCACCCAGCTGTTCTAGCTATCCTCCCTCAAGCCCGTCACCATCACCCACAAGGGTGGTTGTGAACCTTAGCTGTACATGAGAACCATTAAGAAAACTTCTAAAAGATTCAGAGGCACAGGCCCCACCCCAGATCCCTTAAATTAAATGCTGAGGGAAGGAACCTGCCTTAGAATTTATAAAGTTCTTCCTATGACTTTAAGTGGCAGCTGTGGTTGAGAACCGCTGATCTAAAACCCTCCTGCTCACACCCCCTTCTTCATTGAATAGACTATAGCTTGTTGCTCATTGCCGCCTTCTTCACCCCAACCACTCATACTGTTCTCAGGAACTGCATGACCCACACAAAATCTTCTCTCGGTTTTCGCATTCTTTCCTCCAGGGGTCTTCACCGCTCTACTCCACTTTGACCACCCGATTTCATGGCTATATCAAAACCCTATTAGTAGCAGTAAGTGTACCAGCTGCAGCACCTCACCTTTCAGCATCCCACTCGGGAATCCTTCCAGTTCCCCCTTTATTCTCACTCCCACTCAATCTCATAATTCTCCCGTCATAAATAACAACCTGTAGATCTCACTACTTTTCCCACTATCCATCCCATATCTTTATTCCTTTTTCTGCTGAAAAAGTTTAAATTCCAGGGACTATAATCACTCCCTTGCTGACATTATCAAATATCTTACACCTGTCTTACTCAACTAGTTAAAACTAAGATCTACCCTTCCCATGCCTGCACCAGAATCCCCTACATATGACATTACTAGAATACAACTGCAACCAAGCATAGTTCAAACAACACCAAGTCTCAAAATAAGGTCCCAATGCTATCAGAAAATCCTATAATACAATTATGCTTCCCTGATAATATCAAATTCCCAGTACTTTACTTCGATCCTTGCTTTTCCTCCTCAGCTTCCCACCCCTTTCCCTTCCCATCTGCCTCAGCTAATGACTTTGTTTCATAATGCATTGAATACATAACACAGAGGGTCTCATCTTCACCCCCAAATCTATAAACTTATTTGTAGCCCCATGTCCTAGGTGTTCCATCCTTTTACAATAAAGAAAATATTATTGCTTCCACTTGTGCTCTGGATTTCATCTGTTCTCCCTTTTCAAGGGCTTTGCCCCTGTGGGCATGTCCTCCACCGACTGTACAATCAATTTCTCTCTACCGAATTATGTTTTTCTCTCTACTGAATTATTTCCATTAATATACAAATGTACTCAATATCTCACTTTTCCCCCAAATGCCCTTCTGGCTACCACTAATTTCTCCGCTTTTTAATAGCAAAACTTCTAAAAAGTATTATCTCTATTCACTGTCTTGACTTTCTTTACTCTGGCTTCCATCCCCACCATTCCATCGAAAACTTCTTTTAAGATCATCAGTAACCTTCATGTCGCCATTCCAACAGACATGTCTATCTGCATCTTTCTCACTCACCACAGGAATAGACTCAGTTGAACTTGAAATACTGTTTTAGCTTTGCTTTTGTGACACCATCCTCTTCCTATCCCTCTTGATCTCCTATTTTACCTAACCTCTAATCTCTTGCTAGTTAAAGTGTGATCCAGAAGACCAGCAGCATTAATAGTATCTGGGACTTTGTTAGATTTGCAGACTCAGACCCCAAACCTACTGGATCAGAATCTGCAATTAACATAATCACCAGATAACTCCTGGGACATGAAAGTTTTAGAATCATTGCTCTAGGGGTGCCTGGGTGGCTCAGTTGGTTAAGCGACTGCCTTCGGCTCAGGTCATGATCCTGGAGTCCCAGGATCGAGTCCCGCATTGGGCTCCCTGCTCGGCAGGGAGTCTGCTTCTTCCTCTGACCCTCCTCCCTCTCATGCTCTCATTCTCTCTCTCTCAAATAAATAAATAAAATCTTAAAAAAAAAAAAATCATTGCTCTAAATGTTGGTGTGCACCCAGAGCCCTGTGCTGTGCTTTCCTCCTAGGTGGTCCCATCCAGACCCAAGGCTTTAAAAACTATGTATTTTTTATCTCCAAATCTCTCTCTCTCACACACAGCTCTGACAGCTCTCCTAAATTCCAAATTCATATACTCAAGAGCCTACATGACATGTCCATTTGGATGTCTCAAATATTTCAAACCTAATATATTGAAACAGAAACCCTCTCCCCATCTCACTACATAGCTCCATCAAAGTAAGAACAGCTGTTTACTGAGCCCTCACAATGCTACAGGTATGATCTTCAGTGCATAACACATATCAGCTCCTTTAGTCCTCAGGACACCACCAAGAGACAGGTACTAGGATTGTCCCCATTTTACAGAAGAGTACCTGAAACATGGAGAGTTAAGTAGAGGCATATCTTGTTTTACTGCACTTCATTTTACTGCACTTTGAAGGTTTGTGGCAACTCTATGTCAAGCAAGTCTATCGTCACCATTTTTTCCAATAGCATTTACTCACTTTGTGTCTGTGTCACATTTTGGTGGTTCTCACAGTATTTCTACCTTTTTCATTATCATATTTGTTATGATGATCTGTGATCTTTCATGTTACTATTGTAATTGTTTTAGGGTGCCTCAAACTGAGCCCCTATAAGATGAAAAACTTAATCAGTAAATGTTATGTGTGTTCTGACTGTACCACCAACCGGCCATTCCCCCATCTCTCTCCCTCTCCTCAGGCCTCCCTTTTGCCTGAGACACAACAATATTAAAATTAGGCCAATGAGTAACTCTACAATGGTCCCTCAATGTTCAAGTGAAAGGAAGAGTTGCACATCTCTCACTTAAAGTCAAAAGCTAGAAATGATTAGGCTTAGTAAGGAAGGCATGTCAAAAGCTGAGATAGGCCAAAAGCTAAGTCTCACTTGCCAAACAGGTAGCCAAGTTGTGAGTGCAAGGGAAAGGTTCTTGAAGGAATTTAAAAGTGCTGCTCCAATCTTGCATAATTGCAAGACTGCTGAATCACAGATCTGTACCTCTGAAACAAATAATACAATATATGTTAAAAAAAAAAAAAAAAAAAAAGAAGATAGCAGGAGGGGAAGAATGAAGGGGGGGAAATCGGAGGGGGAGATGAACCATGACAGATGATGGACTCTGAAAAACAAACTGAGGGTTCTAGAGGGGAGGGGGTGGGGGGATGGGTTAGCCTGGTGATGGGTATTAAAGAGGGCACGTTTCCTGCATGGAGCACTGGGTGTTATACGCAAACAATGAGTCATGGAACACTACATCAAAAACTAATGATGTAATGTATGGTGATTAACATAACAATAAAAAAATTTTTTTTTAAAGTGCTGCTCCAGTGAACACACAATGGTAAGAAAGTAAAATAGCCTTTTTGCTGATACAGAGAAAGTCTGAGTGGTCTGGAGAGAGGAAGATCAAACCAGCCACAACATTCCCTTAAGCTAAAGCCTAATCCAGAGCAAGGTCCTAACTCTCTGTAATTCTAAGAAAGCAGAGGGAGGTGAGGAAGCTACACAAGTTTAAAATCAGCAGAGATGGGTTCATGAGGTTTGAGGGAAGAAGCCAGCTCCATAAAAGTGCAAGGTGAAGCTGTAAACACTGGTGTAGAAGCTGCAGCAAGTTATCCAGAAGATCTGCTTAAGATAATTCATGAATGTGGCTACACTCAACAACAGATTTTCAATGTAGACAAAACAGCCTTCTATTGGAAGAAGATCCATCGAGGACTTTCACAGCAAGAGAGGAGAAATCAATGCCTGGATTCAAAGCTTATCTTGTTAGGGACTAATGCAACTGGTGACTAAACTGAAAACAATATTCATTTATCATTCTGAAAATTCTAGGGCCCTTAAGAATTAAGCTAAACCTACTGTCTATGCTCTATAAACGGAAAAACAAAGCCTGGATGACAGCACATCTGTTTACAACATGTCTAACTGAATATTTCAAGCCCACTATTGAGACCTACTGCTCAGAAAAAGATTCCTTTCAAAATATTACTGCTCACTGACAATGTACCTGGTCACCCAAGAACTGATGGAGACTTACAATGAGATTAATGTTCTTTTCATGCCTGTTGACACATAATCTATTCTACAGCCCATAGATCAAGGAATAATTTTGACATTCAAGTCTTTTTATTTAAGAAATACACTTCAAACTGCTATAGCTGTCATAGACTGTGATTCCTCTGATGGATTTGGGCAAAGTAACTTGAAAAACTTCTGAAAAAGATTCACCATTCTAGATGCCATTAAGAACATCTGTCATTCACAAGGCACCTGGGTGGCTCAGTGGGTTAAGCATCTGACTCTTGATTTCAGCTCAGGTCATGATCTCAAGGTCATGGGATCAAGCCCTACGTCCTGGCTCCCATGCTCAGCATGGAATCTGCTTGTCCTGCTTCCTCTACTCCTCCCCCCACTTTCTCTCTCTCTCTCTCAAATAAATTAAATCTTTAAAAATAACAACAAAAAAGAACATTCATGATTCATGGGACAATGCTAACAGTTTGGAAGAAGTTGGTTCCAACCCTCCTGGATGACTTTGAGGGAGTTTGAGACTTCAATGGAGGAAGTAACTGCAGATGTGGTGGACACAATGAGAGAACTAGAGTTCAAAGTGAAGCCTGAAGATGTGAGATGGCTACAATCTCATGATCAAACTTGAACAGATGAGGAGTTGCTTCTTATGGATGAACAATGAAAGTGGTTTCTTGCAATGGAATCTACTCCTGGTGAAGATGCTATGAAGATGGTTGAAATGACAACAAAGAATTTAGGATATTACATCAACTTCATTGATAAAACAGCTGTATAGTTTGAGGGTATTCACCCCAATTTTGAAAGAAGTTCTACTGTGGGTAAAATGCTATCAAACAGCATTACATGCTACAGAGAAATCATTCATGAAAGGAAGAGTCAATGGATGAGGCAAACTTCATTGTTGTATTAAAATAAGAAATAAGAAATTGCCACAGCCATCCCAACCACCCTAATCAGTCAGTAGGCAAGCACCACCCTGATCAGTCAGCAGCCATCAACATCAAGCCAAGACCTTCCACCAGCAAAAATTACAACTTACTGAAAGCTCAGATTATGTTCAGCATTTTTTAGCCATAAATTATTTTTGAATTATGTACATTTTTAGTAATGCTGTTGCACACTTAATAGACCATAGTGTAGATTACAGTATAGGTAAACATAACTTTTACATGTACTGAAAACTAAAAAATTCATTTGACTGACTTTATTGAGATACTCACTTTATTGCGGTGGTCTGGAACTGAACCTGCAATAGCTTTAAGGTATGCCTGTAATTTGCTCACAAACTTACATCTACCACACCCAGGATTTGAAGTTAGGTAATCTGCCTCCAGAATATGCTCCTAAATGTTATACCTCTCAATTCCATCGTGCCCCATAGCTCAAAGTAGAAATCTAAAAGTCATTTATTTCTGCATCATCCACTTCCAATCCTGTATAATTCCAACATTATCTTGAATTGATGTACTTCTCTCCATCTCCATGGCCATCACCCTCGTCTGAGCCATCATTTTGCTTGTACATTCTGGTCTTCCCCCAACAGGGGGAGTTTTTCTAAAGAACCTGATGTCACAGCCTTGTTGAAACTCCTTTATGGGCTTCCGCATGCCTGACCATGGCCAAAAGAACTTTCTGTGACCTGAGCCCTGTCCTCTCCAGCATCTGTCCCACATTAGCTTGAGGGGCCCCTATTCCTGGGACATACCAACTATGTGGCCCACACACTCAGAGCCTTTGCTCTTGCTGTTCCCTTGGATCAAAACCATCTTCTTTTCTCCTGCTCCCTCCATCCTGCAGGTCTCAGTTCTCCTGCTCCCTCATCCCAGCCACACGGTCTAAAAGCTCAGTCTATGATAGCATTGTTTCCTTCATAGGACTTACCACATCTGAATCTGGGAAAAAGAAAGTGTAAATGTAGTAGTTCAAGCCATGGAGCAAGTTCAAGTCCATGTGGGTTCAAATCCTGGCTCTATACTATGATCTCTCTGTGGCTCCCTCTCCTCATCTGTTAAGAAACGGTATAGTAGTTTCTACTTAATATGGCTGCTATGATGAGTTGCAATCCCTAGCACATAAGTGCTGTTTAAGCATTTGCTATAATGATTGAAGGCAAGGACCTTGCCCCCAATCATCTCTATGTTCCCAGTGCTTAGAACATGCAGCTGATAAAAAGTTTGTCAAATGACTATTGTTCCTCTTCATTGTTCCCTTTATATAAGGGACAGTATCTACTATTTCCCAATGCCAGATGGAGGTTTTTACCCCGTGATCACAATTAATGTACCTTCACGGTCTATTTTACATGCATTTATTTTATTCCACTCACATTGTACAATTGTTATACAACCTACAAAAAGTACAAAAGCCTAATCCATTTTCCAATATCAGCTCAGAGCTAAGTTGCAAAAAAGGAACAGTACAGTGAGTTACAAGGAGACTTGAGTGTCCTGTACAATTTATACTGCCTGTCACATGATGTATTTAAAGCTGTAAGTATTGCCACAGGAGAATCTCTTGTCTTTGCAGCGACCACACAGTTCCTGTCGATGAGGCCTCCTTAGATCAATGTGTCTTTTCTTTTGAGGACAGGAACAACGAGACTTTGAACAGGTCTTTAGAAAACAAGGAATAGTTTGGGCACTAAATAATTAAATCAGTGTTTCAAATATAATCCTCAAATCAAAATACTTCTCCCCACCACCCGTATCCCTCATATCTTCATCCTCCTTTGAATCCTATGAGAAGTCCAGGACCAAGTTGTGCAAAACCACTCCTATCCTGTTAAATGCCATGCATTTTTCGAGATGAAAGAGCAAAGATGATATTTCAGAGACTACTGCTAAGCCAACTGAGAAGATCTACTGTAAGAGAAAGATTTTAAAAGAGTTTATAGAGTGTCTTCACTAATGGGTTTTTACATTTGTAGCCAGGTGGGGTTGAGGGGCAGTGAGTGAGTATTAAGTGATTTGATTATCTAGGCTGGAATTTTCGAAAACCCGAGAGCAGTGATTCTCAACCAGCTGTATTTTACCAACCAGCAGACATCTGGCAATGTCTGGAAATGCTTTTGGTTGTCACAACCAGGGGGGAGGGATTCTAGAGGAAGTTAATTCTTTTTTCTCTCCAGACGTGCCTAATCTTTACTATAATTTAGAGTATTCTTAACCATTATCCCATTCTGTCTTCTGATAAATAAAAATCACATCCTATGGAGACCAGTATATTGCCCTTGTCCATCCTCCGAAACCTGCTAATCTTTAAAACTGATCACTGCTCTATTTTCTGCATATGACCACAGCTAAAAAGAGTAAGTTTTACATTTTATTTTGTGGAAACAGGCATCTTCATTTTGCAGATAAAAGTCTTAAATATGATTTATGAAATGTTGTACATTTATACCTTCCACTTTTCCAGTGAGTGACAAGCATGCAACCTTGTAAGGAAATTCTAATAGCTAATATATGGTATTTATTGTATGCACTGTTCTAAGCACTTTTTATATAAACTCATTTAATCCTCACAATACTCTCACCGTGGAAGAAAAGCCTCAATAAAAAAAAAATAAATAAAAATCAGTATGTACTCTAAAGGTAGGTTTCTGTTTCTGGCAATGGTGGACTAGTAATTTTGACCAAGCCTCCTACTTAGGATAACTTGAAAAGCAGAGCTAAAGAAAAATAACTTTTTAAAAGAACTATTCAAAGGCACTGGAGAATTATCAAAGAATTAGAGAAAGAAACCCAGAAATGGAGGTGAGCCTGATATTTGGGACTATTTCCTCTCTAAAGGTCTGCCAATTCTGGAAGAGGTGAAAGACAGTGGGAAGCTGAAAGTAAGTTTGACAAGCTGATGAGGCTGAGGGATAATTTTAAACATGCCCAACAGAAGAGACCTGGTTTTGTGTTGGGACCCTGAAAGGCTGCAGCCTAAGAATAAAGATGAGCCAAGAATTGACCCAGCTTTCACAGATGCTGAAGCCCAGCTTCAAAACAGCTCAACCCTGATTAGAAAATAGCAATCTAAATTGTTGGTGTCTCTAAGCTTCCCACCAGAAGCAAACAAATCTCTTGTGGAGGAAGATACTATCCTAGGCCTCAAATTATCACTATAATTCTTCATATTCAATAGACAGCACTCAATCAAAAATAACCATAGGAGGTGTATGAGGAGACAGAACCACAGAAAATGAAGAGGATAGCAACAGAGCCATAGGGCATTAAGTTAATGGAGTCACCTAATGCAGATATTAGGATAATTACGCTTAATACATTCAAAGAAATAAGACTGATATTTTCAGCAGAGAACTGGAAGTCATTTTTTCAACACATAAAAATTGTAGCACTGCAAAACAGAATAACTGAAATCAATTCAACAGATGGATTTAATAGCAGGTTGGAAATAGCTAAGGAAAGAATTAGAGAAATGAAGGATAGTTTTGTAGATGATATCCAAACTGAAGCAAGGAAAGACAAAAGCATAAGAAATATAGAAAAGAGCATAAAAAGCATAAGGGAGATGGTGAAAGGTCTAATATGAGTAACTGGAAGAAAGAGAGAATGGAAGCAGAAGTAATATTTTAAAAGATAATGGCTGATAACTTTCCAAAAGAGATAAAAATCTTCAAGCTACAGATTCAAGAAACACTATGAATCCCAAATAGAGTAAATACAAAGAAATCACAACTAGGCATATAATTGTAAAACTACTGAAAACCAAAGCAGAGAGAAATAGCTTAAAAGCAAGTAGATTTAAGGAGACAAAGAACAAGAAATATTACTTCAAAAGAGCTGCAAAAATACTAATAGCCAACTTCAAAAAAACAATGAAGGTCAGACCCTTAGTGGGCAGAAAGAATACTACTGCCAACCTAAAAATTCTATACCCAGCAAAATTATCCTTTAAAATCCAAGAGGATGTGCCACCTTCAAACCTACACTACAGTAAGTATTAAAACACGGGGCACCTGGGTGGTTCAGTCCATTAAGTGTCTGACTCTTGGTTTTGGCCCAAATCTCAGGGTTTTGAGATCAAACCCCATGTTGGGCTCTGTGCTTGGCAGGGATTCTACTTGAAGATTCTCTCCCTCTGCCCTTCCCACTACTCTCTCCCTCTCTTTCTCTCTAAAATAAAATAAAATCTTTTTAAAAATATTAAAGTGTATTCTTCAGGTAAAAGGAAAATGGCCCCAGATACAAAAAAGACCTAAAAACAGCAGAAAGGAAATATATGTAGCTAAAGCTAAATAAATGACTATATAAAATAAGGTCTTGCAAAGTTTAAAATTAAAATATACAACAGCAGTATATAAATTAGGATGAGGTGATAAGGAGTTAGAGTGTTCTAAGTTCATTGCATTGTCAAGGAGAGGTAATGTTCACAGTTTATGTAGACCTTGATAGGTCAAAGAATCATGTTGTAACATCTAAGGTAACTACCAGAAGAAGAATAAACAATAACTACCAAGATAATAGAGATGGGGAATCATTTTTTTAATTAAAAACTCAATTCAATTGAACACAAGAAAAAGGAGTATAAGAAAATAAAATATATTTAAACCCAACTTATAATATTAAACATAAACAGACTGAATGTCAGACTAGAAAATCTAAAGGTAAATCATTTATAAACTATTAGACTAGTTTTTTTGAATATTTTGAAGTAGTACAAAAAATATTTTTAACTAAATGAAGGATTTAGATTAAAAAAAACTCGATTACAAAAACCAACTATGTCACACTTGCCTGAAAATTTTAAAAAGAGGTCTCCCGCAAGCTGTTTTAGATAAGCTCTCATCTAATTCTGTGACTTCCTAGACACTGGAGGCACCATAAAATCTGATCATAGTTCTAATATTTACTATTTGTCTAAACTTTCTTATTGAACTTTAGCTTTCTAGTCTGTAACATGGGGATAACACCTACCTCAAGGTTTAGATTACAGGAGATAAGGCACGTAAAGCACGTAGCCCAAAGTTTGGTACATAGTAAATGCTTAATACAGGTTACCTATTAAGTTACTACATCCATATGTAATTACTGAAACACTATATTGTACACCTGAAACTAATATAACACTATGTTAACTAACTGGAATGAAAATAATTAAAAAAAAAAAAGTTGCTACATCCAAACTACACACAGGGTGTTTGAGAAACAACACATACAGCCCATACATAAACACACCATATAAAGCAACTTAAAGGAGTCAATCTTTCACCCGTTCCTACACCACCCCAAAATCTAGAATTTATCTTTGATTTAAAATATTACAAAGATTCAAGGTATAGAAAACTTAACACTCCTATGCAAATATCCAATTCTATCTAATCCCAACATTTTGCCACAGAAGCTTCTATTTAAGAAGGGCAACATTATAGACATAATGAAAGGGCTCTACATGCTTACCTGACATTGGATTGCTTCTACTCGATAAGGGTTAAAACTCTTTTGGCATTTGCAACATAGTTGTTTGAAATAAACCTAAAGAGAAATAAGTCTTTTTTTTAATACAAGATTATAGGTACCTTAGACTCCCAGTTCTTAATTTAAGTAATTCATTCCCCCACATTCTGCCTTGCTTTTGCCCAACCTCTACCCTGAGGTCTTAAGCTCTTCTGGTGTTATCAGTCACTTTTCTCACTCTTTGAACCTGTTTCCTTACCTGTAAAATCAAGATACTACCATTTATTTTCTAGAATTCTGACAATACCCAACAATATACACAAAGTACCACAGTAAAAATCTTCGATGGGAAGTAGCTATTATAATTTTGCTCATTGTGTGGGCTGAACCCTTGACCTTCTCCTTCTGTCCTAGTCTATGAGCCCTCACTTTTTCATTTTCTCATTATTTCCCCACCTGAACTTCAAATTATTTGTAATTACACACCCATACATATTGTTTCTCAACTTGTGCATTTTCTTGTGCACATTTTCTCCCTGCTTTCCTTGATGAACTCCTATTTATCCTCTAAAATCCTGCATGGACATCATGATGCCTTCCCTCCGACAAGGTAATCATCCCCCTCCTGTGTTATTTCTGCACCACTTCCATGCCCCTGGGGCCACTGTATCTACCACCAAATTGCATTTTTTCTATGTCACTCCTAGGAGAATAAATTTCTTAAGAATGAGTTCTAGGTCTTGTTCTTTGTATCCTTGCATCTTGGAGTGTTTTAATTAAACCCATTGTTTTTCTTCTGGCAAAAGAGGTAAGTAATTTTAGTATAGTTTAAAAATCATTTGCCTCCACGGTCTACTAGATGGTTAGTACGAAAAGTCAAGTTTTCACTCAGGTCTTAGCACGCCTCCTTGCCCTCTCTTTCTATAGACCGTTAGCCAGAAAAGCAGTATCTAAAATGTAGAAAGCACAGGGGACTCAAACTCAACTGCTTGCTGAAGTTGATGAAATAGACCAGATGTAGACTGTTGCAAAATGAAGTGTGCATGCCCAGTGAAAGGAGCTAGAAGCTGCTGAGCCCCAGCCTAGAGTCTTCACACTGAAATGAGAGTCTATAGTGACCAGAGTCTATTAGGGAAATCTGGAAATGCAGATCGTGAAATCTTTCCCAATCTTAATAGGTTGACAACTAATTTAAATTGGGGGGGGGGGACTGCTTAGCCTAAAGAAGTCTCTCCAAGGTTAACCTTCACAATAAATTATTTCTCTTATTGCCCCACCTTGTGGACAGACCATGGAAATTTCCAGGAGCTAAGGCCCAAAGAGGTTCAAAATATACCAATTAAGAAATGAATATAGACAGTTCCACCATACACAATGACAAGAGTTCACCTAAATAACCTGAAATTTTGTTCAACAGAACTACCAAACCAAATGTAACACCAGGTTTAAGAGCTTCAGTTCATATGGACAGTCCAAATCGGTTCAGTTCAAACATTTAGTACCTATTAAGTGCCTGGCACTAAGGATGCCAAATGAATGAGACAGCATTATCTAACCCATCCTCCTCCTACATTTCGCTCACCTTTACTTACCTTATTAGTTCCAGAAATGCACCACACATAAGCACTCTCCCATCTGGTCTTACAATCTTTACAGTGAAAATAGCCATATTTTGGTTCCAAAAACTGCAGATAAGGGGGAAAAGCCTTTTACAATCTTGGGGGGGAATGGGGGAAAGCCAGATCCTCTTTCCTCATGGCTTCATATAAAAAAACAAAAAGCTTCCTTAACCTCATTCATGGCTCTTCTCAAGCCTACTACACTAATTTAGCATCTCATCTTTCAAGGATTACTCTGGGATTCTTATTGTTCCTGTCTCTCATACTTACTGTCTTTTATTATTATTTTTTTTAATTTTATTGTGTTATGTTAGTCACCATACAATACATCATTGGTTTTTGATGTGGTGATCCACGATCCATTGTTTTCGTATAACACCCAGTGCTCCATGCAGTAGTGCCCTCCTTAATACCCATCACCGGCTAACCAATCCCCCTCCCCCCTCCCCTCTAAAACCCTGTTTGTTTCTCAGAGTCCATAGTCTCTCATGGTTCATCTCTCCCTCCAATTCCCCCCACCCATTTTTCCCTTCCTTTTCCTAATGTCCTCCATGCTATTCCTTATGTTCCACAAATAAGTGAAACCATATGATAATTGACTTTCTCTGCTTGATTTATTTCACTTAGCATAATCTCCTCCA
>NC_138371.1:112627617-112656282 GCF_054177405.1 Leptonychotes weddellii
TTTTCCCTTCCTTTTCCTAATGTCCTCCATGCTATTCCTTATGTTCCACAAATAAGTGAAACCATATGATAATTGACTTTCTCTGCTTGATTTATTTCACTTAGCATAATCTCCTCCAGGGGAATGCAAGTTGGTACAGCCACTTTGGAAAACAGTGTGGAAGTTCCTCAAAAATTTAAAAATAGAGTTACCCTATGATCCAGCAATTGCACTACTGGGTATTTACCCCAAAGACACAGATGTAGTGAAAAGAAGGGCCATAAGCACCCCAATGTTCATAGCAGCAATGTCCGCAATAGCCAAACTGTGGAAAGAGCCTAGATGCCCTTCAACAGATGAATGGATAAAGAAGATGTGGTCCATATATACAATGGAATATTACTCAGCCATCAGAAAGGATGAATACCCAACTTTTACATCAACATGGATGGGACTGGAGGAGATCCGTTTCTCGTACTTTTCTAATGTTCTTTCAACAATGCCACCCGCACAATCTCCCCTGAATGAAAATCTGATCATATATTTGACAGGCTTAAAACCCCGTTTTGTCTCCTCATTCCCAATAGCAGTAGCTGCCAGACTTTCGGTTTTCACATGCTTAAAGTTGGCACCCTATTTTACCAAAGTTACAAAATCTATAGGCCATGTAAAACACGTTTTCGGAACTACCTCTCCTTCATCAAGTAAAGGGAGAAAGCAAAAGAAGATTTTTGCTCTGTTGCCCCAGAAATGGAAAAGAGGAAAGAAAGGATGAGGCTAGCTGAGGACTGAGGACAGGGAGGAGAAAGTTCACCTGGAAATTGGGTTTCCTGAGCAGATCTGCTCCACCACCTCCCTGGGCCTGCTCGCTCTTCCTTTCCCGGGGACTTGAGGCATCTTCCTCCTCCAGCTCATCGTGCTGGTGAAGTTCCTCCTGCTTATCCTCCTCCGACCTAGGTGTTGGTGGTGGCTGCTGCTGCTGGCTGGCCTCAGCAGGACCCAAAAGGGCCTTCCTCTCCTGGGCTTCCTCCTCCCTCTGCAGCTGAATCAAGCCCCTGCGGCCTATCACTGGCGAATAGACTCCCCAGGGTGACAGGGTTGCCCTGTGGCCCGTGCTGCCCCAAGGGGAGCAGCTGCACAAGGTGCGAGGCCCCAGCGAGCACTGCACGGACTTGTCCACCCGTGGGCTCACCTGCACGCCCACCTCCCTGGTATTGGCCTTGTAAAGCCGCAGGCTCAGGCTGGGGTTCATCTGGGAGAGAACAGCCTTAAGCTGTGCCCTCTTGTAAGGGTCCATGCAGTAGTCAGAGGCATTTGCAGGCACCAGCAACCCAGGCCTGGCCAGGAAAGTGGGGGGACCAGTGTTTCGCCTCCAGTCGGGCTGTTTGTGTTCAGAGAGTCCGGGATGGCCCAAAGGCACTGCATTCCCATAGCCCTGGTACAAGCCATAGGGAACACGGACAAAGCGCTCCATCCGCTCACCCGGTACCCAGGCGCAGCACAATATCCCGGGGGGTTGTCTGTCTCCTTGTTTTGCCTTCCACCTTCATCCACCCCTTCTTTTTCCCCCTGATCGAGTTAGTGCAGGTTCATTCCAAGCTTCTCCCTTTATTTCAGATCCTGATGGGAGCTGCTGCCTATTACCCTAATTAAAGGACAGGAGATGTACCTATCTACAGAGGCCTAATTTCCACCTGATTCCTAATTGCTCTTCCCCATCTCTTCAATTCACTGTCCCTGAATCCTTTTCAAAGCTGTTTTTCATTTCTGACTTCCTATTCTCACACATGCTTTCATTAGCAAGTCATTCATGTATCCTATAGTAACTATTTTAGAGATACTGTTTTAAAGCATATAGTAAATCAAATGCAAGTAGTAAGTTATTTGAACAGCAAACCAGAAGAGTATAAGGAAGTAAGTATACTATGGCAGAGATAATGAATGTAAAGACCCTAGAACCACAGAAACAAGGAGCATAACGTTATGGGGGGAGGTTTGTATATAGTGTGAGAAAATGTATTTCAGAGGGTTGTACTGTATGCCAACCGTTCTCATTAATTCACTCCTAGTGAAGATCCCTCTCCCAAAAAGGTGAAAAAAAAGCAAATTATTTTGATTTAGAGAATAGAAATTTAATCACGGGTTAAGTATCTAAAATCAAAGGGACTTGAATTGAAACCTGGGCCTTGTTACCAGGTAAGTTACTTAACCTGGTGATTTGGTTTCCCCATCTGACAATACTAATTTATAGGATTATAAGATTTAATGTGATATTACCTATAAAACACAAAACAGAATAACTCATAAGTGTTCAGTAAGTGGTAACTATCATAAGCTTTACTATCTGTATTGGTAAGGCTTCCTGCCAAAGCTGAAGAGTATGATCAAGCTGAAGAGTACGTCTACGTAACCCCGTAGAGACCACCCTTTTTCTAATCCAAGGCTGTTTCGCTGTTTACTGCTCAAGAGCTTTCTGGAAGCAGCAAGGTCTATGAACAGCTCTTACTCCACACCAGTTGAAAGCTTTCTAGGTTATACAACAAACCTGAATTAAGCTTCGTGCTGCTCATGTCAGACACTGAGAATGAGAACAAATTCCCTTCTCCCACGGCGGCTTGGAGAGAAGACAAGCACAAAACGAGGTGATGAGCACCCGAAGAATGTAAAGGATGCTACGGAAGCCTGCAGAGAGTAGTACCTAACATTGCAAGAGAGAGTTAAAGTGGTTTCACAATTTTTCAAGGGGGCAAACAGGCTTAAAGGGCTTGAAAACCTGCTACCTAAGAGCAACATGCGGACTAGAACTAAAGTCCTCTGGCTTCAAATCTTATCCCTTTCCACTCTGTAGACAACACGCAGCAGGGAAGGCAGTCAGCCACTTTGGGGGACCGTTCACTCTAAGGGCAGAACAAAGTTCTTTCAAAGACCTCAGGCCCTGTCGCCCCGCGACCATCCAAACGTGAGGTGGAGCAGAGAGAAGGGGGAGGAGTCGGGGAGGATACACAGTGCGCGGTCACCCCCAGCAGCGCCGCCTCCTACTCTGAAGGCTTAAGGAGAAGAGAACAAGCACCCCAGCTGCCTCTTCACGCGGTTCCAGGCCGGACTGTCCAGCAGTAGAACAAGGACTCGGCTTTCGGCACACAACTGCGCCAGCCGCCCGCCCAGAATCTGACTTCCGGGTGGCACGCACGCTGCGTGTCACGTCACGACGTCACCGCGTGACGTGTCCGGAAAGCGGGCTTTTGGCGCGAGAGTCTGAAATAAGGTCGGCGGAGGCGGAGCTGCTGGGCTCGGCGCTTTGCAGGTAGTCCCAGCCGTGGATCGCCGCGGAAAGGAGTCTGCGGGTCAGCTTTCTGATCAAAGGGCCGGTGCGGTTTTTGTCAGCCTTCTCTGGCCAAAAAGAGCTGCTCCTCCTGAGACGGTTAGTGTTGGCTGGGTGGAGACGGACGGGCCTGTCTCCCGCGGTGTGAGGCGGAGGGGGAACGCCCCTCATTCCCTGGGTGGGAGCCGCGGCCACCTGCCTACCCCCCGCCCCCACCCCGGTCTCTGTCTGCCTCGCATCCACTGGGAGAAAGGGCGGAAGGTTCGGCCCCCTCGGTTAAGCAAACTCGAGCCCCGCCCCTTCCCTGGAACTCCGCTCCCCAACTTTGCGCCCCGCCAGCCGCCCAGGGGTTGCCCTTTAGCTGCCCCAGATGTCCCACTCTGAAATTTCCTTAATACGGTGAAGTTACTTTAACGGAATATTGTAATTTTAGAAGTGTTTCACAGCTCCTGACACACTGTATCTGCCTTACTTAACCCCCAGGCAATTGCCGTATTACGAAGATTTACTGATTTGACATTGTTAAAATATATTTATCTCTAATAGGACTGCTCGTTGACTGTGCACCCCCTAGCCACACGTAACTAGTTAATTAAAATTAATAATATTTATAATTCTGTTCTTGAGTCATACTCGCCATGTTTCAAATGCTTGATGTGGCTAGTGGCTACTGTATCGGGCAGCACAAATATAGAATGCTCCCATCATCGCAGTGAGTTCGATTATTGTCCCAAAAGATAGGGCCGAGGTAAATAAACAATGTAACTTTAAGCAAGTTTACCTGTTTCTGATTTTACCTCAGAGTCGGTTAACAAGAACTGCATTCCTGTGAAGTGTATTTTGGTGTTGTCTTTTGCAGAGTTATTTACCAAGCATTGGAGTAATATTGTAGATAAAAATGCCTATTGGAGGCAAAGAGAGGCCGACTTTTTTTGAAATTTTTAAGACGCGGTGCAGTGAAGCAGGTATTGACAAATTTTATATACATCGATCATTTACGTTGAGAAAATGTTTTCAGAAAAATATGTAACTGTGCATGCTTGCTGAGAAGAATCCAATACGTAACGTTTTTGTTTTCACTACAAACTTCCGCATGGGGCCACAAATCCAGTTAAGAAAATGATCATATACAGTTAACGAAATGATAAGTATAGAACACTGGGGATAAAGAAGAGACTGGCCTTTTGATTAGCAGTAGGAAGAATTGTTTTTAAAGCACAGAACTATTAGCAAATCTGAAGCATTGGTATGTTACTTTATATCAGAAGTTGTCAAACTTTAGTCTCGGTACTCCTTACACTCTTGAAAATGATTGAGAACCTTAAAGAGTTTTTGTTTATGTAGGCTACGGTATAGAAATGAAAACTTAAGAATTTTTAAAGATGTTTATTAATTCACGTAAAAATAATAAATCCGTTGCATATTAACACAAATAAACATTTTTATGAAAAATAACTCCCCCCCCCCCAAAAAAAAAGAAGACTGGCACTGTTTTTACAATTTTGCAGTTCTCTTTAATATCTGGCTTAGTAGAAGATAGCTGGATTCTCATACCAATTTCTGCCTTTAATGTGTTGCAGTATAGTCTTTTGGTAGAAGTATACAAGTAAAAGCCAGCGTCACACAACAGTGTAGTTGAAAAAAGGAGTATTTTAATAGTCTTCAGTTAATTGTGGGTAACTTTGATAATATACCAAAACTTGACAAGTGGCAATTTTAAGAGTTGCAGTATGGAATGGGAAACCGTATTATCATGAATTTTTCATTCCCTTTGTTACATTTAATTCTATTCGTCTTTCTTGCACTTTGAATAAATCTTTTATCTGTGTTGTAACATCAGACACTGATCATTTGGAAAATGTCAGTGTTCTGAATTACACAGATTCCATATATTGACACATTAATATTAAACTAAAAATTGTATTTTATGTATTAAACTATATAATTAATTATTTAATTAATTTAAATTAATTATTCCATATATTGACACATTAATATTAAATTATAAAATTATATTTTATGTATTAAACTATAAAAATTACATTCATTAATTAGCTGATCTCATCAGAGAAGTCTTTTAAGATTAGGAAGATATCAAGTTTACAAAGGCTAATAAAGTTTAACAAAATTCTAATTCCCATTTAAAACCTCCTATCTGGGGGCGCCTAGGTGGCTCATTCGGTTAAGCGTCCGACTCTTGATCTCAGCTCAGGCCTTCATCTCAGAGTCATGAGTTCAAGCCCCACATTGGACTCTGCACTGGGCATGGAGCCTACTTTAAAAATTTTTTTAAAAATAAAAGCTCCTATTTTATCATTGGCAGCAAACTTTTTTCTGCAGTGACAGGCTAACTTCATTTTCAAGAAAATGTCTACCAAATCACCCAACTCAAAATGACTTGTTAGTTGTTCTTTCTCCTAAAAATGGCTTTCCGTGAAAAAAGTGCTAATTCAGCTAACTTGTAATGAGTGCTTTTTTAGACAGCTATGGTACTTAAATATACAAAAATGCTTTATGCATACTTTCCATTTTGTCATAGAGAATATTAAAAAGATGTGCTCAAGAGTTGGGCTTTATAAAACTAATTTTTACTGCTTCATTAATATTTTAAGTTAGACTGGCTTTTTGGTTTTGTTTTTGAGAAGTGCATGATGTGAATGCAATTACTAGCACAGTTTATTGCCACTGCCTTGACTCATGCAAAGATGTCATCAGTTTTACCTACCAGGGTTGCAAATGTCAACATGGTGAAAAAGAGAAACAGTGCCCTAGTATTATTATGAAAATAGTTTTTACCTTATGGACCTCCTGAAATTGTCTTGGGGACCTCAGCCCCTGACACAGTCCACAGACCACACACTGAAAATCAGTACTTTAAGGGTGGATAGATCATAATAGAAGTTTTGTCATTTCTCTTTAACAAGAACTCTTTTTATTCCATTTTATTTGAGTCTACATGTTCCTGTATCTATAGATTTATCACATCCATTTATATTGTCTTTGTAATTAAATTGTATCTGTGGAATGCCTTCTTATTATGAATGACTTTTGTCTCCGAATCATGAATATAAGAGAAAGAAAATTTCAGAAAAGCTAGCTAATGTAGCTAGGAGCAATCACCTTGTAATTTTTGTAAACTCTTGTTATACCTTGCTACAGATTGAAAGGAGAATAGGTTAATGATCTTGTTTAATTAATATGCTTTAACAAAAGTAATCTACAGTCAAAATCTCAAGCATCCTTTTCTTTATTATGATTTTTACAGACCCATGAACTTACCTGTCACTGATTAAAACCAAGATGGAATTTTTCTTTTTCTTACAGATTTAGGACCAATAAGTCTTAATTGGTTTGAAGAACTTTCTTTAGAAGCTCCACCCTATAATTCTGAACCCACAGAAGAATCTGGGTATAAAATCAGTTATGAACCAAACCTATTTAAAACACCACAAAGGAAAACTTATCATCAGTTGGCTTCAACTCCAGTAATATTCAGAGAGCAAAGTCTAATTGTGCCAATGTACCAACAATCTCCTTTAAAAGAATTAGATAAATACAGGTTAGACTCAGGTAAGTAATGTGGTACAGTAAACTAGGGAAAAACATGAACCAGAAATTCAGACAAACCTATGTTAAAACTCCCAGCTCTATTGTTAATTGTGTCATGTTGGTCAAATCAACCTCTTCTCACTTTCCCATCTGGAAAATGGAGATGGTGAACATAATGTCTGATAAGTTTGGATTAAATAAAATAATGTGGGTACTTAGTAAGTACTCCTTTTCCTCCCTCCTTTGATTAATATATCCTGCCTAGTGAGATTTGTTAAATTATGTCTTTCCTATACCAAAAAAAAGTAGGCCTTGTTTTGATGTTAATTAAATAAACTCTATTTCTGCAGGTTATCACAGGGCAGAGAAGGTTATTGTTACCAATTTTCTTTAAATGTGTTTTGACTTGGTAGCTGTTTCCCTGGCATACATGCCAGATATTCCAATCAATCATGTAATAAGAGTACATAGTCATTCAACTGTTTATTACTTCAAGTGACATATTCTCCCTTTCTTTGGAGTATGACTCTAAAGGGGAATTAACAGTAGACAGAGAACAGTCTAAGATTGAATGTGGTAAGTGTGAAAAGCAAAGTACAAAAAGTACAATGAGAGTTGAGAAGAAAGAGCATAAATAGGTTTGGGAGGAATTAGAGAGTGATTCATTTGAATTAAACCTTGAAGGATAGGTGAGATTCAAAAATTTGAAGATGGCATAGAGTAATGATGTACAAGGCCAAGGGGAAAACATGAGGAAGAAGATATAGGTTGTTAAGAGAATGTTAAATAATTCAGATTGTTTGGAATGTTGCATGTCTAAAAGGGACCAATAAACTTAAGGCTAAAAAGAGCACAAAGAGCCAGGTATTGAATGCCAGACTTAAAAAACTGAGTTTGATAGGTTGTTGAGCAGAAAAATCCCATGTAAATTTGATCATGCTACGTCCTGCCTCAAACGTTTGATTACCTCCTTTTGCCTTCATGATAATATCTTAACTCCTTAATATGACTTACAAGGTTCTTTATAATCTGGTCTCTCACGCCTCATGCTGCCATAATACCCCTCTCACCCATCCTCAATTTGCCATTCATTCATATTGAATTTCTTTTTGAAACCACCTTGCTCTTTGGCTCCTTATATACTTCTTCCTACCTTTTTATCTAGCTAATTCATGCTCATCTTTCAGGTCTTGACGTATCTATCTGCTTCTGGGCAGTTTTCCCTGTCACACTCATTTAGCTTCTAATGGAGGAGACTTCTATAAGCAGTTATAGTGGAATAAATGCTATGAAAAAGGAAATTCATGGTACTAGAAAATGCATACACAAAGAGGATATAGGTAATGGGCAAAGGTTTTCTTGTATGTTGTTGGATACCAAGTGGCATACAAAGTGACTATTCAGTAAAAATTTATAGAATAAATGACTGTTTTGTTTTAGAAAGCCTAATAACTGCGGCACTTGGCTGGCTTTGTCAGTTAAGCATCCGACTCTTGATTTCAGCTCAGGTCATGATCTCAGGGTCCTGGGATCAATCCTGGAGTCAGCCTCCGTGCTCAGCAGGGAGTCTGCTTGAGGATTCTCTCTCTCCTTCTGCCCCTCCCCCAGCTCAAAGGCACTTGCACACACACACTCTCTCTCTCTCTAAAATAAATAAGTAAATCCTTAAAAAAAAAAGAAAGCCTAATAACTGGCAACCATCTTTGGAGATGTGTTTTCAAAATGTGATGCCTGGATCATGAGAATCTCCTGAAGTGCTAAATGAAAGAAAAGATTTCAGGCCCTATTCTGAATCTACTAAATTAGGAATCTCTAGAAATAAAACTTATAAGTTTACGTTTTAAACTAATCAGGTGATTCTCATGGAAACAAAGACTGAAGGCAGGGAGATCAATTAGACATAATGGTCCAGGGAAAAAAAAAAAAAAAAAGACATAATGGTCCAGGTGGTAGGGGGCCAAGTGCCTGAATTAGAGTAATGGTAGTGAAAGTGGATATGAGAGATAGAAACTGTAAGACCCCACAGTAGCCTAGACCTGGAGATTTCAAAGAAAGGATCAAATCACAGGTTTAGAGCATAACTAAGAATATAATGATGACATTCATAGACATTGTAAGCACTGGAGGTAAAACAGGTTTTACCTGTTTAGAGGGAAAAAGTGTCAGGGCGTCTGGGTGGCTCAGTTGTTTAAGCATCTGCCTTCGGCTCAGGTCATGATCCCAGGGTCCTGGGATAGTGTCCCACATCGGGTTCCCTGCTCAGTGGGGACCCTGCCTCTGCCCCTCTCTCTCTCTCTCTCTCATGAAAAAATAAAATATTTTAAAAAGGGAAAATGCTTGAAAGGATGAAAAAAAAATAGGTTGAGTTTTGGACTGCAGTTTGGGACAGTAATAGGGTGTTAAGGTGATGTCCCGAAGGCTTTGGGGAATACAAGACTGAAACTAATGAAAGAATACAGGCAGGAGAGAAAGCTATAGGAACCAACTATCTATTTGGAAAGTGATAAAGTCATCACACGTAAGTGAGGAAACTGATTATGATGAGGCCTAGGATAGAGCCTTAAGGAATATTTAGCAGATGAAATGCAGAACACAGAAAAGGGAATCGTTCGTTCAATATTCCATGCTTACTTTGTGCCTGGCAACTTGCTAGGCATTAAGGATACAAACATGAATAGATGGCTTTTGACTTTTAGGAACTCAGTTTTGTATGGGACAAAATACATAAATAAATACACTGGTGTAGTATATGCTATAATAGGAACATATGCAAAGTGCTATGTTGTGGGCATAGTAAAGGGAGCAGCCATCTATTTTTTTTTTTTTTTTAAGATTTTATTTATTTGACAGAGAGAGACACAGCGAGAGAGGGAACACAAGCAGGGGGAGCGGGAGAGGGAGAAGCAGGCTTCCCGCGGAGCAGGGAGCCCGATGGGGAGCTCGATCCCAGGACCCTGGGATCATGACCTGAGCTGAAGGCAGCCGCTTAACTGACTGAGCCACCCAGGCGCCCCGCAGCCATCTATTTTAATGTGCTCAGGAAAAGCTTAGTAAACCAGTTTATGCTGAATCTACTGAATCTTGAAAGACCTACCTAGAATCACTGGTTTATTCTCTAATTTAACTTGTTGGAATTGGTCTATCTATAATTAGGGAAGGAATGGAATGAATAAATAAGGCTACTCTGGACTTGCTGCAAAGGAATTAAATTTTTTAAGGTTGTAGTGCATAAATAATTCTGACTGTAGTTTCCTGATACCTTTTGTTTTTGTTTAGTTTAAATTCAATATTAAAATGTAGGACTTAAGCTGTTTTTTAACCTACTTGTTTAGTTCTAACATCTATTGTTTTTTTAAAAAGAATTATCCCTAAAGTTTCATAAGGAAATGTGCTATTTCTGCTTCTCAGCAGTCCTTACTTCTGCATAAAATCATCTGAGTTTATCTCTCCATTATTCAGCCTATTTATGAGATTCTCAAGTTACTTGGGAAATGTTTATTTGGGTATGAACTTATTTTTGCCTGGTTCATTTTTTTACTTTTTATTTTTTACATTTGGGTTTTTCATTACTAAGCCAGTACTGATACTTTATTATTAACTGAAGTCGTTTGTTTACATTAGGGTTCATTCTCTGTATCGGTCTATGGATTTTGACAATTATAAAACATCATGTATACACCATTACAGTATCCTACAAATCCTAAAAATCCCTTGTGTCCCACCTATTCACAGCCCCCTCACCCACCCAACCCTGGCCACCACTGATTTTTTTTGTTGTCTATAGTCTTGTCTTTTCCAAAATGTCATATAGTTGGAATCATAGAGTATATAGCCTTTTCAGGCTAGCTTCTTTTACTTAGCAATGTAAGTTTCCTCTACATCATTAAGTGGTTTGATACCTCATTTTTTTTGTTTGTTTGTATGGTTTTAAAGATTTTATTTATTTATTTGAGAGAGAGCACGAGTTGGGGGAGGGGCAGAGGGAGAGGGAGAAGCAGACTCCCTGCTGAGCGCAAAGCTGGAAACAGGGCTTGATCACTTCCACACCCTGGAGATCATGACCTGAGCCAAAGTCAGACGCTTAACCGACTGAGCCACCCAGGCGCCCCATATCTCGTTTCTTTTTATCACTGAATAATGCTGTATATGGATATACCAGTTTGTTTATCTGTTCACCTACTGAAGAACATCTTGGTTGCTTCCAAGTTTTGGCAGTTATAAATAAAGCTGCTGTATCATGTGCAGGTTTTTGTGTGGACCTAAGTTTTCAACTCATTTGGGAAAATACCAAGGAATATGATTGCTGGATCTTATGGTAGGAATATGTTTACTTTTGTAAGAAACTGCAAATTGAATTCCAAAGTGGCCGCATCATTTTGCTTTTCCATCAACAGTGAATGAGAGTTTTTCTTGTTCCAAGACCTCATCAGCATTTGGTGTTGTCTTTGTTTTGGACTTTAGCCATTCTATTATAAGTGTGTGTAATAGTAGCTCATTGTTTGGTTTATTTAACTGCAGGGTTTTTCTTCCTGATTAAGATCTTTGTTAAAGTGAACGGGGAAAAGGTGAAATTTTTAAAAATACATTTAGATACTTTTCAGTATCTTTAACTAAAAGTGTCGTAAGAGAAGGAGGTTGGATATTTTGTCAGAATGGGGTTTTTAACTCACATGTATATTTGGCTTATTAGTGATTATGTCTATTTCCTGTTACTTGAGAAATAAAAATATAATGCAGTGTTTTGTCTGTGCTACTACAAATAGTTCTCAGTTTGTTCTTTGCCTTATTTTATTAACACTGATATGACTTATTTTTCCCAAAACTTTTCTAAGTTGGAGATTATAGGATCAGTTAAAGAACCCGTTGTTTTAAAGCAATTTTTACGAGTAATAATAAGTGCCTTGAATGCCATATTTGTGATACAGAAAATAGGAATATTGAAAAACTATAAATGGGATTTGATAGAGCCACATATAGCTTTAGAAACCCTGTCTGAGCATTATTGCTTAGAAAGTAGAGGTGTTCAACAACAAGTATTTTCTAATCATTGCTAATTCATTCAGCCAGGAATTGTGGCATGACTGTAACATCAGACATTGATTGTAGTTGCTGAGGATACAGTGATAAATAAGACAAGATCCCTACCTCAAGGAGCTCACATTCTAGTAGGAGAAGCAGGAATGGTGTATGATAAACTCTGTGGGGACATATGGTGGCAGCAATCACTTAATCTCATGTTAGGGACCACTAAATTTTTCCAGAGGAGGCGGTTTCAAAATGGAAGCCTGAAAGAGGATATTCCAGGTCGAGAGAAATAGTTTGTACAAAGGCCTAGAGCGAAAGAGTGCATTCATACAGGATATGCAAGTGGTTGGGTATAGCTGAAAAGTAGAATGTGAAAGAATGTCGTAGAAATTGAGAAGTCAGATCATGAAAGTCCTTGTTACTTGGGAGGTTTGTTTGTTTGTTTGGGGGAGTGGGGGTTGGAGTTTGAGCCTGATCTTGAGAACAAGATCTTGAAAGGTTTTCAGCAGAAGATCAGATTTGGTACCTTGGTAGGTTTTTAGTAAATGTCTTTTTCTTTACTCTTAGCCTCCATGATACCATAGCGCATGTGACTTAATCATAGGACATACAACATTCTGTTCTGTATTCCACTTCTGTGGAATTTCAAAAAATTTCTCCTGCTATATTATGAACTCTTTGAAGTTAAAGCTGTCTTGAATTGTATTTCCCAAAGTGTCTTATGTATATTATATACTTGTTGAATGGGGGCAGACATCCTTTGAGACATCCCCTTTTGGCAGGAATCAGCAAACTGAGAAACCAGTTCAGACTAAACTCTGTATATATTCTCCTTCCCAGTATAGATGAGACTTTTTGTTTTTAAATACTTCTAGAGATGGGGCTCCTGGGTGGCTCAGTTAAGCATCTGACGTTGGCTCAGGTCATGATCTCCAGGGTCCTGGGAGGGATCAAGTCCAGTGTTCAGCTCTGCGCTCAGCAGGGAGTCTCCCTCTGCTCCTCCCCCTGCTTGTGCTCGCTCTCTTTCTCTCAAATAATAAAATCTTTAAAAAAATAAAAAATAAAAATAAATACTTTCAGAGAATGAAAATTCACAATCCAGAGCATATATATCCTCACTGAATTATTGTACTGTTTCAGGAAAGGACATTACCAATAGTAAACATAAAAGTTGTTGCACAAGGAAGTCTAAAATGGATCAAACAAATGATGTTACCAGCCCACCTCTAAATTCTTGTCTTAGTGAAAGGTATGATGTGTTATATTAAAATATTTAAATGAAACCTTTTCCTCCATATGCTATTTGTTTTATAGAAATGCATCTAATTTTCATGCTAGTATTTTGACTAAGAGCCTGAAAGAGAATCTTCTATTTTTAAATAATCTCCTTTTAGGTTGAGTCCTTTAATACAATAATTTTTACATTAGAAACATTTACTTTGTTTTTCTTATAATTTTGAATTCATTGGTTTCTGTTTATAGTTTATAGTCAACATTTTTGAGTTACAAAAATGATGAAAAGCAACACCCTTGAAATAGCTTAAAATAAATTATTTGTGTACTCTGAATCGTTTGAGAGAATATGATGCTTTTATAGATTCACTTTACATAATTTTTAAATTCAAAACATACAGTTCCTAGGAGCTGAAATTTTTGAGTACTTTATACATTACTTTTAGTGGACATTTTAAATATAATTTAGTAGTTAATTCTTTATGAGATGTTTGCTTTTTAAAAAGTAACAAAATATTACAAAGTAGTATAAGTCTAATAATTGATGTGACTGAGAATCCTTTTTTTCAATAAGATTAACATTTTGTTTCTTCTTGCCATTTCTTTTATCTTTGAATAATCTGAAGGATTTGTGTTTGTTTTGTTTTGTTTTTTGTTTTAGTCCTGTTCTACGATGTGCACATATAACACCACAAAGAGAGAAGTCGGGTATGATTAAAAACAAGGCTTTTTATTTCTAAAATACTCTTCAATTTTAATAAATATAAAACTTAGTAATTTTCCCCTCATTTTACCCCCAGTGGTATGTGGAAGCTTATTTCATACACCGAAGCTTATGAAGGTAAATATTCTGCCTGGTTTATTTTTATTGTGTAGTAATTGAGAATTTGACAACAGTCTCCTACTTTTGCCCTGAGATTTACAAATATGTACCTACAATCTCATGTAGGCATTCAGTAAATGGTAAATGAAAAAAATACTCTTACTCATTAGTGCATTTCTGTGAAATAAATATTTTCTTTACTTCCAGGGTCAGACACCAAAACGTATTTCTGAAAGTCTAGGAGCTGAGGTGGATCCTGATATGTCTTGGTCAAGTTCTTTAGCCACACCACCAACCCTTAGTTCTACTGTGCTAATAGGTAATAATAGCAAATGAGTATTATGTAAGACAGTAGATGACGTCAATACAGTATCATCTCTAAGGCTTCTGACCAAAAGACTATATGAAAAGATAAGTAGTAATTAGATTAGATAATACTATCTTTGAGAAGTGTGTTAGTAGTTCAGGATAATTCTACTTAGTGTAGATTGGGACAAATCACAAGTACATTAAGTGGTGTTCTAGGAGTGGTATTCTGTAGGAGTCCATTTATAGGCAAACCAGGATTTTTAAAATTATTATTTTAGCAAAAATAAATTCAATTTTGATTTCTCTTTGGCTGGGAATTTAACTTTGTTTTTTGTTGTTGTTGCTTAGATGAAATAACAGAGGTAAAAGCATGTTAAAAAGTAAGAAATATTTAACATAAAATATACTTTTAGACAGTATTATTATGTAAATAAATGCTAAAGTCTACAAGCTTTATCTTTTAAGTCATGACCCCATAGCTCCATCTGATTTCCTAAGTCTTTATGGATAGTATCACCTAAAGTCAGGGTCATCAAACCAGTTTCTTAGAAGCACCTTATGAGTGGTACTAAGGAATTGAATGTACCTTATGTTGATTGACGTTTCTAATTACCATACTTGAGTCAATTCATTTTGTTTCAAATGCACCATTTACTGAAGTAGTATATGTGTCTTGTCTGACCAAAAAATACTTAAGTTTTCACATTAGTGTATGGTATATAATACCATATAGATAAATTGAATTTTTTTTTATAGTCAGAGATGAGGAAGCATCTGCAGCTGTATTTCCTAATGACACTACTGCCGTAAGTAAATATGACAACTTGATTATGCTGTTGCAGTTGCTTACAATTTTAGAATGCCTTGAAAAATTATTTCTCTTGCATTTTTTCATTCCTTAATTTATGACTTATCTAAGCCTTTGAAAAGGTCTCTAAGCCTGATCCTATATTTGATTTGACTTCATATGAAGTAATTCTGTCTCTAAGTTGAATATAAATGCATAGTGAGAGTTTTTATACTAGTGACTTTAAAATATAACTTTTGCAGACTTTTAAAAGCTGTTTTTCTAACCATGATGAAAGTCTGAAGAAAAATGATAGGTTTATCCCTTCTGGGCCAGACAAAGAAAACAAAAATCAAAGAGAAGCTAAAAGTCAAGGTAAGTCCTTCTGTTTAATTGAACTGCTATTTTTAACTGACATCATTGAAGTATTGCTCTTCCTTTCTTGAAGAGAAAATACATTGCTTTTCCTTCTTAATTACTGAACATACTGTGCATAGAAGCTAACTTGATTTATTTTTTCAAAATATTTATTTGAGAAAGAGAGGGAGGGAGGGAGGGAGAGAGAGGGGCAGAGGGAGAGGAGCAAGCAGACTCCCTGCGGAGCAAGAAGCCCAAAGCAGGGCTTGATCCCAGGACCCTGAGATCATGACCTGAGGCAAAGTCAGATGCTCAGCTGAGTCACCCGAGGTGCCCTGAAGCTAACTTGATTTAAATGAAAATGTTTAATCATGGTAAGATAATACCATTCAAGATGCTGTTGTAGGGGCACCTGGGTGGCTCAGTCAGTTAAGCATCCGCCTCTTGGTTTCGGCTCAGGTCATGATCTTGAGGTCCTGGGATCCAGTCCTGTGTTGGACTCAGCAGGGAATCTGCGTCTTTTTCTCTCCCCCTGCCCCTCCCCCAGCTCGTGTATACTCTTTCTGTCAAATAAATAAATAAATCTTAAAAAAAAAAAGATGCTATTGTGACATAAAAAAACCTACAACTCAGACCTTACAGAGATAAGAATAAAACTAGTATTCAACAAAATGTGAAGGTCTTATTTTCTAATTAGAAAGTAATTAGGGTTTCATGGGTATCAAAAGTTACCTAATCAGATCATTGGAATTTTGCATTTTGGGGGGCACCTGGGTGGCTCAGTCAGTTAAGCATCTGCCTTCAGCTCAGATCATGACCCCAGGGTCCTGGGATAGAGCCCCACGTCGGGCTCCCTGCTCAGTGGAGAGCCTGCTTCTCCCTCTCCCTCTGCCCCTTCCCCCGCTTGTGCTCTCTCTCTCTCACTCACTCTCCCTCTCTATCTCAAATAAATAAATAAAATCTTCAAAAAAAAAAAAAAGGAATATTGCATTTTTCTCTCTATCTCAAATAAATAAGATCTTTAAAAAAAAAAAAGGAATATTGCATTTTTCTTAGTATGTGTGTGTGTGTAAATGTGTAGGACTGAATAACTGTGTATATGTGTGCGTGTGTGTAAAATCATATTTTACTCTCAGTTATTGTAGGGCCACAAATTTTTTTTTAGATTTGTTTATTTTAGAGAAAGAGAGAGCATGGGGGGGTGTAGGGAGGGGCAAGGAAGAGGGAGAGAGAATCCCAAGCAGACTCCTGATGTGGAGCTCCATCTCAGGACCCTCAGATCACGACTTGAGCCAAAACCAAGAGCTGGATGCTTAACCGACTGCACCATCCAGGTGCCCCAGGCCACAAAATTAATTTGGAACATCTGATTTGATAAATCTTAGAATGTTAAATTGCATATATATAGTAAGATTGAGTTTTAATTGTGTAGAGCTGATAAAGGTTATTAGGACCTGGCATATGAGTAAAAGGCTTTGGGGACATTGGAATCAATCTTTACCAGAAGAACAGTAGAAGAGTGGCACTCCCTCCCTCTCCCCTCCCCCCAAAAAAGCTGGCACTCAGGATAACCCTTTAAATACTACCTTATGTGTTATTTAGTATATACTATTTCTATGAGAGAGGTTGCAAGAATAGTATAAATTATATGACTGTATTTTGAAATATTATTATGCTTCTGTTTTAAATTTTAACAGGTTTGGGGAAAATGTTAGGGAATTCATTTGGTAAAGTAAATAGCTGCAAAGACCATTTTGGAAAGTCAACACCAAATGTCCTAAAAGATGAAGTACATGAAACAGTTGCAGATGTTTCTGAAGAAGATAGTTTTTCATTATGTGTTCCTAAATATGAAACAAGAAATCTACCAAAAATAAAAACTAGCAAGACTAGGAAAAATATTTTCAGTGAAACAAAATGTGAAGAAGCTAAAAAGCAAATGAAAGAAGATAAACATTCATTTTTATCTGAAATGGAACCAAATGACAGTGATCCATTAGATTGGAATATAACAAATCAGAAGCCCTTTGGGAATGGAAGTGAGAAAATCTCTAAGGAAGTTGTACCGTCTTCAGCCTCTGAATGGCCCCACCTAACTCTCTCAGGTCTAAGTGGAACCCAGATGGAAAAAACACCTCTACTGCATATTTCTTCTTGTGACCAAAATAATTCAGAAAAAGACTTCACAATCACAGAGAAAGAAAGCACCAACTTTATAACTTTGGAAAATTCTTTGCCACAGATTTCAAGTGTACCAAAGTATTCAGAGATGACATTAAAAGAGGAAACAGTGGTAAATAAGATAGATGAAGGGCAGTGTCTTGGATCCCATGAAGATTCCATTCCTTCAGTAAAGCAAGCAATATCTGAAACTACTCTAATAGCTTCTCCACATCAGGGTATCAGAAAGTCTATATTCAGAATAAGAGAATCACCTGAAGAGACGTCCAGTGCAGTGTTCTCAAATAATATGACTGATCCAAACTCTAAAGAAGAACCTGAAGCCCCTGAAAGTGGATTGGAAAAACATACTATTTGCTCACAGAAAGAGGATTCTTTAGGTTCAATTGATAATGGAAGCTGGCCAGCCACTCTCAAACATACTTCTGTAGCTTTGAAGAATTCGGGTTTAATATCCACTTTGAAAAAGAAAACAAAGAAGTTTATTTATGTTATAAATGATGAAACATCTTATCAAGGACTGAAAACGCAGAAAGACCAGGAATCGGGACTAACCAACCATTCGGCTGTATTTGAAGCAAACGCTTTTGAAGGACCACTGACATTTACAAATGCTGATTCAGGTACCTCTGGGTGTGTGAGTGAGAGAGAATGGTGCATATAGTTTTATGCATGGTGACAAGTTCTCTTATTTGAGTATGTGTCTCTTTAATCTTTCTAAAAAATATACTGCCTGCTTTCCTTCTTTAGTTTCTTTTTTGGTTTTCCATCTGTGGTGTTTTGGTTTTTTAAAATGTCTATATCTTATATTTAGTGTGAGGCAATGTCTACAGGCATTGTTTGGGCCTTTGATTACCAGTGTTCAAAATCAAAATGATTTGTTGGATCAGTTTGCATAGTATATGTACAATCCACTCTTGAGACAGAGCATGTGATTCATAAGAATCAAGAATTTGACTACTACTGCTTTAATTTTATTATATGCAAATTTGACAATTCTATAAATATATTGTGCTATTTACTGTATATTCTCTAAGTCTTGTAAAAAAATAGAAAAGAAAAGCTAATAGCTAGCTAAGTTTAATGTAAGCCAGTTATAAAATAAAAGTGATTTTTGTTGTTACATGGTTTTCTTAAATATTTAGAGATTATTTAGAGTTATTACTGTATCTCTGGGTGTCAGAGTGTACACAGTGAAAGTCAGTTTTTATTTGAACAACGATTCCTTTATTAGTAACTAAATTGTATGTCAAAAAGATAATTTCATATTCCTTTGAGATTTTAGTGGGTGGAATATCTGTGAATAATAGGTTTGGTAGAACTGGAGTACAGAGGGACTGTTTGAGATTTGGGTTAATTTCCAGAGAAAAATGTTTGGCACTGTGTATGTCAGAATTAAAATCAATGAAAGAACTAATATGTAGTGGTGGTCACTGATTAAATAAAATGAGATTAATAATTTTGATTTGCTAATTAGGGAATTCAGAGGGTTGAAAAATTAACTCCAAGCAATTTAACTCATTTGCCTTTATAATTGAGATCAGGTCATCCTTCAGGCCTTTCATCTGTAGAATCTTGTTTTTAAAAATTGATTTTTGGGGGCGCCTGGGTGGCTCAGTCGTTAAGCGTCTGCCTTCGGCTCAGGTAGTGATCCCAGGGTGCTGGGATCGAGCCCCCATTGGGCTCCCTGCTCGGCAGAAGCCTGCTTCTCCCTCTCCCACTCCCCCTGCTTGTGTTCCCTCTCTCACTGTGTCTCTGTCAAATAAATAAATAAAATCTTTAAAAATAAAAAACTAAAAATTGCTTTTTGGAGGGGGTACCTGGGTGGCTCAGTTGGTTAAGCATCTGACTTTGGCTCAGGTCATGATCTTGGGGTCTTGGGATCAAGCCCTGCGTCAGATTCCCCACTCAGCAGCGAGTCTGTTTCTACCTCTTCCACTGACCCTCCCCCTGACTCATGCAGGTGCACGCATGCTCTCTCTCTCGCGCCTGCTAGCTCGCTCTTGCTCTCACCCTCACTGTCTCTCAAATAAATAAAATCTTTAAAAAATAAAAGTTGATTTTCTTCAATATAAAAGACTAAATTATCTAAAGGATTACTTTTCTAATTCCTTTCTTTTGCCTTGCTTTTTTATCTGCTATTACACCCATATTAGCAATGAATTTTTTCCCATTTTATTTTCAGTAAAACTACTTTGTATTTTACTTATGGTAGCTAGCTGCTTTCTTGAACTACCTACTAATTTTGATTGAATTGATACATGTTAGAAAGAAATACTAAGTCCTATTTATCTTTAGTTGGAAAATGAAATAACTTGAAATAGAGAATATTTAGAATTCTTTGTTTTAAGCCTGACATTCACTTCTTACTTTTCATGTAATTCTTGTTTTAGGTACTACTTTTTTTACTTAATGGAAAATACTTAGTGAATGTGATTGATGGCACTTTAATTTAATTTTGTCACTTTGTGTCTTCATGCTTAGGTTTATCACATTCTTCTATCAGAAAAAACTGTTTACAGAATGATTCTGAAGAACCAACTGTGTCTTTAGCCAGCTCTTTTGGGACAATTCTGAGAAAAGTTTCCAATAATGGAACCAGTTCTAATAATAAAACAGTACCTCAGGATCTTGATTATAAAGAAACAAAAATTAATAAGGAAAAACTGCAGTCATTTATAACCACAGAAACTGATTGTCTGTCATCCTTGCAGGAAGAACCCTGTGAAGATGATGCAAAAAGTCAAAGAGTTTCAGATATAAAAGAAAAGGTCTTGCCTGCAGTAAGTCACCCTCCTGTGCCACATTCAGAAGTGGAAGGTGGTGGTATTCACTTTCAATCTCCCGAAAGCTTTTCATCTGACCATGGTAATACCAGTCTGTTAACTCCTAGCTCCAGGGATCCTCCATCAAACCCAGTCATGATTTCTAGAGGAAAAGAATCATATAAAATGTCAGAGAAACTAAAATGTAAGAATCATGAAGCTGGTTTTGAATTAACCAAAAATATTTCCATGGAAAAGAATCAAGAAATACATGTTTTAAATGCAAATTCTAAAAATGCTAAGCTGTTGTCAACTGAAAAATATGTAACAGTAGCATCACCTTCAATGAAGGTACAATTCAACCAAAATGCAAATCTCACTGCAATCCAAAAAGACCAAAAAGAAGCTACTTTAATTTCAAAAATAGCTGTCAGTCCAAACTCTGAAGAACTTTTCCCAGATGATAATAATTTTGTCTTAGAGATAACTGATGAAAGTAATATTTCTGGTTTAGGAAATATTAAGGAACTTCATGATTCAGATCTCTGTTGTGTAAGAGAACCTGTTCTCAAGAACTCTACCACGGTGGTGTATACAGACAGAGATGACAAACAAGCGACCAAAGTGTCGATTATGAAAGACTTTGATTCATCAAACATAGATGATCTTACAGAAAAGAACAGAAATAGCATAAAGCAGCAACTAAAAATGACTCCAGATCAAGATTCAAAATCAGACATCACCTTGGATATAGTTAGGAAATCAAATGGAAATAATGATTACATAAATAATTGGTCAAAACTGTCAGATCCAATTTCAAATCACAGTTTTGGAAATGGCTTCAGAACAGCTTCTAATAAAGAGATAAAACTCTCGGAACACAACATTAGGAAAAGTAAAATGCTCTTCAAAGATATTGAAGAACGTTATCCTACTAACTTAGCATGTATTGAAATTGTAAATACCTCATCATTAGAAAGTCAAAAGAAATTAAGCAAACCTCTTGCACTTGATCCACAGTCAATTAATAGTGTATCTGGGTTTGTGCAGAGTAGCATATATGTTTCTAATAGTGAAAGTGGTCACACAGCTCCTCCAACTTTAAAGCGAGATTTTAATTCAAATCATAATTTAACACCTAGCCAAAAGGCAGAAATTACAGAACTTTCTACTATTTTGGAAGAATCAGGAAGTCAGTTTGAATTTACACAGTTTAGAAAACCAAGCCACATAATACAGAAAAATCCATTTGAAATGCCTGAAAACCAGCTGACTGTCTTGAATAGCACTTCTGAGGAATGCAGAGATACTGATCTTCATCTCACAATTAATGTCCCATCTATCATTCAGGTAGATAGCAGTAAGAAATTTGAAGGTATACTTGGAGGTAAGCAGAAGTTTGCTTGCTTGTCGAGAACCAACTGTAACAGAAGTGCTTCTGGCTGTTTGACAGATAAAAATGAAGTGGAGTTTAGAGGCTTTTATTCTGCTCGTGGCACAAAACTGAATGTTAGTAGTGAAGCATTGCAAAAAGCTAAGAAGCTGTTCAGTGACCTTGATATCAGTGAGGAAACTTCTGTAGAAGTAGATACAATAAGTTTCTCCTCAAGTAAATGTAATGATTCTGCTGTTTCAATGATTCAGATAGAAGATTATAACAATGATAAAAATTTAAATGAGAAAAATAATAAAAGCCAACTAATACTAGAAAATAATATTGAAATGACTGCTGACATTTTTGTTGAAGAAAATACTGAAGGTTACAAGAGAAATACAGAAAATGAAGATAATCAGTATACTAGTGCCAGTGGAAATACTCATAACTTAGAATCTGTTGGCAGTGATTCAAGTAAAAATGATACAGTTGATATTCATGAAGAAGAAAACAGTTTGCCATGTATTGATCACAACATAGATCTAAAATTATCTAGCCAGTTTATGAAGGAGGGAAACACTCAAATTAAAGAAGGTTTGTCAGATTTAACCTGTTTGGAAGTTGCACGAGCTGAAGATACATTTCATGTTATGTCAGATAAGCAGCAGTTCACAGCTAATACAATGAGGCAAAACATAAAAGATTTTGACATTTTTGATTTATCCTTTCAGACTGCAAGTGGGAAAAATATGAGGGTCTCCAAAGAGTCATTAAATAAAGTTATAAATCTCCTTGATCAAAAATGGACAGAAGAAGAATTGAATAACTTTTCAGATTCCTTGAATTCTGAATTACTTTCTGGCATAGATACCAACAAAATAGACATCTCAAGTCATGAGAAAACAGAAAATACTGAAAGAAAAGACAAAATAATGAAAGCAAGTGACCTAACTGGTACTGAAAATAAATTACTGACCCTCCAGCAAAAACCAGAAAGTGAAATCAAAAAGATCAAAGAACCTACTATGTTGGGTTTCCATACAGCTAGTGGGAAAAAAATAGAAATTGCAAAGGAATCTTTGGACAAAGTGAAAAATCTTTTTGATGAAAAAGAGCAGGATAATAGTGGAATCACTAATTTTAGCCTTCAAGGGGCAAAGATGTCCAAGGACAGAGAGGAATATAAAGATGGGCTTGAATTAGCATGTGAGACAATTGAATTAACAACTGCCCCAAAGTGTGAAGAAATGCAGAATTCTTTAGAGGAGGAAAAACTTGTTTCTAATGAGGTTGCAGTGGCACCCAGCCTCTTAAGTGATAATTTATACAAACAAACTGAAAATCTTAAAATATCAGATCGTGCCTCTCTGAAAGTTAAAGTACATGAAAATATAGAAAAAGAAACAGCAAAAAAGCCTACAATTTATATAAATCAATCCACTTATTCAGCCATTGAAAATTCACCTTTAGCATTTTACGCAGAACATGGTAGAAAAATTTCTGTGAGTGAAGCTTCACTGTTTGAAGCAAAAAAATGGCTTAGAGAAGGAGAATTGGATGATCAACGAGAAAAAATAAATGCTGCTAAGGTGATCTGTTTAAAAGAATATCCTGATGATTACGTAGAAAATCTTTCATGTGGAAATAGTTCAAGTAGTACCATAACTGAAAATGACAAAAATCATCTTTCTGAAAAACAAGGCCCAACTTATTTAAGTAATAGTACCATGTCAAACAGGTATTCATACCATTCAGATTTTTGTCATTCCAGTGAGGTATATAATAAATCAGAATATCTTTCAAAAAATAAAGTTGATACTTCTGGTATTGAGCCAGTAATAAACAATGTTAAGGAGGGAGAAAACCCTAGTTTTTCTGAAATGATGTCCACTGTAAGAGAAGCAGACACAGACCCACAAATTGTAAATGAAGATATTTGTGTTCAGAAACTTGTGACTAACTCTTCATGCAAAAATGAAAATACACCCATTAAAGTGGCCATATCTGACTCAGATAATTTTAATTCCATTCAAAAACTGAATCCTAATTCAAATAATGCTGTACCCGCATACAGTAGAGCAAGTAGTTTTGTTGCACACCAGTCAAAAGTGACAGAGGGATTTACAGACAACTGCAGTATGGTAATTAAGCAAAACACCAAGAGTAAATCAGATACTCACTATGCGAAAATTATGGCAGGTTATCCTAACGCACTGGATGACTCAGAGGATATTATTTTTACAAACTCTCTGGATGATGCAGAACATGGTTCATCTTCACATAAGGTTTTTGCTGACATTCAAAGTGAAAAAACTTTACAACTTAACCAAAGTATATCTGGATTGGAGAAAGTTTCTGAAATACCACCTTGTCAGAATAATTCCAAAACTTCTGATATATGTAAACTTAGTACAGGGAAGCTTCCCAAGTCTGTCTCTTACACGAATGCTTGTGGGATTTTTAGCACAGCAAGTGGAAAATCTGTACAAGTATCAGATGCTGCATTACAAAAGGCAAGGCAGGTGTTTTCTAAGATAGAAGATAGTGCCAAGCAACTCTTTCCCAAAGTATCATTTAAAAATAATGAACATTCAGACAAGTTCGCAAATGAAGAAAATGCTCTGCTACACACCTCCCAAAATTTACTATCATCTGCTGTCTTTGGATTTAGCACAGCAAGTGGGAAACAAGTTCCAGTTTCTGAAAGTGCCTTATGCAAAGTTAAGGGAATGTTAGAAGAATTCGATCTGATCAGAACTGAATGTGGTCTTCAGCATTCATCTACATCTAGACAAGATGTATCAAAAATACCTCCTCCCTCTTGTATTGATAAGAGAACCCCAGAACATTGTGGAAACTCCAAATTGGAAAAGGCCTACAATAAATTTAAATTATCAAGTAACTGTAACGTTGAGAGTGGTTCTTCAGAAAATCATTGCTCCATTAAAGTTTCTCCATGTCCCTCTCAGCTGAAGCAAGACAAACAGCAATTGCTACTGGGAAGCAAAGTATCTCTTGTTGAGAACGTTCATCTTTTGGGGAAAGAACAAGCTTTACCTAAAAATACAAAAACAGAAATTGGGAAAACTGAAACTTTTCCTAATCTTCCTGTGAAAACAAATACAGAAATTTGTTCTACTTACTCCAAGGATCCAGAAAACTATTTGGAAACAGAAACGGTAGAGATTGCCAAAGCTTTTATGGAAGATGGTGAGCTGACAGATTCTGAACTGCTAAGTCACACCAAACACTCTCTTTTTACACGCCAAAACACTGAGGAAATGGTTTTGTTAAATTCAAGAATTGGAAAAAGAAGAGGAAATGCACTTGTCTCAGTTGGTAAGTCTTTTTTTCCTTTTAGGTTGCCAGTCACTTAAAATTAAGTCTTTAAAAATCATGGAATGCTAGCTTAAAGCAATTCAGGTTTTATAAGTTACATTTTTATAGACTTTTATGTATAGTTTAGGTGAAGGTGATTTCACTCTTGATATCTGAGTCTGTACTAAGAAACGTGTTTTGAGGCTCTTTTAATGTATTTTTAGGGACTATTAGTATAGTTATAACTGAGAAATTACTGTTAAAGGTTTGTTTCCCTAGAAAATCTAAAACTTCTATCCTTATAACAGCCTGCATAATAGAACTTAGTTACTGTTTTACAAATAAATATGAATATGTATATAGAGAGAGCACACAGAGGTTCCGACTCTGGCTCTTAAGAACTTTAAAATAGGTTTCAGCTAAAGGTGGTGGTTTGCCTCCTGTTTTTTCATCTAGGAAGTATTCTAAAATCAGTTATTTTTAGCAGATAGCATTCTGGTCTTAATGCTATTTGGACTATAGTCTAACTTCTCTTTTAAATGTATATGTAACAACTTAGTTCAATTAGGTTATTGGAGGTGTGATTTTTTTTTTCTGTTAGTATCTCTGACAAGGAATAATCTTAAATAATTGAATCTGTTGATCAAATACAATTAAAGTAAATGCCATAACTAACTCTCCTGCTTTTAAGTGGATGATCTTAAATAACTAGCTCCTTTTAAAAAACTATAAACTCATAGAATTAAGTTATCACAGGTCTTGTTCAGTCTCTTCAGATTACAGGGGAAGACCATTGAAGGCAGTCAGTTCACTCTTCCACTTGGTGCCTTCAGTAACACTGCTGGGTACAGATTTGCTTGTTATCCAGGTCACATTCTGTACCAAGTTTATGTTATGGGAATAGTAGTAAGTTTATGATACTTACCTTAAACTATTGCTGTGCTCTAGTGAAAAGTCTGAAATGCAGATGATTTAAGAGATTCACAGTTGTTTTATGGAAAATAGTGGCTTTATTTATAGGAACCCGTTTTGTTCATGTGTATTCCCAAGTGGGTTGGCCTGCTTAGAAAAAAAACAACTCAGACTTCTAATAAATGTTCTCAACAGCATCACCATTTAATTTTCCTCACCTCTATTATATATAAATATATAGCTTAATCAGCTTCTGGTTACTTGAATAGTACAGGCCCTTGTTAAACAATTAAATCACTTCATAATCTAACACTTGATAAAGCCTTTCATGGACATTTTTCTTTCTTATTAAATTCTACAAATTCACTCCCTTTAATAAAGCATCAAAAAGCAAGGCACCTATTATCACATATTATCTCAGTAAGACATGAACATATATAACTCGAATTATGGTTTAATTTTACTCTCAGCCTTTGTAGAAATTTTAAATAAGTAATACTTTTACTAATATTTTAATGTAATTTTGGTAATTTTAAAAAGTCTTTTCTTCTACTCTAATTCAAGGACCTACATAATAAATTCCTTCTCAAGTTTAATGCAGAAAGAGTTTTACTTAAGAAATTTTGTTTGTCCATATTTCCAGTAAACCTACAGTTACATTCAGTGCCAGTTTATTTTATTAAAAGGTAGTGTATCTTTGGTAACTGGTAACATGTTTTTATCCCTAGATCCTGTTAGATAGTGGTGTTTTAAATGGTTAAAAAAAATTGATATTGAAAAATGCATTGTCTCTTTCAAAATAGAATGGTCGCTTTTTAAATTATAATTATTATGTGTTTTTTGCCTAATAAATTGTAAGAGTCAGTTCTGTAGTTTTAAAAAAATAGACTGTATAGGCTTTGGAAAAATAAAATTGATACTATTTGCTTTAAAAACATGTATGGAAATTTCTTTTTAGGAGAACCCCCAATTAAAAGAAACTTGTTAAATGAATTCGACAGGATAATGAAAAATCAAGAAAAATCCCTAAAATCTTCCAAAAGCACTCCAGATGGTAAAGTTTGCTTTGTATTCATATCTTTTCCCTCTCTGTAGGTACCACACACAGTATTTTTAAGTTCTTTTTCTAAGCTTTTTTGAGTATATAGATAATTGGACAAGACTTTTACAGTGTGGTTTGCTAAAGATATGTCTTGCTTTGTTATGTGAGCTCTTCTTTCATAACGCCTAGTATGATGTGGAGGTCCTCCAAAATTGGGAAGCATGAAGTGATTATAGAATAGTGACTTTTTAAATAGAAAAGCTATAAAAATTTAGTAAGATCTTAGTGTAATAATTTAAAGCTTAGATTCTGGAATCCAGTCAAGCTTTTGACTGACCTTCACCATTCCACCAAAATCACTCTTTCCTAAGTCACATGGTAATCTCCATATTGGCAAATCCAGCAGCCATTTCTGTGTCATTTGCCTCCATCTTTCAGCCACATTAGATAGTTGGTTACTCACATGCTCTTGGTTCTCCTCCTGCGTAGCCACTTCTTCGTTGTCTTTGCTGGCTCTTCCTTATTCATTCCTTTCTCTAAACATAGGAGTGCCCCGTGGCTCTGTTCTCAGAGCTCTTCTCTGCCTAAACTTCAGTGACTACCAAAATTGTATCTGCAGGCTTAACCTGTCCTGGAACTCCAAACTTAATCATTCATTTGCCCTTGAACTTTTGTACTTATATTACTAATAAGCATTTCCAAGTCACCACAGCCAGTGCTGAACTCCTGATTCCATCCCTGTCCCAAACCCACTCTTCCTTGTTCTTTCCTTTCTCGCGCCATTCTGCCAATTGATACATCAAAACCTTAATGTCCTCATTTACTCTTTTGTTTCCTCATACTCCACACGCAGCCCATCAACAAGTCCTATAGGTTCTACCTTTGAAATATAACAAGAATCTGACCATTTCTTCTCACCTCTGCCCCTGCCACCTTCATCCAAGCCACAATCATAGCTTCTAACTCATCTCTCTGTTTCTGCCTCTGCCCCTCCTCCAGGCTCTCAACATAGCAGCCAGAATCATCCTGGTAACAAAAAGGTCAGATCATGCCCCTTCAGTGCTTAAAACTCTCCATGGCTTCCTATCCCATTACCATGGAATACTTAAAAATAAATAAAACATGTAACTATTGCTTGCTATATACTTGGTTCCTGGGTTTGGAAAGGAAGAATTCAGATAGTGAGGGATAAACATATTGGACTATAGAGGTTTAGTTCTGAAACACATGGGATAAATCCCACAATAAATCTTTAATGACTATGTAGAGATCTTTCTCCTTTTTTTATTTTTTTAATTTTATTTTATTATGTTATGTTAGTCATACATCATTAGTTTTTGATGTAGTGTTCCATGATTCATTGTTTGCATATAACACCCAGTGCTCCATTCAATACGTGCCCTCTTTAATACCCATCACGGGGCTAACCCATCCCCCCCACACCCCTCACCACTAAAACCCTCAGTTTGTTTCTCAGAGTCCATAGTATCTCATGGTTTGTCTCCCCCTCCGATTCCCCCCCCCTTCATTTTTCCCTTCCTACTATCTTCCTTTTTTTTTTTTTTTAAACATATAATATTAGTTTCAGAGGTACAGGTCTGTGATTCATCAGTCTTACACAATTCATGGCGCTCACCATAGCACATACCCTCCCCAATGTCTATCACCCAGCCACCCCATCCCTCCCA
>NC_138371.1:112656382-112715140 GCF_054177405.1 Leptonychotes weddellii
CTACTAATGAACTAGTTGAAGGTTTAAGAACTATAAGTTGTGGGGCGCCTGGATGGCTCAGTTGGTTAAGTGTCCCATTCGTGATTTCTGCTCAGGTAGTGATCTCATGGGTCATGAGGTTGAGCCTTGCGTCAGGCTCTGCGCTCAGTGGGGAGTCTGCTTGATGTTCTCTCCCTCCCTCTTCCTCTGCCCCTCCCCCCACTCATGCTCAACGTTCTTTCTGTCTTGCTCTCTAAAATAAATAAATCTTAACAAAAAAAAAGTACAAATTGCATACCGAGAATAATATCTAAAGTTTGGCTTGTGAAACCTTCATAAGACTAAATTTTAAATTTGGTATTTGCATGGCAGTTAGCTAACACTTTTGAGTTATGATTAACATCAGCTGATTAAATTTATAATGATTTCCTTTATATGTTTACACTGAGTTATTTGGTATATAGTCATCAATTTGTGAGTCAAATATTTCAAGTCTATAATATCAAAATTTTTATGTAAATATTTATAGTAATGTGTGATAAACAGGCATACAAAATAAAATCCCCCATTAGATTTTCATTAATACATAATGTAAAATACATTTTCATTAATACATAATGTGAAATATTTTTCTAGGCATCCTAAAAGACAGAAGCTTGTTTATGCATCATATTTCTTTAGAGCCAATTACCTGTGGACCCTTTCGGTAAGAGATACTTTGTTTGTTTTTTAATTCTACTAATATAATTTAGGAAAGGTATGGTTTTTGAAAGTAAATATTTCTAAAAATAATAATGGCACTAATATGCAATAAAGAAGTTAACACTTCCCTCTTTGAAAGCCTGCAAGTAAGTGTACTTTGGTAGTACTTTATAGTGCTATTCATATTATTATCTCATTTTCCAGTTTCTTAACATCTTTGGAAAGTAGACAAAGGTTTTATTCCAACTTTATGGATAAGAGAGATTAAGAGAGAATAAGGAAATTACTGAAAATCAATTTCAAATATATCAAAAAAGATGGCATATATTGAAAATATTCTCTTATCTCTCCTCTCTCTCAAAACCCTACCCAAACTACTAAGAGATTTTTTTTAACTTATAAATCCACAAGGACAATGATCAGAGAAAAAAACAACAAATTTTGGAAGCCAAAAAGCATGAAAGACTTAGCCCTTAGAAAGCTAAAACCTCACATTAGAGCAAGCAGAGAAGCTACCCAATTTCCCCTAAAGAACCCAAGAAAGACTCAAATTGGCAGCAGCATGTTCTTCTGAAGGTGAGGTAGAAAATAGATCAGTTGAAAATCTGTTTAAGAAACATCTGTATCCCCTCCCCCACTACAGGCAGCCAGTTATCCCTTTTGTGCCAGAAGACCAGAAGGTTATTGTCTGGAAAAGATGAATTGGAGGGATTCTGAATTGGGAGGGTGGAGACACAGCAGGCACAGTTGAGGGGAGGTACTGAAAACAGAGATTAAGTAAAAAATCTGTTTATCGAGTAATGAGACTCCCAAGCCTCCTTCCCACACTTGGCTCCCAAATACTGGCAGCCAGGCCTCTAGGCAGAAGACTGGAAGATTTTTTTTCTGGGGAACATGACAGCTCAATAGAAAAGACTATAGGGGCACCTGGGTGGCTCAGTCATTAAGCGTCTGCCTTTAGCTTGGGTCATGATCCCGGGGTCGAGCCCCACATCGGGCTCCCTGCTCAGCGAGGAGCCTGCTTCTCCCTCTCCCACTCCCCCTGCTTATGTTCCCTCTCTCGCTTTGTCTTTCTCTGTCAAAAAATAAATAAAAAATCTTTAAAAAAAAAAAAAAAGACTACAAATACAGTTGCAGGTACTCAATGAAACTGCATAGCCATGGCACTGGTTGGTGATGACAACAATTGACGAACCCCACAGCACGCACTTCACTCTTAAATAAGGAGAGAATCAAGGATCACTAGTTATTGGAAGAAAACCTCTGTGAAAGATAATATCCATAGTACAAAAACAAACAAAAAAGAAAGGAACTTAGAGGAAATAGATCATGCAAGGAAGTGAATGAAGTTTCAAAAAAACTAATATTCTCAGGATAGAGAACATATTGCATCCTTAAAATAAGAACAAGTTGTTATAAAAAGAGTTCTTATAAATTAAAACTATGATGACAGATTAACTCAGTAGAAGTAATAGAAGATAAAAGTTATGAAACCTCCAAAAATATAGAATAAAGAGATGAAAGAAGAAAAGATAATTAGAAAATTCAGTCCTATGGGCCTAACATCTGAAAATTTGGAGTTTGAGAAAGAAGAAACAAAGGAGAAGTGAAGAGAAATTTTCAAAGAAATAATTAAAGATACTTTATCCATACTGAAGGACAAGAGTTTGATTAAAAGGGCCCTCTGAATGAGCACATGAATAAAAATGCCTCACATTAAGGCTCATCCTTGTGAAATTTTAGAACGATAAGGGCAAAGGGAAACCTTAAATTTTCCAGCAAGCCAAAAAATCAGGTTTCAAAGTTGCAAGAGTCAACGGTATAAATTCTCTCGCCATTAACATTGGAGGCTAGAAGATTATGGATTCTGTAATGTATACTACAGAGCAATGCCTTTAAAATTCTGAGAGAAAATTATTTCCAGCCTAGAATCCTATCACTGACCAAAATATCAAAGAAGTGTGAGGTGGACCTTTTTCAGATGCAGAGTACCAAAAGGTGTATCTCCCATTATTTTTCTCAGAAAGCTCACAAAACCAGTACATAACAAAGAAGGAGGAAGAGGTGAGATTGAAGAAACAGGAATTGAACATAGAGAGGCAGAGGGAATCCCCCAGGCAGATGGTGCTGAGGGGAGATCCCAGAATGATAGCTGTGTCGCTAAGCCCAGACAGGCAGCTAGACCATTTTGGAACAGAAAAATAGAGCCCTGGGGAAGTCTGCTTACAAGATAAAATTGAAGCAGAACCTGAAGTCTTAATGCGGTAAGAAGCTTCTTGGTAAAGATGGGAGATTGAACATACTCACATATCTTCCATTGCCTTCCAGAGTTTTACCAAAACCACAGTGAGTAAACTTATACTCAAGACAGGGAGAACAGGAGAGGAGACCACAGTGGCTGTTTTTCAAAGCATATGGGAAAAAACAGATTCAGAATCGTAATGGGGAGAGGAAAGAATCAACTGTGTTACACGGGAGAAGCCTCAAAAGCTGAGGAATTCATGAATCTTCAGAATTGGTGATGACAAAGGAAGGAGCCAGAACAAGGGTGCAGGTTGAAAATACATCGCCTCCACTCCATGAAGCTAGACAACTACCTCTTGTCCACTCTAACAGAAGACCAGGGTTAATTCTCCAGGGAGGATACATAATTAAATATTGACAATCAAATACATAACTTGGGAAGATGGGGAGGCGAGAAAGGAAGGAAGGAAGTTTAGTAAAGTAGAAGTGGTGACAAAGAGCTAAATCATCATTTTCCAAGTGGCTCTTCAAGAAGAAGCAGTTACAGAGATGTCACTGAGGGATAATGGATGTGAATATCATAGAAGCATCTAAAATTGTAGAAAGCAGTTGTGAAAACTTTTCTATCTGGTAAATTTTTTAGCCCAGGACTATGGTTTAAATTGTGTTTAATGTTACCTTTTCAAAAATAACTATTTGTGGCATTGTTGAAAACATTCATTGACCTGCACTTCTGCCAGCAGGCTACTAATATACATGTTTTGAATGTAGAAACCCAGGTGATTTTTTTTATTTGTTTTCATTTTCAAAAACAGGTTGTAGTGTTAAAAATAAAGTAAAAGCTTATTTATCTACATATTACCTTAATTTACACATATGATGAGAAAATAGTCCTGTGCATTTAAGTAAGCATGCATAAACTCCTAAGGATCTTATTTATATTGTGCAGATAGATATAAAGATAAGTAAATCTACCTCAGATTTCTGGCTAGTCTTGGAGCCAGGCGTGAAAAGAATTACTGTGATATAAGTACTAAAGTAGGTATAACAAATGATGTGACAGCATAGAAAAATTGGCAGTTAATTATGCGGCAGAAACTTAACAACAGTTCTTCAGACAGAACGTAAGGGATGTTTAGGTGAGGAGGGCACTCCACACTCTGGAAAGAGTAGGAAGTTACATGGCTTTCCTCACGGGATTCAGCAGGCTGGGGTGCTGTGGGGACTGGGAGGAAACAAAAAAAAAAATGGGGAGGTTAGGACCTATAAATAGGAAGCCTCCTGTGTTATTTCTGACAAGTTGAAACTTGGATAGTGACTGTTTGTGGAAGTTTCTAAGAGCAGCATAACCAGATTTGTGTTTTAGAAATAGACCAAAGTGAAACTGTCATGAGGAGATTAGTAAGGAAGTGAAGATTTCAACTTAACACAGGTGCTAGAGCAGAGAGTAGAATATGGGTGGGAGATAAGAGTCAAGATTTGGCCAGATAATGGGTATACTGGGAGTGGCAGGGTATCTCCACTTACATTCAGTAGACATCTTGGTCATAACCTACAAAGTAAACTCCTCATTTTCACAGGATTTTTAATATTTCAAAACAAGGGAGTACAAGATCAATGAAAACAAGTTTTGGGGCAGAAGGTTTATGCATTCTTAGGCACAAGATCTCTCAATCATCCATTCAGGGAAATCAGTCCAGCAATTGCCCCCCTCTCTCCTGCATTGATACTGTCTTCCCCTCTATTGGGTCAGTCCCATTAGTCAGGTAGTTGCTATAAGTCTCCGTCTTAACAAGAAACACCTTTCTCGATTCCTCTTATCCCACCGATCCATTTCCTTACCCACTTAAAGCACAACTCATTAGAATGATCTCCACTCATGTTCTCTACTTCATCTCTTCCCCTTCTCTCCCGAACCCGCCTCATTCTCTGATCACTGCGCACTACCCCTTGTCAAGATTGCCAGTTACCCCCATATTGCTGAATTTTGTCAGCTCTCCAACCTCCTATTAACCCAGCATTCACATAGTTAATCACTCCTACCTTTTTAACAGTTTCTTTACTTAAACTTCTGGGACCTCTCTCTTCTCCTCCTTCCCACTGGCTATTCTTTCTCTTTTGCTGGTTCTTCTCTTAACCACTAAATGTTAAATTCCCTCATGGCTCAGCTCCAGATCCTTCCCTTCCTGACCTTCCTCTTTAGTAGCTATCTCATCCACTCTCATGACTTTATATACCATCTATTTACTGATGGCTCCAAAATTAATGTCATAAGCCTGAATTTCTTCCCTGAACAACATATGCATTCATCTAGTTACCTACTTGACATTTTTATTTGGGTGACTAATAGACATCTCAAACTTAACAGCTTCCCCTAACCTGTTTTCCTGTAGAAGTCTAACAACGCTGCTTTCAAAATACACTCATACCCTAGGACAGAGAGTGTCATTTCTGTACTCAAAAACTAGTCCATGACTTCCCATCTCAGGGTACAACTGGGGAGTCCTTACCCCAGGGTGTACAGGTTCTCCATGATCTGGCCTTTTTGCTCTCTTTCCAGTCTCACCGGCTGACTTTCCCGTCTCGCTCTGTTCCAGCTGTGCTTGTGCCTAGCCTACCACATGATGTGCACTCTGCCTGCAGCACCCTTCTCCCAAATACCTACGTGGCTTTATCTCCCACTTCCTTCAGGGCTCTGTGCAAATGTCATCTTATCAGTAATGTTTTCCTCACCAACCTGTATAAAATATTATTTATTTAATTCTGCTGGACACTCCCTACCGCCCTTACCATGCTTTTAATGTTCCCTATAGCATTGAATACCAATATTTGTTTGTCTGCTTCCCTCCACTAGAATATAAACCCTGTGATTTTGTTTTGTTCCCATTTTATCTTCCAGCCAAAACAGTGTCTAGCACACATAGTCGGAACTCATTAAATATTTAATGGTGAGGGGCTCCTCGGTGGCTCAGTCCATTAAGTGTCTTAACTCTTGATCTCAGCTCAGATCTTAATCTCAGGGTCTTGAGTTCAAGCCCCACCTTGGGCTCCACACTGGATGTGGAGTCTACTTAAAAAATAAATAAAAATAAAATATTTGATGGCTAGATGACTGAATAAATGAGTTCTAGGGTAACTTTAAGTTCCAGGGATTCAGGTTTGAATAAAAGGAAGTATGGGATTTTCAACAAAATATCAAATATGAGAAAGAACATGTATGCTAAGGAAGGTGATTAATTTTGGACATGTTGAGTTTGAGATGAGTGTGGAACATCAAGGTAGAGGTATATGGTGCTATATGAGGTTCAAAGAATAGGAATAACACCTGGGGCAAAGTCGGGCATGAAGATACAGATTAGTATTTTTGTTAGATGATAATTTAAGCATTTGAAATGACTCACATCACCCAGGGAAAATGTCTAGGGAAGAAATCCAAGTTTAGAGATGGGAATTTTTTTTAAGAGTCAGAAAGAGGAAAAACCAGCAAAAGAAAGAAAAAGAGAGAGAAAGAAACAAACAATTTTAAGAAGTCAGTTGTCAGAGGCCAGGTAGAATGAGTTTACACAGGAAGTTGAATTTGTGTGTAGGCACTTGGGAGGTGATTAGCAACTTTGTTGAGAACAATTTCTGTAGAACAGTGGGAGAAATGAGCGTTCCATGAATGGAAATTGAGGAAGTGAAAATAGCTAGTTTAGGTTACATGTTTGGGAAGATTGGCCATGAAGGGTAGGTCACAGTGAGTATTAGCTCAAAGGGGAGATAAGGCTAAGAAAAAAGTGTTTCAAGGATGGGCATGGCTTTCTGGTTAAATGAAAGGAGCACTAAAAAAAAAAAAACTTGTATAAGCAGGTGGTAGAGAAAGGAGAGCGGTGGCATAATAATGCAAAGAGTGGGGCTCCTGAGGAGACTGACTTATTAGGTGGAGTCAGGAGTACAGGTGAGGGTGTTAGTCCTAAGAGGATGGATAGATCCTTCTCTGTAAAGGAGGTAAGTAAGGAGTACTGTGATCGAACTAGAGGAGACAAAGAGGATCCATGTTTGACTGTTATGTGAAATAAATGGTAAAGGCTGGATGTCAGTGTGTGAGAAATAGTTACAGACTTGAAAAGTGTGGTGTTGTCTTGGATGGCAAGCATAATGAAATGCAAAACAGTTGCCAGAGTAGGATTGCCATTATGGCAGTTGAGCTTTATGGGTGGGGGGGGGAGGAATAAGGCACATTCTAAAACATTTACATATATGTCCATTTATTGGTAAATAATCAAACTTAAATATTTTCTCCTCGTTGTAGCACAACTAAGGAACGGCAAGAAATGCAAAATCCAAATTTCACCACACCTGGTCAAGAATTTTTGTCTAAATCTCATTTTTATGAACACCTGGCTTTGGAAGAATCTTCAAGCAATTTATCGGTTTCAGGGCAGCCATTCTGTACAGTTCCTGCCACAAGAAATGAAAAAAGGAGACACTTGAATACTCCAGGCAAACCAGTGAAAGTCTTTGTCCCACCTTTTAAAACTAAATCACATTTTCACAGAGATGAACAGTGTATTAGCAAGAATACTGATTTGGAAGAAAACAAACAAAACCCAAAAAACATAGATGAACATGGCCCTGGTGATAGTGAAACAAATATTAATGACAGTGAAATTCATCAGCTTAAGAAAAATAACTCCAATCAAGCAGCAACGATAATAGTCACAAAGTGTGAAAAAGAACCTTTAGGTATTGTGTGAAAATTTGTGTTGACATGTTTTTGCCTTCCAGTTAGATGTTTCTCATATTTAAATAATGCCTTGAGGATTTGTCTCCTTCTGTGACAATTAAGAATTTCAGAACCTTTTTTAATGCTTTTAGATTTTTTCCTAAGCCCAAAGATTTAAAGTATTCTAATGTTTTCTTTCAAAGGTGACTACTTATTATTTCTTATTTAAAAAGGGGGGGGGATTTAGACAAACAATCTAAGACTGCTGTTACTGGAATATATATTTAACAGGCTACTAATTTTTTTCCAAATTTGAAATAAAAATAATAGATCTATTGTTTACAAGTTGGAACTTTGCCTATCCCTTAAGATTTAGAGCAAATTATCCCTGAAAATTAGAGCAAATTGATATATATGACTTTATAAAACAAAGGTTGTGCTTTTTAAATGTTACATGCAAGTTTATTTTTTGCTAACTTATTCTTTAGTAGATTTAACTTCAAATCTTCAGAATGCCAGAGATATACAGGATATGCGGATTAAAAAGAAACAAAGGCAGCACATTTTTCCACAGCCAGGTAGCCTGTATCTTGCAAAAACCTCCACTGTGCCTAGAATCTCTCTGAGAGGAGCAGTGGAAGGCCGAGTCCCCTCTGCGTGTTCTCATAAACAGGTACGCTTTTGTCCACAAGGCTACTAACTTCTATAATCACGTATAATTTCATTTTATTAACTAGTATCTCCAAATTGTTTTGTTCAAAGAAAGAACAAACGAATGTGGGAGTGGATGAATGAAATAATTTTGTTTCCTAATCAACCAACAGTGGCAGCCTCCTTCTCTGCTGCCTTATCTCTCCAAAGTGATCTGTGCTCCAGAATTGCTAGTTCTCTTCCCCCTTCAAAATGTACTCATTTTATTACTGTAGTGCTCTCAGGTGTTAGAAGAAAGTAGTCTACTTGAATTTAAAGGGTGAATAACTCATAGCCCTGAATCCATTAAGAGCTATTGACATTTTTTTAAAAAGGATTCTTGTTAAGCCAGTGCTGTCTAGTTAGAATTTTAGGCAATGGAAAGGTGAACATAATATTGATAATATTAATAGGTGACATTTATTGAATAGTTTTTCTGCACTCGTCACCCTTCCAAGCACTGTGCCTGCGGTGGTTACATCTCACTCAATCTTCACAAGCATCTAAAGGAAAGGCACTGTCATTTTGTTCACTGTTTGCAGATGACAGAACTGAAGCACAGAGAGGGTCAAGTAACTGCCCCAAAGTCACTTAACTAGTAAGTTTTCCTCTACTGGACCTAGTTCCAGAGCAAAGAATGTGACTCCAGAGTCACATCTGCACAAATCTCATACTTTGGGATGAGGCATGCTGGGATGGAAGTGGGCCAGGCCTGTGTACAGATCTGACCTCCCCCTAAAATACTTAACGCTTTTCATAGTTCTTTCCCTTCTGAATTTTTTAACTTAAAAGATTTTGTAAAATATTAAATTACTTTTTTATCCCCAAAATGACTTCCTATGGCAGCTGAAGCAGGAGGCTTATGCACAAGGGGAATGAAAAGGGTGCAGCAGACTCTTGACTGTGGGAGTCATTTATATTATATTAAAATGTTTAGCTTCTATTAAGTTAGTTAAATATTTTGATGGTGAATATTTTAATATTTAAATGAAAAATTTTGTAAATTCAGTTTTGATTTATTATAATTGTTTTTATTCTATGAAACATGCTCTTTTGTTTGATTTTTTTCATTCATTATTTAATTTTTCTGTCATTTATTTTGTGCAGCTCTATATGTATGGCGTTTCCAGACATTGTGTAAAAATTAACAGCAAAAATGCAGAATCTTTTCAGTTTCACACTCAGGATTATTTTGGTAAGGAAGGACTATGGTCTGGAGAGGGAATACAGTTGGCTGATGGTGGATGGCTCATACCCTCCAATGATGGAAAGGCTGGAAAAGAAGAATTTTATAGGTACTCCATGCAAAAAGAGATTGTGTTAACTTTTCTGTATTCCACCATCTCTCTCTTTTTTTCACTTACCTCTTTAAAACTTAATAAGTTGGCTAGAAATAAAATTTTTATATAGTGAATTATTTTAAGTACATTGTGGTTCAACTGACATTCTGTTGTAATCTTTTGAAATGTGAATTATGGTTTGTCCTAGGATTTAATGAGTTGGTTTTTCTTCAGTTGAGACATTTTTTATATGCGTTTGTAAAATAAAGACTGATAAGAGCTAAGTTTGAGTGGACCTTACCGTAGATAGATACACACACACACACACACTTACGTCGTATTCCCTTTCATTGTATATTTCAATAAATGTAAAATATAAATACTAGAAGCTAAGCAGAAATACTCAAGTGTCAGTAATACCAAATAGCTAGTAAATTTTACTGCCCTAAAACATCAACAGTTTAAAAACTATATAACCTCTTATAGTTCTAATGTTTTTACAAAGATGATTTAAAATTTTTGCTATCAGGGATAAAATTACCATGCCAAGGGCAAGAGATGAGAAACATTTTTCTAATGCTCTCATTTTTTAAAATTCCTATACATCTTTCCAAAATTTATAATTTGGGGAAATTGGTAAAACATTTTTCCTGAAACTTTTGTTATGTTTTTGGAATACTTGAAGACGTGAATCTTATTTACATCTTGCACTTGTCTCCCATAAATATCTGCTATCAATTCTAGGTGGAAAAGTATACTAAACAGTTATATTGTTTTCTTGTATTAAGTATATATTATACTTGCATAGTGTATAAGTTAAGAGTAATTATCCTGGGGCACCTGGATGGCTCAGTCGTTAAGCGTCTGCCTTCGGCTCAGGTCATGATCCCAGGGTCCTGGGATCAAGCCCCACATTGGACTCCCTGCTCAGCAGGGAGCCTGCTTCTCCCTCTCCCACTCCCCTTGCTTGTGTTCCCTCTCTCACTGTGTCTCTCTTAGTCAAATAAATAAAATCTTAAGAAAAAAAAAAAAGAGTAATTATCCTGTCATCAGGTGAGCATGTTTCATAACATTGACTGTTGAAGCTTAAGTTGTTTTTTTGATCATTCAACAAATATTTATTGAGGACCTACTATGCCAGATAACTCTTCTGGGTACGTGGGATAACAAAAGAAAAAAATCTCTTCCCTAATAAGTCATACATTATAGTAGAGGGGTTTGGGGTGGGGAAGGAAATTTTTAAAAAGAAATAGGTAAGTTGTATAGTATATTAGAAGGTGATGAATATTATGAAGATAAAGCTGGAAAGGGCATAGGGAGACCCGGGTGAGGAAAAGCAATTTTAAAATAAGCTAAGTAGTCAGGAGCCTTCACTGAGGCCCTGACATTTGGTCAATGTCCTGAAGGAGGGCAAGGGAGTGAGCATAGGACCCTGCGGGGAAAAGCATTGGCTGTAAGCAAGAAGCAGGCTTATTTAGGGAACAAGAGGAAAGTAAGTATAGCTGGAGTAGAATGGGCAGGAGAGGAGTAGTAGCGGATGAAGTTAGAGAGATGGGGCCTTATAAACTTTCTTAAGAAGCTTGGCTTTAACTCTGAGTAACCATTTTTGGCCTGAATCAGAATGTTTAAAGCAGAGGAATGACATGATCTGCCTTGTTTTTAAAGAATAACTCTGGCTGCTGTTGAGATTAGACTGTCAGGAAGGACGATGATGGAAGCAGAGAGACCAGTTAGGAAACTATTGAGGTGATTCAGGTGAGATGTGGCTGCTCGGACGAAGAAGGTAGCAGTGGAGTTGGTGAAAAGCAGGTGGATACTGGGTATATTTTGAAGGTGGCACCATCAGGATTTGCTCAAGGATTGGATGAGGAGTGAGAGAAAAGGAGAATAAAAATAGCTCCAAAGACTTTGGCATTAACAGCTGGAAGGGTGCAGTTACCATGTATGGAAAATTGAGAAGATCAAAGATGGAAGAGAAATGGAGTGTCCAGTTGGGACATTTTTTTAAGTAGGCAGGGCTTGAACTCACAACCCTCAGATCAAGACCTGAGCTGAGATCAAGAGTCGGATGCTTAACCAACTGAGCCACCCAGGTGCCCCACATGGGACATTTGAAGCTTGAGATATTAGTAGACACCCAAGTGGAGATGTTGAGTAGGCAGTTGGATATGCAAGTCTGGAGTTTATAGATGAAGTATGGGCCAAAGAAATCAATTTCGTAGTTGTCAGCATATAGATGAAAATTAAAGCTATGAAAGAGAGACTGAGAAAAAGCAACCTGAAAGTTAGAAATTAATATCAAAGAGTGTGTGGTATGTTGCAAGCTTAGTGAGGACAGAGCTTCAGGGAATAAAGAATGGTTAGGTGTCAGTCACTGCTGGTGAGTAAAGGAAGATGAGGACTGAGAATTGACCATGGATTTAGCAATGTAGAGGTCATTATTAGTCTTAATGAAAATAAGTCAGTAAATTGATGGGGTGAGAAAGGGGCAATATGTGGAGAAGGAAGTAGGAGTAAAGGGTATTAGTTTTATTGTGTTTAAGGAAGAAAGAAAAACTATTTTTATACTGATGGAAATTGTTCAGTAGAAAAGAAAGAAGTTGATGTTGGGGAGAGAGAGGAGGCATTTCCTAGATCAAGGTCCTTAACTAGGCAAGAAAGTGTGGGAGCTAGTGTGGCAGGAGAGGCAAAGTGTAAAGGTCCAGATGCTAGCGGGCTGGTGGATATGAGGGTGGAAGCTTCTCGAAGTTCTTTTGATTATTTGTTTCCCTAGTACTCAAAGCGAGAATGCGGAAGGAAGAAGAGTTAGAGATTTGAGCAGACAGAGGAGGATCTTTAAAAAGCACTAGCCTAGAGAAGGATGTTCTTAGGTGATTTCTAAAAACAATCTCTTAAGAAAAATAATCTAAAATATTATTATTTTACTTTTTTTTTACGATTTTATTTATTTATTTGACAGAGACATAGAGCATAGATAGGCAGAGCAGCAGGCAGAGGGAGGGGGAGAAGCAGGCTCTCCATGGAGCAGGGAGCCTGACATGGGGCTCGATCCCAGGACCCTGGGATCATGACCTGAGCTGACAGCAGCCGCTTAACCAACTGAGCCACCCAGGCACCCCAAAATATAATTATTTAAATTAAGGATCTCATTTTCCAGTTGAAATAATTGTTTTGACTACTATGTTAATTTTATTAGTATATTTTGATACATGTCAAATCGTTTTCTAAATTATTACTTATATTCTGACTCAAAAATGCACTAAATGATCTTGTATGATGTAGTGTTTGTGCAAAGAGTGGTCATGGTTATTGAATTCAGTATCATCTTACATGTATTTTTATATTGTTCTACCTTTATTTGTTCAGGGCTCTGTGCGACACCCCAGGTGTGGATCCAAATCTTATTTCTAGAGTTTGGGTGTATAATCACTACAGATGGATTATATGGAAGCTGGCAGCTATGGAATTTGCCTTTCCTAAGGAATTTGCTAATAGGTGCCTAAGCCCAGAAAGGGTGCTTCTTCAACTAAAATACAGGCAAGTTCAATGCATTATATTATGTAATCACATATGTGATGAGGTTCAGACTTCTGCGCAAGCTGTGACTTCCCCATCGTAGAGGTACACGAGTCGGTTGTCAGTGACAGTCGCCATCCCACACTGCCGCTGAGTTGTACACAGTAATTCTCTTGTCAATCCTCCAGCCCCCTTAAGAGAAATCACACATTCCTACACCTCTTGCTTCCCTCTTCCCCCACCCCCTTTAACCTCTTGGCATGTGAGAAGAATATGAATTACTAATTTGATCCATTGTTCAGGGATGGACCATGTTTGTATTTGGGGATTTTTAATATTTAATTCATATTTTAATATTATAAAACTTACTATATTGGTAGCTACCAAATTTTAAATTCTCTTCTGTCTCAGCAGTTCTTCAGCAAAAGGATTTAACTTTTATTCTCAATTATTCGGTGACCTTTTTACAATGAAATTCTAGACTCACAATTCCTAAAATGTGCATTTTTCTTTTTATTTTTAGATATGATGTGGAAATTGATAGAAGCAGAAGATCAGCTATAAAAAAGATAATGGAAAGGGATGACACAGCTGCAAAAACACTTGTTCTCTGTATTTCTGAAATAATTTCATCAAGCACAGATATATCTGAAACTTCCAGCGGTAAAACTAGCAGTGTGGGTACCAGAAAAGTGGGCATTGTCGAGCTCACGGATGGATGGTATGCTATTAAGGCCCAGTTTGATCCTCCCCTAGCAGCTCTCGTAAAGAACGGTAGACTGACCATCGGTCAGAAGATCGTTATTCATGGGGCAGAACTGGTGGGCTTTCCTGATGCCTGCACACCGCTCGAAGCCCCAGAATCTCTTATGTTAAAGGTAAATTAAATTAATGCACACTCTTGGTAAAAATCAGTCCCTGATTCAGTTAAATTCTAGGGAGGTTTCATATTTTCAATTTTAAACTTCGGCCTATTAAAGATGCTCCATTTCTTGAAAACATACTAATAGTCTGAGTGTAAGTGGCAAATTTCTCAGACTGTTAAATTTTTTTGTGCTATTTTTGGGAAACCGAGAGAGTGATATTGAGCTAAAATAATGCAGGAGCAAATTTGCACTGGATTTGATTTTCGGTTATGGGTACCTATAGCCCTTGGTGCCATCTTGTTCTCATAGTATTGCTCTGCTTCCACCCTAATTACTCGATTAGACCTTTATTCCAGTATGATTAGAAAATTAGGTTTCAGTGATTCTTAAATATATAATAATAAAATGTACCTTTCATCTCTGTGTAGACTTAAACCTATATAATAGGACTTTGTCATATTTTAATAGTCTACAATATTGATAAGTTACAAATACAATATTGTACAATAGTCTACAATAGTCTACAATATTGATCAATTACAAATTGATCAATTACAATAATTGATACTGAGAAGTTACTAATATTGTACAGTTAGATTCACTTATGAGGTGAAATAATTTACTTCTGTCATATTCTGGATCACTCTACTTCAAGAAGGCATTTAATAAACATTTTTAAGTAAAGAGATACTTTGTCATTAACTCCACATTGTGTTGCTTTTAGTTAAGCTGCAACAGCCTTTTGTTTTATGTTGCTTAGAATATTAAAGTTGTAGTAGCTTTCAATTTTTTGTTTTGCTTTTATCAAATCAGTGCATGTGCATAATTTCAAAACTCATGTAACATAGGCTTATGACCACCCCGCAAAAAAGCAGTCCCTGAAGCCATCCTGCCTGACCTCTGTTCATGCTCCCCAAAGGCAACCACTTTGAATCTCTTTGGCAGTTTCTTTTGCTTATACTGCTATGTCATCTTTTCTCCTTCAGTTTAGACATTAACTGTTAGCTTCCTGCTATGCAAGTTGAGGAGTGAAGTCTGTATTCACTGTTTACATTATAATGATTGAAAAATATTTTTCACAGCACAGCATATAATATACTAATTACATTTTCTTTACAATTTACAGCTTTCCCTGGAGTTAACAACTGTCTTGCTTTTTTTGTTTTGTTTTATTAATTTTCTGTATCCTTATCACCAACTCATTCCCACACAAGAGATACATAAAAATCATCTCAATATGTTAAAATACCTTTGTCAATTCTGTTTCTTTTTCTTGGAGATCTCTTGGACCTCTCCATACTCCTGCCCCATTCTGACATGGTTACCTTCTATGTATGCTGTACAGTTACATTTCTAGAAATTATTTTCACTTCTTTCTGTGTTGGAAGCCCTATTTTCTGGATTTCATATCTATATGGATTTATTCCCTAGCTCTAAAGGCACACAAGCAACCCCCAGAGGCTTTTTAAGAGAGGGAGCTTATAGCTTTTTCTTTGAGCTTATTGTAAGGTGGCTGAATACAGAATTTGAGATGGAAATAATCTCTTCAGAATTTTGAAGACATTTTCTCTATTATCTTTTTACTTCTGGTATAGCTTCTGCTAAATTCAGTGCTATTCTTATTCCCAGTCCTTCATTATATGATCTGTTTCTAAAAAGTTTTGAAGATTGTTTGTCTGCAGTATCCTGAAATTTCCCAGCAAGGTACTTTGGGGTTGGCCTATCTTTTAAAATCATGGCCCTGGGTACACAGTGGCAAACAGTCTATAAACATACGTCCCTCATTGAGTTCTAGGAAATTTTCTTGAAGTAGTTCTTTGATAATTTCTTCCCCCTCCATTTTTTCCTTTTCAATTTTCTTGAACTCCTGATATTTGGGCAGTAGGCTTCTTTGATTGGTCTTCTGATTTTCTCATCTTTTCTCCTATTTTCTATTTTGTTGTCTTTGCTCCCCCTTACTTTCTAGTTCTAATTTTGTAGTCCCTAAAATGAACTCGTGCCTATTGGCATAATTTTCTGGTCTCCGAGGCCCTTATTACTCCCTAAATGTTTCTTTTTTATTACATCCTGTTCTTGTTTCATAGATGCAACATCTTATCATCTGTCTGAAGCTATTGATTAATATTTTGTTTTATTTTAGTTTCTTCTGCTTGCTGCATTTTTTTTTTCCACATAATTTTTTGTTTGTTTGGGTCTCTCAGGTTGGAGACTTCCTTCAACTGATGTTCTTTTCTCTTCCAGAGTGGGGCACTAATGAGTTGATCAGAAGTTCTGTGTGAGGTGGGCTTTTGTCAATTTGTGGAGTGATAAGACAGGACTTGCTTTTGTTAGGAGACCCTCAAATATCAGTGACTGTCTGAGAGCTGAACAGAGTAAGAAAACTAATAGGGAGACTCATGTTTAGCATAAGGATTTTCATTGCATTTTTGTTTTCAGTACAGCATCTCACCCTGCCCATCCCCCCCCTCCAGGGGCCTCTGCCTTGTGTTCCAGAGTCTAGGATGTGTGTGATTCAGCCTCTCCAGAAAGTAATTTGTCCTGGCTTCTTCTTGGTGTGAGGGAAGGACTCCTTGGGATAGGAAATGAAATCTGAGGTCTTAATTATCTTTCCTTCTGTTTTCAGCCACACCTCATGCTCCCTCCTTCAGAGGGACCTGTTGCCTCCAAATTCTGAGGGATTTCCTTAAATTATTTTGTTTCCTAGTGGCTCCATACAAGTTTGCCAGCTGAGTAACGTTGAGCAGGTTATACTTGAGTTTTGTCATTTGTAAAATGGCAATAAGTCTTGGGATTGTTGTAAAGATTAAATGTTAGTAGATGTAAAGCACTTAACACTATCCAGGCACCATAAGAAGTGCTTTAGAAATGTTTGTTATTTTTATTAACTGTAATCATTCTCAGGATGCTTCATTATTTACCAGTTGTCCAATAAACTTTTAGCTTCCAAAATTTTGCTAATGTCTCATCCACTGCCCTTCTTTCCCCAGTTCTCTTTGTCCTTTAGGTCTTTAATCCATCATGTTTAAATTGAAGACTTATTAATTTTCTAATAGTAATATTTACATTAAGACTCTACAACAGCATAAACAATTTTTTGAGAGACTATATTTTGAAAGTGTTTTCACTTTTGTACAGTTTTTCTACATTCTTATGTTCATGAGGCTTTTGAAAATGAGTATGTTTGAATGAATGAAAGAAATGAATGAAAATGTTATGACATCTGAAATAGAATTGAATATATAAACTTATAAATTGATTTGTTCATTAATTTGTCCAGATTTCTGCTAACAGTACTCGTCCTGCTCGCTGGTATGCCAAACTTGGATTCTCTCCTGATCCTAGGCCTTTCCCTCTCCCCTTGTCATCACTTTTCAGTGATGGAGGAAATGTTGGTTGTGTTGATGTAGTTGTTCAAAGAGCATACCCAATACAGGTATGATATATTCTTAAAGCTTACTATGTATTTCTTCCTTTTGGGACAATTAATTTGAATGATCCCTCCCTACCATGTATCTTTGTTTGACACATTTTACAGTGGATGGAGAGGACCCTATCTGGAATATGCGTATTTCGGAATGAACGAGAGGAAGAAAAGGAGGCAACAAAATATGCAGAAGCCCAACAAAAGAAACTAGAAGTCTTATTCAATAAAATTCAAGGGGAATTTGAAAAGCACGACGGTAAATGAGTTGTATATTACAAGTTCTTTTTAATATGAGAATAAGTGTTTTTTTATAAGATGTTTAGAGGCTTCTGATTTAACCTCTGTAATTGAGTGAATTTCTTTGTTTTGAATAACAGACTTCTCTTTCCTAATTCTGTATCTGAATTACATAGGTATACAGATAAGCACTGAAGTGACCCCAAATTATCACCTCTTTATTCAACACACTGAACTTTTAGATACTTGTGATTGTCTTAGACAATGAAACATTACATAACCACAGCACTTTTCAGAAGTCTTAAGTAAACTTCCTCTTAAGCTTCAGTACTAAAGTGTTTATAGTATCCTTTTTTGGTATTAGAGAAAGATCAGCAGCAAGGGAAAAAACTGCCAAATTATTTTCCCCTAGACAAGTATACAGTATGATGTCACTTTACATAAGGAATGTAACTAAATCAAACTCATAAAAAAATAGAGTAAAATGGTGGTTATCAGTGGATGAGGGGTGGGAGGATAAAACTGATGGTGTTTAAGGGTAAAACAACAACAAGCAAATAAGCTGTAGTGATCCAATGCACAGTATAATGAATATAGACAATATTGTACTAATGTGATAAATATCAATACAGTGGCAATCATATTAAGTATATAAATGTATCAAAGTAACACATTGGACACCGTAAATTTACACAGTGTTACATGTCAAATATATTCAATAAAAAGGAAGGATAAGCACTCAAAAATTATTTTCCCCAAGCCCTGTATCATTTTCTTTCTTCAATATCCTTACCTACTTTATATATAACTTCTGCATTTTTGTTGTTGTAGTTGTTGATTTATATGTTATTACAACTGGAGCTAGATCTTGTTTTCCCTGTGGCAGCAATTTTAATAATAAAAAAATCACAGTATTTTTAGCATAAAGGACATGACATTTATGTTTGTTATTTGCTGAAAATTTTATGTTCTGCGTTTCTTCATGATTTTCAACTTCCTGTTCTATATAAATCTGCAGAAAAATTGGACTCTCAATATTCGATTCACCAGCTCATGCTATTTTCATGATTAAGTAAATCATGAAAATCATTTACTTAATTTACAAGTTACTCTAAGTAAGCTGTCTTTGTGACAATTTTTTAAACCATGAGTGAGTACACTAGTTTGAAATTTTCCTAGAAAACTTTTAGCAGATAAATTGTGTTTTGCCTTTTAGCCTCCCTTCTTTGGGTACTTTTTGCTTTTTCTCTAGCTTTCAGTGTTCTTAAATTTGTGGTTTGGCTAATTAATGATGCTTTTTTTCCTAGAAAATATAACAAAACGATGTATACCATCATGTGCATTAACAAGACAGCAAGTCTGTGCTCTGCAAGATGGTGCAGAGCTTTATGAAGCAGTGACGAATGCACCAGACCCGAGTTATCTGGAGGTGAGAGAGTAAGAGGGCATCCAGTGGGTCTTAATCTTCCTCCTTTATGGTGGGAAGCTCTAGTCCATTTTCTGGCCATTAAGGCAAGTGCTGTGTTGAAAGGGTGTGTTTCTCAGAGGATGTATACATTTCTGGGGTCCTCAGGGATGGGCCAGACCAGTGCAGTACATTTGCAGTTCTATACCAAATGGAGGATAGAAGAATTAAATAATTTTATATATTAGATAAATGTGGTTTAAAATACAGGCAAAACTTGTTTACATTTGAGGTAAAACAAGTATCTTCAAAGCATTGTCTCAGTTTCCATATGCTCACTTCTTTCTCAGATCCTACCTAGAGTTTATTTCCTAATCTTCTACCTTAAGAGTATTTTGGTGGAAAAGTGTCAGAAGCGCTAAACTGTGTTAGAATTATGACTATGCCATTTATTAGCCAATTGGGCATAAAATAGCTATAAAATGGGCATAAAATCAGTTGTTTCAGGATCAAATTAGATAATGTATATAAAAGTGTACTATTATAAAGTTCCACATCCATGTTAGTTACTAATACTGGAACATCATTTTATATGTTAAGCTATCTCCTGAATTTTTAGACACCTGGATATCCAGTTAATGCAAATTCTAGGATTAATTAGCTACATAGGAAGGAGAGGGAATTTGAGGAAAATTATTGTTTGTTTATTGATTAATCTCATTTATTTGATGACAGTAAATCTAGTATATAGCCTTAACTTTCTTAACTAGTGGGACTACAAAATAGACAAAACTCCCTTAAGAGAGTAAGCACTGCTTTTCTGAATAGAATTGCTCATATTCCCAAATGTGACAACTCAGATTCTGCCTGTGAGGAGTGAGTCTGGGTTTAAACCCTGTGAGTATACTTGCTGAAAGTCTGTCAGTTAAGGCTTTATTATGCTTTCCTGAAAAATGATTTGCCTCTTACTGAAGCTATGCTTTCTATGAGTCATCATGAAAATAGTTTTAATTTCATCACAAAATTTAACAAAATATTATTTAGTCTTGTTTCCTTTTATGGAATTTATTTAAAGGAGAAAATAAGGGGGGCAGAATGAGAGTTGGAAGACTTAAGTTGTAGCCCTGGGCCTGCCACTCTGTAGTTGGACAGATGATTTCTCTCTTGGGCCTCCCCACCACCTCTGTCAAAGGAAAGCCTGTGAGGGGCTTCTCACTAGGTCCTGAGAGTACATGATTCTAGAGATTTCACTTAGATACAGTTTTCATTGCAATTCTTGGAGGGAAAAATAGCCATCCATTTCTAAAAGACCCTGCCCAAAGGGTTTGTTTTCAGTGACTATGTTGAATGTTGGGGGACTTTGTGTTTAAACTAAACATTATCTGCATATTTAGAAAGACCTGTTCAGGGTACACAGATCCCATAGTTTCCCTTCCCAGTATGGATTAGGTTATTAAGATGTGTGAGGCAGCTGCAGTCTAGTGCAATGTGAGTCAGGATTCCATTTCATCTTTTATTTGATTTTTTTGTTTGTTTATTCATTCATTTTTGTTGTACTGGGTGAGAGTCCCAAGAGATACAGACAGCAGTTTGCTAAAATGAGCAGGAGAGAAGTGAGGAGGCAGAGATAAGTGCTTGTAGCATGCGTCTGTTTTCAACACTATCTGCTGTTCCAGAGAGTTAATAAAATTATACTACCTCAGGTTAAGAATGAGAGCTCTTGAACTACCTCCACATACGCCCCTGCAACTTATTTATTCTCTCTGTACCTCAGTTTCATTTTCTACAACATGCAAACAATACTAGTGCCCACCCCATTGGGTTATTGTAAGGACTAAATGAATTAATACATTTACCACACACAGATCCAATCCTCAGATACAGGGAGCACTCAAATGTCAGCCATTTATAATGTTGGTGGTTATGATTATTAGAGTACATTTATAAGTAGGGGGTTGTCTTGGCCCTCGGGAAATTTGTCACAAAGATAAGTGAACAGTTTAAGGCACCTGAAAATACTTGTTATGTGATGAGCTGAGTCTCAAATTTTGTATTGTCATATTGTTAAAGTGAACTCGAATTCTGTTGTATTTTATCCCCATTTAAAGAGATGCATTTACAATGGATGAGGGGTTTTTTTGTTTGCTTTTTATTCTAATATCATTTGCCTTAATATATTAAATGATCATAGGGTTACTTTAGTGAAGAGCAGTTAAGAGCCTTGAATAATCACAGACAGATGTTGAATGATAAGAAGCAAGCACAGATCCAGTTGGAATTCAGGAAGGCTATGGAATCTGCTGAGCAAGGAGAACAAATTTTATCAAGGAATGTTACAACCGTGTGGAAGTTGCGTATCATAAGCTATGGGAAAAAAGAAAAAGATTCAGGTCAGTATGTAAATTTTACAAGTTAAAGTACTACATTAATAAAATGAGATCAAATGCTAGATAAAGTATAAAGTGAACTTGTATCAGAGGAGTAAAAATGGGCTACCACTGCCCTCAAAACAATGCTATAATCCTTAGATCTTTGTTGTTTCGGTATTTGTTTTACAAGAATTGTAATGCTTATCAGTTCTTCCATTATATCTTTCTCCTCTTTATCTAGTTACACTGAGTATCTGGCGTCCATCATCAGATTTATATTCCCTGTTAACAGAAGGAAAGAGATACAGAATCTATCATCTTGCAACATCACAATCTAAAAGTAAATCTGAAAAAGCTAACATACAGCTAACAGCAACAAAGAAAACCCAGTATCAACAACTACCGGTACAAACTTTTCATTATGGTTTTTTAATTTTGATGAATGCATATTAGTTTATAGAATCTACATACACTGATTTTTTTTTTCCTCGTAGGCTTCAGATGAAATCCTATTCCAAGTTTATCAGCCGAGGGAGCCCCTTTACTTCAGCAAAGTATTGGATCCAGACTTCCAACCACCTTGTTCTGAGGTGGACCTAATAGGATTTGTAGTTTCTGTTGTGAAAAAAATAGGTAATACACAGTGTGTTTTTAATTGTAACATCTTATGGATGCTTTTGAAAAATAATATTTTTTAAAATTTGTCTTCCCTTAAGATTAATTGGAGTTAATAAATCAGCAAATTTGGTGACTAGTGATTTGAAAGTAAGCCTGTTTTAACCTTAATTCTTAATGAAAAGCAATTCTGCATTATTACAGGGTAAGAACTTACATCCCATTCTGTGCTATTTAATTTTAAAGAAATTGCTAGAAATGTTTTGTAGCATTTGAATGATTACTAGACAAATAATTATAATCTGCCTCTGCAGTTTATTGAACATTCAAGCCTCCATCTCCAGCTTCTCGGCAGTATCCCTCATTATCTGGACTAATGTCCCTTGTTCTAAAACCTACTTTGTTTAGTGTGGCTCCTCCTACTTTTTGTGGTTAGTTCTTGTTTGTATGGTACATCTTTTCCCCACTCTTGTTTTTAACCTACCAGCATCTTTAAATTGGTTTTCTGACAACACGGTTGGATCTTGTTTTCTTATGCAGTTTGAGGGCCTGTCTTTTAACGGGTTTGTTTAATCTGATCAGCTTTAATGTGATGATTGATATGGTTGGATTAAAATCCACCACCTTGCTAGCTATTTTCCCCTTGTCCCATTAGTTCCTGGTGTTGGCAGGCTATTCTCTGTGATGTTAATGCACATTTTATAGCAGCCATTGTTTCAGACTCTCACTTCAAGAATGCTTGCATAGCAGAAAATCTTGGAAGGATGGAGATCCTGTCTGCCTCCAACACAGAGAGCAGATTTGTTTCCCAACCAGGCAATCCGATCCCTTTTTCTATGAGTTTGGTTTTTTTTGTTTATTTTTGTTGTTGTTATTGTTGTTTAAATTCCACATGTAAGCGAGATTCTGACTGTATTTTGAAGGAGGCAGACAGTGTAGGTAGGGTAAGGAGAGGAGTCAAGGAGTTAATGCCAAGGTGTTTGGTTTGAGCACCTGGGAAAAGAGTTGCCATTTACTGAGAGGGGAAGAGTGCAAGAAAAACAGGGTATGTGTTGAGGGTCAGGAGCTCAGTTTGGTCAGTTAAGTTTTAGCACTTAGTATAAACAGAGATTTCTGCTTGACAGTTGGATATACAGGAGTCTGATCGGGGGAGTGGTCTGGGCTATGACATAAAGATAAATTAGGACGTCATCATCATACAGGTGATGTTTAAAGCTGTGAGACCGGCCAAGGTCACTGGATGCGGGAGTAGCTGGAGAAGCAGCTCGGGCACGCTGGTGCTTAGAGTCAGGGAGATGTAAAGGACTCGGTGGAAGAAACAGGACGAGCCACTGAAAGATGGCAGAAGTACTTAGGACAGTGGAGCTGCACTGAAAGTGCAGAGGGAAGAAGAATCCCGGAGAGGTGAGAGTGATTCAGTCTCAGATGGTATTTGATAGCCGAGACAGCGAGGTGAGGGCCAGGAAGGGACTGTTGGCTTCAGCACCAGGGAGGACGCTGGACGCATGGAGAGGCATGCATATTAGGTTATAGAATGCAGCCATTTCAAGAAGATCATGCTTTAAGCAAAGAAGGGAAATGGAGCACTCACAAGGAAGAGAGTTGGGATCAAGAGAATGTTTTTTCTGATGAAAAAACCAATAGCAGCCTGATGAGATGGTGTATACTGATGAGAAAGGCCCAGTGAGGAGGGTGAATGCTTTCTGGTGGGGGGGGGGTGGTAGCAGCAGCCTGCAAGGAGCAGGGGAGTCACCTACGCCAGCCTGACTGCCAGGAGCACAAGAGGTCTGCAGGGGCAGCAGTGCCATCCGAGGAGAGCCAGCAAGCTGGTAAGGACAGCAGTTACAGGAGCGGTTGAGCGGAGTGGGGATTTGTCCAGGGAAGGCGCTCCAGCAGACAGGGAGAGGTAGGAGATGGTGTGAAAGGAGTCAGTGTGCAGAGCTTTCTGGAGACAGCCCAGGGAATACAGCAGGACCTGGGAGCTGGCTGCTTGTCAGACTGACCTGAAACCACTTCTGATGGCCCCGGGCAGGACAGATAGTGGTGAGGAGGTGAGGTGTGTGCCGAGGAAAAGGCGGGTCTTGACTTTCTGCCATATCCCAAATCATTGTCTTCCCCTCTTAGTTATCACGTGATGGCTGAGTACTTGAGTTTCTTTCCACTGTATGTTGTGTATCCCTGGAAGATACTGTCTCTGTTCTACATTGTCTTCCCCAGTTGAGTGAGTAACCCTGTGTATTAATTTGCTATGCTGCCGTAACAAAGTGCTGCAAACGGGTTGCTTGAACAACCAAAATGTATTGTCTCACAGTTCTGGAGAGCAGAAGCCCAAAATCAGGGTGTTGGCCGACTTGATTCCTTCTGAGGCTGTGAGGGAGAATCTGTTTAGTGCCTTGCTCCTAGCTTCCGATGGTTTGCTGGCATTCTTTGGTGTTCCTTGGCTTATAGGTGCATCACCCCGATCTCTGCCTTCATCTTCACATGGCGTTCTCCCCATGTACGTGTCTGTGTCCAAATTTCCCTTTTATAAGGACATTGGGTCGGACCCACCGTAATGACTTCATCTTAACTTGCTTACATCTGCAAAGACTTTGTTACCAAATAAGGCCACATTCACAGGTACTGAGGGTTAGGACTTGAGCATCTTGGGTGGGGCACAGTTCAACCCACTAACACCCTGAAACATTCACTTCTGTCAGTCAGTCCTGGTCACCTGCTTCCCTTGCGGCCATTTTCATTATTTCTGATCAGAAGAGGAAGAAGGCAAGGAGACGCAGGCCGTTTGCGTTCCTTTAGGTTTAAGGGTAATAACATTCTCAAGCTACATGTCATTTCACCAGTTTGGGGAAAGGAATTAGAAGCTGAGCCTTTCTGTGCCTGGCCTTATCCACAATCTTGTTTCTTTCCTTCATCACTAATTTTTAAATTTTATATCAGGGTATCCCTCATTTGTGTTTTTGGTGAACATTTCTTTCTGTTTTTATTTAGTTTGATGTTAACTGTTAGAGGAAGAAAATTCTGTTACAGAAAGCTTCAAAGTGCCACCTGAAGCCTGAAGTACTAGTTACCTAACACCCAAATCTGATCATGATGTCTCCTGGTTTAAAATCCTCAGTGGCTCCTATCCCTTAGAAAACGAAACCCACACTCCTTCATATACCTGAAAAACTCACCTGCAGCCTGCCTTATGCCACCACCCCACACACCTCAGCTCAACTGTTGTGACTTCGCGTTCCTGACCCACTATGTGGAACATTTAGTACTTCCTACCTTTAAATATGTGTTCACTTTGCTTACAGTGCCCTTTGTCCTCCCTTCGTGAAGAATGGAAGAAAGGCTGTCATGCCTTAGCCAGCTTACAGGCCCCCCCCACTCCCAGCCAGATGCCTGTGCCAGGGTCGGAGCTTCCCTGCTCAGCTGCCGTGGCGTGTCATGGCTGGGTCGGCACCCGTCACGTGCATCACATGGCCCAGGGGCCTGTCCCCACATTCCTGACCCTCCTCCCCACCCATGATACTGTGATCTCTTCAAGGACAGGGACTCTGTTTTAGTTCCTTTCTGTCCCCACTTCTAACAAAGTGGGGCAGGGCAGGGTGGGGGAGCAGGTAATTATTGAGAACTTCATAAAGTCCTCATAGTAACACTGTTCATTTGCTGTTATTCCACTTTACAGATGGGGAGACTGGAGCTCAGAGAGGTTAAATAACCTGCCCAAGGTCACAGTTATGTAAAGGATTGGAACCCATACTTTCAGGCTCTAATGTTTATGTGTTCTTTCTTAACACTTCCCGCTGACAAAACCAGACCCAACCCAACCATTTGAGAATTGGACTTAAAATAGGGACTTCTAGCATTCAGTCTGTTTTGTTACTACATTACAAAAACTGGTATAAAGTGAATTACTTAAATGAGACCACTTCTTAGGTCAGTTTCCCTGGGAAACCCTCAGATTTCCTGGAAAGCGCCCCCCAGAACAGCACCTGTGTGTCCCGTGGGGACTCTGCAGCGAGCATGGCCCTCAGGGTCATGCCGGCTTGAGGCTAGGGGCCAGTCACTGGACACATGCTTCCTCCAGAGAGCGGGCCCTACAGTGGAGGGCGAGCCTGGGAGAGGGAGCTCAGGTGGCAGCGGGCCATAACCAGTGCTCCCTGAAAGCACACGCTGGACCTGAAGATGGAGGGCTCTGCACCCACACAACATCGCTGGCCGGAGAATTCGTGAACGGAGGTTTAGAAACTGCTAAATGGGTGCTTTATCCTTTCAGTGAAATTTTCTAAAAAGAATTTAAAAGGTACAGCGAATTATGCGTAAGTTCAGAGCAGCCCCAGACTATAAACCAACAAAATAATTTTCTTCTTATCCTTTTATTTTCATGATTTTTTTAGTGCCAACATTCTAAAAGTGTTACTTTTAAAAAATTCTTCCAATTGTTACCATTTGTACAAGATGCATGGTAATTAGAGAAATAAGTAAAGTTTCTGTTTTTTTTTTTTTTTTTCAACGTATACGATTTAGCTATGAAACCTCTAGGAAAAAATGAAGAGAGGAAACTATCCTGGAAGCTGATTTTTATATTTTGCATTTTCTAAATGTTTTTCAGTAAACGTGTATTACTTTCATAATTGGGGGAAAACAGAGTTTATTTTTTCATTACTTTAGAGAACAAGTGGGAGGGGGAGAGGCAGAGAGAGAAGGAAAGAGAGAATCTTAAGCAGGTTCCATGCTCAGCATGGAGCCCAATGTGGGGCTCAGTCTCACGACATTGAGATCATGACCTGGGCTGAAATCAAGAGTCAGATGCTTAACCGACTGTGCCACCCAGACGCCCTGAAAAACATAGTTTAAAGAAGGGCATTTGATAGAAGGGCTATAATCAAGTTTTGAATATAATTAGAGGCAAATTCCAAAATTAGAAAAATCGAACATGCTTGGGAAATATAATTTCTCTAAAAGCAATTTTTAATATTTAAGATTAAAATCCATTAAATAAATCTACTTATAAAATTGAAAGAAATAAAAGGAATTACCATCATTTGCAATAGAATAAACAAATCATTATCTGAGAATGGAATCCATTCCTGTCATTTATAAAGGGAAATGTAATTCTTACAGAGACAAGGAATTCTAAATAGTAGGATTGAATGGTTAGTGCCTTTGTCCTGTCCTGGTTTATCCAGTGGTCCCCTCCCATTTTTGGCATTGAAATTTTTTTACTTTTTTTTTTTTTTAATAATTTCAGACCTTCAGAAAAGTTGCAAAAATAATACAGACTTTCCAAATATCTCTCACCCAGCTTCCCCTAATGTAAGCATCCTACATGACCATGGTACCATGATCAGAATCAGGAAGTTCACACTGGCACAATATTATTACCTACAGTATAGAATGTAATTGAATTAGAAGTTTGTCATGCTATTTTCCTTTTTTTATTCCGGGATCCCACTTTCATTCCATCATCATTTCTCCTTATTCTCCTCCAGTCTTTGATAATTCCTCAGTCTTCTCTTGTTTTTCATGATCTTGACTCTTGAATAGACTGATCAATTATTTAGTAGCATTTCCCTCCATTTGGGTTTGCTGTTTTCTCATGACTGGAATAAGGTTATACATGTTTGGCAAAATTACCACAGAAACAGTGTTGTGCCTGTCCTTCTCTCGTATCAAGGGGTTAATGAAGTTGATGTTGCTTATTACTGAGAGTGGCAACCTTAATCATTTGGTTAAGGTGGTGCCACCTTAACCTTGGAGCAGATTCTTTGAGACTGTGCAAGTCCTATTTCACCTCAGACTTTCACCAATTAATTTTAGCATCCATCAGCTGATTTTGTTTGCAACAGTTTTTATTGTAGTATTTGCCTAATGATTTCCTTTTTTCTTTTCCATTTATTGGAATTCATTGGAATTCCACTGTAAGAGCTGCCTCTTTTCCCCAAATTGACTTCCTAATTGATTTATATTGATTTATAGTATGGACTAATGAATATGTATTTTATTCTGTGGGTTAAAATTCAATACCTGCATTATTTTGTTTTGCTCCAATTGTTTCAGTTTAGGCCATTAGGAAATTTTTCAGGTTGACTCCTGTAATTTTTTGAGCACCTCTTTACTGTTTGGCATCAACGAGATGTTCCAGGTTCATGTTGTATGTTCCTTGCCCCAGTGAAGTTGAATCAACTACTTCTCCAAGGAACCCTGGATTTTTTTTTTTTTTTTTTTTTTGAGAAATTGGTGTTTACAGCCAACATCTGCTTGCTAGACTATGTACTCATTACTTCAGAGGTACCATTGCTTCTAGGCCCTTTTAGATAGAAAAGCCAGGAAATATGTTTGTGTTCCATTTTGAATTTCCTATCTGGTTGGGTTTATTTGTTTGTGGGCTATGTGAAGGGTGTGTGAAATACTGCGTTCTAAGAGTCAGCTGCACAAAGACATACTCCAAGAAGTGTCAGTCTCTCTCATCCCTTCTACCCTAGTGCTGTTCCTCCCCTTCTGTCTACCCACATCCTATCTCTGTAGTTTCTGGTTTATCCTTCCTGTGTTTGTTCTCTACAGGTGGAAAGATACATGTATATATTTTCTTATAGCAACATCTTTCTTATATGAAGGGTAACAAATTTTAGTCTTTTTTTGGTGTGCTTTTCTCTTTTCACTTAACAGTGAATAGAGAGCTTTCTCTTTTTTTTTTAAATTCCTATGTATTCTGTTCTTTTTGGTGCAGTTGTAAATGGGATTTTCTTAATTTCTTTTTCTGCTATTTCATTATTAGTACATAGAAACGCAACAGATTTCAGTGTATTAATTTTGAATCCTGCAACTTGACTGAATTCATTTATCAGTTCTCATGGTTCTTTGACGGAGTCTTTATGGTTTTCTATATAGTATCATGTCATCTGCAAATAGTGGAAGTTTTACTTCTTCCTGACCAATTTAGATGTCTTTTCTCTCTCTTTTTTTTGGTCTGATTGCTGCAGCTAGGACTTCCAGTACTGTGTTGAATAAAAAGTGGTGAAAGTGGGCGTCCTTGTCTTGTTCCTGACCTTAGGGTCTCACTAGTGAGTATGATGTTAGCTATGTGTTTTTCATATGTGGCCTTTATTGTATGTTCCCTCTAACCCTACTTTGTTGAGGATTTTTATCATGAATGTATGCTGTACTTTGTCAGATCCTTTTTCTGCATCTATTGAGACAATCATATGGTTTTTATCCTTTCTTTTATTGATGTAATGTATCACGATGATTGATCTGTGAATACCGAAACACCCTTGCATCCCAGAAATAAATCCCACTTGATCGTGGTGAATGTTTGTTTGTTTGTTTTTTAATGTATTGTTGGATTTGGTTTCCTAATATTTTGCTGAGTATTTTTACATCTGTGTCCATCAGGGTAATGCTGTCCTCATAGAATGAATTTGGATGTTCTCCTTCCTTTTCTATTTTTTTGGAATAGTGTGAGAAGAGGTAGTCATTCTTATTTAAATGTTGATAGAACTCACCTGTGAAACCATTTGGTCCTGGACTTTTGTTTATTGGGAATTTTTTAATTACTGATTCAATTTCATTCCTGGTAATCAGTCTGTTCAAATTTTCTGTTTCTTCCTGATTTAGTTTTAGAAGGTTAACATATTTCAGGGATGCCTGGGTGGCTCAGTCCATTGAGCGTCTGCCTTTGACTCAGGCCATGACCTCAGGATCCTGGGATTGAGCCCCATGTTGGGCTCCCTGCTTGGCGGGGAGCCTGCTTCTCCCTGTCCCCACTGCTTGTGCGCTCTACTCTCCTCTCTCTCTCTCAAATAAATAAAATCTTTAAAAAAAAAAAAAAAAGGTTACATGTTTCTAAGAATTTATGCATTCTAGGTTGTCTAATTTGTTGGCATATAATTCTTCATAATGTTCTCTTCTAATCCTTTGTATTTCTGTGCTGTCAGTTATTATTTCTCCTCCATTTGTGATTTTGTTTTAGTCCTTTCTCTCTCTCTCTCTCTTTTTTTTTTTTTTTTTTGATGAGTCTGGCTTTAATCTGGTTTATCAATTTTGTTTATCTTTTCAAAGATCTAGCTTTTGGTTTCATTGATTTTTTTTTTTAGTCTCATTTATTTCTGCTTTAATCTTTATAATTTCTTTCTTTCTACTGGTTTTGGGTTTTGTTTGTTCTCTTTATATTTTCTTTAGGTGTAAAGGTTATTAGGGATTTTTCTTGTTTCTTGAAGTAGGCCTGTATTGCTGTAAACCTCCCTCTTTAGAACAGCTGTTGCTTCATCCCAAAGATTTTGGACCATTGTGTTTTCAGGGCATTTCCTCATTCTTTCATACAGCTGCATAGTACAGCATTGTCCGAATGTGCCATACTACTCTTCTGTAATATAGGCTGCTTTAAATCGTTTATAATTACCTACAAACAGTGCTTCAGTGAATAAGCTCGTACACAGTATTTTCTTGATCCTTGTTCATATGTATCTCACTATTATTGGAAGTACATCTTCAGAATAGAGTACTAGAAGTGGAGTTGCTGAGTGGAAAGGTAAACGTGGATCACTTTGCTAGGTTCTACCAATTTTTTTCTCCAGAGGATTGCACAAATTTGTATTCCCACCAGCAGTGTATACCTGCTTCCCCATGGCCTCAGTAATAGAATATGTTGTCATACTGGCATTAAAATTTTAGCACGATAAGCAACAGGCTATTTTGGAAATCCTGAGCTTTCTCTAAATTTAGTTGTTTTGATCTGTTTTTATCATTAGCATACCAAAACAAATGGGCATATTAGAAGTTCCTTGCATTTTTTAAATTTACCTAACATATATAATGAAGTGGGGCGTTTTTTGTTTTGTTTCTTTAGGTCTTGCTCCTTTGGTCTATTTGTCAGATGAATGCCATAATTTATTGGCAATAAAGTTTTGGGCCGACCTTAACGAGGACATTATTAAACCTCACACATTAATTGCTGCAAGCAACCTCCAGTGGCGACCAGAAGCCAAATCAGGAATTCCTACTTTATTTGCTGGAGATTTTTCCAGGTTTTCTGCCAGTCCAAAGGAGGGCCATTTTCAACAGCTATTCCACAAAATGAAAAACACTATCGAGGTAAAATTACTTTGTGCATTACCACGCATTTTGGTATTTTCCTATTTTGATGGTCAAATATTAAGGAAATATGGTGGCTTCTATGAAAATTGGGTAGTTGAGATACGATGTAATGAGGTTTCATCCTGTATAAATTGCTCACAAGCCTGAGGAGATGGGAGGACAACAGCTGGGAGATGATGATTTGGAGCGGACCGAGTGAGGGGAACCTGTGAGGAGGACGGTCAGAGCTACAGATCATGTGACCAACAAGAATTACAGGAACTGCCCATGGTTCAGAGCAGTTGGTAGTGTAGTTAGTTAGTAACATGCAGATTCCAAATTTACATTTTAAACTCCATATCTAGTATTTTATAGTTTATATCTGTCTTTGATCTGAAATATTCCCAAATAGGAGAACACTGAAATTTATTTTCCCTGGATAATGTATGCATTTTATCCTTAAATCTATATAAACAGCAAGTAATAATATTAGCTAAAGTTTAGAGTACTTACTGTGTGTCAGGCCTTGTTCCAACCCTGTCGCATTTAATTCTATCACCAACCCTATGAGGTATGGAGCTTTTTTCCATTTTACTGATGAAAAACAGGTTAAGGCACACAACCAAGTTGTTAGAAGCAGGATTCATACTTAAGCCATCTGAATGTGTAGCCTTTGCAGTGCTGCCTTCCAATAAAATTTTGGATTTTATAAATTGCTGACTAGTAAAGAATCTTCAAGATAACCCTCTTTAATATTTGAAATGTGTGTTATTCAAAATATATATAAATAAAATTATGTTTTAAAAGCATTAGAGTAGCCAGCTATGTGAAGGAGTTTGTGTAATATTTTACCTAAAGACTCAGTACACATAGTGAAGAATAACACCCTGATTTATCTGGTTCCTAAATTGGAGGGTGAGGGGGGTGCATTCATTATTTGACTCCCATACAGAGTACATCCAGGTTTTCTCTGAGACTGTTTAAGAGTACTTCAGAGACAACTGACTGTCATTTACATAGCATTTTTACGTCTTACAAAATACTCTCATCAATTAGGTTAAATCCTATAAAATTGCTGGTATTTGACCAATTGAAATTTCTGAAACAACAGTTTTATGTGGTTTAGCCTATACATTGTTTCAGTTAATTCTTGGAACAGACATGAGGTGATTCTCTCATTTTACTACTAACCTAAGGCATACTCTATAGATGTTAGATGATTTACAGCTATCAGGTAGGAAATAGAGCTGGACCTAGAGACCGTCTTCCAGCTACGAATCCAGTATACATGTGAAACCTTGCTTATTAAACTGGATGATTGGAAAGATCTCTCCCATCTCTTTCCTTCCCTGACATACAGATTCCCTCTCTCCCTCCAACCACTGTGTTGGCTTTGCATTTTTACACTGGCAGATTGCTTGACAATTGCTGTCAAATTTGGGGTGTGTCATTCTTTTCCTTCTGGTCTGAACCTTTTATTTCTGGTTTTAAAAGTAACATTTTCTGAAAACATGAATATGTGCCTTTTCATTTTACAAAACAGCTTTTCCCGTTTATTTTCTTAGAATATTGGTATGTTTTGCAATGATGCAGAAAACAAACTTATGCATATACTTAATGCAAATGCTCCCAAGTTGTCCACCCCGAATAAAGACTGTGCTTCAGGGCCACACACTGCTCAAACAGTCCTTGGCATGGGAAATAAATTTCTGGTAAGTTAATGTAAATTTAAGGAATTTTGTAAATATTATAAATGAAGGCAATAATATATTTTGGTGCATACCTAGTAAACATGGTAAAATGTAATTAAACTTACCTAGAAAGTATGGTTAATTGTTATCTGGCTCCTGTAAGTCTAGGTTATCTAGAAATTCTATCTTGTTTATCAAAGCCAGAATGTAACGTTCTTTGGGGGCAAATTTTACAAACAGGTGCTTTCATTTTTAGCTTTGCAAGTACATGTGATGGAAAATACTTTGCTTGTGTCCTTTTGCTCGGAGGACTAGTCTATACAGTTAGGGTTGTTTCTAAGCTCAGTTTGATTTAACTCTTTAAATCACAATACATGTACATCAAGCCATAAGGTCTGTAATACTGGCTGATGACTAATTTTTAAGTAGCTAACAGTTGCTAGGTGTATCTGTATTAACTCAATCTTCACAATGATCCATGGGATGGAAATTATCTCCATTTTACAAATGAGGAAACTATGTCCTAGAGAGGCTGAACAATTGCCTAAAGTCACAAAACTAGAAAAGTATACCTACTAGAACCCAGTCAGTCTGTGCTCTTAAAATGGTTTAAAAATGCTTATCTTTGTTTAAACTGTTAATGAAAAAGAAAAGATTAGTGCATAAGTTAGGTCCCCCTACCTCCTTTTTTGTCTTTTAGTACAATTAGTCTTCATTCTTCTTTCTTTTCCTGTCATTTTTATATCCTTTTATGCAAAACTATTTCCTTCTGGAATGAGCACAATCTTATCAAGGTCTCTTGGAACCATCTGACCTATGAGTCATGAGGGGAGTGACAATGTGTGTGGTATTTGTGTGCTTAAATATTTCTAATGAGGGGTGCATGCGTGGCTCAGTCAGTTAAGTGTCCGACTCTGGTTTCAGCTCAGGTCATGATCTCAGGGTTGGGATCGAGCCCTGCATCGGGCTCCACACTCTGGGGAGGCTGTCTGCTTGAGATTCTCTCTCTCCGTTTCCCTCTGCCCCTCCCCCCCTTCTCTCTCTCTCTAAAATAAATAAATGAATCTTTAAAAAAATAATTCTAATGAAAAGCTAACTTGGTGATGTTTTATATATTAGTGCATAATTATCTAGGCTGCTTTTTGTCTTTTTATCAGATGTCTTCTCCCAGTAGTGAGATGAATTACCAGAGTCCTTCATCACTTTGTAAGCCAAAAGAGAAGTTTGTTCCCACACCTGGATCAGCCCAAATGCTTTCAAAGTCTTATTGTAAAGGGGAGAAAGAGATGGATGACCCAAAAAGCTGCAAGAAGAGAAAAGCTTTGGATTTTTTGAGTAGACTGCCTTTACCTCCACCTGTCAGTCCCATTTGTACATTTGTTTCTCCAGCTGCACAGAAGGCCTTTCAGCCACCACGGGCTTGCGGCACCAAATACGAAACACCTATAAAGAAGAAAGAGTTGAATTCTCCTCAGATGACTCCACTTAAATTTAGTGACCTTTCCCTTTTGGAAAGTGATTCAATAGCAGACGAAGAACTCGCATTGATAAACACTCAAGCCCTTTTGTCAGGTCCGGCAGGAGAAAATCAACTTATGTCTCTCAGTGACTCCCCTAGGACTGCTCCCGAGAGCTCAAAGGATTTTCTGAGGCAGAAAAGGCATTCTGCTGCATCTGGGGTCACAGGATGCGGGAGCCCCCAGGCCCGCACCGAAGAGCGGGAGACCAATGTGCAGGACGCAAGTACAGTGAAAAGGGCATCTATGAGACTGCAAAGGCGACAAAAACAAAAATGACAATAAATCAGTTACTGACTCAGCCTTTCCAATTTGTAGAAAATGCAGCTTCAGCCTATCAGGATTTGCATCAAGTACATCAGGATTTGCATGAGAAAAAAAGGACACAGTCCCAAATCTCCCTGTGTGCTTGTCTATCTCAGGCATGCGCCTGGCCTGTCCTGATATACTTTAATCTCAGTTACATGTCCGAAAATTGACTGTATATTTATTTACTAACCAATCAAGAAAAAAAATCTTTAAATCTTTATCACTGGATTTGATCACTGGATTTGATCAGGTGTATTTTACAAAGTAAACATACCTTTCTCTTTAAATTGTGTCCTTAATTAAGTGAAACTAGGTTTCTAAGTACAGTTATTTTGACTCCTGTAATTCCTTTTAGTTTAGTTCCTACTTTAGGTGATTTGGTTTGGTTTGGTTTGGTTTTTTCAGAGGTAACCCACTATGAACCACCTTTCCTTAACGAATGTTGGTTCTCTTATAGTTCTATCCTGATCAAAAGTCAGAGGGAGTAAGAAACAACAGTGGTGTTTTCCTTAGACCAATTCTTCAACCTTAAGTCAGCATAACTGCAAGAAAAACAGAATCTTCAATGTAATTCCTTTTTATGATTCCAGTGTGATCACTGAATTATTTTAATTAAAAATTCAAATGCTTTAAAGCAGATTTCATAGTGTTCTTGTTTTTTTAACAAAATGATCATCTGCAACTTAAGAGAAAATCTTTCTTTCAAATTGGCCGTGATTCTCCCTGCTTTATTTTTAGTCCTATCACAGGACTCAGCAAGTCCTTCCTTCAAACCTGGTTTTCTCTAACCACCAAGGCAGACAGGAATAGTTCAGTATAAGAGGACATTCTCATCTGTTACCTTTCTATGCTTAATAGAGAAAAGAATGCAGTTCTAATAGGAGCTAATAGCATGGAGAAGCTCTTCAAACAGGTCTTTTAATATGTCTTAAATTTATATAAAATACCATGTTTTCAAATCTAATTATAAACACATTTCAAACCCTAGAATAAATCTTTTAAGAAGCAGTTTTTTTCTTTCATAACTGATCCATGATTTTTCTCTCCTCTAAAAATTATTAACATAATAAATAGTCCATTCTGCAGTTTTTTAACTCAGGTGTTCTGCCAGTCTTAATAATATGTGATTTAAGTTTTGTTCAGACAATTTGGTCCTTCACACCCCAATCATTTTCCAAGTGACCCACTCTAGAACAGGGAATAAAACTTGAATCTCACGTGAACAAAAAGAATTATAAGAATTTTACCTCTTTTTTTTCATTCCTAGAAAACCCGAATTGCTAGTACCTCCTCCATTCTTCATTACCATTTAGATCACAGAGAGATCTCATGCACACACTCCTTTTTTTATGTTGTAAATAATATAGCAAAGCTATATAAGCAAACTATGAAGCTTAAGTATATATGGATATTATCCTCTAAGAAGTGACAATGATTTCAAAGTCAAGAAGGTACACTGTATAAGGAATAAAAGGTAAAAGCAACTTGTGTTATTCAACAATCACTTAATGAGAGCCTATTATCTTGTACATAAAGCCCTACGCCAGCTATATGAATGATGCAAAGGTTAGTAATACAAACCACCACAAGCTAAAGTTGAGTGTTCAAAAAATTACATACGAATTAAGAGAAAAAATAGATCACTTCTAGCTGGGATAAAACTGGCAGCACTTAATTCTTTTTATGTTTCCAAACCAAGTATTTCAGGAGTCATACAAGAAAAAAAAAAAGAGAAACAGGGACACTACTCTTCTGAGCTCTTTAAAAGCTCTGGATCTAAACCTGGGGCCACTTCATACTGGTTACATAGCAGTAAGATTTCACTCGTGTCAGGTATTGAAATGTTAAAGTAATAGTCTTTCTAATGTGCACAGATCAGATAATTTCAGCATGTAAAATACAAGGTTGCTTTTGTCTTTATGTCTCCTATTAGAGGAGACTGGTAAATAAGTTTGATATAGAAAAACTGGTTCTTAATATGGTAGAATTCTATGGGATTTAGGTGATTAACTTTTTTATATCATTGGTCTAAAAAAAGTTTAGATTCAATGACAAATTCATAGAAAGCAATACCATATGTAATTTTTAATAGCCATAAAAGCACCATTATATAGGACACTTAAAATAATATTTCACAGAACATTAGAAAGAAGCTGTTGGCCAACAAGAAATAAAGCATACATCCTACATGGTCTTACTTATCATGGTCTCACACCAAATTAATCTGATTCTAACCTGCTGAGATTTAATTTGGAATCATAGATTCAGTATCGGCATAAGAGGGACATTCCAGAGTTGTGGCAGAACTTTATTGTCTTAATGCCACATAAAACACCAAGACTGGTCATCTTCCAATGGGCATGGCTTAGACATACCCCTGTATGATTTCTATCTTGGGATGTTTAATTCCTTGCACTCCCAAACATTTGGGCAGCCAAGTATCACACACGTCTATTAACAGGCATAATTTTAAAAACTGCTTAACTCTCTTAAAAATTGGTGTTTTATAAAGTCAGGCTTCTTTAATTTACACTATTAGCACAACAGCCAAAAGTTAGTCAGGTTAAACTTATTCAATAAAGTGGTAATTTAAAACCAAGATGTGACTTTAAATAATGACACTGATTTTCCTCAGCAGCTTGTAGAGCTGTTAAGAAGGATTCGACAGGGGCGCGTGGGCGGTTCAGTCGGTCAGGCACCTGAGTCTTGATTTCAGCTCGGGTCATATCTCAGGGTCGTGAGATCGAGCCCCGCAGTGGGCTCCGTGCTGAGCGAGGCGCCTGCCTAGGATCCTCTCTCCCTCTCCCCCACTCTCGCTCTCTTGCTCTGCTGTCTCTCAAAAAATTTTTAAAAGAAGGATCCGACAGACCTTTTTAACAATAACACATCACTAGAATAAAGGAGTAATTCCCCAAGTGTCTACTTAGAAGGACAACATTCCCTTAGGTGTATGCTCTCTGGCATGTGCGTTTTAAAGGAAAATCAGTATCATCGTGACAGCCACACCTCGCACATTTTGAGGATACACAGATTCTCAGAATAGCAACGGCACTAACATTTTTCCTGCCTCCCACTTCTCCCCCACTTTTCCAACTTTCCTGATGGAGATGAATTTCCTGGAAAAATAGATTCCTTCAGAGAAAGTGGTACTAAAGCTTCTACATATTAGACTTAGGTGACTGCTTCCGTGCTTGGGTACGTTCTCAGGTTTCAGTTTCCAATCTTTGGCTTCCCTAGAGAAAGAGACTCTGTTTACAATCAAATCGGCCGAATTCCCAGCGTCGGACCATGCATACAGGATCACTAACAAATGCTCAGCGAAGATGAAGTATAATGGCTTCTGCTCAAAAACTTTCAGGTCCAACTATTTACACTGGAATTAGAGCTTTGATGAAAACTGAACAAAGAATAAATACCAAAATTGGCAGTAAAAACTGATTTAGGAAAATTTTGAATGCCTGTAAGATAGGCTTCTAATATCCATGGTGACAACCGCCTCTTCTGTTACAGGAGCCCTCGTTTGTGAAGCCCCCAGGAGCCCTCCGGTTGGGAAACTCTGCATAGGGATTCCAGTATCGTGCGCCATTGGAAGGGGACGCGTTATTCCTGTCCTGGCTTCTGTTCATTCTGCTGGGCTTTTCGGCGTGAAGCACGCTGTGAAAGGTAACATCGTGTTCATACCGCTCCTTCATTCGGTGTATTTTTTCTCTTGGGACTCCATGAATGTTTCTTCTACGTGGGAACAAATGCAAACATTTACTTAAGGCAGCCTATCAAAAGGAATTACTTGCATTTTACTTAGAGATGCACTCCCTTGTCTCAGGATTTAACTCTCACAGAAGCGTGAGGTCTCCTTAAGGAGTTCTCTTTCAGGCTCCACTCCTGTTTTGCATGCTGCCTTGAGCCTAGCAAAGAGCAACACCTTCACAGATGCTTTGTTTCTAGAAGTCTCAATTCTGTGCCTCAAGACGTAAAAGAACACCGTGAGGTCTTTTTATTATATATTTGCCTTTTAATCATGCGTATCTCTATAACCGATTCATGTCAGTCAGTCCTAGGTACTTCTAGATGCTAATTAAAATAATCTTAAATTCAAGTGGGCATGAGAATCCACTAGGGATATAGTTCAAAATGCAATTACCAGAGATTCCCCACAATGGAATGGGGCCCATGAACTAGGATTTCAACAACCCCCTCAGGCAATCCTGATGGGGGTGGGCCACAGACCCACTTTGGAAACACTGCTTGTAACCATAGAATGAACTAGCCTTATTCCTAAAAAGTAAATTCTGATCTGACTGGTTACTTTAAATCACTGGCATTATCTAGTAACACAGATAGTGAATATCAGAACTCATGCACTCAGTCAACAAGTTAGTATTACTTGGACATGTATTGCTTTATAAATGAGAAGCAGTATCTAGACCATAAATGAACCACAGACTGTTCAACATCTAAAGATCTTTAAAGATTTAGCCTAAATGCAGAAACACCACTGACATGTGCAATCCCATGCAGAGAAAAGTGCTTTCAAACGCTCATTAATGAAGAAGCATTTCAGCAGAAAGTTAAATGTGTCCTTTAAAAGGACCAAGTCCAAGCCAAGGTTTAGCATTTAGCATTATATTAGAAAACTGACCCAAAACTAAAGTCTTCACATTAATAATTCCAAAGTTATCAATTTCCAAGAATTACCATTTCTGGCCTGAAAACTACCATGTCCATTTCCAGCCTGAAAAGATTCTTTTGTTCGGTCTGAAATACCTGAAAATAGCAGGATACATAATGAGGAACTAGAAAAACAAAGAAGTACCTTGCTAACTCTTGAACGTTGAATTTCCAGCGAGTGTCAGGTTCTCGGAATATAACTTCATAGTTATTTTCAAGTGCCTGATTTTTCAAAAGTACATAAAATATTGAAGACATGGTATGTATGTTTGGGAATGTTTATGCTGCCATTTCACATTTACTACAAATCCTTTCTACAATTCCTCTGTTTTACCAGTAATCCAAGGCCTGAGTTTATCTTAACAAGTACAGTTGGTTCATTTCCATGCTTAGCCACTCTCAGACTATATTATGGCTCCCAATGATAAATTTTGGTCCATTTTATCTACTATGTAGGAAAATTATAAACGTTCTTTGTTTTGGGACATTTTTAAAAAATAGATAGCTGGACTAGTTTTAAATATCCTATTCACAGGTATGAGAAATACATTCAGTGGCTTCTCAAAGTCCCTTATATGATTATCATAGAGTTTCTTCTGTCAAATGCCCTGTCCCATCCCTCACACCTTGGTTAGAAAGTCAGGGTGCCACAGGAACAGAGCTTATGAAATAAAAGTGATTTTCCCATACTCTTTACAAACTCTTCCCACCAAAGGGAGCTTTCCCCTCTGATGCAACACAGTTTGGCCCAGTGCACTGTGCCCCATTTTCCTCGAGTTTAGAAAATGATTACAGTTTCCATATAAACATCCAGATATTTTTTGCATTCATAAATTGGCTACTACTTTTTTTAATCTCAAAATCTGAACTTTATTATCACTATTGTTTATTGTGTTCTAAAATACAGAATGAAAAGAGCAAAGTAAAAAGATTTCCTCTCCATTCTTGAGATGGACCCCTCTAATTAGAGAAGGATTCAAATATCATAAGTGGAAAATACCTAATTTCTGGGTCTTACTAATAGCTGTGGATGGCTGAAAAAGATTGTACATTCCAGATAATAAAAAATAAAAAAGTAAAATATCTTCCCTTAAGCCACTCTCCCGCTAACTCTTGGTTTTGAGTTGTGCCTTGATTAGACTATTCATGTCCTTGTTCATTTCTCTCCCAAGTGGACTTTTGGTCCATGAACTGAAGTAACCACAAAGCTGATGTTCATTCCTTCCTACTCGCGAACCCAAAGTCCCACAGGCTGGGCCCAAGTAAACCTGATGGACGTGCAGTTCGAGAAAAGCGCACCTATATGGAAGCTAGTTTGCCCCCAAATTAAAAAGAAGTCACAAGTCCCGTTTTGGAGATATTCCTTTTACAGTTAGCCTAGTGGGGATTGTGTGTGACAAAATCAGACTACTCAGCTGTCTTCTTCCTGCCCTGTGTGTTTCAGGATCTTTTCTCCTGTCTATATACCCAATAAGAAGTGAAAATGTATTACCATAAGAGATGAAATATGTCTGAAAAAAAATCAGACATATTTCAAAATTAAAAATATGCACAATGTTTTATTCATCTTACTGTTCTTTCCTATTCTGACAATAGAGAGCCGAGTTGTTATCTTTGTATATTTATATTCTAGTATCCTAATAGGGTTACAGTGCTAATTCTCAATCTGTTTTTAAACCAAAAAAAAAATTGCCCAGACTCTCCCACACCAGTACCGCCCAGCACTGAAATCCCTGGCTTGCCAAAGACAGAAAGGTCGTCTTATTATCAACCACTCGGCTAGTAGCGTTGTCCAACCAGTATTTCTGTGCAAGTCTCAGAGGGTGCTCCTGGGCATGTATGTCTCCCCTTGGGAAAACAATCAAGACAGAAAAACTATCAAGAATTCAGACCAAGGACAATTTAAAAACGTACCCTGAGGTGATAATTAGCATCTCAGTGAATTTCAGCCATTGAACAACCGAAAAACACTAAAATTAAACCTCTTTACCTGCGCCCTGAGAGAGCTACGATTAATAAAGATGAGATCATGGCAGATCAGAAGAAGAGGAAAGAACAAATGTTGCAACTTTCTCACAAAATGTCCGTAACTGAAAATTCGGAATGATGCTTCTTCCTACCATGACTGCATAGGGCTTCATTTCCCAGGCGTGGAGGTTGGTATTATCAATAATAATGGGGGATATGCCATTCCTCATTGCTTTTCTGGCTGCAACACAATGTTACAGAACAGTGAACAACATGCAACAATCAGAACGGTGAGCGTACTCCATATTTTGTTATTTTTTATCACAGCTGTCCTCATTACACAACTTTAGTGCCACATATTTCAGAACCCATTACCAATCATTTTCTTTTTCCTGGAATCTAGGAAGGTTATGCTCTGACATTCTGTTTAGGGGGGGAAATGGCAGAACTTTTGATTACGCTCCTTCTAGAAAACGTATTCATTCTGCAGCAGCTACTATCTATGTGCACGATAGGATTTCCCGGGGAATTTGGAAAGGAATTTGTCACCTCTTTTCTGGTTCCACTCATGCGCTTCCTCCAGGAAGTCAGGATTGAACTCATAGGCACCGTCTTCCCTGAAGAAAAAATCATCCGTGCTGAAAATCAGGGCCCTGGGAAAGTCGTGTTGCAATTGTCTAGAAAGTGGGGAAATAAGAGATTGCTTTATGACTAATCACAGCCATTATAGATTATTTCCTTCCATCTCTAACATTTAGCGGTTTGTAATTATGAGGCCACCAGGTTGCGTGTTGTTGAAATTCAATTTAAGGAGAGAGATGCTTATCATCTCTAGAAGGTACCAGTCCTCCACAGGAGGCTGTGTGTGCGGCCCAACTCCTAAAACTCAGAAGTGTGGTCACCGCATTGACTTCTGCAGCACGAAGACTGACTCTAGATCGGGAGGTTAGGAGAAGGCGTGACGACAGCCTCCTCGTGGGCACTAGTCCTCATTGCCTGTTGTGCAGGGATGCACGAGTGCACCGCCCCCAGGCCCGCCCCCGCTGCCGGCCCCCAGACGGCAGCCCGGCCCTCCCCCCCATCTCTCACCTGTCCCGGGTCCCAGCTCCTTGGAGCTCTGGTCTCTGTAATGACCCATCTGAGACACTAGTTCTTGCTGAGGTATGAGAGGTGGATAGAAGGGCTGCATGTGCGTGCAACCCTCATCCAGGTAACAGTTTACATCTTAACAGTGACCTACACCAAATGGGAACAAGCACACTGGAAGGCAAGAGGTACAGCCGGCCTTCCCCAGGACTTCTTAAACTACTCCCACACTCTCGAAATATGAAAATATCACAGAAAAAAGGAAAACATCATGGAGTGCCCCCTTTAAAACAAAACAAAACCAACAAAAAAGCATATTAAATTCTGCACAAAATCACTTCCAAGGGCAGATATTTCCACTTGAAATCCTTATTCAGACAACTTGGGGGGAGAAGATGGATGCGAAGGTGGGTAGTAACTGGGTAAATCTCTGAGCCTCCTCTCGTCATCTGTAGAAACGAAGGATGATTTCACCTGTCCTGCTAGGTCACCACACTGATCCGATAACATGGGGATAATCACGGTGCAGCGCCCGACACGAGTGTCCGTTTCTTTCCTTCGTCCCTGCGGCACCAAAACAAATTCCGCACGCACGCAGAACATATGACCGAACGGGTATGCTCAGAACACAAAGCGGGGCGGGGGAGAATAAAAAGGAGAAAGCTTGGAGGAAAAAAGGTTGGAGAATGACAAGAACAGGAAATGCAAGGAGAAAGCAGAGCTGTTCAACTGGTGGTGTGTGTTTGTCCTTCTCCGTGAGAAAAGCTCTCTTTAATCAGGAGTGAGCAGAATGCGCCTAAGGCACCAGAGCCCAGATCCTAAACAAGCTTCTAAATTGTTCTGAAAGGCTTGGGTTCAGTTCTTGACTCTTCCATACCCAGTCAGGTGACCCCTCTCTCTAAGCTATTTCCCTGACTGAAAACCACAGATAAGCATCACTACCTACCCACCTACCTATCATTTGACTGAAGTGCGGATGAGATCAGATCTGGGGAAACATTTTGCAAATAGTGAGGCACTTTTAACAGTGTAAAGTACTATTACTGTATTAATAGTTATGACGCATGAGATCAAATTTACCAACCCCAGCTGTTGATGTGCCACAGTAGTGAAATACGCCGGAGTGTGTATGTAATCTTGAAATTACTGCAAGTGAATTCATATGGCTGTGAATGAAAGAGATGAAAAACCAAAATAAAGCAAACGCCTCAATGTTCAGGAATGAGTGAACACATTCCAGAAACAGGAAACAAACATCTCTGTCAAAATTCTTCAGCAGGCTTGATGGCATTCAAAAAGAAAGCAGCAGCATAGCTGATGGGCTGAGTTGGGAAACAGGGAAAAATTCAACGGACAGAATCTTATATCTTGATTTAGCCAGGAATCTGATGGTCTCTCTTAATGGCCTTGTGGAAAAATGTAGACAAGAAGATAATGTATTTTAATACCCAGAGAATATTAGATAATTATCCAACTCATTAAACATTTACTAAGCATTTAATATATGCCAAGTACTGGGTGAAGTGTTAAGGCACAAAAAGAAAACAAAATAGCTGTTTTCAAGGAATTCAGAGCCTAGCCAAGGAGCCAGACACAGCGGACCTAACACTCAGTGTAAAGAGCTGTACGGATGAAGGACAAGAGACTTTGGGGTCGGGAACAAGTTCAGACAGGGAAGCATTATAAAGGCGACACCAGTGGACTTGGATCCTGAGACATGAGAAAACTCCGCCGCTGGGGGAGGGGGTTAAAAGCACAAGAGGTAAAGCTCCTGCTTCGGGGGCTTGTTATGAGAAAGGAGCTCTAGGGAAAAACCAGAGCGAGTAAAAGGGGCAAATCGTATTTGCAGCGGTTTTCCATTCTGAGTGCTACACAATGTAAAGAGAGATTTGGCAAGCTGGACTATGTCCAGAGAAGAGTGACCAGGTCAGTGTAAGGTCTGAAAAGCATGGAAACCGTATGAGATGAGAAGAGATCACCTAAGGGATGTGGGGTGTTTAAAGTGGGAACAGATGATCAAAGTGATTCACGATGGTGCTCCCATCCCAGGAAGCCTGTTGCCGGGAAAGGTAATGAACTGAGTTCATGGATCAGCAGTTTGGGTTGGGCGCTTGGGGGCTGTCCTGCCCATCCTGCCTGGGACCTGCCCGGGATCGTTCCTGCAGCCACAATCCTCTGACAGGGGAGGGGCTGAGTGGTCTCCGCCGGCCTCCTCCATTGACGAGTCTGCTGACTGCCGGCCCCGCCTCTCAGCCCCTGTGGTCTCTCAGCCTCAGGGGGGTCAACCCGGGCGCTTCACCAACCGCAGTAGTTCAGAGGGCAGGAGTGCAAGCTGCTAGGCTTCCACCACGTTCTGCTGGTCAAAGCAAGTCGCTGTGCTGGCCCCCAGTGAAAGCGGAGGGAACTAAACCATGGGAGAGGTGGCAAGGAAATGTAGCCACTTAAACTCCACCACGGGTACACCGTGACACAAAAGTATAAAGGAGATTTGATGAAACAAATCTGCCTCGTTTCCATATACATGTCTTTTATTTGACTTTAAAGATACTCAAACTGAAAAGCCCAAATCATAAATCCAAACTTTAACCTCCAAGGCAAACAATTATTATGATGACACCTTAGAAAAAAATCTAAAGGCAGCACTAAGTGCATGTGTATTTTATATTTGTGAATATTTTACAGTTTCTAAAGTATTTTCATCAGTGTTACCTAATCTAAATAATGAAAGCTGCATTCAGAGGTTAAATAGCAGTGTATAACTTACTTTCCTTATCTTTGTATATACTAAGTTAAGCAAAGTTACGGATATTGGTTCCAAGAGTTGTTTTTTTTTTTCTTCTTTTTGGTCCCAGATTTGATATCCCTTCTAAATCTCGTTTGTTTTCCTATTAGGTTTGCCATTCATAGGTTTCGATGTGGTCTTTTACCATTTTCAGAGTTGAATTTTTCTTCTCCTGTACATAGGCTTGTCTACTCTTGTTTTCCTCTTTATGGCTTATGTTATCTAGTGGAAGTTAATATTCTCACTCTCTGATGTTTCCTTTAAAAAAAGCTTTAAGACATGAGTATCCAATTCACATTTTATTTCAATCCTATTTCCTTTTAGAAAACAAAGCATAGGGGCGCCTGGGTGGCTCAGATGATTGGGTGTTTGCCTTCAGCTCAGGTCATGATCTCCAGGTCCTGGGATCGAGCCCCACATCAGGCTCCTGGCTGGCTCAGCGGGGAGCCTGCTTCTCCCTCTGCCTCTCCCCCTGCTTGTGTGCCCTCTCTGTCTCTCTCTCAAATGAATAAATAAAATCTTAAAAAAAAAAAGAAAGAACACACACACACAACAAAGAAACTACTGCCCTCCTTAATTGTAAAATTCTGCCTTAGAGTAAAAGTTAAATTGTTCAGGGCCATCATGGGGCTAGACCACCTGCTCATCATTCCCTAAGAGATATCTGACTGTAGCCTAACTGGTCCTCCTAACCAACAGGCATGCAAAAATATGAGTGTTTTTCACCTTTACAGCTCTCACGGATCCTGCGGAGGCTAGGGGGAGTAGGAGGTTTGTATGATCTTCCTGAATGATCATTCCTTTCAAAACCTTGTGTTTATCTTCAGCTCAATGTTAAATTAGCACTGGCAGGTACAGTAGCATCTGGAATCTGCAGGACAATAAAAGCTCTCCGAGCTACATAAGAACTGGTGAAATAGACAAATCTTGAATTTCTCAAACTTAGGTGGAAGCAATAAATAACATTCCATCAGCTTCAGAAGTAATGAAGACAATGCATCAGGTCTAGCTTTCTTTATGGTGGTCAAGAGCCTCATGCATTGGGGAAATTGAGAGGATGAAAATAAGAGAAAAGGAAAAAAATAGAAAGACAATTACTTCCATGTAACCACTACCACAGCTCTCCCCTCCCATGCAACTCACTTAAAATCACTGCTATGAGAGAAATTCAGGTACTAATCTTGATTTCACAACTTACCACTCTTCTGTGCAATTCTTATGTATACCCATGGGAACATATTTAGATATCTATTGGTCACTCACTCCCTGACAAAGTCCAATGTTACTGTGTAATTTTGAGTTGCACCCCCAACTTTTCTATGGAAGTTTCCCAACATGCAAAAGTAGACAGGATAATACAATCACTCCCTATGGACCCATGACCCAGGCTCAATAATTATCACAGCAAGGGTGCCTGGGTGGCTCAGTTGGTAAAGCATCTGATTCTTGATTTTGGCTCAGGTCATGATCTCAGCATTGTGAGATCAAGATCAAGATCCGCAGAGGGCTCCGTGTTGGGGGTGGAACCTGCTTGAGATTCTCTCTCTCTCTCTCTCTCTGCCTCTGCCCCTCCCTCCTGCACACGTGCTCGCTCTCTCAAAAAAAAAAAAAAATTATCATAGCCAGTCTTATTTCACCTGCTTCATACTTCATTTCACCAAACATCCCGCCAGTGTTCAGATTTCCCGGATTCTCTCATAAATGTGTCCCTAGGGTTGATTTGTTGGAAGCGAGAGCCAACAAGATCCACACATTGTACCTGGATGCCATGTCCCTTACGTCTCATGTATTTCACTCTTCTCTCTCCTTTTTATTTCCACCTGAACTTCCCCCCATTACCTTTCATACTTAGATGTTCAAACTCTTAGAAATGAGTTAAAAGAATAATTCAATCAACATTGCTTACCTTTCATCTCCAGCCACCAATTGTCAACATTTGGCCTCATTTATTTTCTCTCTCACATATGAACTGTTGACGAACCATTCAAAAACTAACTTGCAGACATTGTGACACTTGGCTCCTAAATTCCTAGTCAAGCATCTCCTACGGACAAGGACATTCTCCTACATAACTACAATAACACGAGCACATCTAGAAAATGAACACTAATTTGTAATAGCTAATGTTAATAGAATTTTTTTAATTTAAAAAATTTAAATTTCCCTGATGGTCCTAATAGTGTCTTTCATAGTTTTGATACTGCATCTGGTTTTATGTCTCTTTGGTGTCTTTTAATCTACAATTGTCCTCATGCCCTCTTTGGTTTCCCTTTTTGAAGAGTCCAGGTCAGCTGGCTTTAGAACACCCCACATTCTGAGTTTTTCTGATGGTTTCCTCAGGATTAGATCTAGGTGACACATTTTTGGAAGGAAGGTACATAGGTAATGTTTGTATACTTCTGTTGCACATAATGACAGTCTGTACTATCATGTTCCCTCTGGTCACTTGGCTAAAAGGTGGTGGTAGCCAGATCTCTCCTCTGTAAAGGAACATTGCTTCCCTTGTAATATTAGATAACTTAAAAAAATATATATTAGATAACATCAGGGCAGGAAGGCAGGGATGGGGGGCTGGGCAGTGACACTGTGAGACCCCATGTAATGATCCTGTTGCCCACCAACCTTTCCCTCAATGATCTTTACTTTCATTGCTGACCACTGCCTGAATCAAGTATTACATTAGGAACTGGAGAATGTTGATTTTTCTCATTATGTAATTTCTTCTATATTTACTTTGTGGCATTGTCTTGTAAAGAGGAGCTTTCTTTCCCCTTCCCTTTAAATAAAGATTTTATTTATTTATTTGACAGAGAGACAGTGAGAGAGAGAACACAAGCAGGGGGAGTGGAAGAGGGAGAAGCAGGCTTCCCATGGAGCTGGGAGCCCTATGTGGGGCTTGATCCCAGGACCCTGGGATCATGACCTGAGCCGAAGGCAGAAGCTTAACGACTGAGCCACCCAGGTGCCCCTCTCATTCCCTTTTACTAATTTTTAACATCCTTATTCTTTATGATGCTCAAGTTGTCCCAAATTTCACCAGTAGGTATCCCTTCAAGCTGGCTCCTGTGTCCTTGTCTACACAAACCTTAAAAATATTGTTTTTCCTTTCTAATTAGCAAAGAAATATATATTCACTGCAGAATATTTTTAAACAGAAAACTGCAAAAAAGGGGAGGTTCCCATATTCCCCCAACTAAAAATAATTATTAACATTTTGATCTTCTTTCCAGGAGACAGAAAGATAGGTAGATAGATAGGTAGATAGGTAGATAGAATTTCTTTTTTATCTGATGTTTTGTTACATTAAAAACAGAAACATAATATAGAGCATACCAAGTTTTCACCAAACTTATTTCCAAAGCAATCATTTCCCACCTCATGAAATATCTTGCTATGACATTATTTTTAATGATTATGACATAAATATTCACTTGGGTGTATCATAACTTACTTTTCCAATGCCCTATAGTTAAGCATTTACTTTGTACCAACTTCTTTGATTATCAGCAAGATTATTTTTACATGTGCTGATCATTTAGAAATACTCTTTTATGAACTGCATTTTCACATCCTTTGTTAATAAACGTTATCTCCTTCTTACTGAATATGTAAATTTTTAAAAATTTTGTTTATGATAAACTTTAACATAAAAGTCTAAATTTTTAGAAATTTTCTAGTCATATGCATCCATCTTTTACTTTCTATTTTCTGCCTGTGATGATACATTTACAAGTCTTTCCCAGCCCAGGTTTATGTAAATATTCATCTTTGTTCTATTACACTGTCCTCCCCAATTCATCTAAAATTTTATTTTGGGGGCGCCTGGGTGGCTCAGTCATTAAGCGTCTGCCTTCGGCTCAGGTCATGATCCCAGGGTCCTGGGATCGAGCCCCGCATCGGGCTCCCTGCTCGGCGGGAAGCCTGCTTCTCCCTCTCCCACTCCCCCTGCTTGTGTTCCCTCTCTCGCTGTGTCTCTCTCTGTCAAATAAATAAAATCTTTAAAAAAAATAAAAATAAAAATAAATAAATAAATAAATAAAATTTTATTTTGGTATGCTGTATTGGTTAAGGGTCTAACTGGGTTTTTTTTCCACATGGGAACCTGGTTATCCCAAACCCATTAACTGAATACTTTGTCAATTCCCCATTGCTTTAAAATACGTTTTTTTAATGTACTAAATGATAACAAATAATTAGATCTATTACTGGACTTTCTGTTTTGTTCCACTAAGCTTGATGTATAAATTCTTCATTTTCTTCTTTTCCAGTATTTTCTTATTTTTTAAATTATATCCAGTAGTTATGAATCTTTCCTTTATACAATTTATACTTTTATTTTCTTATTTTGTTGAAGAGACATTTCTGACCAATACCACATAAAAGGATTTTTTTTTTAAGTAGGCTCTATGCCCAACATGAGGCTTGAACTCACAACCCTGTATCAAGAGTCACATGCTCTAAGGACTGAGCTAGCCAGGCGCCCCAAGGATATCCTTTTCAAGATGTCTTTGATTCTTCTCCTGGTGGGCTAAATTTGGTTGTTGCAATAAATTTTCTTTTCAAGAGTGCTGAGCATACACAAGGGGCTTGGCATATATTATCTCTCCTTAACCTTTATAACAATCTTATGAAGTAAATAATATTTTCTCTAGTTTTTAGATAAAGAAACTAAACTTTTAAGAGGTTAAATAATTGGTCCAGGTTTATACAGTGTGGATGCTGTGCTACCTGAATTTTACCTCAGATCTACACAGAGTCGGGAATACGTGGGTGTTATATACTTTGTGAGCTCTTGTGTGTCTGAGAAAGACCTTATATTGTCTTCACACATGAGCAGTTTGACTGGATGAGAACTAGTGGATTACAGTCCTTTCCCACAAATGTTTATAGTTCAACAATGTTTCAGTTAGAAATGGGTTTAATTGCATTTAGCAGAAAACTCAGGTAACAGTGTCTTTTAAAAATTTATATATTACATATAAAAAATACAGAGATATCACATGGACCCAAGTCAACAATGAATCCAGGTATCTTCCACCTTTCTTAGCATGAGGCTTCCATTCCTTCCCCCCTCCATTCTGTGCCTCCTACTGCAGCTCCAGCTTTCACATCCATATTCTACATGGTAGAAATCGGCAAGAGAGCCTTGAAAATGTAGTTGTTGTTTGCTTTTTTTTTTAAGATTTTATTTATTTATTTGACAGAGAGAGACACAGCGAGAGAGGGAACCCAAGCAGAGGGAGCGGGAGAGGGAGAAGCAGGCTCCCCGCTGAGCAGGGAGCCCGATGTGATGGGGGGCTTGATCCCAGGACCCTGGGATCATGACCTGAGCCAAAGGCAGACGCTTAACGACTGAGCCACCCAGATGCCCTGAAAATGTAGTTTTATAGTTGGCACATTGCCACACCCAACAAAAAGGAACTAAGGAGTTTGGCGTAGTTAATAATAGCTTTGCAACATTCTTACTAGTGTGTGTCTAAGTACTGAGTTTATCTTTTTATCACTTTTGTTTAGGTCTTCAACTCAGAAATATGTGCTCTTCTATCTGTAATCGTAGCTTTGGTTATATTTACTATGGTTTTATTTGATTATATTTATTATCACATGTGTCTTCTTTTTTTTTTTTTTTTTTAAAGATTTTATTTATTTATTTGAGAGAGAGAGAATGAGAGAGAGCACATGAGACGGGGGAGGGTCAGAGGGAGAAGCAGACTCCCTGCCGAGCAGGGAGCCCCATGCGGGACTTGATCCAGGGACTCCAGGATCATGACCTGAGCCGAAGGCAGTCGCTTAACCAACTGAGCCACCCAGGCGCCCCACATGTGTCTTCTATATTACTCTTCGATTTTCTGAATTGTGATTCTATTCATCTCTATTTCTTTTTTTTTTTTTTTAAAGATTTTATTTATTTGCGAGAGAGAGAATGAGAGACAGAGAGCACGAGAGGGAGGAGGGTCAGAGGGAGAAGCAGACTCCCCACTGAGCAGGGAGCCCGATGCGGGACTCGATCCCGGGACTCCAGGATCATGACCTGAGCCGAAGGCAGTCGCTTAACCGACTGAGCCACCCAGGCGCCCTATTCATCTCTATTTCTAATGGACTTTTAAAGTCCAACATTTTCTTTGGATTCTTTATTAAAAATAGTTCTCATTTAGCTCCTTTTTAATTCTTTTCTGCTTCTTAGCCAACTCCCTTCGTATTTCAGACTCCTTATTATTATTTTTTTTTTATTTCACGGCATGGAGAGGAATTTTCAAGAAAAAAACTTTAAATATATAGAAAAGGAAAAATAATATAATAAATATCTGTATACCTACCACCTGGATCTATAATTGTTAACATTTTCTCATATTTGTTTTGTTGGCTTAAAATTCAACCAACCCCCCTGCCCTTAACTCTGGCATTCCCAACACCTTTACTATACTTCTCTTTTCCCTTTTCCAGGGTACTTATCCCTTCTAACATAATATATAATTTCTTTATACTTTACAACTGCTTCCCTACCTCTGGCATACAAGGTCCATGAGGGCAGGATCTTTGTTGTGTTCACTAATTATTCTCAAGTACCTAGAAGACTGCCTGGAATATAGTAGGCACTCAATAAATATTTGTTGAATGAAATAAAGTATATTTTTATATCTATTCATGTTTATATATAGACTTAGTCCATTCCTTTTAACCGCTATATGTAGTGCTCCATTATCAGCAAATATAGCTAACATTTATTAAGTGCTTACTCTGTTCCAACACTATTCTAATGGATTTACATTTCTCATATAATGCTCAAATAGACCTGTGAGATAAATACTGTTAGTAACCCCTGTGGTACAGATGAAGAAATTAAGACTCACTGCAGCTCTAATGACACACAGACTGAAAGTGAAGAAATAGAAAAAGATATTCCATGCCAATGGAAAAGAAAATAAAGTTGGAATAGCAATACTCATATCAGACAAAACCAACTTTAAAACAAAGACTGGGGGCACGTGGGTGGCTCAGTCGGTTGAGCATCCAACTCCTGATTTCAGCTCAGGTTATGATCTCAGGGTCATGGGACTGAGCCCCATGTTGGGCTCTGCGCTCAGCACAGAGTCTGCTTGTCGCTCTTTCTCTGCTCCCCCCCACCCCCACTCGTGCTCATTGTCTCTCTTAAAAAATAAATAAAATCTTTTAAAAAAAAGACAATAAAAGACAAAGAAAAGACATTACATAATGATAAAGGGGTCAATCCAAGAAGAGGATAGAACATTCGTAAATATTTATGCATCCAACATAGGAGCACCTAAACAGATAAAGCAAATACTTGCAGGCAAAAAGGGAGAAATTGACAGTAATACAATAATACTGGGGACTTTAATGCCCCTCTTTCATCAATGAATAGATCATCCAGGCAGAAAATCAATAAGGAAACATTGGCCTTAAACAACATAGTAGACCTAATGGGCTTAATATACAGAACATTTCATCCAAAAACTGCAGAATATACATTCTCTTCAAGTGCACATGGAACACTGTCACACATAGATTATATGTTAGGCCACAAAACAAGTCTCAATAAATTCAAGAAGACTTAGTCATATCAAGCATCTTTTCTGATAACAGTGGTATGAAACTAGAAATCAATTAAAAAAAGAAAACTGAAAAAAACACAAACATTTGGAGACTAAACAACCTGCTACTAAATGACCAATGTGTCAATGAACACATCAATAAGAAAATAAAAAAATAGCTTGAGACAAATTAAAATGGAAACACAACTTTCCAAATCTATGGAATGGAGATAGCAATAGCTGTTCTAAGGGGGATGTTCATAGTGATACAGACCTACTTCAAGAAATAAGAAAATCCCCCCAAAAATCTAACTTTATACCTAAAAGAACTAAAAAAAGAAGAAGAAACAAGGCCCAAAGTTAGTAGAAGGAAGGAAATAATAAAGATCCGAGGAGAAATAAATGAAATGGAGACTAAAAAAAGGACAAAAGAAAAGGTCAATGAAACTAATGGCTGGTTTTTTTGAAAAGATAGACAAAAATCAATAAACTTCATGAAGAAAAGAAGACTCATCAAGAAAAAAAGGAGAAAGGACCCAAATAAATAAGAAACTAAAGAGAAGTTGCAACTGATATCACAGAAATACAAAGAACTATAAGAGACTACCACAAACAATTATATGCCAACAAACTGGAAAACAGAAGAAATGGACAAATTCCTAGAAACACACAATCTTCCAAGACTGAATCATGAAAAAATAGAAAATCTAAATAGATCAATTACAAGTAATGAAACTGAATCAGTAATTTTAAAGCTCCCAAAAAACAAAAGTCCAGGACCAGAGAGCTTCACAGATGAATTTTACTAAACATTTAAAGAAGAGTTAGTCCCTATCCTTCTCAAATTATTCCAAAAAACTGAAAAGGAGGGGCGCCTGGGTGGCTCAGTCGGTTAAGTGTCTGCCTTCGGCTCAGGTCATGATCCCAGGGTCCTGGGATTGGGCCCCACATCCGGCTCCTTGCTACACAGGGAGCCTGCTTCTCCCTCTCCCTCTGCCGCTCCCCCTGCTCGTGCTCTCTCTCTGTGTAATAAATAAATAAAATCTTAAAAAAAAACAAAAAACTGAAGAAGAAGTAACAATTCCAAACTCATTTTATGAGGCCAGCATTACCCTGATACTAAAATCAGACAAAGACACCACAAAAGAAAGAAAATTTTGAGCCAATATCCTTGATGAACATAGATGCAAAGATCCTCAAAAAATATTAGCAAATCAAATTCAACACTACATTAAAAGGATCATACACCATGATCAAGTGGGATTTATTCCAGGGATGCAAGGATGGTACACCATCTGCAAATCAGTCAATGTGAGGGCGCCTGGGTGGCTCAGTCATTAAGCATCTGCCTTCAGCTCAGGTCATGGTCCCAGGGTCCTGGAATGGAGCCCTGAATCGGTCTCCCTGCTCAGCGGGGAGCCTGCTTCTCCCTCTCCCACTCCCCCTGCTTGTGTTCCCTCTCTCGCTGTGTCTCTTTCTGTCAAATAAATAAATAAAATCATTTAAAAAAAAATCAATGTGATACACATTAACAAAACAAAGGATAAAAATCATATGAACATCTAAATAGTTGCTGAAAAAGCACTTGACAAAAATCAACATCCATTTTTATCCTCCTGGCCACTAGACACCATAATAGCTAGCCTTTGTGGCCCAAGCATGGGCCTTTAGGCGTTTGTCTGAGCAGCCCTCCTTGGGGTCCTAGCCATGAGGCCAAGAACCCAGCTGGAAGTGGAAGCCTGGTATGTGGGTCCTGGAGGGAGATCATGCTGTGGGATTGTCCAGGCCTAAGGCAGGGGTGAGAGGGGTGGTTGGGGGGGGGCCTGCAGCAGGAGGGCCAAACTGTAGGTGGCCCTTGTCTCACTCCAGTGCTTGTCCTAGGTCATACCTTCAACACCCATTTATGATTAAAAACTCCCAACAAAGTGGTTATAGAAGGAATATATCTCAACATAATAAAAGCCACGTATGACAAATCCACAGCTAACATCATGTTCAATGGTGAAAAGCTAAAAGCTTTTCCTCTAGGATGAGGAACAAGATAAGGATGCCCACTCTTGCTACTTTTATTCAACATAGTACTGGAACCCCTAGCTACAATAATCAGACAAGAAAAAGAAATAAAAGGCTTGATTCAAATTGGTAAGGAATAATTAAAACTGTCACTATTTGCAGATGACATGACACTACCTACAGAAAACCCTAAAGATCATCAAAAAAACTATTAGAACGAATAAATGCATTCAGTAAAGTTCCAGAATACAAAAGTAACATACCGAAATTGGTTGCATTTCTATATACTAATAATGAGCTATCAGAAAGAGAAATGAAGAAAACAATCTTATTTAAACTACATCAAAAAATAAAATAAAATACCTAGGGATAAATTTAACATAGTAGGTTAAAGACCTGCACTCTGAAAACTGTAAGAATATTTTATTGATGAAAGAAATTGAAGATAACAAAAATAAATTGACCGATATAATATGATCATGGACTGGAAGAATTAATATTGTCAAAATGTCTATACTACCCAAAGCAATCTTCAGATTCAATGCATTCCTCATCAAAATACCAATAGTATTTTTCACAGAACTAGAACAAATAATACTAAAATTTATATGGAACAACAAAAGACCCCAAATTGCCAAAGCGATCTTGAGAAAGAAAAACAATGCTGGACGTATTATGCTCCCTGATTTCAAATTACACTACAAAGCTATAGTTATCAAGACAGCATGGTACTGGCACAAAAACAGACACATAGATCAATGAAACAGAATAAAGAGCCCAGAAATAAACCCACATTTATATGGTCTATCTAGACAAAGGAGGCTAAATAAACAATGGGGAAAAGACAGTCTCTTCAATAAATGGTGCTGGGAAAACTGGAGAGCCATATGCAAAAGAATGAAACTGGGCCACTTTCTTATGCCATACACAAAATAAACTCAAAATGGATTAAAGACCTGAATGTAACACCTGAAACCATAAAACTCCTAACAGAAAATATAGGTAGTAAGCTCTTTGACATCACTCCTAGTAATATTTTTTTGGACCAGTATCCTTAGGCAAGGACAACAAAAGCTAGAACAAACAAATGGAATTACATCAAACTAAAAAGCTTTTGCACAGTGAAGGAAACCATCAATAAAATAAGAAGGCAACCTACTGAATGGGAGAAGTTATTTGCAAGCCATATATCCAGTAAAGGATTAATATTCAAAATATGTAAAGAACTTACACAATTTAATATCAAAAAATATCTGATTTAAAAATAGGCAGAAGACATGAAAAGACATTTCTCCAAAGAAGACATGCAGATGGCCAAGCGTCACATGAAAAGATGCTCAACATCACTAATCATCAGGTAAATGCAAATCAAAACCACAATGAGATATCACCTCACACCAGGCAGATTGGCCATTATCGAAAAGATAAGAAATAACAAGAGTTGGTAAGGATGTGGATAAAAGGGACCCTCATACACTGCTGATGGGAAAGTAAATTGGTGCAGCCACTATGAAAAAATGTATGGAAGTTCCTCAAAAAATTAAGAATAGAACTATCATATGATCCAGTCATTCCACATCTGAGTATTTATCTGAAGAAAACAAAACACCAATTTGAAGAGCTATATGCACCCCTGTGTTCACTGCAGCATTATTTACAATAGCCCCGATACGAAAGCAACTTAAGTTTCCATCAATAGACGAATGGATAACAAAGATGTGGTGCATATATGAAATATGACTTAGCCATAAAAAGACTAAAATCTTGCCATTTGTGACAACGTGGGTGGACCTGGAGGGCATTATGCTAAGTGAGGTAAGTCAGACAAAGACGAACACAATCTGATTTCACTTACATGTGTAATCTGAAAAACAGAACAACTGTTATATGTCAATGACATCTCATTAAAGCTGGAAAAAAACAAAGACCCATGAGTGGTACAGCTGGATTAAATCCTAGACTTCCGGTCCCAGAGCTGCACACTATAAAATAAACAAACCACATTTATTTATCCTTTTCTCTAGTGACATTTAGTTTGTTTGCAATTTCCCCTACCATGAACAAGTTTCAGCGAACATCATTGTGCCTATCTGCCTTTGCATGTGTGGAACAGTCCCTGAGGGTATATACATCAAGCGGAATAGCCATGGAATCCTTTTTTGTTTGTTTTTTTGAAAGTACAGAGAAGAGCAGATGTTATTTAAAATTTTCTTCTTCCCTTCAGAAAATTTTTTCCCCTGATAGAATATACGTTCTATGAAGGCAGGGATTTTTGTCTGTTTTGTTCACTGCTCTCTTCTAAGCAAATAGAAGAATGTCAAGCACATAAGAGATATTTGGTAAGTACCTGCTGACTATATGAATGGTTCTTGAATATTAGGCTCTGTTGCCTTAATTATGCAAACACTTTTTATACAGCCCCAAACTGTGTGAGGGGAATTTCTAGTTACTCATCTTTGTACATTGAGAATTTTACCCAAACCTTGGATTTACCCCCCAAAAGGGACTGGAAGAGAGGAGTCTTCTTGGATTCCAGCACTTTTCTCTGATGTTATTCTCCTCAAGGACTTTAAACTCGGGGGTCAGGAACAAGTTCTACGACTCAACAGCCTGAAGAGAATGGGGTGGGGGCCACAGCTGTAAATGACTTGGGACAGTTTCCCCTGAGTCCTGGTGTGGTTTGACCTTCGTGGTGCTGCCAAACACCATACCAGGGCTGAGCCTTGCCCTTGGAGAGATGCAGCTCAACCACTACCAGCCCCGTGGACACTTCCAAGCCACAGTGGCTAAGGAGACTCCCGTGAAGAGTTCCCAGTCTGTCCCACTGCTCACTCCTGCCCTTACCCTTTGTGCCTCTGAAGTAGGGCATATTGATGAGATCCCAAACCAGACTCTCAGATAGCCCTCAAGTCCAGTGGGGTCCCACTCCACTTCATCTAGAAGAACTTCCTTTCTCTTGCATGTGAATAGCTCCCTTCTGTAGAATCTAGCAGTGGTTTCCCCCAAGTTTCTATTGTTGGTCAATTCAACCATGCTCAGAAAAGGCATGAGGGGCGCCTGGGTGGCTCAGTCGGTTGAGCGACTGCCTTCGGCTCAGGTCATGATCCTGGAGTCCCGGGATCGAGTCCTGCATCGGGCTCCCCGCTCGGCAGGGAGCCTGCTTCTCCCTCTGACCCTCCTCCCTCTCATGTGCTCTCTCTCTCTCTCATTCTCTCTGGCTCAAATAAATAAAATCTTTTAAAAAATAAATAAATAAAATAAATAAATAAATATAATGAAACAGGGCGCCTGGGTGGCTCAGTCAGTTGAGCGACTGCCTTCGGCTCAGGTCGTGATCCTGGAGTCCCGGGATCGAGTCCCGCATCGGGCTTCCTGCTCAGCTGGGGGTCTGCTTCTCCCTCTGACCCTCCTCCCTCTCCTGCTCTCTGTCTCTCATTCTCTCTCTCTCAAATAAATAAATAAAATCTTTAAAAAAAAAAGAAAAGAAAAGGCATGAGAAGCACACCTACCTCAGTACTAGCTTGTTTTTGGCTGTGTTTTCCCCAAATGTCATAAATCGGTTACAGACAACGGAACAGTGGTTGAACAGGAAAACTGTCCCTTTAGGCTCTTTGACTGCTGCTTCATGTGAAAGCAGCTGCATCTTTGATTCTAAATTTTAAGCCTCTTTTTAGTGTTAACTACCGGGTGGTGGAGACAGCACATCCAGTATCTTCACGTGTAAAACACAGGAATGGTTCTCCTGTGCACAGATGGAAGAGGACTTCGGAGGGGGGGCTGTACCCCTTTTGTTCTCTTGTCTGTTTTCCACAGCCCATTCATTCTTTTACAACTCACTGTATGTGAATAATCTCCTTTTCACTTTTGTGCTTTACTCAAGACCCATGCTGACAACTGAACTGACAACTCTCAGGAAGCTTCAGGAATTAACAAATCCATCAAATATTTAATGATTTAGGTCTACGAGGTGCCAGACCTTCTCTCAGAAGCTGAAGAGAAAGTATTTCCTGATCTCATGGAGCTTACAACACATCTCATCTCAAGAAGCGTACCTCCTAGTAAAAGAAATAGATCCTAAA
>NC_138371.1:112715640-112749738 GCF_054177405.1 Leptonychotes weddellii
CTGTGGAAACAGATACTTCTGGATCATCTGCTGAGAGTGAAAGGCTCTTGGGATTGGAATCCTACTTCTTCTATCAACTCAGTACTTCTTTGTGCAGGTTTTGGTGTTCCCCATGATCTGGCTCTGAGTTTACCTAACCAACACATTCACTAATTCCTACCATCCACTTCAGTCAAGCCATTCTCTTCACACCACCCAGCTGTCTGTCTCCTACCTCCACCATCTCCTTATTTATGTTGCTAACCCTTTCCTTTGTTCAGCCACATCCTCCCCATCTTCAAGGCCAGCTCAAGAACCATTTCCATATGGAAGAAACTCTCTCTCATCCATAGTTTTCCTATTCTCCTAATCATCCTCAGTGACTTCCCTGGCCTTGAACACCAACAGCAATATAAAATGCTCTTCCAGGGCGCCTGGGTGGCTCAGTTGGTTAAGCGACTGCCTTCAGCTCAGGTCATGATCCTGGAGTCCCAGGATCAAGTCCCTCATCGGGCTCCCTGCTCAGCAGGGAGTCTGCTTCTCCCTCTGACCCTCCCCCATCTCATGCTCTCTATCTCATTCTCTCTCTCAAATAAATAAAATCTTTTAAAAATAATTAATAAATTAATAAATAAATAAATAAATAAATAAAATGCTCTTCCCCGTTACAGCTTACTTACCCACAGCAGTGTGTGGATTCTTGTTTCCCATTTGCTAGTCTTTTGTAGGCTCCTTCTCTTAATCTTATTTACTAAGCAAGTACTAATAGTCTTTTAAGTACCCAGCAAATACTATTATTGTTGATTAGTGAATAATAATTAACAATAGTTGCTATTTATGTAGCCCACGCATTCCACAGTGCTTTCACACATGTAATTACAGGATCATTGTTTACCAGTCTCTTAAATCCCCACAACAAACTTATTAATGAAATGTTAGTTTCATTTTAATGAAAAAGAACCTGAGGTGTCAAAGAATCAAGTGGCCCATGCGAGTTCATATGCTAATTAATAAATTAATAATTACTATATTTAATAACAAAATAACAATTAAAATCAATCTTGTGTATTAAAAAAAAGTTTCCTAATACATGTCCAACTGAGAATAAACCTAGGAAAAAGACTTTTTATATAGAAAATGACACATTTATTTTGTTATTTAATAAATGTTTTGTCCCACACAACCTGATTCTATTTAGCCAAGTTGTTTCACAAAACTATTTTCAACTTTATTTTTTTAAAGACTTTATTTATTTATTTATTTGAAAGAGAGAGATTGAGCACAAGCAGGGAGAGAGGCAGAGGGAGAAGCAGAAGCAGACTCCCTGCTGAGCAGAGAGCACAATGTGGGGCTCCATCCCAGGACTCTGGGATCATGACCTGAGCCGAAGGCAGACACTTAACCGACTGAGCCACCCAGGCACCCCTATTTTCAACTTTAAAAAGTTAACAAGTAATATATACTTGTCATAGAAAAATAAGAAAATAAGTCGGGGGGAGGTCTATAATCCCATTATCTAAAGTCAACAACTACTAACATATCTTTTCACACATTTGTTTATGATTATATGTGGACCCCCTTTCTTTGAATAGAAAACGGAATTTTTGTATAGATAGACAGCTTTGCTTTTGGCTTTTTAACTTAATGGGGGGGAGGAATGAATATATTTGCATGTCAAATACATCTATGTTCCCATTAATAACTGCATGACTTGTAAGCTAATCCCCTATTTTTGTATGTTTAAGTTGGGTCACATTTTTTCTATCATAAAACTGTGATGAACATTTCTCTATCTTTATGCACTTGTCGAATTATTGCCTTAGGATGAATTCCTGGAAGTAGGACTTACAGGTCAATGGTAAGAAACTATTTTTGAAATTTTTTTGTCATGAAATAGAGGTGATAAATCAGATTTAGGGGCATGCTAAGTTTTCAGTACTCTGTCGTACTAAAAAAAATTTTTAACCAGATAAAACTCTGTTTTTTAAATATGTCCGAAGAATTTAAATAGATGGTTTCAACATCCCAACCCCTTCAAACTATAAAAACATAAAAATGAAAAGCACAATAATCTAACATTGATTTGGAAGAAAGACATAGCCTAATTCAATAACTTTTATTATTTCTTTAATCAAATGAGAAAAGCAGAAAAAAAAGCGGAACCCACATTTGTAAAAATGATCTCCAATTTTTAAAAGCTTTTTATTTTTCTGATTTAAAAAATACATATTCGTTATAGAAAATTTGGAAAATACAGAGAATGAAGAAAATACGAATTTCCCAGAATCCAACAATACATCAGATAGCCTTACAGTTTTACTACTTTCTCCACATGTGTACTTGTTAACAATTTGCCATTTTCCTTCTCTTCCCAACCCAACCCCCACCTCCCCAGAGAGGAGGGGAAGGCAGGTCCTTGAGGGCCACGGCCGCTGACATCCCGGTGACATCCGCCACACCATTTCATCCTCACTGAAGGCTTCCCTCCTTGCTGAGCTGTGGCCTGTTTCCCTTCTTACTTCCCAGATTGCTACACAAATGCACAAGCCCCCCACCCCCCGAAAGCAGGGCTAAGGCTCCTCTGCCCCAGAACTCCTAACCGGAGAACTGACCAAGTCAACTTCCAGCTACTTGCGGCATTTCAGAGCCAGGCTTCTCCCCCCTAACACCCTGAAGATTTATCTCAGCTGATCAACATCTGAAGCGGCAACTAATACCTCATAAAATGTATACAGCACTTTTAAAGTTTAGCAAGTTCTCTCACACACATTGTAACCTCTGTGAGTGTCTTCTGAAGTGGACAGAGCAGATATCCCTGTGTAGCAGAAAATGAAACCAAGGTGCAGAGGAGCTGAGTAAAGGTCATAGATAGTGAGTGGCAGAGCTTGGATTTGAAGCTGTAAATTGACTCCAAGGTCAGAGCTCTTTACCTAGCCATTATTAACAAGCCATTCTTAAGACCGACAACTAGAAATTGAGAGCCAGAAGGATCTTCAATAAATTACCTAATCTAATCGCTTCTTAGTATTCACGTATAAGGAAAGTAAGTCCCAGAGAAGCTAGGTGATTGCCGAAAGTCACCAGCTTTCATGATGAAGAGGATCTAAAGGCACAATCTTCGGACTCCCAGGCCAGTGCTCACGCCAGTCGTCCCTAGAGAGATGTTCTTTAATAAGCTGGTCTCTCATCCGGTGTCTTCTGGTTAGCCAAATGTCAACCAGGAATTAAAATCCTAAAAGTGTAAAATGTTAGAGCCAGAAGGGACCTTAAAGACCACCCCGGCCAACCCACTCACTTTACAGATGTGGAATCTAAGGTCCAAATCCCATGGCTTTTGAAGTTCAGTCCTATGCACTTCCCTTCCACTTATCCTATCACTTCCCTTCTGAGTAGTTAAAATCTGGCCAAAGATTTTACTTCCTTCTTTTGACACTCAGCGTGCCACAGGCCACAGATTAGCAAAATCAAAGTGAAACTAAACGGGATTTGAATTCAAAAGATACTTAGTTTGTAACAGATGTACCCACCATGACTGTTACCAAAAAATACCCAAGTTCTGCTGGGTTCTAGACAGGCTCCCCCACTCTCCACCCTTCATCGCCCTAACCAGAGAGAAGGCCTACTGAAATCCTTGCGTTTTAGGAAAGGGTACCTATGACCCTTTGGAAGTCACCACCCCTTTAATCTGTGAAAATGTAGCAATCCTGTTTCGCTAAAGATTTTTACTCCACAAATCATCCAGGAATCCGAATTAAAACTGTCAGCACATCACCAGGACTGTCACAGTTCGCTGACCCCAGTGAACTCAGACCTTGCTCCCTCCATCTTTGTGTACCCCCCAAATCAGCTCCTGAACGTCTGCTAACCTTGATTCTTCTGTAGCAACTCCATGGCTCTATGGCTAGCCTTACTTCTCTAATGAGATGGAAAGCTCTTTGAGGGCAAGAGACTACTTCTATCGCCCCTAGCTTCAAGGAACTTTAAGGATAAACAAAACCATGTGTAAAACCAAGCGCAGTCACAGAGGTGTAAACAGGAAGCCAAGGAGCAGAGGATGAGCGTCACCTGGTGGGGAGGGGTAGCTGCTGGGTAAGGTAACAGATCCGAGTCTTAAAGGGCTAGTGGAATCAGCCGGGCAAAGGTAGGCGGAAGGCAAGCCAGGCAGGCGGGCCAGCGTCAGCAAAAGCAAGGAGAGAAACAGTTCAACGTTGCCGTAGCATCAAGTGCAAGGCGGGGAGTGGTGGGAATTGAGGCTGTAGCGGTGGGCCCGGCAAGGAGGCGGCAGGCAACAAGCCCGCGTAATTCGCGCTGACCTGTACGGGGAGGGCAGCTTACGCAATTCACGAGTAAACGCATTTGGGCGCCCACTGCGAGGCTCTGTCAATGACCGCCTGTGGTGGCCGCGCCGGCCCCCCCCCCTCACCGTGCACCTGTGCGCCTTCGCAGCTGCCAAAGCAAACGCAGGGCTGCCTCAATCCGCTAGATTTTCAACGCGGGCCCCACGCCCCCCCACCGCACCCCGGCCACGGCCACTGCTGCCTCGGGCCCCCAGCCCCCTGGCCCTCTCGTTTCTCCGCTCTGGTTTAAAACGCCTGTTGACGCACTGTAGCGGGTGCCTGCGCGCTAGCGGGCGGCCCCGCGGTTTTCTCTGCAGTCGCCACCGGGGTTCCTGAAGAAGAATCCCTGCGGGCCTCCCGACCCCGGGCTGGGGAGGCCGGGGGCGGCCAAGGCTCCCTCGGCCCGGCTGGCACGGCGGCCGGGAAGGGGCCGGTGCCATCTGGGGCTTGCGCAAGGCGCAGTGCCGAAATCCGTCCTCCCGGGAAAGCGCAGCATGGAAACAAACAGGACGGGCCGCCCTCCTCTCCCGGCCCGCGACCGGACGGGCACCGGGGACGGCGCGGGCTCCCCCGCAGCCAGGCTCGGGCCGGGGCCGGGGCCAGGACCCAGGTGGTCGCGGCGGCGTGGTGGCGGGGGGGCGCCGCGGGGCGGAGCGGCTCGGGCCAGGGGCTCGCTCGGCCGGGGTCCGCGCGCCGGCGCCCCAGGCCGTTGTCATTACCTGGCCAGTGTAGTTTTCCCCGAGCCCGGGAGGCCTCGCAGGAGGTAGAGGTGTTTCCTAAAGCTGTGGCGGCGCGGAGGTGTCCCACGCGGGGGCGGCGGGGCCGGCGGCCGAGGTTTCTGCTGCGGCCGCTGCTGCTGGAGGCTCAGCCTCCCAAAGGATTCAAGAAAACTCTCCTCCATGGGGTGGGGGCTGGCTGCGAGAGCCCTGGGTTCCCTTTCCTGAAGTCACGGTCTTGGCCAAAGCTGTTGTTTTTGTGGCTCTCCGGCCATGTGATAGATGGAGGGGCGGGCGCTCGGAGCCCAGCCCCTCCTTCCCACCCGAGCGAACCGCGCTGCGTGGGAGGGGGCGTCCCTACCTGGAAAGCTGGGGACGCTGGGAGACTGGCAGCCTGGAGGACCTGGGTGACGCTCAGCACCCTCCCGACCCCCGCCCCGCTCGCCGACTCCCTCCCTTGCCTCTTCGCTCTGAGGGGAGAGGGCCTGCCCGCTGGGACACTGGGATACTTCGCCGGGCCGCCCGCCATAGAAGTCAGGCCCTCTGCAACAGCCCTCCTCCACCCCACCCCCGACTGGCCTGGACCTTGAAAGTGAAATAATTTTAGTCGACGATTAAAGAACGTGAACAGCATTTTGAATAGTAACAGTAAAGTCCATTGTCTCCCCCAGTTCGTGAGCACCAATATCTGGCTAGTGTCCCAGCGGCTAATACCGCTGTCCCAGGGCCTGTATCATTTTTTTTTTTTTAATCCTTCTTTAGCCTGCCAAAAATATTCTTAGAAAGCTTTGTTGCCTCTACATAACTTTAAATCTCATCAGAAAAAGCACCCCTTAAAACTCAGAGTGATCTATCAACGGTAGCATAAACTAGGTCTCATGAGAAGACCTGTACTGCCCAGGTACTTGCTTGGGCTGCCACCTGAGAAGACACGGCCTCTCTGGAAGGATTTCAGCTCCCCAGGGAAAGGAGCAGTCTCCTGAAATCATTTAGGGAGAAGTATCCAGAATTAAGTTCTGTTTCAGGAACTGGTGAGTGCCAGTTGCTTGATCACCATAGCACTCTCCAATATTTCACACTCAAGGGTGTGATAGAGTGATCCTATTTTTTTAACCAAAATTCAAGATGCACCGACCGAAAGAGACAATATTGAAAATACCATGCTGGAAAAATCCAGGAGATATGGTGGCTTTGGCTGTAACAATTACTGTAAAGTAAATTCATTTTGTTTCTGGCAACTAAGGTATGAAAATTTTGAAAAGGAATTGTGAAGAAAAGCAATTTCTTTCTGAAACAAAATCCAGAGATTTCATAATAAACTTTGGAAAGAAGGGCCCAAGTAGGGAGGGGCTCTGTGCTGAGAATCGCACCTTCCCCTTGGGATTCCCCTGGAGAGGTGGGGGCGGGGAGATGAGCTGCTCTCCCTTGAAAATCCCTTCCCAGAATCAGAGGAAGGATCTTGGCACTGCTGAGAAAACTAGAATTTCAAAAGCTTCTCTAAATATTAGGGGAAAACCATAAGGAACGGAGAACACACATGACTCATAAAAATAGTGATGCTTAAATGTAGGTATCCTCTATTTCTATGTATTCTATCATACTTCTTCCAAGAGTGTTTTTGCCCAGCCTCAAATACTACCTTTTTCATTCTAGACTTGCACTGTACAATACAGGAGCCACGAGCCACACAGGGTTATTGAGAACTTGAAATGTGGCTAGTGCAAAGTGAGATTAAAACACACACTGAATTTTGAAGGTTCAGTATGGAAAAAAAAAAAATGTAAAATATCTCAGTAATTTTTATATTGATTATGTGTTGAAATGATAATATGTTGTTGGTATGCTGGGTTAATATAGAATTAAAATTTTTATCGCTTGTTTCTTTTTGCCTTCTTAAGACGGCTACTAGAAAAGTCTAAATTACATATGTGGCTAGTGTATTTCTATTAGTGCTGCATGAGACCTCCATCCACTTCCATCTCCTTCTACAGAGGGGGTCCCAGGCAATGTAGGATAGGGCAGAGAGAGACACACAGCTTTGGGGTCTTGAGGTTTTAGCGTACGGAGTGTCTGTGGCAGATGGAACAACCTAGTAGAGGCTGAGAAATATGAGTGTGTTGCTCAGAAGAGAGTTCTGAACTGGAGACAGAGCTTTGGAAATCCTTGCCCTATGAGAAGAAGATAGAGAAATAGAGCAGACAGCTGAAGAGGGGTCCCTGGAGACACCAGCATTTAAGTACTGTGTCTTTGAAGTGGATCTGCCAAAGGAGAGTATGAGAGAATGATCAGCAAAGCGGACAGAACTCTAAAATAGAAAGAGATGTATGGAGGCCCAGGAGAAAAGAGCTTAAAGGAGGAGAAAATGGGCAGCAGTACCTGGAAGTGACCCTAGACACTTTTCCTTTCTTTCAACCCCCACATTTAACTAGTCAACAAGCTCTGGCTGTTTTTTCTGATTTATTCCTCTAAACTACACTGTTTAAAGTTATCTGTGTATCTGTTTCCCCCCACTAGGCTGTAAGTAGGAACAGTGTCACCCTTGTCACCCTCAAGATCTAACAACACAGCCTCACATTCAGGAGGTACTCAATAATTGTATGTGGACCTGAACTACTTTCTCAATAGATAAGTGTGATTTACTAAATATTAAGAATAAACCGAGATCATGATAATGTCAGCTAAGGAGCAAACAGTAAACATATTGACGGATCTGAGATCCAGCTTGCTATGAGCTGCATTCAGATCTTTACTGGTTCTCTCTAGGTGGCAGCCTCCAGAGATCTGGGCTACACCCAAGTCAGAGGATCCCTGTGATAACACTCCTTAGTGCCTTCATTTCATCCAACCAACTTGTCAGCTCTAGGGTTCCATTCCATTTCTCACTTATGTGATGACCAGCACAATCTTACTTTGCTGCACTAGAAACCATTACCGTGACAGACGTAAAGAAAACTGTAAGTCATTTTCGGCAAATAAAGAAACATTAAAATGTTTCTCTAATTACTACTGTTTAAAAGACATGGAAAAATAAGGAGGTACATAAGAAGAACTAGTGAAAACCAGGAATTTAACCCTCAAACGTACAGCTCCAAATAACCCAGGATTTGGAATGTTTAATTATAAATCAGCCCCAAGTTTCTACCCCAGAGATGCCAAGATGGCAGAAAGTCTGAGACCAAGATGGAGCTTCCGAAGCAGTCTAACCAAAGACCCTTGAACGCAGCAGAACCAGTTAAAATATGTAGGCAGAAGCTTTCCCAATGCTCTCTAATCCTATTTCTTTTCTTCCCCTATCAAAAATTTTTTGACATTTTTTCCTCAAAAACATAAATTAGTTTTATTCACATACATATTCCTCTTGTTATATATGTGATATAAATGGAAAGGACCAGACGGAAGTCTAGCTGTTTGTGTAGTAGACTCCTGATTGCCCAGAAGCTCCACTTGCACCTGCTGCCACTTTCTGCACAATCTGACCAGATAGGACCTTGTCCTCCTCTCTATTAACACTGCCCCCTCCTGGTTCTTCCCTCATCCTTCCCCTAGAAGCCAGATGGAGGCTGCAGGAAGCCAGAAGAAGTTAGGGAAAGGGGGACAAGGGAAGAGAAGTGATGCAGCATATGTATGTCTATTTGGCTGAACTGACAGGAGAAATGCACAGGAATCTGGTGGCCTGCGAGAGGTCTGGCATGTGGAATGTTCTCTGGGCAAACCTGATTTTGCCTCTGCCTCCCACAATCCATCCCTTATTCTTTTTAGTGCCACACCCCTTCCCCAAGGTGAGGACCGTATCTGCTTTTCCACAGCAACTATTTGCCACTATGCACCAGGGCACTTAAGGACTATAAGCTTTAAAGCCTAGGAGCAAGAGAAAGTAGCCTCAGCCCATTTTTCTAAAGCTCCATTCTGGAAATTAGGGCAAGATAATAAAGACAGGGGCTGGAGAGAGCTGGGGACATTCTGGAACCCAGGCACGAGCCTGGATGAAGGGTCAGCTGTCAGTACAGCATAAAGGTGTTTCAGAACTGGTCACTACCCATGCCATAGTCATGGTTAAATATTTAAAATACTACCCTTGGGTAAGGCATGGCAGTGTGGATTCTAATGTATTCATTAGAAATCCACAAGTATCGCCGGTGAAGACCCCTAAGAAAGCAAGGATTTGCCAGATCCCAGAGTCCCCTCTGCAGCTGTCTATGCCTCACACTAATACTAGTCGTTCTTCCCTGAAATCATCCCTCCTCGGCCAAAAGCAAGTTCAGTTTCACAATGGCTCTAGGAGCCTACAGAGAGAGCAAGACTCTCAAGGAGTTCAAGCAAACACTGAAGACCCTGGTCTCCATCTGGAACAGACCCACCGTCTGGTAGAAAGATGAACTAAAGCTGTACGAAATGAGCATAAGGGGGAAAATAGAGCTATTTTAAATAAAGCCCTCAATTCCCAATAAAGATGGCAGATGGAACACAAATATTTAATTGCCACACCCTCTTTGAAACCCCACTAAAATGTTTTGGGAGGGCGGTTATTTTGTTATTATATTTAAGCATAAATTATAAGAAAAAAGAGAGATTACAGCAACAAAATTTTGAAAACTGGAGAGCAAAGGCCAAGTGTTAATTTGGCAAAAACAAACAAGCAAACAAAACAACCCTGAATTGTAGACAGCTGTGAGTCAACACAATTTACCCTGCATTACACCTAAAATTTCAGGAACTAGAATATTTGGGGCTGGTGGTGAGGCCCTAAAGAGGAAGTTCAGTTGGAATTCTGTTTAAGAAACAAAACAAACAAACAAAAAGAAACAAGCATCCAGAGTCAAGCAATTGCCCACCTCCTAGAGAAGCCCAAAGGTATATTCCCTGGAGATCAAACAGGATACGGTGGAGTGGAGGTAAGATAAGACAGTCCAGGCTCCCTTTCTGAAAACAGAGGGAGTAAGAAAATGCCTACATGTTGGACAGTGAGTAACCACCCCTGGTTTCAATTTTTCAAATATGAATTTTCATATTTGGAGTTTGTTAAATACAACTAAACTAAAACAGAATTTAAAAAGATAGTTACCTGTAGTATGGTGCAAGTCCCACAATCCCTAACCAATATCCTTGAGGTCAGATCTGTTTCAGAATTCAGAAAATGTGTGTTTGTTTGTTTGTCTGTATACAAGATGTGTGTATGTGCATATATATATAACCTTACATTCTGAGTGGGGGCTGGGCAGCCCATGGTAATTAAATACATTAATATTTCTGCAATGAAATGTATGCATGGTCGCACTAGGTAGGATAAATAAGGAGTAAAATTAACCTGTTTGAGTCAAGTTATTTGCTCCCAACTTAATTTTAATGCCAAACATTTAAGAAACAAAACAAAACAAAAACAGCTTTTGATTTTCAGAGCTTTTTGGATTTTAGAATTTTAGAAATGGAATCACACACCATACTTGGATATAAGGCCTACCCTTCCATCCTGATGCGATTTTTAAAATAAACTACTAAAGTTTTCCGTGCCTTATTTTCTTCCATAAAACAAATTAAAGTAGGGCAAACATCTTCAAAATTAGGTAATAAAATGTTCAAGTTGTTACCTCTTTTGTTGAGTTTTTTTATTATTCAGATAACTAATCAAGAACGGTTGGACAGATTATTCAAACCAATTTTGGTATCCCATGAGTATATCGCTGGAAATAATCCTTTGGGTGGGCACTGAGCACTCTTTCTTGATGGTTAGGATCTTCAACAGCACCAGGAAGACCGAAGAATTCAACTACAGACAAAATACAGGCCAAACAATTCCAGACAAACAGTGATCTACATGGAGTCTGCTGTCAGTTTCACAGGCTATTTCCCTATTTATGCCACTCCCCTGGCATCTAGGGCTTTACTCTGTCCCCACAGTTCCCACCCCCTGCCTGGTCCTGACTCGTCTGAGAGGGTCAGTTTCCCTCACAGTGCCTGACCTCCTGTCTCCAAATCCAAACCTGTTCTCTGCCCCATTCCCTGAGGATCCAGCTATTTACATAAGAAAGTTAATAATAAATATACTAATTCATGCAACTGTGTTACCAAGTTTATTGAGTCAATGTGTTGCTCTCCTAGATAATTTCTGTTCTGCCTGGGACATTTCAAAGACAATGCTTTAACCCAAGGAGATATTTAGAGAAAGGGAATTAACCCTTCTAAGAGCCTACTATTTTTCAGGCACTATGTTAAGTACTTTGCACAAGTTGTTTCGCTAATCCTCATTTAATATTCCCATGACGGATTGCTATTATAAATCTGTTTTTTTACAGTGGAGAAATTGAGGCTCTAAGAGGGTGTCTTGTTTAAGGTCAGCCACCCGGCCAGCAATAGCTTAAAGCTGGGAACCCATCCTCCTTCCAGCACTCTGCCCCACCTCCTTCCCCCAGCGACAAGAAAACACCCTGGTGACCAGCAGGAAGAGAATTTTGAAACAGGCTGGGACTTGCGGCTCCTAGAGCCAACCACATTCTCCTGCTATTTCCCTCTATACATTTCTATCTACCCCTTGAGGTCCACTAATCAGTACATTATGCCAGACACAAAACAGGGAGGCATGTTCTCCTTATATATTAAAAAAAACCTGTCCATAGCCTCAACGCTCGTAAATCTCCCCCACAAGAAAAGATTAATAATTAGGGGTGACTGCTCTGTAGGAGAAGACCAGAAAGCAGTCTAGCACGAATGTGGAAGATGAATATAAAAATCAAAAGTATCATCCAGAAAGTGTCCTTGACACAAAACATCCAAATTTAGCAGATGGAAAAGACTCCCGAATTGGCCACAGCCAAATATGTCCACGCTGGCTGCATGCAGCCCATTCTGGTGTCCCAGTGGGGCCACGTGTCTCATGGAGTGGGGAGGGAAAACACTCCCTTCCTAACTCAGTCGTAACATAAACTCCATGAGGACAGGACTGCTTTCACTACTAGAGCCTCTGGGTAGAGAACAGTGTCTGAACTGAGGCAACTCAATAAATATTTGTTGACTGAATAAATGAATTTCTTCACCTGCTTTCTCTGGAATTCCTCATGGCCTCTTATCCCTCCTCAGACTACATTTATCCCACATTTTCTAGCCATCCCTCCAAATCTCAGACTCTTCTCCCAAACCTTTAGTCCTTCTCCTTCTTGCAGCAGAACCAGGTTTAAAAGACACAAAAACATTTTTACTGGGTATATGTGTATTTCTAACTGAGGAATGGAAACACAGAAAACTCTTAGAAATAAGGTTAAAAGGAAGAAAGAAAACATATGGTAAATGCAGAGTGCATTCAATTCTTATCAAATGCAGACACATGTACACTAAAATCATAGCAGCTGTGTTTATTTCATAATTTAGGCATTTGAAAAAAAAGTGCAATGTGTTTATTTTAAAGTTAGCTTGATGTCAAGTTTAAAATATAACGTGAGTCTGTCTACATGTTTTACCTCCTTTCCTAGAGAATTTTTTAATATTTAAATATAACCTATATCCCTAATTCCCAGCTCTCATCACACAACAATCTGGGGCAGAGGGGTGGGGGTGGTAATCCCTCATAAACTCTATGTTGACAGAATGCTCTAAAATATGTTCTAACCAATAAAGTTGGAAATAAATTTGGTAACAAAAACCTAAGCTTTGTTGTATTTCACAAAAAGATCTACATTAAAGGAAATGGAAAATCACATGTGCAATGGCACACAGGGTTGCTATGGTAACAGACTACATTTTTTATATTTACTCCTCAATTGTGGTACATAGAGCTATTACAACCAAATAATGTCAACATCTACTTCCTTCTGATCATACAGAGGTCTCTGGAATAAGCTGTACTTACAGTTCCGGAAATTCTCATTTTTAACCAATCTTCTTCTGTCTTTTCTAGAAATTATAATTAAAAAACATATAATAATGATTAATATTTGGCACTGGGGTTAAGTTTACATCATTTAAATCATGTAGGAACATTCTCAAAACGGCAAAAGAAACCTAATAACCACAAATGTCCATTTAAACATTTAAAATATTGGGGTTGTGTATGAGTGTGTGTGTGTGTGTGTGTGTGTGTGTGTGTGTTTGGGCAGCAATAAGTTCTCCATGGGGAATGAAAAGAAATAAGAAGTTTAGAAAAATGTATTTGGTTTTACTCACTGGGCACACCAAACAAATCTACTTTTCCCACAGCTGTGCTTATTTGAACAGTTAAAAAATACCTACTATCCTGAACTATATAATTTTGTTTCACTAAACCTTGCTTTTACCATATATCTCATAATGTACCCCTAACATTGCCTTTGGGCACATGTAAATCACTATTAACTAATGTCAACTCTCTCCCCACTACGTTATGTAGTGCACTGTCTTTTCCAGAATTTCTATTACCTTTCTAACCTTCCCCATTAGTCTTCCTCCACCTACCTGGAAAATTAACAGCCTGTCAGAATAGCCATGTCTCTCACTATGGACCAACAGAAAACACCAATAATGAGGTGCTTCCAAGTCAAGTAAATACGAATCTAATGTGCAGCTGTCACTCTATCATAACAGGATAAGACTGAGGGCTGGAGAGGAGAAAAGATGTAATGAAGAAAGGGCTCTCCTAAACTGGGCATGTCAGTCATCCACAGTAGGCCCTTATACCAGCCTACACTGTAGCAGAGTTGGGGAATTAAACACAACTTTCTCTTAGGGACAAATTGAAAGAGCATGTATTATCCACCCATCCACATACAGTCCTTCTCTAATTTCATACAAGGGATGTAGCCCTTCATATTACATTTGGTGATCAGGTTTTCTCCAATTGTTTGTTGTTGTTGTGTGTGTGTGTGTTTTAAAGAAATCAGTTAGAGAAGGTCTTCTTTGAAAGCCATAAAAATATACCTCTACTGATGTCTTCCATTGCAAGTAGATCATCTTCAGTGTCTTCCAGTCAAGGGAAACCACACAGTCATTAGGCAACAAAGATTCTGTGAAAATAAAAGGGAACATATTTCATCTCTAATGTCATGCAGACCTTTACCCTAAATGTGAAGATATGCAAACATGTTATTTAAACTGACATAATGGTAAAAGCCTGGTTTGGAAGATATTTCATGGGTGCTAAAGCAGGAGTTACTTTGTCTCAGGGTTTTGTTAGTAAACACTATCCTGACTCAATAAAAATGCTTATGTATACATGTAAAATGCTATGTATCATAGCTCATATTCTCATTAAGTACAAATATATATATCAATAATATATACATATTGTATAATAACATACATATTATAACATACATATTGTATATGTAATAGCTTCAAGTGGTACAGTCACAGGACATAGAATTTAGGTAGTCATCTTTTCGTTCCTGTGACATGTATAAGCAATGCAATTGTAGCAAGTTTAGTCTTCTTGCCAACTGTTCCTTCCCCATAAGAGAGTCCAGGGGAAAAATCCTCACAGACAATTAAGATGGGTCACAAGTAAGTCCAAACACTGATATATACATATCAGCCTTACCAAACCACACAAAATATTTTTCCTATACTCACATATCCCTGGCAATATAGGTAGTTTGGTTTCTTCAGGCCTGTATGTGGCTTTACTATAAAATTCCTCCTAATACTAGGATTCATTTGAGTTCCTTGCCTCATTTACAAGGCCACTGGCCACAGGTACATCAGACTTTACTTGTCCAATCTGGCCAAACAAATCAGGGGACAGTTTCCACTTACAGTTTTTTCCTCTCCTTTTTTAAGCACCCACCATATCCAAACGTGAAATTCTTTCCCTATATTTTTCTTTTAAGCCACATTTGTATCAGCACTGCTTATAATTCACTTCCACACTGAAGCCATCCCCCAAAAACCATAACCCCATATTCTCTTCAACAATCCCTTAAGTACTGCCAACCTCACTCATAAAATATTCATAAGCTTGTCATTTATATTTTCTATGTGCAATAATTCTGTTTTGTGTTAGTCTTGTCTCCCCATTTAGAAGGTAAGCTATTTGATGAATGAGGTCTATTTCCTCTAGAAAGCTTTCCAAAGCTTAATTAATGGATGCTTGATCATTATTGTTGATTATGATGGTATTGTGCATTCAAGGGAGGAGGAAGTTTAGAATCTTTTCACACCAGTGCCTTCATGCTTTCTGATGCTGATCTAAGGCAGTGATTGTTAATCTTTTTGAGTCATGTGCTGCCCCCCCCCGCTCCTCTGCCCCAGAAGCTGATAAAATCTATGAACTGTCTCAGAAAAATGGTCCAGAATGACACAAAAATTTTTGCAAATAATTTTAAAATATGGACCTAGGACTAAGACCCCTGACCTAAAATGACTTCACTTATTTAAAATTCCCTATAGCAAATGCAGTTTAATTTTTTTTAATTGGTGTATTTCTTCAGTGCATCTAGCAGGATAGCATATTGTAGCAAACAGTAAGATGTGACTATAGGCAAAGTTTACAAAAATGATAGACATAATGCTAGAACCTCAAGGGCAGGTTTTTAATTGTGATCCCTCGTGCTGAGACTTAGCCAATCTTGGGTCTAGGTTCTGAGGACCAATTCTGTCCAGACCAGCAGAAATTTAGGAGCAAAGTAAAAACCTCTGGAAGATAAGCTGTGAGACGACAACAGGGCCCAGGGACCCGGTAGGTGTAGAAAAGAAAGAATATCAGGAAGATACAAGAGAACTGTGGGGACGGGAGCTGTGACTTCCCAACTCTTACAGTTTCTGTCCCCAAGGAAGGGGACACATTCACCTCTAGGAAATCATTGACACTGCAGCTGATTTACAAGTAAGGAAAAATGGGGTATGTGCTCCATTTCCTGTTTAAGACATGTAGCATCTCAAATATGTTTATTATTTAGAAGAAATCTACTGAGAATGTTACTTAGGATGTCACAAAACCATTTTCATGTGTTTTAATCCCAGGTGGGTTTTTCATTTCCAAAATTTTTTTATCATTTAATCTTCACTCTTCCCCCCTCTTTACTATTCTCATATCTACGAGTCATACTGTGAATCAGAAAGAAAAGGGTCATGTGCCAAATAAGGGAAATGTATAAAATAGATTTAAAAAAAAATGGTAACCCATCTCTATTTGTTACATAATTACTGTTTGACTGCCTCATCCTTTGCTCTTCTCAGTGTCTATTTATATCGAGAGTCCAAGGATTCTAAGTGTTCGAAGACATTTAAGACTGCTGGTCCTCGAGGTAGAGGCAGGCAGGTGATTCTGAAAACCAAGCACCATTTGCCAAGGGTCCTCTACTTCCGCTGCCGAAAAGCATCACGAGATCAATTAACTGCATGAAATCACTAACACAAGGTAGAAACACTTCAAAAAATTACTCATATATGTTAAACTGACTTTTTATTTGGAGCAAATAAACACAGTTTACCCATTGGAACTCCAGGGGATCCAAAAAGCTTCACTAGTTGAAAGGCAAACCCTTGTGATAACTGCAGCTCAAGGGCATCAAAGCCAGTGCTTGTTAAATCTTGGTTATCCTCAGTTTGCAAGAACTGTAACGGCTTAGGTTCTTGCCATATCCTCAGTTTCTCATCAAAACTTTCATTTAAAAGGTGAAGATCAGAAGTGACCCTAAAAGAGTACAAAGGATCAGCTTGGCTACTTAAAATTTCTGAAGAACTAAACCCTATGTCACTTAGTTGGTTATCTACCCTTGTTTGAGATTTGAACGTCAAAAATGACTTCTTGCTTGTAAAAGATACCATCCGAAAGCTAGATGTATATTGTAGCACAAGAGAAGGAATAGGATTTCTGTAAAAATATACAGAGTGTCTATTAAATGTCAAGTAATGAGAATAAGATGGTCTACCAATATTTAGAGGAGGATCTTTGGTAATATCAAAGTAAAACCATGATGGATGATGATTAAAGGTCATAAGTTTCTGTGTATTCTCCTCTTTATTATTTATTTCTGAAATTCTATCTTTTTCTTCTTCCAAAATAATTTTTAGCCCATGGCTTTCTGTTAGCAAGCCACATTCCCCTCTTTCTTTTACACTGATATAGCTCTGTGCCAGTAAGTTAAAGTTTGGTGCCAAATTGAAAATCCTTTTCTCTCTCCTCTTCTTATTCTTTGTGGAGTGTAAGTCACTCTTTGGGATATCCAGTTTAGGCAAGCAGCTTCTAAAGATACTAGTTTCTGTTGCTATGACTGAATCTGTATTCTCAGCTGAGGGTGACAAATCTTCATTTTCTACTAAGAGCTTCTCTTCTACCAATGTTTCTGGACTGCTTCCTGGTACTGAAGTTTCTTCAGAAGTGGAGATCAATGTAATCAATTGTCCTCTGCTGTCTGGAGAGGCCAGCTTTTGCCATCTATCTTTCTTTGGTCTTTGTTCGCATATAAATTTATGAGGTCCCTCAGGCCAGCTCCCCAAACAGGGTTGTCTCTCAGAGCCCAGCTGTAATTCTTCATCAGATAGATTGTTTGAGAAAAATGCCCAATAATTGTTTTTAGTTGCATTTACTCCTTGTTCCTTTCTTAAACCTTCATCTGAGGTTCTGGACCCATACTGATGGCACAGAATTGTTTCATTCTGGAGTCTTTTATCTACCTTCTCTCTCTTCTGCATAAATGAGCAGGGGACATCAGTGGATCTGCCCTGGATGTCTGATGCCGTGGGATGCCTATGTCCAGGATGCTTTCCTACCTTCGTGCCTGAGCAGCCATCACTTGCTACACAGGAAAGATTCTGAGTCATTGTTGGGCAAGTTATAGAGTTTTCATTTGACATCAATGACATATTTTGAAACAAATCATTGTTTTCCTTAGGGAGGTAATTTTTTGGTGTATTGTCCAGCTCAACTACAGATACAACATTTGGAAAACTATCTTCAGGATTTATGCTTTTCCATACTTCATCTTTGTGGCTGTTCACTAAATCTCCTTGTTCATTTCCCAGCCCACCAGTGTAAGTGTACGCCGATTCTCTTTTGGTGTCTTCCAAGTCTTCCTCTTCACTTTGAGATGAGTCCTGATCTCCTGGCGTACGATAACTTAAGGTTTCAAGTGAGTTTTCCTCTATGATTTTACTATGACTGTTCTGCTTTTTATTTCTTTTTCTGCTTCTCTTCTGTTTGGTTTTGCTGAGCCTGTGCCCAGTTTTCTTCAAATCTCTTTCTCTGAAATATAAAAGAATTAAGAATATTTATAACTTGATTATTTGTGTAACCCTAGCAAACTAAAACATTATACTCTTACTGTGCAAAGTCACAAATCATTAGTACAAGAGATTCTAAAGCATTATGTACTTTGTAGTATTTTTAAAAATTACTTTTTAAAAGAAAAACTTTAATTCTCTCAATTAAAAATTAGTAAACTTTGAGAAATTTACAAGTCATTTTCACATACTTGTTTCATAAACCAGTAACTTTATGAAAACCTAATATTTTTCTTGAGAAAATATTATTTATATATGCAAAATATTATATATATAACCTACCAATAAACATCTTCGTTTTCCTAAGTCTTGAATTTTGAAAAGTGTAGCTGGTATAGTCACAGAATGGGACAACTGTAGTAGCTTTAATAGCTAGATTTTCACTAGACATGAAAACTTTGGCAATTAAATTGCTCCATCAAATTACAAAGAATATTTGATGACAAGCAGCAAAGTCCAGTGTTTGCAGATATGCTTCTAATTGCATACCTGGCAGTGGTTCTAAAGGAGAGGTTCTACCACTACTTTGTGAGGTGTTTGTAAATGTGTGAAGGCATTTTTGATGGTCACAATGACTGGAGATGTGTTACTGGCACTTGGTACTAAGGCCAGGGATGTTTACCACCCTGTAATGCCAGGGACAATTCCACAGTAAAAAATTATCCTACCTAAAAGAATAATAGTGTTCACATTGAGCACACTAAAAGTTCACAGCTCTCCTTAATTGAAGATAATCTTTTGATTCTAACAGAAAAAAGAGGATTTAGAACATTTTCTAATTTATAATCAATCTAAAGGTCTACTTATCTTCTATAAGGTAAAGTTAGAGACATAGTAAAATGCAGTGGGGGGAAGGACAATAGACACAGCTGAGGGAAAAAAAATCCAGGATAGAGAACAGAAAAACAAACAAACAAACATGGAAGCCAAAAGAAATAATGAGGAAAGAATTCAGTTGATTGGCTGGGTGTTGGACAAAGGAACTTGTTCAATATACCCCTGGCCCCTGGCCTGGTTTATTCCATGCCATGCTGTCAGGCAATTTGCAATAGACAGGAGCCCTGAACACCTTGTTCTTTGTCACCTAATTGCTACTGTCCTTGTTTACACATTCCTGGATGTTAGCATAGAAAGAACATTAGGAAATGCTAAATTACTGAGAAGCAGTTGTGATGAGACTTCTATGAAAAGGATGTCAAGTAAAGAATGCAAACTTTGGCAGTAACTCCTCATGGTCAGTTCTAGCTGATTCTAGTGGAAGCTTTAGCGGAAGGCTAAGGTGCAGTAAGTTAATGAAACTCACACTACAAACTAGGATGTTACTCTACAAACAAACTCCACTCTCTTTGCCCAAACATGAACCATCCCATTGCAGGGAAAAGGAGGAAAAGACTGGATGTTGCCCAGAGCAGCGGGGCCGAGCATCATGATGTCTGCCTTGGAAAACTACATCAACTGAACTGTTGCAGTTATAACTTCTAAGGGAAGAATGATTGTGGGAACACTGAAAGGGTTTGACCAGACCATTAATTTGATTTTGGATGAAAGCCATGAACGAGTGTTCAGCTCTTCACAGGGAGCAGAACATGTGGTGCTGGGGTTATACATTGTAAGACGTGACAATGTTGCGGTCACTGGAGAAATTGATGAAGAGACAGATTCTGAGCTTGATTTGGGGAATATTTGAGCAGAACCTCTAAACTCTGTAGCACACTGGGGCGCCTGGGTGGCTCAGTCGGTTAAGCGTCTGCCTTCGGCTCAGGTCATGATCCTGGGGTCCTGGGATCGAGCCCCGCATCGGGCTCCCTGCTCAGTGGGGAACCTGCTTCTCCCTCTTCCTCTGCCTGCTGCTCTGCCTACTTGTGCTCTTACTCTGTCTGTCAAATAAATAAATAAAATCTTTAAAAAAAAAAAAACTCTGTAGCACACTGAGGAAAAATTACATACATTGGACATCTATAAATCTTTGTATAGAAACTGATTATTCTGAGGATGATGTATGGAATTTTTATGAATGTGTAATTGTGGATTTTTGACTCCATATTGATTCATTATAATATGATATATAAATTAAAATATTTCTACATTTCCTTGAAAAAAAAAAAGGAGGAAAAGAATGGGTAGAGCTTGTTGTTGCCTTATGTACTGGAGTAAATGGTAATATACTGAGGACTTTAGACTCATGCCAGCACTGGTGATTCTGTGGAGATGAAAGTACTTATGTATAGCTTTAAACAGCTCTCCACAGCACATGGAAAGAGAACCCTAACTGATGGAAATGGGGTTACTAGATACTTATGGTTCATCACAAAAATGCTTATAACTCCCTATGCTATCAGGAATTCTAATGTCCACAACGTGACTTTGAAAACTGACTTAAAAAAGACAAACTATTCATTGCACACTTGCTATGTATGTACTAACTCACCTAATCTTCACAACAATGATATGCAGGAAGGCAAATGCTAGTCTTATTCCCATCTCCAAAAGGCAACTGAGAAAAAAGAAATTAAAGAATTTGCTTAGCTACAGCCACTGTGGAAAACATAAGAGAGGTTCCTCAAAAAGTTACAGATAGAACTACCATATGATCCAGTAATTCCACTGCTGAGAATACTGAGAATATATCCAAAGGATACGAAAAAACTAACTCAAAAAGGTATCTGCACTCCCATATTCATAGCAGCGTTATTTATAATAACCAAGACAGAAACAACCAGAGTCCATTGAGAGATGAAGAGATAAAGAAGCTGTGGTATATGTATATAATGGAATATTATTTGGCCATTAAAAACAAGGAGATTCTATCATTTCCAACAACATGGATGGACCTTGAAGGCATTATGCCAAGTGAAATAAGTGAGACAGAGAAAGACAAATACTGTATGACCTCACTTACATGTGGAATCTTAAAACAAAACAAAACAAAAAACCAAACTCGTAAAAAAGGAAATCAGAGTTGTGGTTACCAGATGTGGGGTCTTGGTGGGGGAGGAATTAGAGGAAGGGAGTCAAAAGGCACAAACTTCCAGTTATCAGGTAAATAAGTCCTAGGGATGTAATGTACCACATGATGACTATTGTTAACACTGCTGTGTGGTATACAGAGAAGTTGTGAAGACAATAGATCCCAAGAGTTCTCATCACAAAGAGGATTTTCTTTCTTTTTAAAAATTGCATCTACATGACGTGACAAATGTTAACGAAACCTATTGTGATAACCATTTAACAACATACATAAATCAAACCATTATGCTATATGCCTTAAATTTATACAATGATAGATGCCAGTTGTTTCTCAATAGAACTGGAAAAAGAAAAAAGAATTTGCCCAATGTCACATGGCTACTGGCAGGATTCAGACCAAAGCTGACTGTCTCTAAGAGTTCATACTCTTTAGCCATCATGCAAAACTGCCTCTTAATTTAAAAAGAGAATTTTATAAAAACACTTCCCTTCTCTTAACTTCCTTCTCTCCTTCCTTTCATCTTCAAATTGTCACATATACATAAACATAGAGATATTCAGCTGGTAAGGGCTGAGTCCTTCCCATGGAAACAGCAGTTGGGCCTTGACTCCTACTATCACCTAGTAGTGACTTGAGAGTTTTCTCTTGTCCTCTCTCTTTCTGAATCAAAGCAAATAATAAACAACAACAGAAAGTGAGAGGAGGTGGTGTGGAGCAGAACCCATCTCCCTAATCAGCCTTTATGTCAAGGCTCCATATGAGCAATAGGTAGATGGCCTAAAACTTTAGATAGGCAAATGGGCATAAGGGTCTTCTCCTGGAGTTTATTCATTTGTCACAGGGTGGAAGTAGTGAGAAATGATCACATTCTGGATATATTTTAAAGGAAAAACAAGCAAGACTTGAAAATAAATTGGATATAGAGTATAAGAAAAAGATCAACATGAATAAAAGGATTTGGGCCTGAACAATTGAAGGGATGAAGTGGCCATTTACTGAGACATAGAAAGAAGCCTATGAAAGATATGGGCTTGGAGACAGAGTTGCCAAATCAGTTGCCTCAAAGTTCAGTTCAGAGTTTGAACCAATAAGCTAATCTGTCCTTATAGCCGAGGTTAGAAAGTGGAGAAGATGAGGGCTTTGCCAATACTCCTCAAGGGTTCTTTTGTTTTTTGAATGAATTACAATCTGATAGCTACTTAGAGAAAGGGTAGTAGAAACCTGCTAATGATGAAAATTCAGGATGCCTGCAGAGAAGTTAACATGGATCATGAAAGAATGAGGTGTCTTAAAAAATAAACTATCAAAGTCTGGGAGATCAGGCAATTTATTAAGGTAGTTTGCTAAAAGAGTCAGTCAAAGGAGAACCTAAGGATTGGAATTTCAATTGAAAATACAACACAGGGCGCCTGGGTGGCTCAGTCGATTAAGCGACTGCCTTTGGCTCAGGTCATGATCCTGGAGTCCCGGGATCGAGTCCCGCATCGGGCTCCCTGCTCGGCGGGGAGTCTGCTTCTCCCTCTGACCCTCCTCCCTCTCATGCTCTCTGTCTCTCATTCTCTCTCTCAAATAAATAAATAAAATCTTTAAAAAAAAAGAAAAGAAAATACAACACAATGCCAAGAAGTATGAAAATCAAAAGACTGAGTGCACAGGGAAGTGTGCCCACGACTTGGACTAGTTCTGTACCATGAAGCTCTATACAGCTACCATACCTGGTCCAGTATGTGGACCAGGCCTCCTGGAAAGGAAACACAAACCAATAACTGACTTGTGAAGCACCTGGGAGAGAAGAGAGGGGATGCTGGTGGTGATAACTTCCGTTACAATGTGTATGCATGGGAGGTGCTAATCAGTAGATGTATTTATAAAGTGTGGGAGGCTCATCAAACCTGTGCCAAGGCTCATTAAGCTTGATCTAATTTGTGCTGACTCATTTAGGGATGAATGGCACCATTAAAAGAAAAGAAACATCACTACATAAAAGTTAGTCATGGAGAAGAAATCAGGAGAGTTGGAGGCATAGGCTATAGCTTTAGAAAAGAAAGGAGTGAGTAGGAAATGAACAAATAGTAACACATCTCTGATTAATTATAGTATTTTGTTTTCTAGATGGTGGCTGAGAATCCAAGCTCCTAGATAGGAATGAGTGTACCTCTTAAGAATGAGAAAAAGAGCGTTTGCTCAGAGATAAGCTAACCTGACCAAGTGAGCTGTGACTTGAAGACAGAGGAGAGGGAACATCCAGATAAAGCCAAAACTAACTACTAGGGAGGGAGAAAAAAAAAAAAAGTTATGGTAAGTGCCTAAAGTAGAGAGCTAAAACCAGTATTTTCTTTTTTAAGATTTTATTTATTTATTTGAGAGTCAGTGAGAGAGAAAGAAGGGGAGAGAGCACGAGCAGGGGAAGAGTAGAGGGAGAGGAAGAAGACTCCCCACTGAGCAGGGAGCCTGACTTGGGACTTGATCCCAGGACTCCAATATCATGGCCTGAGCCTAAAGCAGAACTCAACTGCCTGAACCACCCAGGCACCCCTAAAATCAGTATTTTCAATTGCAGAGGCCTATATACTAATTCATGAAGCATGAGCAATAAATTAAGTAGAATTCAATTAAAACACACACACAGATTATAAATGAGAGCTCTCACAGCTTTTTTTAGAATGACTGTAGTTGAACTAATCCAGGCCTAGATCCTAGTCCTGGTTCAGTAAAAGCTAGTGGTGGGATCCTGGGCAAATCAGATCTCCCTTCTAAAATGGGGATAACATTACCTCCTTGCAGAGTTGTAAAGTTTACTAATATAGACGCTCCTAAATGACCTCTGACATGGCAGATTTAATAATTCTCTCCGTTGCCTCTGTACAATATAATGACTGACGCCAATGGTACAAAAAATGTTCCCAGCTAAATGGCTGTTTTCTAGTACAACCACACCCTTCTGCTCCCATTGTTTAGGGCTGTATATTTACAAAGAGACAGATGAGTTTTTTCCCCAAGTCTGTTTATACTAATCATAATTGTTACTGTAACTGTGTGGTTTGATTAAACACTATGTAAACATTACATCAACCAGTGGAATAGGAATACAAGAAAGTTTCTATAATAAAATAAATAATAAATCAATAAAGATGAGGCAATCAACAGTTGTTATCAAATGAGGTGTGGGAAAGATGACTATGATGTTTGGTTCAAAATCATAAAAACCTGTAATTCCACACTCATACTGCTTCGAAGAATTCTTTGGGTGCTCCCTCCAATTTACATCAATAGAAACTAGAAATTCATGACAATGCATTACAGGTATAGCTCATACATAAAAAAAGAAAATAACCAGAATCATACACTAAATAGAATCATACATAAATACTAGTAAATGGATGTGTATGTAAGCATGCATTTTAAGTTCAAATAAAATGTTTAAAGTATGTATCATTTCTTAATGATTCCTCACTTAATCAACTTTTTCAATGAGCTAACCACCTGCTTGTCCCAATTATCTTAGATAAAAAGACTTTTACTATAAATAAAGCACAATCTCTGGTACTTTTTCAATGAGCTAACCACCTGCTTGTCCCAATTATCTTAGATAAAAAGACTTTTACTATAAATAAAGCACAATCTCTGGTACCTGGTGAATATTTTGTAAATGGCTGCTCTTATTTTTACCACATATCAACAACAAAATGATCTAATATATTTCACAGAGACTCTCAGGATACTATTCAAGATTAGAATGTGACAATGGCTAGTATGATTTATACAAAAAAGAACAGTTGAGATAGAAGAGCTGGAAAGTTCTCAAAATGTGATTTATTTAATATAATTGCACATTAGAAGTAGAGAAAAAATTTTCAAGTGTCCAAATATAGACAAATTGACAAACCCACCATCTTTATCAGAGATTAAAACACCTCTCTCAGTAGTTGATAGAACAAGCAGACAAAAGAAAGGGTATAAAAGTTATAAATAACACAATTAATAATGCTCAATATAATGATCATATGGAACACTACATTCAAAAATTAAACACATTCTTTTCAAACCATATGGAATATTTACAGAAATTAACCAGGCCATCATGATAGCCTCCACAAATTTCAAAGCATTACTAATGTAGAGATCATATTCTTTGACCATAATGCAATTAATTTTGAAATTAGTAATAAAAATTTTTTTGGAAAAATTTTAAAATGTTGAAAAATTCATGGATGGAAAAATTTGTAATAGAAATATGCAGACAGGAATAACAGTAAAAAATAATTACATATAAAAGTGTCATTTGAAGGGATATTTCCCATAAATATTCACTTCAAAAAAAAAAGCAAAAGTACAAAATTAAAGAGTTAACCACACTATTGAAGAAGTTAGAAAAAGAGCAGAAAAAACTCCCAAAAGGGAAGGAATCATAAAAAAAATAAAAAAGATAACAAAGAAACATAAAATAAACACACCATTGTCAGGACCAACAAATTCAGAAGTTGGTTATTTGAAAAGATTAGTAAAATTCGCAAACCCCTGGTAAGATTAATCTAAGGGGAAAAGAAGCAATTTAGTCTTAGGGATGCAAAAGGAGGCACAAAGGGCACCTGGGTGGCTCAGTTGAGTTAAGCAACCCACTCCTGATTTCATCTCAGCCATGGTCTCAGGATCATGAGATTGAGCCCTGCATCAGGCTCCATGCTGGATGTGGAGCCTGCTTGGAATTCTCTCTCTTCCTCCCCTACAACACTGCTTTCTCTTTCTCTCTCTAAAAAAAAAAAAGAAAGAAAGAAAAGAAAAAGGAAGCACAAAAGCAGTTCCAGAAGAGATTTTAAAAGATAAAAGGATTGCGGCATTATTTACAATAACCGAGACATGGAAGCACTCTAAATGTTCATCAGTGAATGAATGGATAAAGAAATCGGTGTGTGTGTATACACACACACACACACACACACACACACAATGGAATATTACTCAGTCATAAAAAGAAGAAAATCTTGCCGTTTGTGACAACATGGATGGACCTTAAGGGCATTATACTAAGTGAAATAAGTCAGACAGAGAAAGACAAATACTGCATAATCTCACTCCTATGTGGAATCTAAAAAGAGCTCATAGAGACAGAGAACATATTGGTGGTTAGCAGAGGGATAAGGTAGAAGATGGATAAAATGGGTAAAGGTGGACAAAAAGTCCCATGGCAGGCAGCTGTGCATGTGTTTCTGAAGCAGCTTGCACATAGTTTGCCGAGACCAGGGTGAGCAAAAAAGATCTTTTCTCCAAAGATAGGGATCTGTGCTCTGATCACTGATTGTTGCTTCTAAGCACAGAAGTGCAGACAAAGAAGAGGGCAGCCACGGTTGTTGCACAACTCCCCCACCCCATTGTTGCAAGCCATTTCTCTAGCTGAAGTGCCCTCCAGGAGATTTAAAGGGCTGCCACCCTTGCCACCCGCCCTTTCGTTTTTCTTTTTTTCTCTTTTTGGGAGCCAGACATTAAAGACTAGGACATTCAAAAGCAACTTCATATATGGGGAAAATTAGGAAATGACTGCACATACCCAGGGAAAGGCACAGGTTCAGAAAAGACTTGAGAGAGGGCACCTGGGTGGCTCCGTTGGTTAAGTGTCTGCCTTTGGCTCAGGTCATGATCCTGGGGTCCTGGGATGGAGCTCCACATTGGGTTCCCTGCTTAGTGCAGAGTCTGCTTCTCCATTTCCCTCTGACCCTCCCCCCTGCTTGTGCTCTTGCTCTCTCAATGAATAAAAAATATTAAAAAAAAAAAAAAGAATGAAAGAAAAGGCTTGAGAGGAACTTAACTTACATCATAGGCTGATCCATGGTTCAGAGACAACCTAAAACAACGTTAAAAAAACAAAACAAAACAAAAACACCAAAAAACTCAGCAAACTCTAGTGAAGGGGGAAAATTTGATTTTTCAGAGTTCCACATTATTATATTCAAATGCCCGGTTTTCAACCAAAAAATCATAAGACATACAAAGAAACAGAAAGGTATGGCCAATCTCAAAGAAAAAAAAAAAATCAACAGAAATTGTCCCTGAAAAAGTAACTGATGGTAGATCAACTAGACAGGTGTTAAAACAACTGCTTTAAAGATGATCAAAGAACTAAAGATATGGAGAATGTCAAGAAAACTTTGTATGAACAAAATAGAAATATCAATAAAGAGATCAAAAACCTGGAAAAAAAGAAAAGAAAAATTCTGAAGCCAAAAAGTACAGAAACTGTAAAGAAAATTCCACTAGAGGGATTCAAAGGCAGATTTGAGTAGGCAGAACACATACAATAAGCAAACTTGAGGGTAGGACAATGGAAATGATCAAGTCTGAGGAATAGAAAGAAAAAAGATTGGACAAAAGTGGCAGAGCCTAAGGTACTTGTTGGATACCGTCAACTGGATAAATATTCACATTGTGGAAGTCCCACAAAAAGAGGGGGGAAAGGCAGAGAGAATATTTGAAGAAATAATGGCAGAAAATTTCCCAACTTTCATGAAAGACATGAATATAAACATCCAAGAAGCCTGATAAACTCCCCGTAAGATGAACTCAAAGAGAACGACAAAAAGCCACATAGTCAAACTTTCAAAAGCCAAAGACAAAAAGATAATCTTGAAGAGAACAATAGAGAAGCAACTTGTCACATGCAGGGATCCTCAATAATAATATAAGCAGATTTCTCATAAGAAACTTAACAGACCAATGGGCGCCTGGGTGGCTCAGTTGGTTAAGCGACTGCCTTCGGCTCAGGTCATGATCCTGGAGTCCCTGGATCGAGTCCCGCATCGGGCTCCCTGCTCGGCAGTGAGTCTGTTTCTCCCTCTGACCCTCCTCCCTCTCATGTGCTCTCTCTCATTCTCTCTCTCTCTCTCAAATAAAAAAAAAAAAAACTTAACAGACCAAGAGGCAGAGGGTTGATACATTCAAAGTGCTAACAGGAAAAAAACTGTTGACCTAGAATCCTATATAGGGTAAATTATCCTTCAAAAGTGAGGGAGAAATTAAGGCATTCCCAGATAAACAAAAGCTGAGGAATCTGTTATCACTATACTTGCCTTATAAGAAATGCTCAAGGGAGTTCTGCAAAGTGAAATGAGAGGACACTAGACAATAACTTGAGGCCAGATGAAGAAATAAAGATCTGAACAAAGGTAAATACATGGGCAATTATAAAAGCTAGTATTGTAATAACAATGGTGTGTAACTCAAGTTTTTGTTTCGTGTATGATTTAAGAGACTAATACATTAAAAAATAATTATTTGTTTAAAAGCTAGTAACTATGGTTTGTAACTGCACATTTTGTTTTCTACATGAGACTAATGCATTTAAAGGAATTGTTACTTTATATCTTGGGGCACACATTGTATAAAGATGTAATTTTATTTATTTATTTATTTTTATTTTTTATTTATTTTTTTTTAAAGATGTAATTTTAAAACATCAACAACCAAAAAGGTTTGGGGATGGAAATATAAAGGAGCAGAGTTCTTGTATGTTATTGTAGTTAAGCTGGCATAAATTCAAATTAGAGTGTTATAAATATTGAGGTTAAAATCCATATAATAACCACAAAGAAATATCTATAGAATATACATAAAAGGAAATGAGAGAGAAACTTAAACATTTCACTGCAAAAAATCAATACAAAAGAAGACAGTAATGCAGAAAAAAATGGACAAAAAGCTGTAAAGCATACGGAAAACAAATAGCAAAATGACAGAAGTCCCTCCTTATCAGTAGTTATTTTAAATGTAAATGGGTTAAACTTTCCAATCAAAAGGTAGAGATTAATAGAATGGAAAAAACATGACCCAACTACATACTGTCTACAAGAAACTCACTTTAGCTCCAAAGATACAAATAGAGTGAAAATGAAAAGATGAAAAAATATTCCACATGATAGTAACCAAAAGAGAGAAAGGGTGCCTATACTAATATCAGACAAAATAGACTTTAAATCAAAAAAGATTACAAGAGAAAAAAGAACATTATATATTAATATTAATAAAAGGTTCAAGATAACAAGAATGTATAACAATTATAAACATGCACATAATATCAGACCATCAGAGTATACAAAGCAAAAATGGACAACACTGAAGGGAAAAACAAACAGGTGTACAATAATTTTGGATATCTTTCATAAATGGATAGAACAACCAGACAGAAGATAAGTAAGGAAATAGAGGATTTAACATAGTAAACCAACTGGATCTAACAGACATATACAGAACGTTGTATCCAACAACAGCACAAATATTCTTCTCAAGCACACATGGGACATTTTCCAGAACAGATTATAAATTAGGCCATAAATTAAGTCACAATAGATTTTAACAGATAGATATCATACAAAGTATCTTCTACCACAATGGGATAAAACTAGAAAGCAATAAAAGAAGTAAAAATGGAAAACTCACAAATTTGTGGAAATCAAACAACATATTCTTAAATAACTAGTAAATCAAAGAAAAATCACAAGGGAAATTAGAAAATACTTTGGATGAATGAAAACAAAATCACAACATACTAAAATGCATGGCACACAGTGAAAGCAGTGAGAAGGGAAAAATTTAAAGTTATAAACATATTTAAAAAAACCCCAAAGATTCCAAATCAACACCTTAACTTTAAAACTTAAGGAACTTAGAAAAAGAAAAACAAACTAAGTCCAAAGCTAGCAGGAGGAAGGAAACAATAAAGATTAGAATACAGACAAATGAAATAGAGAATAGAGAAATAATAGAAAAAAATTAATGAAATCCCAAGTTCTTCAAAAAAGATTAACAAAATTGGCAAATTGTAGCTAGAGGGCCTAAAAAAAAAAAAGAGGGCTCAAATTACAAAATCAGAAATGAAAATGGGGACATTACAACCAATTCTACAGAAATAAAAAGAATATAAGAGAGTACTATGAAAAATTATATGCCAACAGACTGGATAACCTAGATGAAATGGAAACATTCCTAGAGACACAAAACCTACCAAGACTGAATCACTAAGAAATAGAAAATCTGAATAGAACTACAACTAGTAAGAAGATTGAATCAGTAATCAAAAATCTCTATACAAAGAAAAGCCCTGGACTTGATGGCTTCACTGATGAATTTTATCAAAAAATTTTAAAACACCAATCCTTTCTCAAAGTGTTCCAAAAAAATCGAAGAGAAGAAAACACTCTGTAATTAATCTGTATTATCAGTATTATCCTGACACAAAAGTCAGACAAAGACACAAAGAAAGAAAACTGCAGACCAATGTCATATGAACATGCAAGCAAAAATCTTTGACCAAACTCAACATATTAAAAGGATTATAGAGGTGCCCGGCGGGCTCAGTCAGTAGAGCATGTGCCACTTGATCTTGGGGCTGTAAGTTTGAGCCCCACGTTGTGTGTAGAGATTACTTAAAAATAAAATCTTTTTTTAAATAAATAAGTAAATAAAAGGATTATAAACCATGACCAAGTGGGAGTGATTCCTGGAATGCAAGGATGGTTCATCATATGAAAATTGACCAGTGTCATATACCATGAAGGGAAAAAAATTAAATTGATCATCTCAATTGATGCAGAAAAAGCATTTGATGAAATCTGATGTTCTTTCATGATTAAAAAAAAAAAAAAGAAACACTAAACAGGAATAGAAGGAAACTACTTCAACATAATACAAGCCATATATGAAAACCCACAAGAACATCATACGCAATGTTGAACGACTGAAAGCTTTCCCTCTAAGATTAGAAACAAGACAAGGATTACCACCTCTATTCAACACTGTATTAGCAAAGTTCTAGCCTGAGCAATTAAGCAAGAAATAAAAGGCATCCAAACTGGAAAGAAGGAAGTAAAATTACTTGTTGGCTGATCATATAATCTTATATGTAGAAATTCTAAAGATTATACAAAAAAATTGTTAGAGCTAATAAATAAATTCAGCAAAGTAGCAGGACATAAACTCAATACACAAAAATCAGTTGCATTTCTATACACTAACAATGAAAAATCTGAAAAGGAAATTACAAAAACAATTCCATTTATAATAGCATCAAAGAGAATAATATATTTAGGAAATAACCAAAGAAGTGAAAGACTCCTACAATGAAAACCAAAAGGCATTACTGAAAAATTTAAAGAAAATATAAATAAATGGAAACATCCCCTGTTTATGAATTGAAATAATTAATCTTGTTCAGATGTCAATACTACCCAAAGTGTCTGACAGATTCACTGCAATCCCTCTCTAAATCCCAATGACTTTTTTTTTTATAGAAATAGAAAAATCTATCCTAAAATTCATATGGAATCTCTAAGGGATCCTAAATAGCTAAAACAATTTTGAAAAAAAGAATAAAGCTACAATAATCAAAACAGTGTGGTACAGGCATGAGGACAGACATATAGACCAAAAGAAGAGAATAGAGAGCCCAGAAATAAATCCTCATGTATATGGTCAAATGATTTTTGACAAGAGTGCTAAGATGATTGATGGAGAAAGGACAGTCTTTTCAACAAATAGTACTGAGAAAACTGGACATCTACATGCAAAAGAATGAACTTGGACCCTTAATGAACACTATATCCAAAAATTAACTCAAAATGGATCAAAGACTTAAACGTAAAATCTAAAACTATAAAAGTGTTAGAATAAAATTGGGGAAAAACTTCACAACATTGGATTTGGCAATGATTTCTTGGATATGACACCAGAGACACAGACAACAAAAGTAAAAACAGAAAAACTGGACTTCATGAAAATCAAAACATTTTACACATCAAAAGACTATACGAACAGAATTAAAAAGCCCACAGAACAGTAGAAAGTTTTGCAAATCATATATCTGATAAGAGGTTAATATATAGAACATATAGAGAACTTCTAAAACTCAACAACAAAACAACTTGATTCAAAAATGAACAAAGGACTTGCAAAGACATTTCTCCACAGAAGATATACAAATGGCCAATAAATATATGAAAATATTATATCACTAATCATTAGGGAAATGCAAATCAAAACTACAATGAAATACTACCTCACAGTTATTAGGATGATTACTAATAAAAAAAAACAAGTGTTGGCGAGGATGTGGAGAAATTAGAACCCCTATGCATTACTGTTGGTGGGAATGTAAAATGGTACAACCTCCATGAAAAATAGTATGGCTGTTCCTCAAAAAATTAAAAATCAAATTACCATATGGTCCAACAATTCCACTTCTGGGTATATACCCCCAAATAATTGAAAGCAGTGTCTTAAAGAGATACATGAATATCTTTACAAGGAGTAGAACCCATCTATTAGTACTTTAATTAGAATCCAAATAAACAGGTAAAAGTGGAGAAAGTTGATCTGATTGAAGAGTGTGACCAAAAACCCCAGTTACCCAGATTTCTACTACCTAACTGTAGTAGTGACTAAACTCCCCACTCCTCCGCCCCACCAGCTTTATTAAGGTATGACTGAAAATAAAAGTCTTCTGTGGAATATGTGAAGCCTACTGCTTGAGGCCATCAGCCTTTTATCACTTTATGAAGAAGCCTCAGACTCATTCATACTATGACCCAAATCACTTTCTGTAATCCATTTTGCATTCTCTCTACCCCAAACTTATGCCAGTACTCATTTACAGGTATCCAAGACTTCAGAGGATCTGTAAATTCCCTGAAATTGGAGTAAAGTGTAAATAAGTACACATGAGAAATTTTTATAGAAGAGGGACTTTCATTGAATTCTGAAAGTGGTCTGTTAGCCAAAAAAGGTTGATGCCCTATTTCTGGTTCATCATATCTTGGCTTTAATTCACACCTCAACTCATACTCAGGACCAATTTTCCTGTTTTTTCCTTTGCTTTCCTCCTTGACCTTTATTCAATTTCTTCTGTAAATACATCACTCAGGGAGTGCCTGGGTGGCTCAGCTGGTTAAGCTTCCGACTCGATTTCAGCTCAGGTCATGATTTAAGGGTCCTGAGATCAAGCCCCACATTGGGCTCTGTGCTCAGCAGGGTGTCTTTTCTCTCTCCCTCTGCCCCTCCCTCCCCTCTAAAATAAATAAATCTTTATTTTTCAAAAAAGATTTTATTTATTTGAGAGAGAGAGAGCACACACAAGCAGGGGGAGAAGCAGGCAGAGGGAGAAGCAGGCTCCCCGCTGAGCAAGGAGCCTGATGCAGACTCAATCCCAGGACCTTGGGATCATGACCTGAGCCCTAAAGGCAGATGCTTAACCCACTGAGCCACCCAGGTGTCCCAGTAAATCTTAAAAAAATAAAAAAAATAAAAATCATTCAGTCTAGCCCAGTCTCTAGAACTTTATATCTCAAGGCAGATGGTGACTCTGTCTTACTGCAGCCTCTGGAGCTAAAAGCAAATATGGCCCATACTGTCTTTGTTTTGCGTAATGAACTTCATAGTTTAACTTCAAAGTTCAAAACTTAAATGTGTTTGTGTATATGTCAATGCAAATACATATAATTTAAACCCTCATTGGCTCTGTTGCTTGTATGAAGATATGGGGTAAAAAGTATGTATATAGAAACCGTCGACAATATTTATGGCTGGCCTGTGAATAGACACTGTTGGCTTACTTTTATCTTTTTTTATTTCTTAAATATTGCATGAAAATGTCAATGAAAGTTATACAAAACTTAACCAAACAAAGCTCTACAATATCCTAGAATATAGCCAATGACTGATTCATAATGGGTGATGAGCAGTAATTTAGTGAATAAGTGAACTCTTATTCATAGTGGGTTTAGTTGTCGTATCAGATTGCCATTAAAATTAATGACAAAAAAATGCATTGATCTTTGGTATATCTGAATATATACAATGAATTGTGTTATAGTGGGCTTTATATATCTAGTGTGATTACAAATAGATTGCCTATAATTAGACTCTTTACTCTCAT
>NC_138371.1:112750238-112798382 GCF_054177405.1 Leptonychotes weddellii
CTTCTTCTTCACTGTAAGAGTACAAAACAATCTGAGTCAAGAATAGTATGTCATAAAAAATTTAGAATGCTATCATTTAAAAAAATAAAATGAGGGGCACCTGGGTGGCTCAGTCAGTTAAGCATCCAACTCTTGATTTCAGCTCAGGTCATGATCTCGGGGTTACGAGATGAACCCTGTGTCAGGCTCTGTGCTCAGCAAGGAGTCTCCTTGAGAATCTTTCCCTATCCCCCACCCCCACCTGCACACGCACGCTTTCTCTCTCAAATAAATCTTTAAAAATAAATAAAAATGAGATACTACTAATTATATCTTAAAATATTACAAACTGCCTCTTACCTTTCAACATATACTTTCTTCCCCTTTGCCTAACCAATCTCATGACAACTCATCACTTCTCTAACTGTATTACAAAAATTGAAAGGGTGCCTGGGTGGCTCAGTTTGTTAGGCATCTGCCTTCGGCTCGGGTCATGATCCTGGGGTTCTGGGATCAAGCCCCGCGTCGGGCTCCCTGATCAATGAGGAGCCTGCTTCTCCCTCTCCCTCTGCCCCTCCCCCTGCTTGTGCTTGTGTGCTCTGTCAAATAAAATCTTTAAAAAAAAAAAAAAAATTGAAAACCAACACACAAACTGATGTTCCCATTGTGAATAACTCATTTCATAGAAGCCCAGGCTGAGATTAACTGTGTCATACAACTACAGGTAAGCTGATATCACACCAAGACATGAACATTACATTAAAGGGCATGTATGAAAAACAAGGGGAAAATTGTCTCCATGAAGACTAAGGGTGGGGGGGGGGGAAGTCTCACTACTTTCATTATGCTTGGCATTAAAACAAAACAAAACAGGGGCGCCTAGGTGGTTCAGCTGTTAAGCGTCTGCCTTCAGCTCAAGTCATATCCTAGGGTCCTGGGATCAAGCCCCGTCAGGCTCCCCGCTCGGCGGGAAGCCTGCTTCTCCCTCTCCCACTCCCCCTTCTTGTGTTCCCTCTCCCTCTATGTCTCTGTCAAATAAATAAATAAAATCTTAAAAAAAAAAAAAATCCTTCTTTCTTCTTTTAAAGAATTGTGTTTGTGTGGTGTTGCCTATACACTGCTCTGTGAAACTAATCACACCAAATTTGTCAGTAAAAATGGGAATATCAAATTGACTGGATCATACCAACAGTCCATACAACACAGATGAATTAATAGTACTGATATGCATGCTAGAAGGGCACATGCATCATTATAAATTGTTTTGAGCTGTTCTACAGCTTAACTCAAGGGACTATGTTGATGAGGAAGGAATATGAAGATCTTTGACAAATTTAATAACCAAAAAAATCAAACTTTTTCCTTCTCGATATATCCCAGCATTTCTAACTAGTATAAAAATCAATTGGTTTGCTTCCTTCTCTGCCTATTCCTAGTATATATCAAAAGAGGTAAAATCAACAAAAAGCAAAACAAAATCACAGAATTCAGGGCTAACGCAAGAGCTATTTCAGCTCAAACTCTAACCCACTCATCTCATTTAATCCATCCAATAACCCTATGTTATAGAATGAGAAAGTATTATCCTTATTTAATTATGAGGACAAGTCTCAAAGTGGCTTGCCCAAGCTGTAGTCAGAACTGCTACTGCTATCTTCTAATTATGTAATTTCAAATTCTGTGTTCTACTCTAAGTGGAGGTTTCTGTCCTTCACAACAATCCCTAAGGTGCCTTGAAGGAACAGTCTGAAACACAGAACTCAATTATACTGTGAACATCTCCAGTGTCAGGCAGTCTTCTGAATGAAACACATGCCATTTTTAGAAAGCTTTGAATTAAAAATGAAGAACCACTGATCCAGGCAAATATCCTTATTTTACACACGAAGGAGCTGCAGAAGACGGAAGGAACTATCTCACAAATGTCTCTCAAATAGCTAGTGTAATAGCTGTGTATTACTTTGGTAAGGCTGTGACAAAGTACCATAGACTGGGTGGGTGGCTTAATCAACAGAAATTTATTTTCTCAGAATTCGGGAGGTTTCAAGTCTAAGACTGAAATGTCAGCAGGGTTGGTTTCTTCTAAGGCCTCTCGCCTTGGCTGATAGATGGCTGTCTTCTTCCAATGTCTTCATATGGTCTTCCTTTTGTGTGTGTGTGTCCTAATACCATCTTTTTATAAGGATACCAGATATTAAATTAAGAGCCCATCCATATGACCTTATTTTATCTGAACTACCTCTTTAAAAGCTCTATCTTCCCAAACAGTTACATTCTGAGGTACTAGGGGCTAGGATTTCAGCATATAAATTTTGAGGGAACATAATTCAGTCTGTAACACTCCACTTCCTCGTCCCCATAATTCATGTCCTTCTCATAAGCAAAACACATTCACTGCATTCCAACAGTTCCTAAAGTCTTAACTCATTCCAGCATCAACTCTTAAGTCAACCTCATCTAAATATCATTTAAATCAGGTATGGGTGGACTTGAGTTAGGATTCATCCTGAGGCAAAATTCCTCTTCAACTGTGAACTGTGAATCTAGGTAAGTTACCTGCTTTCAAAATACAATGGTGGGACAGGCAGAAGTAGACATTCTCATTCCAAAAAGGAAAATCAGAAGAAAGGGGTAATGGGTCACACACAATTCAAAAACTAACAAGGCAAACTGCATTAGATTTTAAGGCTAAAGAATAATCCCTCTTTGGCTCCACGCTCTGTCCTCTGGGTGGAGGCCCTACCTTCCAGGCCCACGGGTGTGGTAGATCCCATGGTGGCGAGTGGCAGCCCTGCCAGCTTCTTAACCTTCTTCAGGGCCATCCTGTTCCTGAAGGACAACACATGATCATAGCCAGCTGGCTCTACTGACTTGTCCTATGGAATCCCCCAAATCTGAGGGCCTCCCTTCAGTTCATCCTGTTTTGTCCCTTTCAGTCCAAGCTGTTAGGGTTTCGGCTAGCATAATGCCATCTCTATTTCTGCTGAGGCGGCTTAATGGATGCCTAAATCACATGCCCGTAATCTCTTTAGCAAATAGTTGTCTAGTAACAACCTTGATGTTATCTCCAGAACACATACCTTCTAACTTTTCACAAGCATAGGGTGAGAATTTTCCACATCTTCAAGTTTGGTTCCTTTTTGCTTAGCAATTCCTTCCTCAATTTCTCTCTCCTCCTGCATTTTACTATAAGCAAGGAGAAATGAAGCTGTGGATCTTAACACTTTGCTTAGAACTCTCAGCTAAGGGGCACCTGGGTGGCTCAGATGGTTGGGCGTCTGCCTTCAGCTCAGGTCATGATCCCAGAGTCCTGGGATGGAGCCCCGCATCAGGCTCCCTGCTCCTCGGGAGGCCTGCTTCTCCCCCTCCCTCGGCGACTCCCCTTGCTTATGTTCCTTCTCGCTGGGTCTCTGTCAAATAAATAAATAAAATCTTAAAAAAAAAAAAAACTCTCAGCTAAATATTCAAGTTCATTACACAAGTTCTATTTTCTACAAAACACAGGAATACAATTTAGCCAGTTCTTTGCCACATTCTAACAAGATCACCTTTTGTTCATTCTCCAGTAACATTTACATCTCAGGCTTCACCAAAGCATCTTTCTCATTTCTACGAAGACTCTGTCTGTGATCATATGTATCTCTCTCCAAGACAACAGAAACCATCTTTCCTTTCACAGCCCTTACCAGAATTACCTTCAATGTCCACTTATCTACTCACAATCTCCTGAGGCAACCTTGGCTTTTTCTAACATGCACCTCAGAATTCTTCAAATCTCTACCACACCCAGTCCCAAAGTCACTTCAGTATTTCTAGGTATTTATTAGAGCAGCATCCCACTTCCCAGTATCAGAATCTATGTTAGTTTGCCAAATCTACAAGTACCACAGATTGGGTGGCTTAAACTACAGAAATTAAGTTCCTCACAATTCTGGAGGTTAGAAGTCCAGGATCAAGGTTTCAGCAGGATTGATTTCTTCAAACGTCTCTCTCCTTGGCTTTTAGATAGCAGTCTTTCTCCTGGGTCTTCACAATGTCTCCCATTTATGTGTGTCTATCCTTATCACTTCTTATAAGGACACCAGTCATATTTGATTTGGGCCCAACCACATGATCTCATTTTATCTTAATTACCTTTAAAGGTCCTGTATCCCAGAATAGTCATATTCTAGGTACTGGACTTCAACACATGAACTTTGAGGCAACACAACTCAGCCCACAACTGGCTGAGAATACTCATATTCACTTTTTGTATAAAATACTGAATATCACTCTTTCCTAGCCACTGTGCTAGCTGATGACCATGTATGAAATGGTGAGCTAAACAGATACAATGTCTGACTCAAAATCTCTGACTTAAAAATGAGGGGAAACAATCATATAATCATACAAATTAACAAATAAAAAGTACATGAGAACTTATACCATGTATTTTGGACCTCGCCAAGCCTGCTTTGTCCAAAAAGGCTTCTTTGAAGAGCTCAAATCTGAAGGATGAGTATGGAAGGGGTGTGTACACATAGAACTTTCCAGGAAGGGAAACTCAACAGCACAGTCAAGGAACTGAGAGGTAGCCAGTGGGGCTGGAATACAGAAAGTAAGAACAGTAATAAAACATGAGGCTGGATAGGAAGGTAGGGATCACATCAACCAGGGTCTTAATTATCATTGTATGGTTTCTGGTCTTTAGCCTAACAGTAATGGGAATCACCTGAAAAGTTTTACACATGATTATATTTTCATTTTATAAAAATCACTCTAGAAGGAGACTGCTGGTAATGTTCTATTTCTTGAGCAGAGTTCTGGTTACATGGATATGATCACTTTCTGAAAATCTGAGCTATACACTTAAAATTTAAGTACTTTTCCATATGTCCATTATACTTCAGTCTGGTTAGACTGTGCAAAGGATTAAAACAAAACAAGAATTGATGTGGGGACTCAAGTCTCAGAGATAATTCAAACTAGAGAGATGGCAATCAAAAATGGATACATTCAAGAGATATGTGAGTGGCAAAATCCACAGGCCCTGGTTGGTGGATTGAGTATGAAGGGGGAAAGGAGGTATCAAAGAAGACTCCCAAGTTTCTGGCTTGCAGAAATGGATGGTAGATCCATTCACTATGTAAGGAAATCCTAGAAATCCAGAGATGGGCTGTTCAATTTTCCAGGCTTAAAAGTAAAAACATTAGGTAGGCAGATAAATAAAAAGGTTGAAGCTCAAACACCAAGTCTAAGTAGAAAATACATTTAGGGATCAATACTATTAATAACAGAGGCAGTGGGGTACCAAATCCTTCAACCAATATTTAATGAGCTCCTACCATATTACAGGCACTGGTTTAGATTCTGTGGATACAGCTCAAACAAAGAAACAAATTCTCATGGGACGTATATTCTTGTTCAGGCAGACCCCCGACAAATCAATAACAAATAAACAACCTCAACCACTAATAAGTACTATGGTGAAAACAAAATGCGACAACGTATTGAGTGACAGGGATAGGTCTATTTTACTTAATATTGAAATAATCAGGAAGCCCTCTTTGCAAAGGTGAATTTGAGGTGAGACCTGAATGTTCAAACAACACTAGGCAGAGAAGAAAAGGACAGCATTCTAGGAAAAGAGCTAGTGCTTAAAGCAAAATCAAGCTTAGCATGTTTGAAGAACAAACAAAAAGACCAGTATAGATGGAATGTAGTAAGGGAAGGGGGCAGAGTTGTGCAAGTCAGGGACAGGGAAGAAGTAGAGTTTAAGTGGGGAGTGATGTAATTTACATTAAAAAAAATTTTTTTTATAGATTAGTTGCTCTGTGAATAAAATTATAGGGTGACAAAGAAAAGTAGGGAGACTACCACGTCCAAGTGAGAAATGATGAAATCTCACGGGGAAAGCTAAAATTAAGAACAGAAGACGGGGGGTGCCTGGGTGGCTCAGTCGTTGAGCGTCTGCCTTTGGCTCGGGTCGTGGTCCCAGGGTCCTGGGATGGAGCCCCGCATCGGGCTTCCCACTCTGCGGGAGGCCTGCTTCTCCCTCTCCCACTCCCCCTGCTTGTGTTCCTTCTCTTGCTGTGTCTCTTTCTGTCAAATGAATTAAAAAAAAAAAAACAGAAGACGGTCTAGAACTAAAACTTAAGTAATTTTAAAAAGCAAAGACCAAGAGGAAGAGAAGGCAGCAAATGAGACCAAGAAGTACTCACAGAGATATGAACAAAAACCTTATCAAGGAAAAATATTTTAAGGAAAAAAGTGATCAAGAGTCAAACGCTTACTGGGTAGTCATATGAGGACTGAAAAAAGCTCATCAATACAGAGGAACATTTGGAGACCTTAAGATCTATTTAGAATGACAGAGTCAGAAGCTAAAATGGAGTGGGTAGGTAGTATCACAAACAGTTGAAGGGAAAATGACAAAAGTCACAGTTCTTTAGTCTGGCTGTAAAGGAGTGGTGTCAAGAAGGGGGGGCTTTAATGGGGATGCCTGGGTGGCTCAGTCGTTAAGCATCTGCCTTCAGCTCTGGTCATGATCCCAGGGACCTGGGATAGAGCACCCGCATCAGGCTCCCTGCTCAACGTGGAGTCTGCCTCTCCCTCTCCCTCTGCACACTCCCCCCATCATGCTCTGTTTCTCAAATAAATAAAATCTTTAAAAAAAAAAAAAATGAAGAGAGAGAAGGAGGCTTGATCGTGTCTGAATGTGGACAGACTAAGGAAAGAAAAAGAAAGCAAGACTGAAGTTAGAGAGAGAAGGAATAACTGGCGACATAAAAAGATTCCTGAGAAAGCAGTAAGAGATGCAATCCAGAACACAGGTGAATGTGTTTAGATTGGAGGAGGGCTACCCTCCCTACTGAAATAGGAGAATGGATACAAATGGAAGTGGAACTCAGATTGCCTGACTCTTAAAATAATGTGTTCTTTCCACTAAAATTGTCATGAATATGCTGAAAAGTAGAACTGAAGAAAAGTTAAATTGAGGTTACTTAGCCTAAAGAAGGCAAGTAGTAACTCAATATATATTATTTTTGAAATCAAAAATAATTATATGAAGATGTCTATCAGTACCAGGTATTCTTTATGCTGAATAAAGATAAATGTGTTCAAAATGAAAAGAGATCAAGCACTTGATCTCTCTCTGAACTGATCACAGTTCTTTGGAAGAAGGGCTCTGAAAAATCACCACTTTAGGATAAATACCCAAAGTATTTTTCTCAGATTTTTTTGAGAATTCTGCGAAATTTTAAAGCAAAAAGCAAGAGAATAATCTTTAAATGACCCTAAAAGAAATGGATAATCAAAAGCCTGAAGGTTGCTTTAGTTGTCTGTATTCTAGGATTGAATTTCTTGATCCTAAATCATGAATCTAAAGACTACTGGTTCAAAATCTGAAATAAAAGGCTCTGATGGTGTTAGATATGACAAGTAATTCACACTCCATCTCCATGTCTCCTAAATTACAAACTACCTTATAAAGTTGCTCTCCTTAGATCAATTATGTCCTTAATATCAAAGGGTTGTTGACTGTTTTAGGGAGAAGACTATGTCTACCATTCAACATTTTATTGACTCTTTTTAAAGGACAAAGATCCAAAGGCCTAGTAGTGACCAAGGGTGACCAGGAAGACCCTGTTTTATGGCACTTAGGATACAAGATAATCTTTTTGAATAACTTGGGCTTCTACTGGTTTTTGAAAAGCAAAGGTAAGATATAGGGAGGGAGAAATACCACTTTTGACAACTATCCTTCTAGCCTTAACAATTTCTTCCCTATCATTCCCCAGAATTTTTTTTTTTTTTAAGATTTTATTTATTTGACAGAGAGAGACACAGCGAAAGAGAAACACAAGCAGGGGGAGTGGGAGAGGGAGAAGCAGGCCTCCCGAGGAGCAGGGAGCCTGATGTAGGGCTCAATCCCAGGACCCTGACATCATGACGTGAGCCGAAGGCAGACACCCAACAACTGAGCCACCCAGGCACCCTTTTCCCAGAATATTTTAAAAAATAGGCTTTTTTCCTCATTAATTTTAAATTAATTCAAAATCTCTAGCCCAGGCCAAGCCTCCTAACACATTTCCTGTACACACTTGAATTTACTTATATTTGAATTAAAATGTTTTAACCACATCTTTGCCAGTGTTACACTGTACTATATTCCAACAACCTCAATTTGATAATGTGCTGCTTTCTAGGTCCTGAACTGAAAACTATTTTAAACTACTGATGAAACTAATGCTATTTTTCTTCTATTCTGATTTCACATTTAGAAACAGTTAAAAAAAAAAAAAAAAAAGAATCACAATCTACTCTAGGGATTAAGAAAAACCAAGCAAGATCCAGTCCTATTTTTTAGGTTAACTAAAACAAAGTAAGGCAAATACTCAACAATAATTCTTCATTCTGTACTTAAAGGTTTTCCTTGTAGAATCTTACTCAATATATTATTTATATAGTGAACTTAAGTAACTGGCTCTTTTATTGTTCTTTAATTTTAGAAAATTAAACACAGAAGAAAAGATGCTATTATAAAAGAAAGAAATGCTTAATTCTTCAGAAATTCAGAAAACTGATGTATCAAATTTCCATAACACCTACTACTATAGCACACTTAAGGAATATGTGAACACTGAAAGAAAAAATAAAGACCACTTACACAACAGTGCTGATCTATTCTGGGAAATACTGCCTCAAAATCAGCAAAACAAACAGCTTACGTAATTTAACAATCCATTTATTGAATACTACACATTTCAAAAGCTAATTAAAATAAATTTTTAAACATTAAAGCACAACAGCATATGTAAAAGTTCAATTGAAAAGATGTTGCTGAAATATGATTACCAATTATATCAATATATATTTTGTAGAAAACATTAAATACTAAATGGTATCTCTACTTTCAGTCTTGACTTTTAAAAATAGGACTCTAAATGGCCACTTACAGGTTTCTTCAATTTCGTTGATAAATTAACATACCTTCAACCCTACAAATTCAAAGGTACAATTAAGACTGATGTATCACTGACCTCTACCTCAGAAACCAATAATACATTATATATTAATTAATTGAATTTAAATTGGAAAAAAAAAGAAAAACAAAACAAAACAAAGGTACCATTAAAGATGCACTCAACTCTTCACTGGCATTTCTTTCCTACCTTAAAAAAAAAAATGTTATATTGGTAGTAATTTTTAAAAAGATGACTATGTCTAAAAGATAAAATGGGCTATAGTGAGGAATATGTCTGACCTAGAGTTGGATCCCAGTTACAACTCTCCCCAGAGAAATTATGTTGGAGAACTTTGCTTAACCTCTGTTAAGTTTTTGTTTCTTCTTTATAAAACCCTTGTAGAACTGTTATGAAAACTTGGAGCCTGTTAACAATCACAATTACAAGAGAGCCTGGCACTGACAGGCATTAAATAAATGGCAGCTACTTAAATGAACATTATTATATTAAGGCTGTTGCTATTAAATTCTTATTCCTCATTGTAGCAGCACTGCACAATATGAAGCACTTGTAGAGATTGAACTCAAAACAAGATCAGCTTTCCTTCAAAATCACTCCGTTCTTTAATAAGGGTGGACTGGAGAATCATGATGTAACAGTGAATTCTACAATACTGAATTCCCAACTACTACTTACCAACAAGTCTATCATCATGACACTTAAGTATTATAAAATAAATTTTTCTTGAATTCATACATCCAAGTACTATGCCATGTTTATGGGATTCTTAACTAATGAGTAACACATTGTTAGACTTTTATAAATCTTTCCAAGCATTTTCATATCTAAGTTCTAACTAAATGGCAGGGTTAGGAAACCAACCGCAAAGCTGCTGGTCTATAAATATAACATGGTTAATTATATAAGGTTCCTAAGGAACAATGAGTTCACTGAAACAGGAGGGAAATAGTTACCTCCATTTTTGTCAGCCACTTACCATCCCACCATCTTCATTAAAAACGTTATGCAGTTACACAAGGATGGCTGAGCAGAAAATGGACAGAAGAAAAAAAATATGTACAGGAAAAGATTATGAAAGAAACAAGAAACATGATTTATAATACTATTAAGAAAGAAAAAATAATAAAGGCAGAGGAAGAACCCACAATCCCTTCCCAAAATCAAATTTCATTTCTTTATACTATAAAAACTTAAGAGTTCGGGATTATAATTGAAGACACACTACAGAGTTGTACAACTGTAATTAACAGTTGTAGATGAACTAACCCCAAGGGTAAAACCTTGATTTTATATGTCCTACCCGAGAATGCAGTTGAAACTGCAAAACAAGAAAATAATCGAAATAAAGTGTATTTCAATGGACTCTACTGAATTTGAACACAATTTGAACCATGAATGAACACATTATTCTTTTTTTCCCTTAGTTACTAATAAGTTTAAAGGCAAAAAAACCCTAGGTCACCTTAAAAATCTCTCAGTCTTCCCACTAATTTACAAAAAATTCAATTAAAAATACATTTTTTACAACTGGAAGATACTCCCAGATGAAGTCTTCAGTTACTCACCAAAGTAGGGATAATGCTTGTTAATGTGATTTTGTCTTGTTCTAAGATTAGGAGACAAACTGTAACTGTGTCCATGCTAAATAAAAGAATCTATTTTATTCATACTTAAATTTAAGACAGCTTACTGAAGTTAATGGGTCCTATATTGGGAAGTGTATTATAATACGTGATTACCACAATTATCACACCTGGAACGCAACATGGGTATCATTCAGAGAACAAAATTTGTTAGGAAAAAGGAGAAAGATTATTTCTAATCTAAATTACTAAAATAAACTTCTATTAAATGCACCCAAAGTAAAAATTTTCCAACAGACACAGCCTTAGCTTGAGGCTCTCTCTTCAAAAAGTTATTTGTGCTAGTCTTTCCCCTTGTTTCTGTGCACAATTTGACAGTGACAATGTGTTAAGAATTTCCACAGAAGATATATTAAAAATTAAGCTCACAATTGTATATTCTATTATAAAACTTATGCCTTCTAGTGTAATGCAAATGTAAATAAAGATATTGAATGTAAATGATAACCAATCTATTACAAGTTTTCTGAACCTAGCTGCAAACATTATAAATTTTCAAGGTTTGCAATTTACAAACCATGCAAAAAGTGAACATTTTTTAGACTTAAGACACTTAGCAATTTGAATCAACTGAATTAATTTAAATGTTGTTTTAAATATGAAAAAAGGAATCAGAAAGATGCAAAAGAAAATCACTACTCCTCTTTCAGAACTTATGTCATTGAACAAACTAAACAGTACCTTTTACCATCCTAAGGACATTTTAAGAAGAAATCTGATATACATAAAAGGAGACCAATTATTTTAATAAGACCTTAATCTTAAAAATAAAATAAAAATTGGTACGCCAATCTTAATTAGTAAAGAGAAAGAAAACCATCAAAAGGGAGATATTCATTACTTTCTTAATACAATCTCTCCTTCCTCTGTAAATTCACAAGAATTACATCTAACAATTTTAATAGAAAAAAATTTTATTTATAAATTGTAACCTATAAAACTTAACTCTGAAACCATTAACTCAATCTTCTTTTTCTGCTACCACCAAATATTTATTCTGAATGGTCATTATAACAAAACTAAACCATGCTTTGTTATGATTCTAGACTAAGGTGTTTACTCTATTTAATGAGTTGCAAATGTTAAAACAATCACACACACACACACACACACACACACACACACACAAATCTTAGGCCCTAATAACAAATTCTCAGTTACTGCATTCACGTTAGAATACTACATAAAATTTCAATAAAGACTAGCAAACCTATACGATCAAGGCACTAATATATAAACAACCACATTTCTTCAATATTTTCCAAAGAGAACACCACCAATTTTCTTTATAAATACTTATAAAACCAGGCTCAGAAAATCAGATATTTCTGCAATAACAAAAACTCGAATGTGGTCAAAATAAAGATTTCATATCCTATGAAATCATGAACTCTTTCAAAACTTACCTATACATAAGACTAGAAAATTCCAGAGTCTATATTAGACAAGAAATAACCAAACTTCAAATACTTAAATCCACCCTACTGCTCCAACAAAATACAACCCAATCTTTTATAAACAATCTTACTTTAAAACAGACATAAAATATTAAAAAGTTAACATTTTCTTTTGAAAAGGTGAATACTGAAAATAAAGATTATCTATTTAAAAAGCAGTACCATTAGTTCAACTTAATTACCACATTAAGTATTTTTGCTAGCAGGATTATGACATACAGAAAACTATAAATTTGCTTATCAAAAAGGAAGTGGTTTTTATACCAAGCCTATGAAAAAACAACTTAGGTTAAGCTGCATTCTACTTAACTAAATGTATTTTATCTTAGTTAAATATGATGACTAATGCCCCATGTTTATTGTTTGGGATGGAGACCAACTTAAAATGGGGCATAGGAACTGGGGGCTATTCCATTAAGAATATAACTGGGGGCATAAAAAAACAAGATCTGAATACAAGAAAAATTTTGAGAAATATCTTTAATCAGTAAATTTTTTGATTTTTAAAGATTTTTATAGACTTAAAACCAAAGCAATGACTGTAACAGTGATTCTGGTATCTTTCATTGCATATTCATGCTTGTTATTGTTCAAAAAATAAAAAAATTAACCAGAATGCTAATGGGGAACCATATTAATTTAATATGCTTAGAGGAACTATTAATTTTCTGTCTTTAAAAAAAAACAACCTTCAAACCTTTTCAGAATGTTAATTTCCCTGCCTAGTATGGATTTATACTAAAAAAAAATCAGCAATGATTAATGATCTCTGCATGATTATTTAAGTACTCAGAAGTACTAAAAGATGAAGTTGGTCCATAATAAAATCTGGAAATTTACTTCACACTTACTAACATGAACATATTTCTTTATAATATGTATCTTTCAAAGGCAATTCCCTACTTCCTTAAAATAAATTTGGCTAATTAAGCATCTATTAATAAAAAACTATAGATTCATAACACTATTACTCCTAACAGTTTTATAAAGACAGAGGGAAAGGAACACACAGTATACATCTGACAGTTGTCTCATCTGTCCCCAAATTAAATCCTTCTGTACTATTTTCAAAATGTGCTAATGTACATAATAAAATACTAGAAAACACAAGCCTAAATACCAAGAAGTATTACTCTGAAACAAAAGAATACATGAAAATAGTGGATGAAGAAAATGTGTATATGTATAAATATATATACATTTACACACAAAACATGAGTTAGCATATTTACTGTATCATATTTAGTTAAGATGAATACATACAAACACACATGTTAAACAAAATAAAGCAAAGTAATACCTATTCAAATGTAAACAGCAGTGAATAGTACAAATAAATAGAAATCATATTCTTATCTCACTAAAAGCAATGTGATACAGACCTTGTTCAGAGTACTGTATTTAGTTTTGAGACTTGCACTTAGTATTACTTGAAAAGTAATATATAGATGTGGGAGAACATTTAAAGTAAGGTTGAAAAGAACAGCAAAAGGTTTAAACAACATATGAAGAAAAAGTACTAGATTTAGGATGGGCTGGGTTAGGAGGAAGTAAATGGGCCATGAAATATTACCATGTAAAACACCTGAAGGATCATAACATTTTTTTTTTAACAGCATATAACTAGCTAGGGTTTCTTCCTTAAAAAGAGCAAATCAAAGATGAGGATGAATTACAAAATCTCAGAAATGAATTCCATCTCAGTTTCTAAATTTTAAGTGACAAAACACAATCTAATAAAGAAAACTATCCAATGAGACATATAGTTGGTCTACAAAAAAACTGAAACCAGGAGAACTAAAATATCCTGCAAGACAAATCTTACAATTAATGCTAAGGACCTGTCCAAAATATTTTTTTATATTAGAATTATACAATGTTAAATAAAGTAAAGTGATATATTATCAGAATAACCTGAAAAGCTTTTTCTAAGTATACAGTGATTTCCCTATTTATCCATTCCAGAACCGAAGAGTGTGGAGGGATAGGGGGATGGTTTGAGAAGGGTGATGAATATGGATATACTATATATTATGAAAATGTATACTATGGAGAAAACCACCCAGGTGGTTGATACACCTACTGCTATACAGCATTTGATGGAGAATTTAAGTGATATGCTAATTATAGCTTAGAAATATTTTTGTCATATAGATGAATTTGAAGAAACATAATTTTACCTGTATAATGAATAGAAAAATCAACAGAGGTGCCTATATCAAGTATTTCTTATATATTTAAGGTAGTTAAGAAAAAATACTAGTATTTTATGAAAAGTTAGATTTAGGTATGAGCTATAAAACTACCCAATATTATCTACAAAACAGATACAATTAGTTTAATATTCAGTTGTAGAAAAACTATTCTAGTCCTACCCAACTCTACTAAGGCGTTTTCATAATAACCCAAGGGATTAACAACAAAAAATTATAAAAACATTTAAAAAACAATTTTATATAATTTTTATTTACACTTTAGGATTTAAACAACTTGCTGGGAACATCCTTTGTGAGGCAACATAGTCTTTTTTTTAAATTTGAAACTATTTAAACTTCAAGATAGGCTCACTAATTTTTTTCAAGGGCAAGCAACAAATGTGTTAGCTGAAAATAGCCAGTTTAATGATTATTTGTAACAGAGACTTGATTATGTGAGCCTAGAGAGCCTCCCCACCTCTGTCTCCCCTGTGAAGGAGGAGGTCTTTGTGTGCTTTTGTGTGACGGTTCCACTGAATTCATTACAATAGAGATGGACATTTCATATTCGTAACGATCCAACATCTGAGCAATCTTCTTTCGAGATACACCATGTTTATTCCTCCTACCAAAAAAGAAAAGGATTTTAATTCTTTAGAATGTATAGGCTTAGAGATTAAACTGTTTTAGAGTAACAGAGTACAGATTCTAAATCATATTTTACAAATAAATACTAAAAGATACATCTCATTCACCCACATTTTAGACAAAAAAAATTTATACTGGCTCTCAAAAATTTTAACAATATTTTAAAAAGGTTTAAAGATACCATAAATCACAGCAAAATGTTAACTGATAAAATCTTCCTCACATAAAACTACCAATTCATTGAACCATGGAGTTAATCTTCCCCCCTCTTTTAATAACAAAATCAAAGATTATGAGACAGTGTTTTGGGAATTACAGAGGAACTGAGTGGACTTTTAGGATTATAAAAATCAATATAAAATATCATTTTTCAAAGTTATTTTAGGACACTTCCTTTTGCATTTTTAAAATTTATTATCAATACCAAATTATTATTAGAGATGTAACAACTTGGACATATTTCACAAACAATGTTGAGTGACAGAAACTAGACACAATGAACACATACTGTACTTTATTTACATAAAGTTTGAAAAAAAATTAAACTACGGTGTTAGGCAAAATATGTTTTAGAAAAAAACACACATTAAAGAAAAAGAAAGAAAAAAGACACATTAAAGAGAAGAAAGTAATTATCAGGGAATTCTTACTGGGAAAAGGAATTCAAATAACTTCTGAGGTGTTGATAACATTCTTATAACATGGGTAATGGTTAAATGAATATTTGCCTTTACAAGAAATTTGTTAAGCTGTGTATTTATATTTTATGTAATTTTCTGTGAGTTTAATTATGACAACAAAAAGTGGTTTAAAAATTATTCTTGACCCTCAAAAAACGTTTTACAATTTATTTTACCCTTGTAGTTTTCTATAACTTGACTTGGACATGGCAAAACACATAGGAACATATTTTACATTTAATGTTATAGTTCTAGATTTACTAATGCTAATTAATTTTTCCCAGAAAAGAGACACAAAGGAAACATTAAACTATAGATGTTTATGTTCAAGATGAGAAGAAAAAAGCAAAAGGACTAGAAGACAAAAAAAGAAAAAAGAAGAGGGATCTGAAGTTGAAACTGGCAAGATATGACTAAATCCACAAGATGTCAAAATTGGTAATTCCATCAATTTACCAAAAAAAAAATCTGTCAAACTAATCTACATATCAGTTAAACTGACTTTATTGTGTGAAGTCAATTATATTAAGAATTCTAATAAATTTCAACAGTTCCTCAGTGTTAATGAAGCCTAACTGTATTTCACCAATTCATTTATTCTGCATAACCCAAATAGCTCATCTACCTGAGGTGTATTATACACACAGAAGATGAATAATACTAGTTATTAATAAATCTATCCATTTTACTCACATATGAACACATAGTGTGCAAATCAAAAAGGGAAGAAAGGGTAACCAAATGAATAAAAGGGGAAAAAAAATTAGTTGAACATCATACACAGAATAACATTTAAGCTGAAAGAGGGCAAGCTGAGGTGGGGGAAAAAAAACTGTTTTTTTAAAAAAAGGAAGTTATGGCTGCACAACTCTGTGCATGTACAGTTGACCCTTGAACAACATAGGTTCAAACTGTGGCAGGTCCACTTACATGTGGCTTTTTTCAACAAATATAGTCCAGTAAAAAAGCCACATGTAAGTGGATCTAGGAGGGCACTTGGTGTAATGAGCACTGGGTATTATATGCAACTGATGAATCACTAAACTCTACCTCTGAAACTAATAAAACACTGTATGTTAATTGATTTAATTTAAATAAAAAAATAAAAAGTAAATATAGCATAGTACTGTAAATGTACTTTCTCTTCCTTATGATTTTCCTAATAACAATTTCTTTTCTCTAACTTACTTGATTATAAGAATATGGTATATAATACAGGTAACATACAAAATAGAGGTGTTACTCAACTGTTTATGTTATCAGTAAGGCTTCTGGTCAACAGTAGGCTATTAGTGGTTAAGATTTTGGGGGAATCAAAAGTCATCATCAAAAATGGACTCAAAAATCCATTATCTGTGGATTTCCGAGGCAACTGCACTGAAAACCATAAATTGTAAACTTTTAATGCATAAAATGTAAGGTATGTGAATTACATTTCAAAGTTGTTAGGAAAAGCAGAGAGGGAGAACAAAAACAAAGAAAAAGAGTCAGGAAAACCAGTGACATGAGGGGAAAGGGACAAAGGTAAACACAAATCGAAAGCCAGGGCTGAAAGTAATAAAAGTCCATAATCTCTCAGCACAAATTTTGAAATCTAAAAATGGTCTGAAAATTCACTGATTCATATGGCAGCAAAATCTAACCAAACCTATACTCATTTGGCAGCACAATGTATATTTTAATCTAATAGTTTACTCAGAGCGAACATTAGATTATGTAGAATCTTTCTTATCTAATTAGAGGACTAGTAGTGATTTGCCACAGAAAAAATAAGATGTGTGATTATGACATGCTGCCCCAAACTCGGCTAGGGGTATTATGATTCTGTATATGTACCATATTACCTTTCTATTAAAAAAACAAAGAAACAAAAACAAACCCTGAATTCTAAAACACACTGATTACAAGGATTTTGGATTATGAATCTACAGATTATGAATCTGTAGTAGTAAAGATGGAAAAGAGAAAGACGATGAAAGCCCCAGGTAAAAAGGTAATGGGAAGAAAAGTTTGAAGGGCAATGCAGGTAAGTGGTCTGCTGAAAACCAGAAGGAAAAGTTCTAACTTTTCCAAAGTGTTCTGGATTTCCACTAGCGTTCAATGAACTACGAAACAATGTAGGAATTTACATATGAAAAAATAACACACACACTTAACAAGGAAAATTTAATAAAACTGACCAAGGCAAGTACCCTAAGAACCCTTAAATTTAAGTCAATGTTCCTCTTGACAGAAAGTTGAGCAGTAGTCCCTATTCACAAATAGCAAACATGACAAGCAAAAGTTAGTAAATAGTAAAGAAACTGTGTAAAGGAGAAGAGAAAGAAAAAAAGATAAAGACTCAAAAAAATTTTTCAAAGATAAGGATTCAAAAAAAATTTGAGTGCCTTACTTTTCTAATTCTTCAGGATCAAATTTCCACCAAGTTTCAGGTTCATGAAACTCTACTCTGTATCCTTTTCCTATGGCCTACACAAAGGAAAGGAAGAAAACAAAAACCCAGAGAATACTTCTTAAAGTAAAAAAGAAAGCAGATAAATAGAAGTTTCATTTAGACAATACTTCTAAATTTGTTTGACCAAGAAACATTTTACTTTTAAATAATATGTCCACAAAAATGTTAAGACCACATAACCGGACAATTTCGAATTACTGTCTTCAAGTCCAGGCAAAACTAACAAGATGAGCATATTTCTTAGTAAGTACCAATCCCAGTTTTTTAAAAACTAAGTTAACGAACACACCTCTTTAGAAAACAGGGACAAATGTTTATGTAATGAAGATCAAAGTAACCAAAATTTCAGAGTATGAAAAAATGAGTTAAGAATAAAATATTAAAACTCTCTCATATCACATATTTACCATTTCCACATATGGTTTCATTTCCCAAGCTTGTGTATTAGTGTTGTCTATTATAACTGGAGATCTCCCCTGATTGATAGCTTGTTTTGCTGAAATAAAAAAATAAATTTAAAAAACAAAAACCAGAGAACTATTAGATTAAAATATACAAAATAAAACTTACACATTCATTATTAAGAAAATTTCTACATCTCTGTACTTAAAACTAAAACTATGCAATTTCCTGAGTTAGTGCGGTGAACAAAAAAAAAAAAAAAAAAAAAAGACTCCACTAGATTAAAAGGGAATTAAGAGACATAACCACAGGCAATGTATATTCTCTGGACCAGATACTGGTTTTAACAATGACATTTGGGGAAAAACATTTTGTTGAACTCACAACTAAGAAAGCCTTCAGTCTCTAGCTAACTTTGATTTATAGGAAATATATGAACAAGTTACTTAGGATACAGTCTGAGTATGAAAAGAGATGAGCCTTTACTGACATGGAAAGATGAAGACTGTTAACTGAATATGGCAAATTATAACACAATATGTAAGTATGACCTTATTTTGGTCAAAATATAGAGATCTAGGAAGAGTTACTAAATATCAAAAGTGGTCATCTGAGGGTAACGGGAATATCAGCAATCTATGCTTATCTGTATTTTCCAAAGTTTTACAATTACAAATAATGCTTCTGAAATAAAAAACTTATATACCAAGTAGCTAAGTACTACAGTTCAACTGACTTTGTAAGTATTTTTTAAGACCAGAATTCTCAAATTAGGAGCTGGGGTCACATGGAAATTTTCTAAACTACATCTTCCTATCCCTTTGCCATCTCTTCCCCAAGAATCCCTGCCACAATGAGCCACTGTTAACAACAGGAGTGTGTGTACCCCTAAGTGTAAATAGACAAGAAACATAATTAAGAACCTACAATAAAATTTAAAAGGCTGAGGCAAAAAGCAATGATATAGAAGTTTTGTTGGGACTTAGAATTCAAAACACTAAGTTCTACATAATGAAAACACTTATACAGATGTCTAAGGGCAGACAGTATTCTAAAGGTTAGTTAAGTAATAATGACTATGGTGGAATACATATTTGGGAGAAAATATCTCTAAATACGAAAAGAAATTTAGAATTTGGGTCATAAATAGGATATCAAGATGCTATCATCTTACGTTGCTCTATCCCCAATCATAAACTGATCAAATCTTTCATTAAAAAAAAAAAAACTTACTAACTAATCCTCTTAATGTCTAATGGTTAGGCTGGCACCTCCAAGGAGAAGCTTAAGAATCAAATTAAATCTCTGATTTGCAGGAATGGGGAGATTATCCTCTTTCCATGAAAAATCATCATGTGATACCACATTCCAGTGTACTCCAGGAGGAAAGAGTTCCTAAGTAAATAATGTTTGAATACCCTAATAACGAGAGTCATTTCTTAAACAAAATAACCACCATACTCTAAGAAACAGAATGACACCTCAAAGAGGTTTTTAATTTATAGGTGGTCTAACATGAATTTAAGATTCTTCTAATAATACACATGAAGCATACAGAGATTCCCATTTTTAAAAGTGTTCAATAAACATCTACTAAAAAGAGAAATTTAGTCCTAAGTAAGTCATGCTTATAATTTTCAAAATGTTCAATAATCGCTAGTTATCATTACCTTGGAAAAATTTATGCTATACTGATAATAAAACCAGCAGTTTATCTAAACACCATTTTTTATTCAGCAAGTATAACTCACATAGCATAAACATTTATTATAATATTCTAGGCTGGTATTGCAAAGAGAAAAAAATGTCCCATAAAACAAATTTCAGTCCACCAAAGGTATACTGTCTCTGCCCACTGCCTTTATTCATTCCACTCATCACCTACCACTATTTTCCTTAACTTTAGTCCAATAACTCTAAACATTTTTTGGAATTGCAATACCATCATTACTTGATTTACGCAGTAACGTTCCGTGGCATAATGTTCTGTGGAAAACCAATACTAGGAAACAATCTTAAAATCAAACTTATTTCACATTAAACTTTTTACTCAAAAATATCCTCACTGTAATTCCTGTGAAAATTGACAATTAAAAATAAAAGCATTCATCCTGTTTTTCCTGTATATACTGTACTAAATTTAGGACAACCCTAATTGCTATTTCTAGGTGAAAGTTCTTCATTACAGAAGAATTCTAGCATGGAAGGAATGTTAGACCTAGAAAATCACCATTTTGCAACCTTTAATGAAAAGTCTCATTCAGGAAACAATTCACTATTGGATAAAACCATTAGACATAAGGTTGATAGGGAACTTGATAATGGAAGGATTAGGCTGTCCCTTTGAAGCTATTAATCAATCTTAATATCACTAAAACTGGGACAACCAGAAATATGCTTACCAAAAAAATAAGTGGAACCTAATAAATCCTCCTGTCTAGAACTAATTTCTATTTAAGGAAATACAGGAGAAAGAAAAACAGGTTAAATAGTTACCACAAGGAAGCGAACAGACAACCACAAAATATGGGACATTCTATAGGACAACCAACCAACTTCTGCAACAAATTAATGTTATAAAGGCAAAAAGAGGGGATAAAAAGAGGAAAGAGATTAATCTACTTAAAAGAAACATAAAACTAAATGTACTGCCAGGACCTGGCTTGTATCCTGATTCAAAAAGAACAACTGTAAAGAAATATGTAAGACAACGGGAAATTTCATTACAGGCTGGGTATTACATGATGTCAAGGAATTGTTTGTTTTTTTGTGTTTTTTTAGGTGTGATGATGGTACTGCAATGAAATAAGATGCCATTAAGTAAAAAAAAGGTTAATTTGAAATGCATGCTATCTGATGTCTAAAATTTGCTTTAAAAACCTTAGCAAATAAAAAAAGGAGGGAGTGTTAAAACAAAAAAGATAAAAGCCAATAAGGCAAAACCTTGATAACTGATAATAATTCTGAGTGATTGGAGGTATGGGGTTCATTGTAACTTAAGTTAGATTCAAATTTTTTCACAATACAAACAATTTGTTTAATCATTAATACATTCTTCGTCTTTTAAAAAAGAACTTACTTAGTTCTAGATCAAAAGTTTTCAATCCTTATTGCAACATTAGAATATCTGGGTAACTTCCCCCAAAAATACTGGTGTTTAGATCCACTCCAGACCAACTAAACCAGAATCTCTGGGGCTAAGATTCAGGCATAAGTTTTTTCACTTTTTATTTTATTTTTAAAATTTTTTAAGATTTTATTTATTTGACAGAGAGAGAGAGACAGCTAGAGCAGGAACACAAGCAGGGGGAGTGGGAGAGGGAGAAGCAGGCTTCCCGCCGAGCAGGGAGCCCAATGCGGGGCTCGATCCCAGAACCCTGGGATCATGACCTGAGCAGAAGGCAGATGCTTAACGACTGAGCCACCCAGGCGCCCCCAGGCATAAGTTTTTTTTAAAAGGTCCCCAGGTGATTCAAATGTGCAGTCAATTCCAGAATGAGAAAAAACTGAGAGATATAGGTCTAAAAAATGCATTATGTAGATTTTTTTGTAGAGTAATGTCAATGGGAAAAACTTTAATATTCACAGGCATTTTATTCCTAGCCTTAGAAAACATTAGCATTACTCTTAGGGAAATACCTTTTGAGAATATACAACAGTATGAAGAGTTGTCTGAATTTATTCATGAGTATAAAATAAAGGATATCAAAATATCCCACACCTCTATTTTACCAGCTTATATGGGTACACTATTTACAATTTACAAAATATACCTATCTAAATTCTAAGGCAAGTGTAACTATCATCACTTCTAATAGACGAACAAATTGGTCTCAAAGCTATTTAAATGGCTTGCCAAAGTCATTCAGCCGGTAAAAGTCAAGTTGAGAATAAAAACTCAAGTCTTCTGACTCCTAGTCAAATATTCCATCCCGGAGACTTGGCCCAAAACAAACCTCTGTTCTGGTTCCAGTCATGGGCATCACCAAGTTGATTAACATTATACCTGTACCCATCTTGATGGTGAAAATAGTCATCAGTGCTGAATACAATGCCATCACGACTCTGACCAAGCAGAATTCTGTTAATGAAAGAAATCATAAGGTGCCATTTATAAAATCTATAACCATCAAAGATAAGTCACACAGGAAAGTTTATTAAATGAATCTCTGGTACTTACCTGTAAGTATATTGCAAACAGAATAGCACAGGAGCTGAACCTTAAAAAGTTTCCAGATTTCAAGTATCACTTCACACTTAAATCTACACAATTACAACCAATAACAAAAACTTTTTAGGTGGCATTTGTACTAAGTGGCATTTGTATTGCCACTTGTAAAAGCACTCTTCAACCAATCCCAAAATTATGTCAACTATTATCCGTGTTTTAACTTTAGTGAATTTTTATGCGGTGTCTAAAATTGCCTAAATTTAGTGCAATAAGTAACCGAAAAAGGCAAATAAGCCTAAACAAGCAATTCATCTGGGGAAAACTCTATTTGACCTAAGATAGCTTTACTAAACTCATGTCCACAAAACGCAAACATATATGACCTAAAAGTGGAAGTCAGAAATAGCTTGAGACTTAAGGTTGTGAAATAACCTGTGATCCTCCAAAGCATAGTCAAACTTTAAAACTGTTAAGAGATTACATTACTAAATGAAGTCAACTGTTAAGCACTAAAGAATACACTCTTCACAATAAATCAATAATCAAATTTCATTCTCACAATATGATACCACCTTAAGTTTCTAAGTACAGATTAACTAGTGTTCAGATTGTCAGAGAATTCCCCAAACCAGTGACTCATGAATGACACTAGGAGTGTGCTGAGAAAAGGTAAAACACAGTTAAGAGAATAATCTGGATCTAACAATAACAGAAATGTTTTGTTTTGTCTCCCCCCCCCCCCCCCACAAGCCATTAGGCAACTGAGTAACACTCTGTAACTTTCTGAGAGGGGAAGGGACTGGAAAGTGGTAGAAGAGATTGAGAATACAAAAGTATTGTCATGGAATGATTCAAGAATACATACCCCCTAATTCAAAGGAATAAGAAGGACTCTGACTATTAAATAAACATATCTCTCCTTTTCTCAGCTTATTACAAAATTGTATACAGGTATACCTCAGAGATACTGCAGGTTTGGTTTCAGACCACCACAATCATGTATCACAATGAAGGAAATCAAATTAATTTTCTGGTTTCCCAGTGCATAAAAGTTATTACTAAAAAAAAACAACGTATACACCTTAATTCAAAAATATTTTATTGCTAAGAAATGCTAACCATCATCTGAGCTTTCAATGAGTTGTAACCTTTTTGCTGGCATCTTGCCTCAATGTTGATGTAGGCTGACTGATCAGATTGGTGGTTGTGAAGGCTGGGGTGGCTGTAGCAATTCCCTAAAATAGGACAATGAAGTTTACCCCATCCACTGACTCTTTCTTTCCTAAACAATTTCTCTGTAACATGTGATGCTGTTTGACTGCATTTTACTCACAAGAGAACTTCTTTGAAAATCAGACTTAATCCTCTCAAACCCTGCCACTGCTTTAGCAACTAAGTTTATGGAATATTCTAAATCTTTTGTTTTCATTTCAACAATCTTTACAACATCTTCACTAGTGGACTTCATCTCAAGAAACCACTTTCTTTGCTATCCATAATAAGCAACTCCTCATCTGTTCAAGTTTGATCATGAGATTGCAGCAATGTAGTCCCATCTTCAGGCTCCACTTCTAATTCTAGTTCTCTTGCTGTTTCCACCACATCTGCAGTTGTCTCCTCCACTGAAGTCGTGAACCCTTCAAAGTCATCCATGAGGCTGGCATCAACTTCTAAACTCCTCTTCATATTAATATTTTGCCCTCATCCTATGAATCATGAATATTCTTAAGGGCATCTAGAATGGTGAATCATTTCCAGAAGGTTTTCAATTTACTTTGCCCAGATACATCCAAGAATCAGTATGTATGGCAGCTATAGACTTACAAAATGTATTTCTTAATAATAAGACTTGAAATTCAAAATTACTCCTTGATTCATGGGCTGAAGAATGAATGTTGTGATAGCAGGCATGAAAACAACATTAATCTTGTTCTACATCTGCACCAGAGCTTTTGGGTGACCAGGTACATTGTCAGTGAGCAGTAGTATTTTGAAAGGAATCTTTTTTTCTGAGCCATAGGTGTCAACAGTGGGCTTCCAATATTCAGTGAACCATGTTATAAACAAATACGCTGTTATTTAGGCCTTGCTGTTCCATTTGGAGAGCACAGGCAGAGTACATTTAGCATAATTCTTAAGGGCTCTAGGATTTTCAGAATGGTAAATGAGCACTGGCTTCAACTTAGTCACCAGCTGCATTAGCCCCTGAGAAGAGTCAGCCTCTGTTGAAGCTAAGGCACTGACTTCCCTGCTCTACCTATTAAAATCCTAAATAGCAACTTATTCCAGAAGGCCATTTGTCTACATTGGAAATCTGCCATTTAGTGTAGCCACTTTTGTTGATTATCTTAGCTAGATCTTCATTAATTATCTCCGCTAGATCTTGCTGCAGCTTCTACACCAGCACTTGCTGTTTTTCCTTGTACTTTTATGTTACGGAGACAGCTTCTTTCCTTAAACCTTGTGAACCAACCTCTGCCAGTTTCAAACTATTCCCTGGTAGCTTCCTCTTTCAGCCTTTAGAGAACTGCAGTTAGGGCCCTGGGTTAGGCTTTGGCTTAAGAGAATGTTGTGGCTGGTTTGATCTACTATCCAGACTATTTCAACTTTCTCCATACTAGCAAGGCTGTTTTGCTTTCTTACCATCTGTGTGTTCATTGGAGTAGCACTTTTAATTTCCTTCAAGAACATTTCCTCGCACTCACAATTTGGCTGCCTGTTTGGCTCAAGAAGCCTATCTGGACTTTTGGCATGCCTTCCTCACTAACCTTAATCACTTCCAGCCTGTGATTTAAAGTGAGAGATGTGCAACTCTCCCTTTCACTTGAACACTTTGAGGCCATTGTAGGGTTATTTATTGGCCTAATTTCAATATTGTTGTGTCTCAGGGAATAGGTAAGGCCTGAAAACAGGGAGAGATGGGAGAAGAGCAGGTTGGTGGAGCAGTCAGAATACACATTAACACTTATCAATTAAGTTTGCCATCTTATTATACGGGCACAGCTCATGGCACCCCAAAACAACTATAATACTAACATCACTGATCATGGATCACCATAACAAATACAATAATAAAAAAGTTTGAGGGCGCCTGGGTGGCTCAGTTGGTTGGGCGACTGCCTTCGGCTCAGGTCATGATTCTGGAGTCCCGGGATCGAGTCCCGCATCGGGCTCCCTGCTCGGCGGGGAGTCTGCTTCTCCCTCTGACCCTCCCCCCTCTCATGCTCTCTCTATCTCATTCTCTCTCAAATGAATAAATAAAATCTTTTAAAAAAAAAAAAGTTTGAAATATTGTGAGAATAACCAAGTGACATAAGGACACTAAGTGAGCAAATGCTATTGGAAGAAAGGAGCCAAAAACTTGCTCGACACAGGGTTACCACGAACCTTCAACTTGTAAAAAGTGCAGTATCTATGAAGTACAATTTAAAAAGTTATGCCTGTATATTTTATAATAAAAATAAAATTGCAGAGACAAAAATAAAAAGATTTAAACATGCATTTCCACTTACAGAATTACAGTTCAAATTATTTCAAGCAAAGCAAATGAAATTAAATGGTTGTTTGTGAGGCTAGAGTTGGATTTCTTTCTTAAATCACCGTAATTTTTCCAAAATACACCACCTAACATATTTGGCACCTTATTTGTTTATAAGATAACCTAGAATATAAAACTGCTACAATATGAGGCACGTGGATGGCTCAGTCGGTTAAGCGTTCAACTCTTGATCTCAGCTCAGGTCTTGATCTCAGGGGTGTGAGTTCAAGCCTCGTATTGAAAAAAAAAAATATGCTACACTATTAGCATTCCAAACCAAAGCTCAATCACCTAAAATGATTCTGATCATAATCAACCTTATGATAACCTAATTATATTTAACAGTACCAGAAAACTGATACCATCTTTCTTAGATACCGTTTCATTTTTTCCATTCTATTACTTTATTTGCGTGATTTTTCAGATGTTAAATACCATACTATAAGAGTAGAGTAGCTTTTGTATCCAAGAAATGTTTTAACCTCAAAAAAGGTGGGGATGGGGGAGGCGTGGAGAGAGAGGGTAGGAGACAGCACATCAATTTACATCATTAAACCAAGTAAACATCAAACATGAATAAACCTCTTTGAAGAATATCTTAAATATATAAATCATAATTATAGCAAATAATTTTAGCTTGGAGAGAGACTTTTTCTTTCCAGTCTGTTCATGCAGCTTTTTAAAATTCCATGAATTATCTCAAACTATGAAGCTTTATTTTGGGGACTTATATTAAAAAAGTACTTATGATCAATTTGGATATATCTGATGCCATACAAACCATCTGAATAAAAGATAAATTACTTAGGAATATTAGTATTTTCAAAATTCTTGTAGTCAGATTCTATTAAAACTCTCACAAGTAAGGTATTAAAATGAATTCTCCAAACATCAAAACTTAAAACTCTGAAAAATGAAGTATCTACTAAAAAAAAATCAGATATGGGCCCACTCGCTACTTGATTTGTATTTTTTCTGAATGTCATGACCCATTTAATATTCATAACAACCTTGCTAATTTCATATTTACTAATCCAGAAAAAGAAAATGACTTCAGAAATCAGGCCACCAGAGTTACATAGCTGCGTGGGAGAGCCAAAACTAATGGCTTACAATGATCCCTGCCTCCTGGTATTCACACTCTTATATAATTCCTTCCCCTTGAGTGTGGGTGGGAGTCAGTGACTAGCTTCTAACTAATAGAATATGGCAGTTGACAGAATGTCACTTCTGATATTAGATTACAGGAAAAAAAAGTGGCTTCTGTCTTGGACTCAGAGCTGGCTCACTTTGTCTCATCATGCTGTGTGTGGAAAGCAGCCCAGAGAGCAAAGAATCAAGAGAGGTCTCCAGCCTGTATATAGCCAGCAACCAACGGAGACCCTCGACCTAACAGCTCACAAGTAACTTAAGTCTTGTCGACAACCTCAAGGGAGATCTTCCAAGAAGATCCACCCCAAAATAAACCTTCAGAGCAGAACACAGCCCTAGCCAACACCTTAACCACAGCATTGTTAAAGACCTTGACCCAGAGGCACCTAGATAATTCACGCAGACGCCTGTCCTTCAGAAACTGTAAGATGATAAACGTTTGTTGCTTTAACTCAGTTTTTAATAAGGTAATTTGTTACACAGCCAGATAACTAATCCAGTCTGTGCTTATAATTCTTCACTGAAGTAAGAACAAGTGAATCCTGTTCCTTAACCCTGTTTTGAGAACCCTACTTCCCCAAATGGCCTATTATGAGTTAATTTTCATAGTTTTTTTTTCATACTTCATTTTTACAACTTCTAAGAACTGTACATTATTTTAATACATCCATGTGCATTTACAAAGAGAAGTGATTTCTCAAAAAAATCTGAGCAGAACTGACACTTCATGAACCCTTTACCTCCTTATTTACTGAGTGGCCCCTGCATACCCCTACCCCAAAACCACTTTACTGGGGCACCTCATTCTCTAAACACTCCTTAAATTAAGAATAGAGATCAACATAAGGAAAGGTCAATCTTTCCCCTGGAGTTTAAACTGAGATCTTCTCCAAAAGCAGGGAGGAAAAAAAAAAATCTCTTCCCATCTCTCTTTAAACTGTAATTTCTTATGGCTGCTATAACAAATTACCACATATTTGGTGGCTTAAAACAACATGCACTTATTGTATTATAGTTCTGAAAGTCCGAAGTCTGAAATCAGTTCCACCGCGCTAAAATCAAAGGTATGGGTAAGCTGGCATTCCTCCTGGAAGCTCCAAAGGAGAACCTGTTTCCTTGCCAAATTTTTCAGCTTCTAAAAGCCACCCGCATATCTGGGCTCATGGTCCCTTCCTCCATCTTCAAAATCAGCAGTGTAACATCTTCTCTCCTCTCTGAAAGTGCTTCAGTGTTTATCTCTGATCAACTCCCAACATTCTGCTGATATAATAATGAAATTAGTGGCCTGTTTCTGAAAATACATTCACTCATTGGTGAAATCAGTAGAGTAGAAGAAATGCATATTAGCTAAAATATTTTAGGTTCACCCTTTCTCCTCATATGAACAGGGTATATGAATCTAGCAAAATCTATAGCCCAGACCCCTAGGAATGACACCCAAGGCTTGATCCCTGAATGGTCCTGCGTCAACCACAGACTCAGAGGATTCTGTTTAGCTGATGTCAATTACAATGGTAACAAAATTCCACAGCTAGAAATTGTTGAATTCTGCCTGAAATAAACCTTTCATCAAAGCGCTGTCAGTTTGCCTAAAAGGACAAAGAGCTAGCACTTTCACATACCTACAAAAGTGTATGAACTGTTTTGCACTAGCTTATTAATAAATATTTAAAGTCTGTGCTTGTGTTAGAATTTAACCTAAAACTTACTTCATTAAAATCTGTTAGCAAATTTGTGGGTAAACAATTAAGTAAAAACTTGGTAACGATAAGTACTATATGAGTTCAGAAGGATTATGGAAGACTGAGATGATAAACCAAAACCTCAAAAAGCAGAGGCGTTTGAGAGAACCTTTGAATAAGAGTCCTGAGAACAATGAATGAACAAGTATTATGTCTCCTGCAGTGGAGGGTAGGTGCTAGTCCAAATGCAGAAGGACAAGAAGACAAAGAGGTGGGTAAGGACTAAATTAAGGAAGAAGAGGACTTGAAAACTACCCCCAAAGAATCTGAACTTTACCCTCCTATACTCATTACCACGCAGCAATACTAAACAATGCTATCTTTTAATTTAGTGCCCCAAATCAACCCAACTTTGATCTTCCAAATCTTCACTCCTTTCTTTCTAAAGCTAAATCCTACGTAAAGCCATTCCCCCACCACAGAATATCTGGCTTTCTATCCAGTCCCAACCAACCAATCTTACTTCATTCAAAATGTGGTGACCTAAACAGCTACTCCTGATTCTTTAAACAAGCTCCTGAAAGCCAGGAGACAGTTATAGGACCATGCATGCAATAGATACTAAAGTGAAGGAGCAGGGAAGAAACACGCTATCATTTATATCTCTAGTTTGACCTCCTACCAGTTCTTACAACTTCTCCCAAGCCCTTTAACCCAAACTTATTCTCTTAAGCCTCTGCTCCTTCTATGAAATGAAAATAACACAACCCATTTTACAAGATTTTTATATATGAAAGTACTCTGTAAACTGAAATCATGACACAAATGGTAGTTACTACTATTCTTTTCTTACAACATACATCTGATTCCTCAAATATATGTATTATATATATCACCTCCATCATCTCCCACTACAATTACACCTCCTTGAAATTCTATTGCAATACCACTACTTTATTCATCTTCAGTTTCAACATACCCCAATGTTGTTCCAAATCTAATCTTTCTTTCTTACATTTATTCTATACCAACGCATAGTCAAGTGACCCTAGCTAGGAGATTCCTTCACACAATTTCCAAATTTCAACTATTTCTTTCCTCTGATATTACATTCTAAATCTAAGAGACTGCCTGTGTTTGTGACACTTCATTCTTAATTTCTATCCTTTCTAAAGAGTTGAAATTTCACCTTCTCTACAAAATCTTCATTAATATAAGAATAGGGGCTCCTGAGCGGCTTGGTTGGTTAAGCGTCTGCCTTCAACTCAGGTCATGATCCAGCGCTCCCACCCCCGTGTCTGGCTTCCTGCTCAGTGGGGTCTGCTTCTCCCTCTCCTTCTCCTCGTGCTCTCTCGATCTCTTTCTCTAACTAAATAAAGTCTTTTTTTTTTTTTTTAAGATTTTATTTACTTATTTGTCAGAGAGAGCGAGAGAGCACACACAAGCAGGGGGGGCGGCAGGTAGAGGGAGAAGCAGGCTCCCCGCTGAGCAAGGAGCCCGAAGCGGGACTCGATTCCAGGACCCTGGGATCATGACCTGAGCTGAAGGCAGACGCTTAACCGACTGAGCCACCCAGGCGTCCCAATAAATAAATAAATAAGAATAAAAATGCAAAATTCAAATTCATTTACAAAGATCACAGCTTACAGGCTAGCTTGAAATGTATCATAAATTTAATCTTTCTTTAATTTACTGCTTCTGAAGAAACTTCTGTTCAGACTGTTTTGCAAGTAAATATAAAACATTTACATAATGGTTCTTTGGATTTTATCCTTGCTGGAAGACATCAAACAATTTTCTTTTTCGCTTGATCAGTCATAAATCCTGAATCATCCTACAAAAACTGCCAAGAATTTGTATTGTTTTTCTTTGTACTATTTTTCACAACTGCACAAATGAATTCAAGTGCATCAATATTCTTTTTTAAAATGCAAACAAAAATAGGAATTTGAAACATTCTGTCATACAATAACAATAAAACATAACCAGTTCTAACTCTATTTAACTCAGGTATTGCTCACTTCAGACTCCTGAAACTTAAACAAAAAAAGAGTTCCCTCTGCCAATCAAAGATATGAACCTGCACAGTGCTGAAAACAAACTCACAGCTCCTTTTCCTTGGTTTATCTCATTTGCTTCTCACAATTATTCCAGAAAAATAAGTATTACCCTTTCTATTAACAGATAGCAAAACTTGTCCAAGGCCATGAAGTTTGAAATAACTTGGTCAAAAGCTCAAATCTTCCAACCCTAAGTCCAGCTCTGCTTGGATAGCTGACTTAAAAAGGAAGGCGAGTACAGTTCTCAAATAGCATTTACTTACATCACTGTCGTAATTATACACGGTGTATCTATTTTTAAAATCCTTAGCAGAATCTTTATATGTCAATTCTTCATTCCTCCATCAGAAAACATCTTTTTAAATATTTACACTGTCAGATGTCATTCTCAAGTGTAACAAATTAAAGATTTTCTATTAGAAACATGAAAGCATTTGTCATTGAGAACTACTATCATCCATGATTTTTAAGTAATGAATTACCAAGCATTTACTTGGTATCCTTTACTCACCGAGACAACGTTGTTTTCCCAGAACCAGGCAAACCTCTTAAAAGAATAAGTAACTTCTGCAATTTATTTAACTTTTCATCTTGAAACTGCTGGTTCATAAGCCTGTCTGTTCCATTATGCTTGTCCATAGAAGGATCTTTCCAGCATCCTTCCCTGGTTTCACAGAAACCGTTACTCACATATGCATCTTGCACACTGTAACCATTTGTAGAGGAATGATCTCTATTGGGATTCTCACTACAGTCAATATAGTCATTGTTCTGATCAAAAGTCAAACAATGCCAGTTAATGTGACCACTATTTACATAATACCCATTTTGATGCTGAGACCCATCTGGAGCATGGAAAATATTTGATGGATTTAGTGGAGCACTAAATCTTTGCATATTTAAATGACAGTTAAAACTGGGAGGAGGAGGAGGACCGTGGGGTACTATAAAATAATGCACTGACTGCCATTCAGGCCTGAAGGAAATTAACGAATCTTCACAAAATGCAGGTATTACTTGTCCATTACAAGGATATTTGCCTGGTTCATTCTCCACCTGCTGCTGAAAACCACAATGTGACTGAAGAACATTACTAGTATCTCTTTCCTTTCCTTCTTCAGATTTTAACAGCTCATTATAATGGTCCTGATAATGCGTAATAAGTTTTTCCTCAGAGGGTTTGGGTTCTTTACAACTGCCTTCCAAATCATCTTTTTCATTTTCAAGCTCTTCAATTTCCTTGTAAAACTGGAATAATTCGCTGTCAAGCTCTGATTTTTTGGAGTTGAATTTCTGTTTCTGTTCTTGTCCTCCTTTGCCATCTGTACCACTGATTGCATCTGAGTGATTTCCCCTTTCATTATATTTCTTCTTCTCAGGAGGTTTGTAAATGGGTCCTATAAATGCTTTACTTGTGCTATATATCTCATCATCTTTGGATACCAATGCAGGACTTGCATCCTGTAAAACTTGTGGATCAATGGATTCAATAACATCTGATCTACTATTGCCAGGAATCTCATCGTGCACAGGTTTCACCAAGTCTGTAGTTTTGGTGTTGTCCTCCTGAGGATAACTATGCCCTCTGACATCAACAATGGTCACAGGGACCCAGTCATTCCCAGTTTTCTCTTGGATTCTGTGAAAATTAGCACTACCATGATGGGAGAAAACATAAGCCTCTTCAGTTGACTTCAGTTTTTTATAGCATGGTTCACCTGTTAGTTCTTCACCATGATCCAAGGATTTCACTTCAATTTCACCATAAGGCATCTGAGGAGCAAATAAATCATGTAATTAATAACTAATATTTTAAAAATCTAAACAAAAGTTTTTCAGAAACAAGAAAACAGAAACGACATTTAAATGGTAAATTTTCCCAAAATACAAAAACTACAAAACTGTAATTTTAGAACCACTTACTATTTAAGTATTGTTATAATGATTTAGGGAGGGGCCTCACTGAAGGTAAGTATCTTTTTCTTAAAAAAGATATATCTCACATTTAATCCAAATGATGCATTTTTTTATAGATTTTATTTGTCACAGAGAGAGAGCAGAAGGAGGGGGAGCGGCAGGTAGAAGGAGAAGCAGGCTCCCTTCTGAGCAAGGAGCCCATGCAGGACTCAACCCCAGGACCTGATCAGGACCTGAGCCCAACGCAGATGCTTAAAGGACTGAGCCACCCAGGCATCCCTAAATACATTTCTGAACTTAAAAACTTGAAGAATTTAAGTAAGTCTGGAAAATTGAATCAAAAATATATTTTGATGATATACACAACTGTGTACTAAGATGGAGAGTAAATCTGCCAGCCAAACTGACACCTATCCAAACTGGTTTTAATAAATGTCTTCATAAACTCTTATTGTTTAAAACCACTATATCCTTCGGAGTAAATGGATCCAGCTCCCAAACCTCAGCATCTCCTCAGCAATCAAACGTTAGATACTCAAATGCCTAACTTTACAGACCCTTTTCCTGTGAATAATATGAGTGGTTTCCAAATGGGTGTACAGCATTAATTAAAAAAAAAAAAAAAAACTTCAGTTGCACTAAAAATGACTCAAATATATCAAACATTTCATGTATCACCTGAGTCCCCTGGCCTTCTGACCTCCAAAGAAGATGGCCCGGGCAAAAGTGCGTCACCTAATGATATATATAATTTATATATAAATCTGGCAACTCCCCAAATCAATGCGTTCATCTTTTCCACATGCCTGGTCAATCTGGAAGATAAATTCTCCTTCCCTTGAAATTTCTTAGGGGCCCTCAAAAGTGCAATCCCAAACGCTGGTTTACTCAATACTTCATTCTGCCCGCTCTCTGGTATTCCTCCAACAGGGCAGAACAAGAAAAAGCCAAAAAAGGCGAACTAGACAACGAAACAAGTAGGCCCAAAGAAACTGAAAAAAAAAAATACGACTGTAAAGAACGCGGTCCTATCGGAAACGCCCCCCCCCCCCCACCCCGACCACTTCCCAGCTTCTCAAATTTACTCATTCGAAATACCATAAAAGTCTCAAGGAACAGCAAGACGGTTGCATTAACAGAGCGTGGCCTATACACAACCTGAGTCCCCTGGCCTTCTGACCTCCAAAGAAGGTGGCCCGGGCAAAAGTGCGTCACCCAGTTTCTTTCTCCCAACGGAGACATGTTCAGGTTCTGTCTAGGAATTCAAGAGATATCCTAGCCTCAAAGGTTCACCCCGGGCTTCCCCGTTTACGGCTAATCAAAGGTTCCAGCCAAGAGCAGACGAGAAGCCAAAAAACCCGAAAAACGTCACCACCATTACCCCACCCTTACTTAAAATGGGATGTTTACTCACCTTACACTACATTGACTTTTACCTCGCAATAAAATCGTGGTCTAGAAAGATACGAACATCTGAAAAGGTGAAAGCAAAGCGCAAACACCCCCCAAAGCACAGAGAAACTAACACCCAAACCCTCAGCATCTGGGAAACTGCACCGCCGTACGCAAGATGGCTGCCACCTCGCGCTTACCCCGGCAGAAATTACAGATTTGCGCTCGGCATTGTGGGAACTGAAGTCCAGCGTTCACACTGGGCCTGTTAACCTCAGTCCTCGGAGACTGGGTCTCCCAGAATCCATTGCGTGATATACACAGAAGCGATAACCAACGTAAACCCTAACTAGTTCCTAGATTTGGAGCTGGGAAGTTATTTAGAACTGTCAACTTTGGCTAAAAAAGGCAGCGACCCGCTCTGGAATTCATCCGTAAAGGAAAAGAGAACGTGAGTGCCTGGCACCCAGATACATAGGCCGCTCGCAGTGCATGCATTTAAGACTTTCTAGGATACAAAGACTCAGGCTTTTCAAAGGGGTCTCCACATTTGGTATCACCAAGTAGGGTTGCTGGCGTTTCTCTGAAAAACCACTAGGTAATTTCAGGCTCACGTTCTTCTATCCCTGTAAACAATCACTGCAGCAGAGCCTTGAGTACTTATGAGAAAGTTATTTCGTATCGTAACTGTGTTGTGTTTTGTTTTGAGAAACAAAGACCAATTACTGAGCGTTCCCACTTAAAGAGTCAATTTCTGACAAGCACTTAGAACAGCAGCAGGTAAAAAAAAAAAAGAACAATTTGGCAATCCTCAGCTCAGAATCCCATCTCTTCCCACCACCTCCCCACACTCTCCATGCCCGCTCCCTCCCCTGCATTCTTTCCTGCCACTACAAGTAAACTGCTAATATCTTCGTATTGGAATAAATCTTTCTGTTGTGGTAGTTTCTAATTTATAAATATAACAGTTAAAATCACAGTCTGGAATATTTGCATTTGATTATTTAACATCTTTATGACCAAGAGGGCTTAGGTTTATGACCAAAGCAATTCATCCCCTTACAAAGAGACTCTTCTCAAATACAAATTCCCACATCAACCTTTGATGTTTCCTCGTAGTTAGATCCAAGTTATGCATCCTCGGTGGAAACAACCACGTAAGTGAAGTTGTGTCTTTCTCAAGGTATTATATTTGGAGGTTCAGGATGTATGTCCATTATAAGATGATATTAATCTTTATCACCGTATCAAGGTGTTTTCCAGGTTCTCCACTGTTTATTTTATCCCTTGCAACTAATAATCTATGAAAAGCTACTTTGAGACCAAGCAAATACCTTGCTCCTAATCAAACTCTACCTTGTGGTTCAACCTCCCTTGGATGATCTTGCTGCAACCGATCTTTACAATGATGGTTACAAACTAGCTTTTTCCCCCCACCTAATTCCTTCAAGGACTCCACATTTATTTCTGATGATGCTACTATAAAGAAGAGCTCTCCTTATTTACTATCAGCATGGATTTATGTTTTCCTTTTTGTTCAAGAAGTCCATAAAAAAATCCATTACTGTCTTTTATTATTTATTTAGTTAGTTAGTTACTTATATTAGACTATTTTGAGGACAGTTTTAGATTTACAGAAAAATTGAGTAGATGAAGTACACAGTTCCCATGTACCACACCCACCCACGTTTCCCTTATTATTAACCTCTTATTATGATGATACATTGTTATAATTACTGAACCAAATATTGATACATTCACATGAATTAAGTCCATAGTTATTTCTTTAATTTTTACCTAATCCCCTTTCTGTTCCAATATCCCTTCCAGGATACCATATTACATGTAGTTGGCATTTCTCTTTAGGCTCTTCTTGGCTGTGACAGTTTCTCAGACTATGCTTGCTTTTGATGACCTCGACAATTTGGGGGAAAACTGGTGAGGTATCTTGTCCGATGCCCTTCTACTGGAATTTATCTGGTGTTTTCCCATGATTAGACTGGGGTTATAGGTTTTTGAGGGGAAGATCACAGAGGTAAAGTTAAAGTGTCACTTTCATTACATCATAGCAGGGGTACATACTACCAACATAATTTATGATTGTTTATGTTAAACTTGGTCACCTGGCTAAAGCAGTTTGTCAGAGTTCTCCACTGTAGTTTTTCCCCCTTTCCATACTGTACCTCTTGGAAGGAAGTCACTGTGCACAGTGCACATTTCTGGTTGTTAATCTCCCCCTCCCTTACTTGTATAATTTACTTGGAATTCTTCCACATGGGATATTGTTCTGTTCTTCCCCATCCTTATTTTGATCCTCAAATCATCAGATTTGGCCAGCTTCAGGTTGGCTCTCTTTGACCTGGGGGCACCTGGGTGGTTCAGTCCATTAAGTGTCTGCCTTCGGCTCAGGTCATGGTCTCAGGGTCCTGGGATCGAGTCGCATGTCGGGCTCCCCACTCAGTGGGAAGTCTGCTTCTCCCTCTCCGTCGCTCCTCCTGCTTGTGCTCTCTCTCTCTCAAATAAATAAGTAAAATCTTTAAAGAAAAAAAAGAAGAAAGAAAGTATCCATCCGGGGGCACCTGGGTGGCTCAGATGGTTAAGCGTCTGCCTTCGGCTCAGGTCATGATCCCAGGGTCCTGGGATCGAGTCCCACATCAGGCTCCCTGGTCCTTGGGAGCCTGCTTCTCCCTCTGCCTCTCTCTCTCTCTCTGTCTCTTATGAATAAATAAATAAAATATTTAAAAAAGAAAAGAAAGTATCCATCCGCTTCTATTTTCTCAGGAGTTTTAAATTAGGAATAAGTGTTGAATTTTGTTAGTGCTTTTCAGCAACTAGACATATTAATATGGTGAATTATATTAATATTTCCTAATATTAAACCATACTTTCATACTTTCTATAAGTCCCACTTGGTCATAATACATTATTTTCTTAGTGTATTACTGGATGTTATTCACTATATTTAGGATTTTTGCGTTGGTATTTGTTAAGTGATTTTGGTTTGTAATTTTTTTGGTCATATCATAATCAGGCTTAGGTATCAAAGACTAGTCACTGATGGAGAAATTAGAAACAAAATACACAAAATAGTTGAGAGTTCTACTTTCCCAGTGTCCTTTGATTTTCTTTCTCTGAACATCCTTTAATAAGCCATATTTTGTTGTCTTCACATTTTTTGGTTCTTGTGGGCCTTCACTTTTCCCATTAATATTGTTATGAGTAAGGACTACCCTTGGTGTGAACCACCTTTGAACTTCTGCATATAGCCACGTTGTTGATGCTGAGTTATTTAAAAATAAACTACAGACAACTTACAACAGGTCACAAGCCAAGTCCTGCCTGTCTCACTTGTATTGCCCTGCTCCCAAAATGACACTGGGAGGCATTTTGTAAATAAAACAATACATTTATTTACTTATTGTGCTCAGTGCACTTGTCCCTGAAAGTGACAGTATGAGTAAATCCTAAATGGAGAAGCAAGAGAGAGCATTTTTCCTTAGCAGTGGTGACAGCAAGGAAGGTGGTAACAACACGGGTGTATGAGGCCAAGGCTAGCTTCTTTTTTTTTTTTTAAGATTTTATTTATTTATTTGAGAGAGAGAGAGCGCACATGAGAGGGAGGAGGGTCAGAGGGAGAAGCAGGCTCCCTGCCGAGCGGGGAGCCCAATGCGGGACTCGATCCCGGGATTCCAGGATCATGACCCGAGCCGAAGGCAGTCGTTTAACCAACTGAGCCACCCAGGCGCCCCTTAAGGAGGGCACTTGTGATGAGCACTGGGTGTTATATGTAAGTGATGAATCACCAGATTTTACACCTGAAACCAATATTACCCTATTTGTTAGCCACCTAGAATTTAAATAAAAACTTGAAATAAAAAAAAGAAATTGATGTATGGTTAATTTTTATGTGATTTGTAATTTAAATAAATTATTTTACACCTAGAACCAGAGTTCCACATCTGTTTTCCTCTATTTCAAACTCTGTAGACTAGTTCACCTTCTCTAGCTTATTTTTTCTTCCTTTCTTGCTTTTATTTATTTTTATTTTTATTTTTTTTTTAAAGATTTTATTTATTTATTTGTGTGAGAGAGAATGAGAGAGAGCACATGAGAGGGGGGAGGGTCAGAGGGAGAAGCAGACTCCCTGCCGAGCAGGGAGCCCGATGTGGGACTCGATCCCGGGACTCCGGGATCATGACCTGAGCCGAAGGCAGTCGCTTAACCGACTGAGCCACCCAGGCGCCCCCCAAGGCTAGCTTCTTAAGTTGGTCCGGCCCTTGCAAGGCCCATCATCCAATCTTCTAACAAGTATGTTCTCTGGTGATGGGCACTATTACCCCCACTCACCTTTCAGTCTGTCCTCACAGAAAAACCAAACTTTACAAAGGATATGACGTACCAGACTTCACACAAATAAAATGATACAAAGAAATGGAAGTTGAAATAAGCAATTCTTTTCAAATGAACGCTGAGGAAGCTCTTCTTAAAACTATCTTTCTGGTGAGCGCTGTGAGTTGTGTAAGACTGATGAATCACAGACCTGTACCTCTGAAACAAATAATACATTGTATGTTAAAAAAAAAAAAGATAGTAGGAAGGGAAAAATGAAGGGGGGGAAATTGGAGGGGGAGATGAACCATGAGAGACTATGGACTCTGAGAAACAAACAGGGTTTTAGAGGGGAGGGGGTGGCGGGATGTGTTAGCCCGTTGATGGGTATTAAGGAGGGCACCTATTGAATGGAGCACTGGGTGTTATTCGCAAAGAATGAATCATGGAACACTACATCAAAAACTAATGATGTAATGTATGGTGATTAATATAACATAATAAAATAAAATTAAAAAAAACTATCTTGCAACAAAACTACATAAATTTTTATCCTATTCATAAAGAAAATCTGCATTTGACAATTTCTGTATCTACAACAGGAAATTTCAGGAGGTTGGGTAAAAAACTTAATTTATGCAATAAAATATTTTATAGTTTTATTTCATGGAATATAATTAATTCCCACAAATTTTTATGGATCTGGACATGAAACCATTTCTAATCAGGAGTTGCAGAAATAACATCTTTCTTGGCTGTTTAGTGCCAAGGTTATTGGAAAATATACCTTGTAGGCAATTTTTCAGAGCAACTAGTCAATATATTTGCTTTTTAAAAAAACTATGCAGCTTCAATAAAACCTCATATATGACTTCCAGGGCTTCACTAATTTTCCATCAGTGGTGTGATTTATTGATTTTTCCATTATAAATATTTGTAGTTACCATGCAGTAAAATTTATTTTAAAAAATAATGACATTTCATTACATAAAGATGATATTTATTATTTTTAGAACCTACAAATGCAGAAGCCAAATTTATTTTTTAACTCAACCGTTGCTTAAAACCGCTGAGAGGAGAGTGATTGGGGGATGGTTTAGTGGTGTTTTTCCTATTTAAAATTTTTCCCTCTATTAAAGTGATGCATTGTTATCATAGAAAATGTGGAAATACTGAAAGGATAAAGAAGTTATATTATTTGGTGCTAGCCATAGATACCAACTCTGACTAGATTAAACAGAAGGGAATTTAGGGGAAGATATCAGAGCTATGATAAAGAACCCAGGCTACATTACATTGGCTAATACTTCCAGCACAATATAGTAATGGGGATATTAATCATCTTTGCCTTTTTCCTGACTTTAGTGGAAATGTCTTTAATTTTTCTCCATTAAATATGTGTGTATATGTATTATATTATATTATATTATATTATATTATATTATATTATATTATATTAAAAGTATCCATCTGGGGGCACCTGGGTGGTTCAGTCCATTAAGTATCTGCCTTAGCAGTAGTCCCCATGAGGAAAATGGCTTTGTCAGTCTTGTTTACTGCTTCATCTCTAGCAACTGACATATTTCCTGGAACATAACAAGTGTTCAATAAATATTTGTTGAATGAATGAGACATAGGACATTATTTTGTTGCTTACCAAGGAAGTTGACAGGAAGAGGAAAAAATGATTCAGGAAGTTACAAGAAACACTAAGACTTAAAAAAGGCCAGGTGACCAGAGGATTGAAAGATAGACCTGGTTATGTGAAACAGTGTGCAAGTCAAATCAGCAAACATTTATAAAAGGTCTGCTCTGTTCAAATCATGAGGTCATGTGGTATTTCACTCTAGGGTCTTCTAATCTGGTCAGAAAGAAAGAAAATTAGCATAAAAATAAGAAATAAAAGCACAATGTAGTGAAGCAACATTTTTTTTTTTAAGTACGCTCTCCCCAGTGTGTGGCTTGAACTCAGGACCCTGAGATCAAGAGTCTCATGCTCTACTGACTGAGCCAGCAAGGCACCCCATGGAACAACATCTTTAAATTAATGAAAGAAAAAGTGGTCAATTTAGAATTCTATACCCCGTGAAGCTATATTTCAAAAACAAAAGTTCAGTTATGTAAATACTGAACAAATATATCACTGATGGTGCTGAAAAAATTGGATATCCATATTTTTTTAAAAAGAAAAAGAACTAAGATCCATGATTTGTATCATATACAAAAATAGCGCAAAATCTATTATAGGCCTTTAAAAAATCTCCAAAATACAAAACATCTCAAAGAAAACTTAGGAGAAATTATTTTTTGCCTTGGTTTAGGCAGATTTCTTAGATCCAACATCAAAAGCATAATCCATAAAAGAAAACAATAGAAGTGTTTGACAAATTATAATTGCCATGAAAATTAAGAACTTGTGTTCTTGGAAAGGCACTATTAACAGAATAAAAAGACAAGCCATAGACTGGCACAAAATATTTGTAAATCATATATCTGCTAAGAGATGTGTATCCAGAATATAAATAATTCTCTAAACCCAAAACAATAAAACCCAATATTTTTAAATGGGCAAAAATTTGAATAGACACTCCACCAAAGAAATAAATGGATGGCAAATAAGCACATGAAAAGATGCTCAACATCATCAGTCAAGAGAAAAGTGAAAATTAGAAAATTAAGTCAATTATATATATGAATATATATAACTACACATCTATTAAAAATGTCCAAAATTTAAGAACAACCATAGCAATATTGACAAGGATGTGTAGCCTCTGGAATTCTCATACATTGATGGTGGTGTAAAATGGTACCACCACTTGGAAAAATTTTTGGTAGTTCCTTCAAAGTTAAATATCCACCACCATATGATCCAGCCATTCCAATCTTAGGCATTTACCCAGGAGAAATGAAAACATATCCAAATGAATATTTGTACACACATGAAAAGAATGTTTATAACAACTCTATCTCTAATGGTCCATAATTGGAAACAATGAATACTGGAAAATACCCATCACTAGGTCAATGGAGAAGTAAATTGTCATGCCATACAATGAAGACTACTCAGCAAAAAAAGGACTATTGATACATACAAAACACGGATGACTCTCAAAATAATATTGTTGAGTGAAAGAAGCCAAGCAAAAAAAAGTACAGACAGGTACAGTATGATTCCCTTCAACCAAAGTTCTAGAAAATGTAAACTAATATATAGTGACAAAAAGCAAATTAACTTAGGGATTAGAGGAGGGTGAGATGGGTTAGGAATTGAAGAGTAGGAGGGAGGGAACTCAAAAGGGCACAGAAACTTTCGGGAGTAGTGGATATGTTCTTTAGTTTGATTGTGTTGTTGCTTTCGTGGATGAATATGTCAAAACACCAAAATTGTACACTTCAAATATTTGCATTTTATTGTATAGTTTTTTTATTAACTCTATTTAGTCAATCTTATCACCATTATATCTTCCAATAAATTCCTCAAAATGCCTGGTTTATTTGTGGCATTCTTCCTGGCTTCTATTTTAAACTGGAAACATTTTAAACCAGCTAGACTCTGGTTTTTATATTCAACTAAGCCATAGATATTCCAACACAGGATTCTCTTCAGAAACTAAAATCTTCACCAAATGATGAAAAGATAAGAGATAGAAAATTAGATACCCACTTATAGGCATGTCTATAATTTACAACTTAAAAAGCGTTAGCCTCCCAGTACTCTCTCCTATCCCACATCTTGCTGCTCTCATGTGACTCCTCCATCTATATTTACCTTCCCTGTTCGCTTTGGGAAGTATTTCTATGCTGCTTTGATGTTTCCCCTTGGTAAGATGCTACTGGTGCCTCTGCTTCATTTCATTGTAGGGTTCTTGCACTCACTTACTTTCTCATAATATGCCATTGGAGTGACCACCATCTCCTCCTGAACAAGCATCCTTTTCATTTCATAGGGCTAGAGTGAAGAGATAGAGGGCTGTGCCACTATACATCACAGGTGTCATGCCTTAGACCTAAAGACAAGGAGGTTTCCGCCTGGTCTCATGAGATGGTGCTCCCTTACATGAGCAAGTTGTTTCTGTTTCAGAGTCTGTTTCAGATTCCCCTCAGATTAGCTAAAATATCTCTAAAACTGAAGGAGATGAAAGACAAATGGATTGAAAGGAAACTTAAAAGGATGCTTTCTGAAGGTTCTCGATGACAAGATGGGGGCATAGCTCAAATGTCATTTCAAGATCAGGTATGCACACATTCAATCTGATGGTCTCTTGGATATCTCCATCCAACTGTGCAACCATACAACTTTGATTTTTCTGTTTTGGGATGGTAGTTGGTTGTGCACTGAATAATAGAATACCACAAACATGGCAACAGCAGCATGGATGTGTGGGGATAAGTGAGTGGAATTGTGAATAAATGCCATGCATCTCAGATAAAATTAATACAGCAGGATGGGTGGGAGGGGGAGATTATTCTCTATTTTAGGTATGCTTAGTTTGAGGGAGTGGATTCTTCTAAAGGAGATTCCTAGTAGGCAGTTGGGAATGTGTGACTTAATTTCACTAGAAAAACAACAACGACGACAACAACAACAAAACCCCAAAATCAGAGCAGGAGATAACTTGGTTGGCAGCTGCCTAGTGCCTAATAATCAGTAAAGCCATAATTGAATAAGATGCTTCAGGGGAAAAATATGGAATAAGAAAAACAAGAAGTTCAGAACTGGATCTCAACATTAAGAAGAAAAGATTGGAATCAGCTTAATGTCCATCAATAGAGGACTAATTAAACAATTATGGTACATTCTTACAATGGAATACTATGTAGCAGAATAAAAGATGAGAAAGTTCTTTCTGTATTTATATAGGATGATCTTTAAGTTAAGTTGTTATTTGAGGAAAGCAAAATGCTTAAGAGCATGTACTGTATGATACTATGTATAAAAAGGTGAAAATATAGGCACACACATATGTGTGTATAAAATGTTTCTGGAAGGAACACATGAAACACACTGGTTGCTTTTGGAGAGGGGCTGGGGGATGAGAAGGGATATTTCACAGAATACCCTTTTGTAACTTTGAATTTTAAATGATGTGAATGTGTATTTATTTTACTATTAAATAAATCAACATTTGAAAGGAAAGATTAAGCTTCTGTGTGCCTCTGTTCAGAGATTTAGGATCCAAAGAGCTACTGCACTGTATAAGGAATAGAGGGACAAGTGTAGTGAAGTGCCCCAGAATGGAGCAGTAGGGAGGGGGACAATGGAATTTGACACTGTTGTTGGGAGTGATCAATGCCCTAGAAAGTCAAGCATGGGGTAGATGGAGAGCAGGTCATGGTGAAGAGGCAAGGGGTGAAGAAGAGAAAAGCCATGTTCCTTAGGACATTATCTAAAAGGGAGAAGACTTATTTACTTATGGAGGAACGATAGTCTACAGGCAGTGTCTCTTGCCTGGTTGTGCTCAAGGCCTGTTTCCACCCTTCCAGTTGTGAAGAGTCTGGTGAAGTGTTCTATAAGGTAGCACCAAGCCTACCTACTATTGTCTCCTCAGTACATCCACATCTCTGCACTCACCAAGGTCCTCCCACAGCCCAACCCACAGTGGTGGGCCACTTTTCAATCCTTAAGCACCCATTGATGTTTTCATGTAATAGATTGGATTTTCATGTAAAAGTGTTCTTGCTGCCTCCTTTACTCCATGTTTATTATTCATGTAGTTCAACCTGAGAAACTTCTTTCATTATAATTTAAACATCTTAGTAAATAGAACATTTTAGTGTAATTGTTATAGATGGCATATAACCTAAAATTCATAGTGCATGGCCGTTTTATTTGCATTTGTCCAAATATATTACTAGTACTGTGGCAATAAAAATACTTTATTTCAAAAGCCTCAGCTTCTATAATCTACATTCATAAATGATGGGTTCTCAACCCAGAGAGCTTCAAAGTAAGTAACAAATAGTGCCAGACACTCTTCTAAATGCATTGCATATTTGAATCATTGAATCTCCTGAATAGTTCGATGAAGTAGACACTGTTATGATCCCTATTTTACAAACCAAGAAACTGAGGCTCAGAAGGATTTTGTAACTAGAACTTGCTTAAGGTCATAGAGCTAGTAAGAGGCAGAACGCTTACTATTTGAAATTCTGCAATACACCTTCTGGGTCCACACTCTTTTTTTTTTTTTTTTAAAGATTTTATTTATTTATTTGACAGAGAGATAGAGAGAGAACACAAGTAGGCAGAGAAGCAGGGAGAGGAAGAAGCAGGCTCCCTGCAGAGCAGGGAGCCCGATGCGGGACTCGATCCCAGGACCCTGGGATCATGACCTGAGCCGAAGGCAGCCGCTTAACAGACTGAGCCACCCAGGCGCCCCTGGGTCCACACTCTTAACCATAACCATGTTGACTTTAAATTTAGAGTAGAAATAATGTCTTATAGAAAATAAATTTACCTTTAGGAGAATTTGAATGTGTTCCTGTTAAAATTATTATAAAAATTTTAAGTTTGATCTATAAAAGGATGTTATAAAATGTCATTGAACTTGTAAAAAATGTACATAATATATACTTGTTATAACAAGTCAAAAATACATGTATGTAAAGGAAAAGATAATCATATCCCCACCAGCCCTCACTCCACCCAACTCCTCTGAGGTAACCAGCATTAACACCATGGTACGTCTCCTTCCACATCATTCTCCATGCTTATACAAATATATACACACATATATCAGGTTTCCTCCTTGATTCTTCTCTTCTTTCTGCTCCTTTTCACAAAATGGGATTGTTCCCTCCACTTGTTCTTATAGTTCACTTTTTTCCAGTCTTTTGCTGGGGAACATTTCACTTTGGTATCATACCCCATTGCTCTGTGGAAATTCTCTCTTCTGATAGCTGTGTTGGGCAGAAGGACCTTTGGAGAAAAATGAATCCTGCCCAACTAACAGCCTGGGTCTGTGAGTGGAATTCTGACAAGGCTGAGATGATCCTGTGGCCATTGTAGAAGGGATACTGTAACTGCACACAACAAGGGACATCACTGGGACACCGTGTTACTGTGAAGTGTTTGGAATCGTTCCTTTGGTGATTGTGTTCTCCTTACAATTGTTAATAGGCAAATCGATAAAATGCATTTCTTGATTAGTTGGGGAGTCCCCCATGCTGATGCCAAGGGATAGACTGGGTCGGTTGGCACTCGCTGACATTAATCAGTCCTTGGCAGGGCCCAAATGGAGCCTGGGACCCAAAGGACAGCCAAGTGGTTGGAAATTTAACTGTAGGAAGTTCATGGGCAAGACCAGTGACATACATTGTGGGGCCTCTTGTTAAAATATTATTAATTTCAGGATAGTGACAGCAGAGCATTAAACCAAATGCTGGCCCTTCTGAGTGTCGTCCCCAGTTCCACTACTCAGGTATCATGTCCATGAAGTCAGTACCCTGCTTGTGGTATCCAATAGTGGGGTGGAAGGAAATTTTCATTAGCTTGCCTTTTGGTCAAATGATAAATACTTTCCTTTTGATTTTTTACAGAAGGCTGATTTTTTAAATTTTTCTTTCTAATGACATTTAAGGGAAAGCGTGAAATTTTTATTCTTCAGTGTAATTCATGCATCAAGGCAAAGCCCCCTCTGAAAGCATTATGTCTTATTCATTACTAGAGGTTAGAAGGGATTACATCCTGGGAACATCAAGTGCAGTGAAACATCAGAAAGGAGACCATACCATTGCTTCAAAAACAGTGAAATTCCAAGATTTGGCAGCTACATTCCCTTATTTGGAAAAGTTAATGAAGGAATGGGACAAAATGTGAGCAAAAAAAATGTCTACTGTCTCTGCAGCAATATTTTTCTGGTACTTTTACATAAAAATAATTTAATCCCATTTTTTCCATTTAATGCCTTTCAAATAATTTTTTTTTCTATCCAGGAACCTGAAAATCTCCAATTTCTTACTGCTCAGTCTCTCTCTTGCTATCATGATTTTCATTATGGCAAAATAAAATGATAATATTGATCATTTAAACCATTTGTATCTATAAAATGCAGCTATCACTCTCACTTTTTTAACTTTGGGATCTCCTCCTTGGAGGAATAAGTCACAGAATTTTGATTAAGTCTGCCATCTAAGCAGTGATAAAATCCATCATCTATCTCATGTAGAACAGGTCATGCCTTTGAGAATGGTGAGGCCGCTACAGTTTTGTTTTGTTTTGTTTTGTTTGTAAGAGAGAGAGAGCATGGATGCATGAGTTGGGGTGGGGGAGGTGGGCAGCAGTGCAGAGGGCGGAGGGAAAGGGAGAAGAGAGAAGCAGACTCCCCACTGAGCCTGGAGCCCATGGGGCTCACTCTCACGATCCTGAGATCATGACCCTGAGATCATGACCTGACTGAAATCAAGAGTTGGACGCCCAACCGACTGAGCTACCCAGATGCTCCAAGACCACTACAGTTTTGATGAAGCAAAACAGCTGGTACCATAGACAGAGAACCTTCTAAAAGCTCTCCATCCCCCCTTTGGGGACCTGCATCTTTCTTTTTTATTTCTAATTTGAGCTGACCTTAGCACATTTAGTAATACCCAACTCTTAGCTTCTTTTTTGATAGGTAACAATTGCCTTCAATAGTTAGAATTGAATAAGCGTTATCTCCCCCGTCCTTGCCCTATCACCTTGAAAACAAGTTTCTGTTTGGCTTACAGACACTAGCAAACATTCGTGTTTAGACAGCGAACACAATAAGAGTTCATAGAGTCTTTTCTGTAGTTTGTTCTTTGTTCCTTTGGTGCTCTGACCACCACCTTGCATGAAAGTTTCTTTTGAAGCAGATGCAATAGTATTTCAAAGAAAAATTCTGTTACTCTTCATAGTTGGTGTTAGAGCACCAGAAACTCTCCTGACTTATGGTTGAATACCATCCCAAAGAATATAAACCACAGGTCTCTATGCTTATCACTTGTTCGTGTACAGGTGGGCAGCATCCCCAGAATATTTTAGTTTGAATACTTTTAATCTCACCAGTGAAAACTCATTTCTAACATCCTTCATGATATTTACAAGTCATTAATTGTGAAAACTCATTTCTGACCTTAGTTAGCAAACTGGTGTTGATGGAGATATGACCAGCCAAAGGAGTGGTAGTAACATCCTCTGGAACATGGCCTTATGGATATAAGGCTAGTTGGCTCGCTTCCCTTACCATATGAATGACTAATTAGAACGCTAGCTGCACCTCAAATGTAGCTTGAACGCACATTTATATCACGTTGTCTATGGGAAGTATTTTAAAGTAAATTATGGACATCATAACAATCTCATAGCTCTACTTTATTATGCAGCCATCAAAAGGAATGAACTCTTGCCATTTGCAACGATGTGGATGGAACTGGAGGGTATTATGCTGAGCGAAATAAGTCAATCAGAGAAAGACATGTATCATATGATCTCACTGATATGAGGAATTCTTAA
>NC_138371.1:112798882-112900577 GCF_054177405.1 Leptonychotes weddellii
CTGGGTGATAGACATTGGGGAGGGTATGTGCTATGGTGAGTGCTGTGAATTGTGTAAGACTGTTGAATCACAGACCTATACCTCTGAAACTAATACATTATATGTTAAAAAAAACAGAAGATAGTAGGAAGGGAAAAATGAAGGGGGGGAAATCGGTGGGGGAGACGAACCATGAGAGACTATGGACTCTGAGAAACAAACAGGGTTCTAGAAGGGAGGGGGGTGGGGGGATGGGTTAGCCTGGGGATGGGTATTAAAGAGGGCACGTACTGCATGGAGCACTTGGTGTTATATGCAAACAATGAATCGTGGAACACCACATCAAAAACTAATGATGTAATGTATGGTGATTAACATAACATAATAAAATAAAATAAATAAAAATAAAATAAGCTCTGAAAAAAAAAGAAAAAGAAAGCATTCTCACTTCTCATACACAGTTCAGCCCTGCTGCCACCTGACTTCCATCTCCCACGGTGCCATGAAAAGTGACTGCACTAGTATCTCCTTTGGATCCTAATCTCCAGATCCACGGATTCCTTCTTGTCCTTCTCTCCCTGTGGCATTTGACATCGTTGACTGTGATTTTCTTTTTGATACGTTCTCCTCCTACCTCTCTGTTCTGCTTTTGCGGGCTCCTCCTCCTTCTTGCTTATCCAATATCAATGATCTTGAAGATTTTGACCTCAGCCTTTTACTTCACTATTAGTCTCCATATTCTCTTTAAAAGAGTTCATCCAATTCCTAATGCTTCAACTAGTTCTTCCTTACTGAAAACTCCCCTTATTTTCGTCTCTAACCTTGCTCCTGAATCCAGCCAAATGTATCAATTCAATACCACTATTTGGAGATCTTCCAGGCAAATCAAAAGTGCCATGTTTGAATTCATCGTTACCTACTCCCCACTACAAGGTCCACTCTTCTTGCAAGTTTTTTTATTCCAGTTTCATGATACCACTGTCCAACTAATTCCCCAAGCCCCAAACTTGAATGTCTTGACTTTTTCCTTTTGCTTACTCTCTACACCTAATCTGTCACCTTTTAAATAGCTCTTAATTCTGTTCCCTCTTCTTTGCTACCATGGCCCGACACCTTCATTATTTCTCCTCTGAATTACTGAAATAGCTTCCTAAACAGACCATCTGCTGCCATTCTTTTTTTCTATAGCCCATTCTCCACAAGGTGACAAGTTTTTTTCTAAAAAGTAAATCTGATCATAAATTATGGAAACCTGTACAAAGCGTACCTAACTCAGACTTGGGTCAGAGAAGGCAACATCTCAATCCAGGCTAATGAGATTTCATCTCAAGGAAACAACTGGAATTAGTTGATAGTGGCTGTCAAGTGTCCTGGCCTTTCAAAGGACTCGAAGCCTCATCAGGACTTAGGGAGAAATATGAGGCTGTGCCATTTAGCAGGAGATAGGTGGTTAAGGATCTTGTAGTGATTCTAAGTGGGACTTCATCCTGAGGGCAGTGAGATGCCATTACATCCAGAAAGTCACTTGGTCAGATTTCCATTTTAGAATGTACTCAGTGTAGAGAGATATGATAGAGGTCTGTAGTGGAGGGTTACAAAACATTTTACAAGCGAGGAAATTTGAGGTTCAAAAACGTTAAGTATACCTCCCAAGATCATATAGCTAGCTACTAAGTCTGGAGTTCAGTTGCCTCAATCCCAGGACCCCGGGATCACGACCTGAACCGAAGGCAGACGCCCAACGACTGAGCCTCCCAGGCGCCCCTAAGAGGTTTCTTATAGAACATAAAATTACTTACCTATAGAATTTAATAATAATTTCCACTTACTAAGAGAATACAATATCCCAAGAATTGTATTTATGGATTCATATACGATATTTTGAATTATCACAACATCTCTGAAAGGTGGCTGATATTATTATTTAGATTTTCCAAATCATTAAATTGAGTATTTGAAAGGTTAAGTAACTTGCCCAAAATTCACAGTGTGGGGTTGGGGTCTAACTTAGTTTCATTGGACAGCAAAGTCTACTCTCTTTACACAGCCTTACGATGCCTCTCTGTGCAGATGTGCTGTATGTATACTTAGATACTTTAGGTAGGTTTCACCTTGAGGAGTTAACTCATTTTCAATTAGGCTTCTTTATAATTTATTTCAGGCTGTCTCTTAACCAACTGAGCAACACAGGTACCCTCCTCTGCCCATTTTTAAAATCAGTTTGTTATTTGTTTGCTATTGGGTTGTATAGGTTCTTTTAGATATTAACTCCTTATCAGAGATATGATTTGCAAATATTTTTTCCCATTTAGTAGGTTCCCTTTTCATTTTGTTGATCATTTCCTTTGCTGTGCAGAAGTTTTTTAGTTTGATGTAGTCCCGCTTATTTTTGCTTTTGTTTCTTTTGCTTTTGGTGTTAATCTTTGGAATTTAATTTAGAACCCAGGATATGTTTTTCTATATTTCTTGTAAATTGGTACTTGCATCTAGAGGCCTGATCAGATTTAGTCTAGATTATTATGGCAATATTACTGCCATAGATGCTGCTATGTTCTTCCATTGGAGAACATCCACTGTTTGGTTGTTCTTCTGTGTGATGTTAGCAGGTGTTTATGCTTAGTGTCTGCATCTGTTATTTTCATCCAAGTTTTAAAAAATGATGATATTCTAATTCTATCAGTCCTTCTTTATTAGCTAGGCTTCTGTTCAAAGAAAACTATATGATTATCCACTGGCACAGTTTGTACAGACAGGTAGGATAAATGATGGATTCTTTCCCTTTATTTGCCAGATTTCAAAATAATGAGTTGGTTCGTTAGCAATCTCCTACAATGATTAAGTGCTTTTATTTAAAAAACATATCATGAACTTATGGATTTAAACATTTTATGTTACAATTCATTACTGAACTGTTAAACAATGAGGGTTTGTTAAATAAATTATGATATATAGACATGATAGATTGGTAGTATATAGTCACTAAAAATAATGATAAAAGTATATGTTTATTCACCTGAAAGTTATTCATGATATTTTTTTCAAAAATTATTTTCGATGTTAAATAGATAATCATGGTACCAAAGGTGAAAAATTTCTCTTCTACCATTGTTCCCAAGCTACCCAGATCCCCTCCTAGGAGTCCACTGAGTTTCTGTATCCTTATATATACTTTCAGATGGTTTAGAGTTGATAGTTCAGCTGCTATGCATTGGTATGACGGTATTAGTTGTTAAAATAATGAAGGACTTCCATAAGTCTGTTACATAACTGGTTCCCTGACCTCTTGAGTACTCTCCTTCCTCCTTGGGCATTCCAACCCTTTTCTTTCACCCCCCAGACCTTGCCCACCATCCATCAACAAAAGGGTGAATGCCAGGACGCCTGGGTGGATCAGTAGGTTAAGCGTCTGCCTTCAGCTCAGGTCATGATCCCAGGGTCCTGGGATCGAGTCCCGCATTGGGCTCCTTGCTCAGCGGGAAGCCTGCTCCTCCCTCTGCCTGCTGCTTCCCCAGCTTGTGCTCTCTCTCTCTCTGACAAATAAATAAATAAAATATTTAAAAAAAATAAAGGGTGAATGCCTGGCACACCAGGGAACATTCAGCATCCTGCTCAAGCTACAGCCAATATCCATTCTGATTTGTTCTTGCCTGTTCTGTACAGTTGCAAATATTTTAAATATTATCCCTGGAGGTTTCCATACAAGCAAATGCAGCTTATATTTTTAAGAAGATAAGGCAAATTATAAAACATTATAAATATGTATTTAATATATACTATATTAATATTATAAAATATATAAAAATTACATTTTTATAAAATGTAAATGTATGGATAAAATATATTCTGGACTGACATACAACAAAGCATTAAAAGTAACTTTCTATAGTGGCATGATTATGATAGGTATTTTTTCCTTTTTTTTAAAAAAAATTTATGTATTTATCTGAGAGAGAGAGAGCGTGTGCATATGTACACACAAGAGGAGGGTCAGAGGGAGAGAATCTTCAAGCAGACTCTCAGCTGAGATCAGAGCCTTATGTGGGTCTAGATCCCAGGACCCATGAGATGATGACCTGAGCCAAAACCAAGAGTGGGATGCTCAACCTAGTGAGCCACCCAGGTGCCCCTTTCCCTTTTAATCTTAACTGCATCTCCATATGTCTCTACAGTAAACACAATTTACGTGTCAAAAAAAAAAAAAAAAAAGAGAGAGAGAATATACCTAAATTGGTTTTATTTCAGCAAACTAAAAAAACAAAACAAAACAAAAACAAAAAACCCCCAAACTTTTTAAAGGAACGTGAATATTTTTCAACAGCTCCATCTGCTGGTTGCTGAATAAAGTTAATTTTCAAATATTACTGTATTTATATTTACTACAGCCTGAAGAAGAAATACAATAGGATGCTTCTCACATATCTTTGAAGAGTGAGTATCAGGAGTCAAGTTAGTTTGCCTGCAATGAAAAGTGGTAGAAACTTGGGTAGCTATAGGGTGGGCTCTTACCCCAGACACAAACATAGACCTGTTTGCCTAGAACAGAAACATGGCATTGAAAAATTGGTTTGGTGTTTTGGCTATCTTACAATGGAATGTGGATTTTGATGATTGTGCAAAATAAAAATACTGATTAGATATTGAATATATATGTATATGAAATATATCATATTGTACGAATTCATCTGCCTCTGCCCAAATATTCAGAGCTGCAGTCTAAACTCTCCTGTGTCATTCTCATTACTTTTCAAGTGAAATTGCTCTATTATTTCCTGAAATTGAATTGATGATAAATGCTTTCCTAAACACAAATCTCTTTAGATGGTAGTGAGAGGTATGATATTTTGTATAAAAATCTCTGTTATCTATCTAAATCTGTTAAAAAGTAAGACTTATCATTATGCTAAGTAAAATAAGCTAGTCATGAAAAGATGGGTCCTATACGATTCCACTTATATGAGGTATTTAAAGTAGTCAAATCCACAGAAACAGAAAATAGAATGGTGGTTATGAAGGACTGGGGCAAAGGAGAAAAGGAGTGTTGTTATTTGATGGGTATAGAGTCTTAGTTTTGAAAAATGAAAAAGTCCTGAAGATCTGTTTCACAACAATGTAAATAATACTTAACATTATTGAGCAGTGCACTTAAAAATGGTTAAGACATACATTTTATGGTATTTTTTTACCACAATAAAAAGGTTTATTATATATATAATATTAATGTTATATATTATATAATATATACACATATGTAATACATTCAAAATAACATATTGAGGCAAGCATGCACTATACTTAAGATTCCATTTTTCTTATCTTCTCACAGGTCAATCTTTATTCCCATAAATTCATAGCATTTGCTTGTGACTTACATTTTAAAAAAGATATTTCAAACATGTTTTTGAGATAGAGTGAATCCCATTGAAATTACTTTCTAAATTAATTGGAAGATGTCGAGATTCACTAAAAATTTCCCCCATTTATGTATTCCTGGACAAGTCATTTAGCTATTTGGGTCTCAGCTTCTTTATGTAAAATGAATTGAAAGAGGTGATCATTTCTATGCTTTGTGAACCCTAAAATTCTCAAAATGTTTTCATGACAATCTTTCTGATGCCCTTCCCTAACCAGCTCTAAAGCAATTATATCTGTAAACACACTGGTAATAAATTTTAAAAGGTACCATCAAGTAATTAAAGGTTTATTAGGTGCATTTTATACAAGAAATTACACCTAGTTTGAGCCTATAAAAAAAGAAGTCTCCCCTCTACAATGGGTAGAAGTGACATGAGCTTATAAAGAACATACTTGTTAAATATACATACATATGTATAATTAATATAGTATCCACACCTTATTTGGAGAGATGATTGAGATCTTGGACAAGAACAGGGAATGTTTTATTTTTACCCTTATTAAAAAAAAAGTGAGGTGAAAATTTTCTACAGTTGTAAACAGCATAGGCAGTAGACTATGGAGAGAAAAAGAAAATTAAGAGGAAGGCTAAACCTACAGGCAAAAAAGTCATGGGACAAAGCAGCATGGGTGTGGAAAGTGGGAAAGAAGCAAAGAGTAATAATAAACAAAAGTGGCTAAGTAAAGGAATCAGGTTGAAGTAGGGGTGGGCCCTTATATAGCTTCAGACTTACCTAATTGACACAAGTAGGAGCTGCCTTGGATGAAAGACAATTCATTAAAATCAAAATATAAATAAGAGATTTGGGAGAAAGTCCTAATTTTTATTCCATTCAGTCATCTGGCCAGATTATTCTATTACTCATTATGTCTAACAATGTGTAAAGAAATTTATTCTAAACAAAAATATGTTTAAAGAAGCTCATGTATTACTATAGGTATGCTTCTGGTATCAAGTTTAACTGCTTGCTGGATTATGGTTAGTTCTAATGGCTAATCATAATATTTCTTAAATTAATTCTCATTTGCTTTCTTACAGAGCTAAACCAATGATATATTTGATATAAATATGAAATTTAGAGTAAGTCATTATTCTACATTAAAAACATGAACATAAAATAACCGTATACATATATACTATATATTGAAATATATATGGTATTAGCATAATTCATAACAAGCTTCAACAGTTGCAAAGAATATATAGTGAAAAAATGTTTGCTATTTATTACAAGTTGTTAAAAAGTGGCATTTTCGATTCCAGGGTCTATTGGCTGTGGTGTCAACAATGGGAAGTCACTTGCCGCATGTGCTTACAGAGCACTTGAAATATCACTAGCAGGAATTGAGATGTGCTTTAAATATACAATGGGAACAAAAGAATGTAAAATATCTCATAAAATATTTTATATTGATTGCATGTGGAAATGACAATATGTTGGATATACTATGTTACATAAAATACTATTAAAAGTAATATCACTGGTTTCTTTTTACTTTTTAAAATTGGAAGATTTTAAATTGCATACATGGTTCACATCATATTTCAGTTGGACAGCATGGATTTACGTGTAAATAAATGCAATTTCCTCCCATTAATCAAGTGCAGGCCCATGTATCGCACACACTGCTGAGTGCTGACTATGGCTAAGAGTGAATGGTCTTTGCTTTGGCTGTTCTGCCTTAAACATTCAGGAATACTCAGTCAGCAGCTCAGACCTCAATCACAATGGTGACCTATGCTATTCAACTCCCAGGAAACCAAGGCGACTCTGCCAAGTGTGTATATTTACCCAAACGATATTTGATAACACCCACACACATTTCTTCAAAGATCCCAGAGAGTTTTTCAGAAAAAAAGAATTTTAGTATAATGTCTGCATAGGAGATCAGGAATACCATTAGTTATTAGGTAGGTAAAAAAGATGGTCTAGAATTCTTTAAGGAACAAAATGTACTTAACAACCTGTAAGACAATTGACCTCTAGGACCATGTTCAAAAGAAAGCATTTTCTTTTCTTTAAGAAGAAAGAAAGTGAGAAGGGAACTGCCTTGGCTTATGTTTGCGAGCTCTGGTATTACGTAGTAGGCAAAGGTCACCTTCCCCTAATCTTCCTTTGTGGCATCCTTCCCCTTCTAGCTCTTCTCCCTGTTTGGAAATCCCAGCACCTTTCTCAGCTCTGTTTTTCTTATCTGTCTCTCTCCATAGGAAGGAAAATAATCTGTTATTGTAAGACAATAGAAGGGTGGGCTCAGAGGCACATGCAGTTTGCAGAAATTTCCCAGGTGATTTTGGGATTGTTCCACTTCACTCCAGTTGAGAACCACTGCCCTGAGACCAGACAAATGTGGCATTCTTCCAGCAATATTTGCATTTTAAAGAAGGTCACAGAAGGGGCACCTGGCTGGCTTAGTCAGTAGAGCATGCCAGTCATGATCTCAGGGTCTTGAGTTCAAGCCCCACATTGGGTATATAGTTTACTTTTTTTTTTTTAAAGATTTTATTTATTTATTTGAGAGAGAGAGAGAGCACATGAGAGGGAGGAGGGTCAGAGGGACCAGCAGACTCCCCGCTGAGCAGGGAGCCCGATGCGGGACTCGATCCCGGGACTCCAGGATCATGACCTGAGCCGAAGGCAGTCGCTTAACCAACTGAGCCACCCAGGCCCCCGCATATAGTTTACTTTTAAAAAATTAAATAAATAAGTAAAAATAAATAAAAGGAATGGGCAAAAATAGAACAATATTTAAGGGGTGCCTGGCTGGCTTATTTGGTAGAACATGTGACTCTCGATCTTGGGGTTGTGATTTTGAGCCCCACATTGGGGGTAGAATTTACTTTAAAGAAACAAAGATAAAGAAGGTCACAGAATGGGCACAGTGCTTAATACAGGGAATTAATCATGGAGGAGGAATTCTAGACACCAGGAACTGAGTTTTGGATGAGGGTGAAGGAGAAGAGCCTTTATGCTATTTTTCCATGATGGCTGCTTCATGAATAAGGGTCTGACTTCGGAGTTTTGGAGAAGATGGCTTCAGTCCATCACCTGATTGCCTAATGCCTAAACATCACAAAGTTAATTTCTACTTGGCTTAGTCTCTGCTAATAGATACAAATGGGCTAGCAGGTTACCCTTTTCAAGTAACATAACTGCATTTCAACATGTTTTCTGGAGATCCAATGCCTTAACCCAAAGAATTAGTCTAGTGGGAATTTCAGCACTGTTGTAGGCTGGCAGGGGTCATGTTTGCAGCTTGACTGGCCTTTGGGATATACTTCAAATTACACAGAATAAATAACAGCCTATATCTAGGTAGGGCCTAGTCTCCTCATTTACTAACTAGTTGTCTAGCATGCTGATATCTGATACAAATCTTACTGCTTTTAGAATGAAATGATAAATGTGAAAGTAAAATGATATTCTGATCAGACATGGCCTTTCAGAAATTCTCTTCTGTTTTTTTTTCTTTTGACATACTCACACAGTTTCTTATAGCTCAGCATACTTCCACTGCATTTTGAAAGTGATTCTGACTTGCATTATTTTTGCTATTCATATATTTCAATAAATATAATTGCCAACACTAAGTACTATATTTCTAGAGGAGTACATTCATACAACATTCTATTTTCTTTTTAACCTGGAAATTATTTTCTTTCAAATAGCATTAACTGAAATCCTAGACCCTCGAGAGACAATTTTTCAGCATACATCTGCTGACATACTTCCTACCACATCCTGCAAGATTCAGATGTCCCCCAGATGGGTAGGGTGGATAGTCAAGACTATATGATTTCTGGCTTCAGGTGTAGAATAACAAAGATTTCAGAAACCATGCTCTAGTGTAGTGAAGCTAGTGTAGTGTAGCAGTGTAGTAGAGAACTATTCAAAATGTACTGGAGCAATGTAGGTGTTTTTAGGGTTGTTCATATTAACTATGTGCATTAATGATGTCTTCCAACTTCCTAATCCCCTCAACCTCAGCTTTATACCCTTCCAAAAGAAAACAAAAGGTCCAGATAACCCAAATACAAGTAATGTGGTAGGCAGAATAATAGCCCCCAAAGATATCCCTGTCCTATTCCTCGGAACCTGTGAATATGTTAGTTTGTATGGCAAAGGGGAATTAAGGTTGTAGGTTGTTTTAAGTCACCGACTTTGTAATAATTTGTTTCAGCAGCAGTAGAAAACTAGTACAGCTGGTGACTGGATTTGCGGTTCTTTATAATCAAAGATAATTCTCCTAACCAAGTCTGTATAAAATCAGCATTTTTTACATCATTCCCACATAATTCCTCTTTCTCCAAGTAGGCAGCAGTCACAGCTAATTTTTGAATGGTTTATGTTCTTAACGATCTTAAATTATGCCACATCCAATTATATTTCTCCTGATATATTACAACTTGGTTATATATTGGACTTTATTAGATCTGTCTTAAGTTCACAGCAAAATTTAGAGGAAGGTACAGAGATTTACTACATACAATTTGTCCCCACACTTGGTTATTTTTTAAAGCCTAGAACACAGAAGTTTATTTTTGTTTGAAGGCCAATTTCAGATTCCAGTTTTCTTAAATAATGTTGCTTTAAATGAAGGTTTATATACTGATTTCTGTAAATCCACTTGCTGTTGTATAAGACATAGTTTCTTTTGTTAGAAACTAATCTTCTTTGAGGCCTTAACGATTTTTCCCTCTCTCTGTCCTAATAGTAATTGCCAGATCAACTCTTAATACACTCCCCCAAAGCTGCAGGAGGGAGGAGCGTCACCACCTGGGGGGTAAAGGGGTTAGAAACCTAACTCCTGGAAGGCGTCTTCGCGGTATTCAGATTTTTTCTCCCTCCAATAAGGACAACCGTGATAACAAATGAGTGAAATGCTTTGTTACAGGTTGAATCACTGTGTCCGCCTCCCCACCTCGCGCTGAAACAATTCCTCAGAATGGGAAAGCTGTGGATTAAGTAGAGACCTAGTACACACAGCGTAGAAGAAACTATTTTATGATATTTTGAGATGACTAGGTAAGAGTTACCAAATAAAGTGCAAGTAGTTAATACCAATTTCATTTACAGGGCACGACATTAGTATTCAATTTCAGTGTCTTAAAAAATACCCAACTTCTATCTCCAAAGTTAGATAGAGATAGGTAACAATTTATGTGGTTTTCGGCAAAAGTCAAGGAAGCCGCAGAGGCAGAGAAAGCATTGACAGCTGCGAGTCTCGCTGCCACTGCGGCCACGGCGGCGGCGTGCCGGTGTGGCTGTGTGCGCGCGCGATGGGGCGGGGCAGAGTTGGGCGCGCGCGCGGGGACGGGGCGGGGACAGGGCGGGGCGAGCCCAGCGGGCCGGCGGGCGCGCGCCCAGGACTGTCTGGTCGGCAGGGGGCGCTGCGCACCCACGCCGCGCACTGCCTGCCCCCGGGTGCTGTCCGCGGCGGTTCGATTGGAGCAGCCGCCGAAGAGCGCTTGGCGCCATTTTGAAGCGGAGAGGAGGAGGAACGGCCGGGCTGGCTGCGGAAGGGGAGGGGGGGGAGGAGGCGATTGGATGCAGCGGCGGCGGCGGATCCCGGAGAGCAGCGGAGTGAGAGGAGTAGCGAGTCGGACACCCGGAGGTAGGAAACAATTCAGTTAACGGAAAGAAAATGTCTCTCTTCTCTGGTCGCCGTGCTCCATTTTTCAGCGCCCGCCACCGCGGCTGTGTCTGTGGCGGGGCTCAAGCGCCGCCCGCCTGCCAGCCGAGACTCGCCTCCCGGCATTGGGGGCTGCAGCCGCCGGCTGCCTGGTGGCGGCCCGGGCCGAAAGTAGTGGGGCGCGGGCCGGGGGCGTGGGCCGGGCTGCGCGGTGGGGGTGGGGAGGGCCCCGCGGCCGGCGCGCTCCCTCCACGCCGCGGGCTCAGTCGCAGCCTCGGGAAATTAAACTTGCCGCCCTGGCCCCAGCTGGGGCGCCCGCGGCGGCGGCGGGCGGCGGGCGGCGGGCGGTGACCTTGCGCGCGGGCGAGGGTCCGCGCCCCGCAGCCCGGCCGCCCGCGCCCCGCCGCTGCCGCCCCTCCCCCCGCGTCCCGGCCGGCCGGCGGCTGTTTCCCGGGCGGCAGGCGGGCGGCGCGGTGCTCCTGTTGAATCCTCCCGCTGGCGGGTTTTCCCCCTTCCGGGCGAGGGGTGGGGAGCGCGGGTCGGGGCTGCACCCCGGGCGGCGTGCGGGCCTCGGGCGCCCTCGCTCCTCCGCCGGGTCCCCGCGTGCCTCGCCCGCGCCGCCCAGCCTTTGCTCCGGGCGAGGAAACGGGCTGCTAGAGTGACATTTTTACACTGTTACTTGCCAATCGCCGGAGATAAAGCGCGCTAACCGCGCTCTCGGAGCTGGTGCTGGGGGAACCTGAGGACCTAGTGGAGGAAGAGCTCAGCACTGGCTGAAGGGACTCCTCCCGGGCTACGACTGGGCTCTGGCTTTCCTTTAGGAAGCCTCGGAGTTGGAATGACAATGAAAATGGTGTGCAGTTGTAAATAGTTGACATTTTTGCACCAGTTATCTTAGTGACACTTGAAAAGTTTTCGGTCAGAAGGAAAACCTTGTACGTTGTTGCTGCTGCTGTTGTTGTTTTTTGGTACATATGTTCAAGCTACGCCAAGCAGAGGTACAGTTATTTGAGGGAATGAATCTGAACCCTGAAATGCAGCGCCTCGCCTTCAGACTTGCCATGTTACTGCCTACCTTCCCGGAGAGCGTGTAAACTCAGGGAAGGGTTTGAAAGAGCAGTTCCCTACTCTCTCAACACATGTTTTAAGAATCCTCACTAACCCAATAAAAGGGAACCCTTTATTTTGCTTTGAATAATAGGCTATGAACTCTCTTTTTATACATTTATTATGTGATGGATGGGCAGTGCTATCCTGAACGACCCTACCTTTAGAGTTTCGGAGACTTTGGATACAGCCTTTAATTTCGAAGGCTGGTCAGCGGACTCGAGTGAGTTGGGAGTCTTCTACTGTCTTCCTAATGAACTTTAAAAATTCAAGTGTGATTATATATGAGGTGAGCTGTAAATAAATTACAATTATTTAAAACTTGAATGGATATACAGTCATTGTCCGCAACTAACACATGTAGATAAAGTTCCAAGATAGAGCATTTTCTGTATTAACTCACTTAAGTAAAAAAGTTAAAAATACAAAAGTGTGGTATTAAGCAAAATAAAGGCTAAAAGGACACTTCTTATCTATGCAGTACATTTGTCAGAGATGTTAGCATTTTTAGGGACAGTAAGATGAGCGTTCCTATGGTGCATGCAGGTCAGTTTGTGGAACAATTAATCTTGTATCACTTGGTGATAGCAGAAAACCTAATTAAAATTTATAGTGGTAAATATGTAGGTGAAAGTTTCAACGTAGGATGTCTTATGTTAAGATAGATTTATTCTCAAAAACTTAACTGTAAAAAACACGTCTTCAATCAGAACATTACTCTCTGGAAATAAATTTACAAATACATATAGAAAAGGTGCACTTTAGACATTCTTTGATTACCGAAGTAGCTGAAGTAGTGCCTTTTTTTTTTTTTTTTAACGGTTTAAAAAACTATTTTTCCGGGTGGGTGTTACTTCAAGGTGTGAATATTTTAATTGACAAGTAAAGTTTGAATTGGTTTTTTTTTTTTAAGAACTTCTGTGCCCTTTCTTATTTTCTCCTTTTTTTTGAGATTGATTCTCCTTGTATTAGCTTTATTTTCACAGCAGCTTTAGTTTTCTTACCGTTGCTTTTAATCCTGTCGAGTTATGTCTGTCTTTTCCCTCACTTTTTCCAGGAATTACAGGAGATAATGTGAGGATAGTGATTCTTGTCACGAGATGTCATGTAATGTTACTAAGCTTATTTGACAGGTAGTCTGAGTTGGCTGTTGGATAAAAGTTGCTTTATTTTTAAATTTATTTAAAAATTGTTCTGCAGTTTTAACGGATCAAAGAATAACATTTTGAGGACTTGGCTTTATCAATAATTTGTTAAGCCTAAAGTAAAGTGATACCCTGTATTAGACCGGACCCTGATGAAGAATGAAATGATAGAATATACCCAAAACTTAGTGAGGAGGGGACTGTTTTGGGAAGTGTTTTTTTTTTTTTCCCCCCTGCTTTTCCCTCATGAATTAGGATTGTCCTTTGGCTTCCTTATTGCTACTTTTTTTTTTTTTTTGATTATGTGTGCCTACAATTAACAGGAGAACTCAACTGTGATTTGGCTTGGATGACAAGTACTGTAAATAAGTTAGAAAAGAATAAATTGATGTTTCCTTTGTCAGTGTTAGCTGTAAGGAAACTAAAAGATGGTCATCACTCACCATATGCATGAGGAATTAGGTTCAGGTTGTAATTTAATTGATTTATCCAAAGTCACAGTCCTCTTCATATGGTGGAATTGGGGTAATTCTCAGTTTCTGTGGAAGCTTAGAATCTTCTATTGTCTGTATTATTTAATTCAGGACTTAAGTAATATTTAAAATTACTGCCAGATAGCGTATTATCCTTCATTACTTTCACCCCTCTTCTTTTCATTCATTCAGTCAAGAATAAAGTTTCAAGGTTAACCATCTGTTTTAGAGTCTGGTTTTAATAATTTTTATCCAGAATTCAGTCCCCTTAAGTTGTCTTAGAAGATAACCTCTTGCATGTCTTTCTCTTCTGGAGCTGCTTGATCTTTCATTGTGCAGTGATACTCGACATGGCATTTATTTATTTTTCCCGAAACTTGTAAGCCAGAGTAATTTTGAGGTTAGTATTAAACTTTACTTTGTTATAAGATGTATGTATGTGTATGAGTGTGTATTTTTTTTTTTCACTTTTAAACTCAGTTTGCTGAACAAATCATTTGTCATTTCCAATTCAAATACATATTTGGAGAAAATTGTGTTTAGTTTGAGTATTCCTGTTTGGAAATGTTAAAAATTCCAAAAATACTTAGTTTAAAAATAAGCCCAGTAATTTCTCTGAGAATGTATTTACTTTTTAAGCGTATTTAAGAAGCTGCCAAATGGTTTGCAGTTCTGACTCCTTTGTGTGTAGAAGTCAGCTCTTCCTCACATTATAATGGTATCAACCTGATTATAACCATTTTTCCCAATATGTGGAAAAGGTTTTTAGCTTTTTCTCACTAATTAGTTCAAAAATAGGGTAAGTTTGCTGCCTTGAGACTGTAATTGTTTTAGTTGGCAGGGGCGATCATGCACAGTGAGAAAATTATGAAGATTAAACTCAGATGAGCAAAATTTAGTTGTTTAAATCTTAAAGCCATTAATCTAAGATATCTTAAAAGTCCATAAGAATTATTGTGTTCTAATGATTAGAAATTAATAAGAAGCAGTAATTAGAAGTACTTGGCTTAGTTGTAAAACTTAAAAGTGGCTAAGGGGATTGGAGGAAGACTGATTAAAGCAGGAAGCATCTTTAAAGGGCCATGACCTGGAAGTACTTCTCTAACCTGCCTCTCCCTTTGACACAGAACGCACTAACCTGATTTCGGTAAAATGAACAAATATTAAGCTCGCATATACATCTAGTACCAGAAATGATGCAAAAAAAAGGACTGAGATCTTGCCTTATAGAAGTTTAGAGTAGTGGTTGGCCACCTGCACCAAGGTGGTGAGAGTTGAGAAAACCAGACAGTAAGATCCCTGCTGTTAAGTGATTCTGCAAGGGGCAAGTCTTCGTCCTCTTCAGTAATAATTGAGATTGCTCTTCTTTATGTGGGAGAATGGAATTAGCCAAGACTAAATATAAAACTGTGAGAGGAGAAGGAGAGGATATTATAACCATAAGCGTTGTCTTTCTAGGAGAGGACGGTTAGGGGCCTGATAGGAAACGAGAGTTTAAGGTTCCCTGGGCAGTGTAGGGATTCTTTTTCTCATTTTTCATCTCAGAGGTGATTTTAGAGTGAAGAGATTTTAAAGAAAAATCCCAGCTATAGATCCAAAATATATCCTCTACTAGCTGAAATTCCCATCAGGCAATTTTAGTCAGCCTTTAGATACTGAGATGGGGGAGGGGGAGTGTGTGGACAGTTGATGGTGAGAGTAGTGGTTAAGGTTGTAGGGATTAGAGGAGTTTGTATGTTTTAAGTTAAAAGTTGTACATGTAGGGGTGCCTGGGTGGTTTAGTTGGTTAAGTGGTTCTGCTCAGGTCATGATCCTGGGGTCCTGGGATCGAGCCCCGCATTGGGCTCCTTGCTGGACAGGGAGCCTGCTTCTCCCTCTCCTTTTTCCCCTCCCCCAACTCATGTTTTTTTTCCCTCTCTCTCTCAAGTAAATAAGATTTTTTAAAAAAAATAAAAGTTGCACATGTATATGATAAAAAACCTTCTGGTGGTACAGAAAAGTAAAAATAAAAGCTATTTTTCCTGTTCCCCCCAAAAGTAATCCACTGTTAACAATTTCCAGAAAGTCTACTTTTCAAAAAATTTATACAAATAGTATTATATTATACTGTTTACCTTTTTTTTTAAACTGCAGTTTACTTTTTGCCTAATTGTTACAGAGCTGTTTTCATATTGGCATATATAGATTAACATAATTAAAATGATTAGAATATTTTATTATATGGATGTATAATAATTTTTTTGTTCTGACTCCTTTTGAGTGATATTTAGGTTGTAACAATTTACACTAACCGGTGGTATATGAGTATGCATGTTACATGTTCACTAACATTGGACTTCATTAAACTTTATGCTTTTTGCCAATTTGATATGTGAAATTTTTATCTTGTTTTGGGTTTGCATTTCTTTGATTATGAGTAAGGGTAAACTTTTTTTTTTGTACGATTATTGGGCAGAGGTTATTTGTAGCATATACTTTAGATTAAGTGGCTTAATTTACTTGACTCCTCCTCCCCCTTCCTGCATCTGAAATGAACTGAGAAGGGTGCAGCTTTTAAAGAGAATGATATTTTAGAGACTGTGACACCTTGAGGGATGCATTGCTTTGAATGGAGAGACTACAGTCCTAGACTTTGAACTACCAAGGGCAACATTGTAGGTATTGATAGCCCTTAACTTGGTGTTAAAAAGATATATAAAGGCAGGAAGGGAGATTTGAGAGTCAGGGCAAATAAATTTTGTATAGGGTCAGCTCTGTCTTCTACTGTCTGCTTCTCTTGTCTCACTACTCCCCCTTCCCACTCTCAACTGTCATTTCATTTTTATTTATACTGTCATTTGGTTTGCTCCTCTTCCCTGGCTGGGATGGCAGCCTTGACCTTGTCATTTCAGTAGTTCCTCCAGAGATGAGGGACACTTAGTTTTAATTATAAGGGAAACTGATTTTGCTTCAAACCAATCAGAGAGAGAGGATGTTATTTCTAACATCCTTTACATCTATTTTCTGATCTTTAGCAGTACCTCTCTATAGTTGATATTCTACTAGAGTGTCAGAGGCTGAACTGTATAGAAATCTGGGGATGTTGACATGACTATATGGGTTTTGTTCCTATTTAATCCCTACATAACTACCCTCAACTGCAGCTTCACTTTTTTTTTTTTTTTTTAATGAACTGAAATTTTTCCTTGTAGCCTTGGGAGGTGATTGGTTTAAAGGGCTCTTGCCCATCACCCGGATCCCCTCCCTCGCCCCCCCACACAAATGATAACTATGTAGAGGTGATGTTAATTAACTTGACTGTGGCGATCTTTTCACAGTGCATATGTATAGTATCAAAATATTAGGTTATATACTTTAAATATATACGATTTTTGTATGTCGAAGATACCTCAGGAAAACTGTAAACAAAATAAAAGTTCTTGTCTGTCTTCAGTTATCGTATACACTAGTTAACATCAGATAGCTCGCCCTTTTTCATCATTACCTCGAGTCTTGGCCAGTGGTTCTCAAATGTAGGGGTTTGAGACACCCCCCCCAAAACCTCACACCAGGACATTATTTAGCAATGTCTGGAGACATTTTGGATGTCGTAACTGGGGGGAGTGGGGACAGTGGTGCTACTGGCATCTAGCGGGTAGAGGTCAGGAATGTTGCTAAACATCCTACATTGTGTGGAGGCAGCCCTCCACAATAATTTTTGGCCCAATATGTCGATAGTGCCAAGGTTGAGAAACCCTGGTCTAGGTAGAACTAGTCCAGGAAGACTGTAATTCACCCCAGCTCAGCCAAATTAGGCCTGCCTACCAACTTTGATAGTAGCAGTCAAGCTATTTCATGTGTATTTCATGTAGTCTTATGCTCAAAGTGGCAGGCTTTGAAATTTAAGTCTTGAGTACCTTTTTATTTTCTTGGTCTCTTTGGTAACTTTCTTTTTAGCTTTTGGTCTTCTCCCTTACCTTTATGATGTAATCTAATTGGGTCAAGGCATTTTTTTTTTTAAACTTTTTTTTTTTTTAATTTGACACAGAGACCGCAACAGAGGGAACACAAGCAGGGGGAGTGGGAGAGGGAGAAGCGGGCTTCCCGTGGAGCAGGGAGCCCGATGCGGGGCTCTATCCCAGGAGCCTGGGATCATGACCTGAGCCGAAGGCAGACACTTGAGGACTGAGCCACCCAGGCGCCCCGGGTCAAGGCATTTCTGACTTGAGCAGCGGTAGGAGCATATGTAGGCATTTGAGGTAATGCTTGATGAGTGAAGCCCTTTCTAAGGAAGGCAAAAGAGCTTGATTGAGCATATAGACTTAGAGTGAAGACTGCTTAGGTTTTTATTCTGTTTCCATCACCAGTTAGTTCTGTCACCATGGGCAAATTACCTAATCTTTCTAAGCCTCAGTTTCTTAATTTGTAAAATGGGGATAATAGCAGATATCTCACATTTAAAAACAGCTTAATTCAGTTATAGTTCACATGTAATACAATTCACTCATTGAAGTGTACAGTTGGGTCGCCTGGGTAGTCGGTTAAGCATCTGCCTTCAGCTCAGGTCATGTGATCCCAGGGTCCTGGGATTGAGCCCCGCATCGGGCTCCCTGCTCAGTGGGGAGCCTTCTCCCTCTCCCCTGCTTGTGCTTGCACGGGCGCATGCGCACGAGCTCGCTCTCTCTGTCAAAGTGTACAATTGTTTTCTAGTACATTCACAGGTTTATGCAACCATCACCACAATCTGATTTTAGAACGTTTTTATCTCCCATAAAGGAGATAGCTGTCACTTCCTATCACCGCTTATCTCATTGGTTTTCTGGGATAAGCCAGACCAGATGCTTACTCTGGTACCAGGTTGGTAAGTACTCAACAAAAAACTATTAAAAGTTGGTGCAGGGATACTGTATTTGTTGCAAAAGTCCACGCACATCACTTTAGAGAGGGCAAAGATGGATCATTGTTTGTTAAATGGATATTTACATGCTATATTATGCAAGAAATTTGTGCTCAAATAAAAAGATGAAAGATATTTTGTCAATTATGAGATGTATTCAAGTAGGAAGAAAGACTAGTAGTATAAAATACCAGTTATAAAATAATTTACGACAAGGCAGAATAAAGCGTTTTCAGAAAGGTATAAACAAAATATCTGAAAATTTGGAATTTCTCACATTTAAATTGGGATATCTCACATTTAAAAACAGTCTGCTTCTCCCTCTACCCTTCCCCCCCTGCTCGTGATATCTCTGTCTCTCTCATACTCTCTCTTTCTCAAATAAATTCTTTAAAAAAAGGGAATTAGATAAAAGGAGATTGATTAATCATGTTAGGCTGAGAGCAAGGGAACCATGAAAAACTTCTTGAAAGAGGGACTATTTTGGCCAGGTCTTAGATGGTAAAATAGGAGACTTTGACTCCTATGAAGAACACTTGAAGCATGCTGTGCTTTTTGAGGTATTGGTGTTATCATCATCATCATCATCATTTTTTGCTGCCTCATGCTGTTGCCAAATGATTGCCTCTGGTAGCTACACCCCTGGTCTTTTTTTGATGTTTCTAATCTGTTGTGAATTTGGGAAATTATCTAGATTATTAAATCAGATTTTAATGAGCGCTTGGTGTCTGTGAGAAAACGATACGTGTGTGTGGCCTTATGGTGTCTCTTTGAATTAATTGCTTTTTTAGTTTATTTTCTGGTTTAATTGGGTTTATAGACTAAATAATGCCTAGATAAGTTAGGCTGATATAAATGTTTTCTTCTCCAAGGTTTCTAACAACTGGTATCCCTGACCACTCTCCTAAATTTCCTGTCGTCCTTTTCTAGTGTAGTATCATATGGGACACAATACCTCCAGTACAACATGTTAAAAACTGAGCTGCCTTCCTCTACCCTTTAACATCCTGTGTTGGTTAATAACACAGATATCTTTTTTTTTTTTTTAATAAGTTGTAAGGGTTGACTAGATTTGTTATCAATTCAGAAACATGGGAGTCTTCTTGATACCTCCTTCTTCTTTACTTCTCCTATCAAATGAGTTACCAAATCCTGTTGATTCTGATACAGCATTTTCAAAGTTTTTTTTTTAATAAATACTGTATGCACATTCATACTTCAAAAGTGAATCAGCAAAAAGAGGAAAAAAGATACACAATCAGAAGTTTCTCATCCATACCTCTTCCCATCTGCCGAGTTCCCAAATTCCTATCCCAAGTTTACTAATGTTATTGATTTCTTATATATCCTTTTGGGGATTTAAAAAGTACAGCCATATGCAAATACGTTTATCTCTTCTCTCCTCTCATGTTTTACATCAGTGTTGGAAAACTGCTTTGCCCTTTTTTCACTTAACAACATACACTGGAGATCTTAACTTACTAGTGTATAAAGTGCTAGTGCTCACTCACTCACTCTCTCTACTTCTACCCCACTTGACAACTGCAGAGTGTTCATTTTTCTTATGAACCACAGTTTAACTGGTAGTTTAAAATACGAGTTATCATTGTACAGTAATTTAAAAGAAGGCAGAATAAAGTTTTTTCTTATGAAGCCCACTGATGGGCTTTATAAGCTAGATTGTTTCCAGGTTTTACTGTTAGAAAAATTCTGCATTGAGCAACATTGTACATATATCATTTTGTACTTATGCAGGTGTGTCTGTAGGATAAATTCCTAGAAGTGGAATTGCTGGGTCAAAGAATCTAACAGGTATAATTTTGATAGATACTGTTAAATTGTGTTTCATAGAGGTAGTAACAGTAATGTGTATGTGAGAATACTTGTTCCCCTATACTCTTGCCAACAGAGTATATAATCAAACTTTTTGGATTCTTGCCAATATGATAGGTGAAAAATGGTATCTCAGTGTAGTTTTAGTTCATGTTTCTCTTACATGTGAAGCTGAGTGTCTTTTCATATGGTTAAGAGCCATCTTATTTTTTTTTTCCTGTGAACTGTCTGATATTAATCTTTGCCCATTTTTCTGTCCATTTCTTAAATTTCTCTTTAGTCCATGTGCCATTGGTTGGTTTACTAAAAGTAACCATGACTTGCTTGTTTGCCTGCATTGCCTTCTGTCTCCCTGCTTCCACCTTCATTCTCTTCTAGGCTATCTCTTATACTCTTAATGGAGTGATATTTATAATCACAAATTTGAATTTGCCATTTCCTTGCTTAAAACTATTCAGTGGCTCTTCGTGGTCTCTGTAATCTAAATATCTTACCATTGGTTTCGTACCTGCCTCCCTACCTTGCCAGCATTTCCTGTCACTTTCTCTTGGGCTCTCTAAACTCCCAAAACACTGAACTGCTCAGAGCTTCCCATTGTATTAGACCCTTTGTCTCTGTGTCTTTGTATGCAGTATTTCTCTGCTTTAATGGTCCATTCCTGCTTGTCCACATGTCCAGACTCCTGCTTTTCATCCCCCACCTAATAGAAAGGCTTTTCGGATACCTGACTCTTTTGGGCAATATGTGGTGCTTTTTTTCTGCTTTTCACAAGATCCTCTGTGTATCTCTATAATGGAAACCCTTATTTTAATGTGTTTTATTTAAGTATGTGTTTCTTGGTTAACCTTTGAGGGCATGAACTTTGTTATTTTGGAACCAGCATAGTGTTTAGCATATAGGAGATGATAAATATTTACTGAATACACATAAATGTATGTATATATACACTAAATATACATCTGGACAACCCAAGACTAAGGGGAAAAAAGGAAAATTAATACAATGAACTCACAAATTCTTTTTTAAAATTTATTTGTATTTGATTTATTTATGTCAAGATGTAAACTAAATACAGTAAAATGTACAGATATTAGGTGCTCACTCTGATGAGGTGTGACAATTATATCCATGTAACCAATACCCAAAAGATGATACTGAGCAATTTTGTCAACCCAGAAGGTTCCCTGGTTGCCTTTTCAATTCATTTCCCTCTCCCCCAAGCACTGATTTCTAACAGCCTAGATTAGTTTTGTTCTGTCTTCATACAGTGTGTGCTTTTTTGCATCTAGCTTCTTTGACTTAACATATATATCCAGATTTATTCATGAAGTTGAATGTATCAGTTTTTCTTTTTATTGCTGAGTTGAATTTCATTGGATATACCAAAGTATCTTTTCTAATGTTGATGGACATTTGCATTGTTTCCAGTTTTTTACCGTTAAGAATAAGGCCTATAATGGATTTTCTTGCAAACAGTTATTTTCATTTCTCTTGAGTAAATATCTAGGAATGGAATTGTGAGGTTATAGGCAGATGTGTGTTTAACTATATGAGAAACTCCCACATAGTTTTTCAAAGTGATTTTCCATTTTATACTCCCACCGTGAATATATGAAAATTCTAGTTGCTGTACATATTGTCAGCATTTGGATAATCAGATTTTTAAATTTTAGCCATTTTAATTGGTATGAAATGATTTCTTAGTGTGGTTTTATTTTGGATATCCTTGATGGCTAATGATGTTGAGCAATTTTTCATATAGTTACTGATAGTGTATTTTCTTTTGTAAATGCCTCTTCCAAGTTTTCTGCACATTAAAAAATTGGATACTTTTTTATTATTGATGTGTAAGAATTCTTAGTATAGTTTGGATACAAGTTGTTTATCAGATCAGTGTATTGAATATTTTCTCTCAGTTTGCAGTTTGTCTTTTCCTTAATAGTGTATTTTGGTGAAATCTAATCAATTTTTTTCTTTAATAGATTGTGCTTTTTGAGTTGTAAGAAGCCTTTGCCTATCCAAAAGCCATGAAAATAATTTTCTGTGCTTTCTTTTAGAAGTTTCATAGTCTTAACTTTTACGTACAGGGCTGTGATCCATCTTGAATTAATTATTATGTATAATGTGAAGTAGGGGGTTGAGGTTCATTTTTAAAAGTACATTTATCCAATTCCAGCATCATTGTTTGAAAAAACCCTTTCATTTCCTGCAGTGAATAGCCTTTGTGTCTTTGTTCAGAATCCTTTGAACTTACTTGTATAGATTTATTTCTGGACTCAATTCTGTTTCATTTATCTATTTGTTTCTTCTATGCCAGTGTCATACTGTCTCTGTTACCATAAGTTTTGGAATCAAATCGTGTAAATCCTCCAACATTGACCAATCTAATTCTTTTGTGTTTCCATATAAATTTTAAAATCAGTTTGTCAATTTCTATTAAAAAAGGCTTTTGGGATTTTGATTAGGATTGTGTTGCTCTGTAGAGACATATAGGGAAAAATGACCTGTAGCAATATTCAATGTGGTAGCCTCTAACATGGTTCCCATTTGTCTCCGTGTCCTTTTCATAGCTACCTTGCACATTTTATTAGGATTGGTCTGTGTGACCAATAGAATATGGTAAAAGTGATGGCATATCACTTTTAAAATTAGGTTAAAAAAGACACGGTGGCTTGTTACTGGTCTTTTTCTTTCTCTCTCACTGTAGGAGAAACCAGATACCATAATGTAGAGAGACCCATTGTCAAGATTGTGAAGGATCTGAGATTTTGCCCTACTTGTAAGCTAACAAGTTAGCTTACTTCAGTTTCATGGATGCTGATAGAAGAGGACATGAGGCTCCTGGGTCAGAGTCGAGAGACTGTTTACTGTCACTGATGTGCTGTAGTAGTAGCTAGGGTATCAGCATTTTTGCACCAGTTCCTTGAGCTCCATTTCATACCTGGTAACATGAAGAGGGCCAGATGACACCTGCTTATGCAGCGGGTTATGTTTCAGGAGAGGAACTCTGAGCATAGGGAACCTGGATACTTTTTAATGTGCAATAAGCATACCTGCTCTTTGCTGTGGAGGAGACTTTATCTTCCAAGTCTGTTCACTTTATAGACATCTTTGAAAGATGATAATCTAGAACAAAGGGCAGTCGATCCTCAGTTGCAAGATGTGCAGAAACTCAAGAGTCCCATGGAGTATTGTCTCCTAACATCTCCATGACAGAGAACTGAGGCCTTCTGCCAGTAGCCTTGAGTGAGCTTAGAAGCAGATCCTTTAACCTTCAGTTGACGATACGTACCTATTAACTGACTGCAACCTTATGAAAGACCTTTCAACCAAACCCACCAGCCAAGCTGTCCCTGGATTCTTAGAAACTGAGATAATAAATGTTGTTTTCAACTGCTAAGTTTTGGGGTAGTTTTTTTTTTTTTTTAAAGATTTACTTATTTGACAGAGAGTGGGCACAAGCAGGGGGAGTGGGAGAGGGAGAAGCAGGCTCCCCACTGAGCAGGGAGCCCGATGTGGGGCTCAGTTCCAGGACCGTGGGATCATGACCTGAGCAGAAGGCAGATGCTTAACCGACTGAGCCACCCAGGCGCCCCTTGGGGTAGTTTTTTACACAGCAATTACTAATACAGTTATATACCTCTCTTTTTGTTTAGGTCATCTTTAACATGTATTTATAAACATATGTACTTATGTATATATGTATATATATGTGTGTATATGGAAGATCTTTACCTCAGCCTACTAAAATGGGTTTTTACATATTAATATGTTAACACATCAATTATATGTTAGTGTGTTTATATATATATAATAAATAATATTTTAGTGTTCTTTGTAGAAATCTTGCATGTTAAATTTATTCCTAAAGATTTTTAATGCTATTAAATGAAGTTTTATAAAAATCCTTTTCAGTTCTTTCTTGTATATAAAAGTGCAGTAATAGTTACTTTAAATTTGTTTAGTTTAAATTCATTTAGTTCCAGTAGTTTTTTTTATAGATTCTTTCATTCTTGAATAAGACAGTTTTATTCCTTCGTTTGCTCATTTTATAAGCTTTTTCTTTGTCTTACCTTATTGCATCATCTCACATCTTCAGTTTATAGAGTAATGGTGAGAATGGACATCTTTGTCTTGTTCCTGATCTTAAGGGGAAAACATTGTCTTTCACCATAAAATAGGATGTCAGCAGTAGGTTTTTTGTAGATTAAAAGAAATCAGATGGACGATATTCCCTTTTTTATTGAGATTTTTATTTTTAAATTATGAAAAGGTGTTGAATTTTGTCAGATGTTCTCCCCCCCCTTTTGTATTTATTGAGATGATTGTATGGATTTTATTCTTTATTCTGTTACTTTGGTGAAACATACTTCTTGATTTTTGGAAGTGAAACCAATCTGGCAGTACTAGGATAACCTCATTTGGTTATGTATTGTCCATTTATCTGTTTCTGGATTTGTTTTTTAGGGATTTTAGTGTCTGTGTTTATGAGAAATATGGTTTATAATGCTTTCTGGAAGCATGGTTGTGCTAGCCTTTTAAAACTGTTAAGGATTTCCTCTTCTGTATTCAGAAGTAGTTTATATAAGATTTGTATATCTTTAATGTTAACCATCTAAGCATGGAGGATTTTTTGGTGTTTGTGTGGGGGAAGGATTTTGATAACATATTTTGTTTCTTAGTAAATATATGGTTATACAGTTTTTCTATTTTATCTTGTGTTTTTCAAGCAGTTGTTTTAAGTCATCAAATCTCTTGGCATAAAATTGGTAATTTTCCTTTGGGTCCTTTTGATCCTTTTAATGCCCATAGGATCTGTAGTGATTGCTCTTTTATTCCTGATGTTGATAGTTTGTATTTTACTTCTTTTCTAGGTCATTCTTACTAGGTCTTAGCAATTTTATTTCTTTTCACAGTTTTTGGTTTCAGCAATTTATATTAATTGGCTTCTGGTTTTATCTTGATAATTCCTTTACTCTTTTTTTCTCTTGGTTTAACTTTTTTTCTAGTTTCTTAGGGTGGGAATTTAGATATTTAAATTTAAGACTTTCTTTTTAAATATAAGCACTTAAAGCTATGATTTTTCTCTAAGCAGAGCTTAACTACAAATCAGATGTTTATATATTTTATTTTCATTATTAAAAATTGCTGGGGTTTTTTTGTGTGATTTCTTTGACTTATGGATTATTTAGAAGTGTGTTGCTTAATTTCCAGATGTTTTGAGTTTTCATAGCTAGCTTATTATAGTTGATTGTTAATACAGTTTTGTTGTGGTCAGAGAACATGCTCTAAGGTTTCTGTCTTGAAATTTGAGACTTATTTTATGGTGCAGTGTATGGTCTGTGATACAGTTGAGTTAAGCTGGTTAATAGTGTTGTTCAAATCATCTGTATCAGGATCAGAAAACTTTGTAGGGCTACACAGAAAATATTTTAGGTTTTGTGGGTTATAGCCTTTGTTGTAGCTATTCTCATTGTAGTGCAGAAGCAGTCATGTCAATAGGTAAATGAATGGGCATGGCAGTGTTCTAATAAAACTTTATAAAGGCAGGAAGAGGGCCATGGATCTACCTTGTAGTTTGCTCAACCCTGATCTATATGTCTACAGGTGATTTTTTTGTCCATTTCAGTGTTGAGAGATGGGTATTGTAATTTCCAGCTATAACTGTAGATTTGTTCATTTTCCCGTAACTTAATCAGATTTTGCTTCATATATTTCCGTAATACAGTTTTTGCCTCAAGTTCTCTGATATTAGATGCATTCTCATTTAGTACTGGTATGCCTTCTGGATGAGTTGATCTTTTTGCCTTTGATTATTCTCCTTTATTGAAGTTAATTTTTTTCTGATATTAATGTAACCACGCCACTTATCTTATGTTTAGTATTTACATTCATGATGTGTAATTTTTATTCTTTTAACCTGACTTGTGTTTTTATTTTCAAAGCGTATTTCTTATAGACAGCATATATTTAATGGACTTTCTTTTCATTTTTTAAAAGTTCCCCTTTATTTTTTATTGTAATTGACACACAGTGTTACATTAGTTTCAAGTGTACAACATAGTTATCTAGCAAGTTTATGTTATGCTCTGCTCACTGCAAGTATAGTTATCTGTCACCATATAACACTGTTACAGTACCAAAAACTATATTCCCTATGCTGTACTTTTTATCTCTGTGACTTATTTATTCCACAACTGGAAGCCTGTATCTTCCGGTCTCCTTCACCCTTTTTGCGGTATCCCCTCACCCCCCACCCCTCTGGCAACCATCAGTTCTCTGTATTTATGAGTCTGTTTCTTTTTGTTTAGTTGTTTACTTTGTTTTTTTAGACTCCACATATAAGTGAAACCGTTTGGCATTTGTCTTTCTCTGACTTATTTTACTTGTCATCCATGTTGTTGCAAATGGCAAGTTCTTATTCTTTCGTTTTTTTTAAATCTTTTTTTAATATTTTTTCAATGAAATTTTAGAGTACATTTAAATTCCAGAAAAACTGTGAATAGTAGAGAATATACACCACACTCAGTTTTCCTTGTTAATATCTTAACATTAGTGTGGTTCATTTGGCACAATTAGCTAATATTGAAACATTATTATTAATTAAAACCCACCTTTTATTTAGATGTCTTTAGTGTTTACCTAATGTCCCTTTCTGTCCCAGGACCCTATCCAAGATGCCATTTTACAGTAAGTGTTTTTCATGCATCTCCACTGGAAAATTACTCTCTATTCCCCTTCCCTTTCCATACTGTACTTTTTGGAAGGTTACTATATGCAAACCACATTTAAGGGGGTAGAGACTTACATTCCAATTTGAGGGGGGAATATTTACATGATTTTCTGGGAATTCTTCTGCATGGAAGAATAGAATTGTCTGTTTTTCTCAACTTATTTATTTGTTTAAACATTTATGTATTTTTTTATTCTATTGTAAAGTTGGCTCATTTTTATTTTTTACTTACAATTTTTTAAAATTAACATGTAATGAATTATTGGTTTCAGAGGTACAGGTCTGTGATTCATCAGTCTTATATGATACCCAATGCTCATTACATCACATGACCTCCTTAATGTCCATCACCCAGTTACCCCATCTCTCCACCCCCTTCCCCTCCAGCAACCCTCAGTTTGTTTCCTATGATTAAGAATCTCTTATGGTTTGTCTCCCTCTCTGGTTTCATCTTGTTTTATTTTTTCCTCTCTTCTCCCATGATCCTCTGTTTTGTTTCTTAAATTCTACATATCAGTGAGATCATATGATAACTTGTCTTTTTCTGGTTGACTTATTTTGCTTAGCATAATACTCTCGTTCCATCCACGTCGTTGCAAATGGCAGTATTTCTTTTTTTTTTTTTTTGATGGCTGAGTAGTATTCCATTGTGTGTATATACCATGTCATCTTTATGCATTCATCTTTTGATGGACATCTGGGCTCTTTCCATAGTTTGGCTATTGTAGACATTGCTGCTATAAACATTGGGGTGCATGTACCCCTTTGGATCACTACATTTGTATCTTTGGGATAAGTACCCAGTAGAGCAATTGCTGGGTCATAGTGTAGCTCTATTTTCAACTTTTTGAGGAACCTCCATACTGTTTTCCAGAGTGGCTGCACCAGCTTGTATTCCCACCAACAGTGTAGGAGGGTTCCCCTTTCTCCGCATCCTCACCAACATCTGTCGTTTCCTGACTTGTTAATTTTAGCCATTCTGACTGGTGTGAGGTGACAGCTCATTGTGATTTTGATTTGTATTTCCCTGATGCTGACTTATCTTGAGTATTTTTTCATGTGTCTGTTGGCCATTTGGATGTGTTCTTTGGAGAAATGTCTGTTCATGTCTTCTGTCCATTTCTTGATTGTATTATTTGTTCTTTGGGTGTTGAGTTTGATAAGTTTTTTATAGATTTTGGGTACTAGCCATTTATCTAATATGTCATTTGCAAATATCTTCTCCCCTTCAGTCGGTTGTCTTTTGGTTTTGTCGCCTATTTCCTTTGTTATGCAAAAGCTTTTTATCTTGAAGTCCCAATAGTTCATTTTTGCCTTTGTTTCCCTTGCCTTTGGAGACGTGTCTAGGAAGAAGCTGTTGGCGGCCAAGGTTGAAGAGGTTGCTGCCTGTGTTCTCCTCTAGGATTTTGATAGATTCCTGTCTCACGTATAGGTCTTTCATCCATTTTGAGTCTATTTTTGTGTATGGTATAAAGGAATGGTCCAGTTTCATTCTTCTGCATGTGGATATCCAATTTTCACAGCACCATTTGTTGAAGAAACTGTCTTTTTTCCATTGGATGTTCCTTCCTACTTTATTGAAGATTAGTTGACCATAGAGTTGAGGGTCTGTTTCTGACTTCCGTATTCTGTTCTATTGATCCGTGTGTGTGTGTGTGTGTGTGTGTTTTATGTGTGTGTTTTTGTGCTGGTACCATACTGTCTTGATGATTACAGCTTTGTAATAGAGCTTGAAGTCCAGAATTTTGATGCCACCACCTTTGGTTTTCTTTTTCAACATTCCTTTGGCTATTTGGGGTCTTTTCTGGTTCCATACAAATTTTAGGATTATTTGCTCCATTTCTTTGAAAAAAGTTGATGGTATTTTGATTGCATTAAAGGTGTGTAGATTGCTCTAGATAGCATAGACGTTTTAACAATATTTATGCTTTCTACGAGCATGGAACATTTTTCCACTTCTTTGTGTCTTCCTCAATTTATTTCATGAGTGTTTTATAGTTTTCTGAGTACAGATCCTTTGTCTCTTTGGTTAGGTTTATTTCTAGGTATCTTATGGTTTTAGGTGCAATTGTAAATGGGATTGACTCCTTAATTTCTTTTTTCTCTCTCATTGTTAGCGTATAGAAATGCAGCTGATTTCTGTGCATTGATTTTATATTCTGCCACGTTGCTGAATTCCTGTATGAGTTCTAGCAAGTTTGGGGTGGAGTCTTTTGGGTTTCCACATGGAGTATCATGTCATCTGCGAAAAGTGAGAGTTTGACTTCTTCTTTGCTGATTTGGATGCCTTTTCTTTTTGTTGTGTGATCGCTGAGGCTAGGACTTCTAGTACTGTATTGAACAGCAGTGGTGATAGTGGACATCTCTGCCATGTTCCTGACCTTAGGGGAAAAACTAACTCTCCGTGTTTCGCCATTGAGAATGATATTTGCTGTGGGCTTTTTTTATATGGCTTTTACGATATTGAGATATGTTCTTTCTGTCCTTATACTGTGAAGAGTTTTAATCAAGAAAGGATGTTGTACTTTGTCAAATGCTTTTTCTGCATCTATTGAGAGGATTATTTGCTGCTTGTTTTCCTTTTTATTAATGTAGTGTATTACATTGATTTGTGGATATTGAACCACCCTGGCAGCCCAGGAATAAATCCCACTTGGTTGTGGTGAATAACCCTTTTAATGTACTGTTGGATTCTATTGGCTAGCATTTTGGTGAGAATTTTTACATCCATGTTCATCAGGGCTATTGGTCTGTAATTCTCCTTTTTGGTGGGGTCTTTGGTTTTGGGATCAAGGTAATGTTGGCCTTGTAGAAAGAGTTTGGAAGTTTTCCATCCATTTCTATTTTTTGAAACAGCTTCAGAAGAATAGGTATTAATTTTTTTTTTAAATGTTTGGTGGAATTCTCCTGGGAAGCCATCCCAGCCTGGGCTCTTGTTTGTTGGGAGAATTTTTTTTTTTAAGGTTTATTTGAGAGAGAGAGTGAGCGAGAGAGAGAGAGCATGAGCAGGGTTCAAGGGCAGAGGGAGAAACAGACTCCCCGCTGAGCAGGGAGCCCCTTGTGGGACTCAGTCCTGGGACTCCGGGATCATGACCTGAGCTGGAGGCAGACACTTAACCGACCGAGCCACCCAGGCACCCTTTTGGGAGATTTTGATTACTGCTTCAGTTTCCTTGGTGGTAATGGGTCTGTTCAGGTTTTCTTTTTGTTCCTGTTTCAATTTTGGTAGTTTATATGTCTTTAGGAATGCATCCATGTCTTCCAGATTGTCTAGTTTTTTGGCATGTAGTAGTTGCTCATGATATGTTCTTGTAATTGTATGTATTTCTTTGGTGGTGGTTGTGATCTCTCTTCTTTCATGGTTTTACTAATTTGGGTGCTTTTTCTTTTCTTTCTGATAATTCTGACCAGGGATTTATCAATCTTAATAATTCTTTCAAAGAACCAGCTCCTAGTTTAGTTAATCTGTTTTACTGTTCTTTTGGTTTCTATTTCATTGATTTCTGTTGTAATCTTTATTATTTCTCTTCTTCTGCTGGGTTTAGGCTTTATTTGTTGTTCTTTCTCCAGCTCCTTTGGGTATAAGGTTAGGTTGTGTATTTGAGACCTTTCTTGTTTCTTGAGAAAGGCTTGTATTGCTATGTATTTCTTTCTTAGGATCACCTTTGCTGCATCACAAAGATTTTTAACAGTTGTGTTTTCATTTTCACTTGTTTCCGTGAAGATTTTTTTAAATTTTTCTTTAATTTCTTGGTTGACCTATTCATTCTTTAGTAGGATGCTCTTAGCCTCCATGTATTTGAGTTCTTTCCAAATTTCATCTTGTGATTGATTCCAGTTTCAAAGCATTGTGGTCCAAAAAATATGCAGGGAATGATCCCAGTTTTTTGGTACCACTTGAGACCTGCTTTGTGACCCAGTAGGTGATCTATTCTGGAGAATGTTCTGTGTGCACTCGAGAAGACTGTGTATTCTGTTGCTTTAGGATGGAATGTTCTGAATATATCTGTGAAGTTCGTTTGGTCCAGTGTGTCATTTAAAGCCTTTATTTCCTTGTTGATCTTCTGCTTAGACGATCTGTCTGTTTCAGTGAGAGGTGTGTTAAAGTTCCCTCCTATTATTGTATTATTATCAATGTGTTTCTTTAATTTTGTTATTAATTTGCTCATGTAATTGCTCCCATGTTAGGGTCATAAATATTCCCAATTGTTAGATCTTGTTGGATAGACCCTTTAATTATATAGTGTTATTCTTCATCTCTTACTACAGTCTTTTGTTTAAAATCTAATTTGTCTGATATAAGGATTGCCACCCCAGGTTTCTTTTGATGTCCATTAGCATGATAGATGGTTTTCCACCCCCTCGGTTTAAATTTGGACGTGTCTTTGGGTCTAAAATGAGTCTCTTGCAGACAGCGTATCGATGGGTCTTGCTTTTTTACCCAATCTGATACCCTGTGTCTTTTGATTGGGGCATTTAGTCCATTACATTCAGAGTAACTATTGAAAGAAATGAATTTAGTGCCATTATATTACTTGTGAAATGACTGTTACTGTATAATGTCTCTGTTCCTTTCTGGTCTATGTTACTTTTGGGCTCTCTCTTTGCTTAGAGGATCCTTTTTAATATTTTTTTATAGGGCTGGTTTGATGATCACAAATTCTTTTAGTTTCTGTTTGTCCTGGAAGCTTTTTATTACTCCTTCTATTTTAAATGACATCCTAGCTGGATAAAGTATTCTTGACTGCATATTTTTCTCATTTAGCACCCTGAATATATCATGCCAGTTCTTTATGGCCTGCCACGTCTTTGTGGATAGGTCTGCTGCTAATCTAATATTTCTACCCTTGTAGGTTACAGATCTCATGTCCCAAGCTGCTTTCAGGACTGTCTCTGTCTCTGTGATTTGTAAGTTTCACTAGTAAGTGTTGGGTTATTGACCTGTTTTTGTTGATTTTGAGGGGCGTTCTCTGTGCCCCATGGATTTTGATACCTGTTCCCTTCCCCAGATTAGGGAAGTTCTCTGCTATAATTTGCTCCAGTATACCTTCTGCTTTTCTCTCTCTTTCCTCCTCTTCTGGGATCCCAGTTATTCTAATATTTTGGTATCACATACCTCTCGAATTCTCCCCTCGTGATCCAGTAGTTTTTTAACACTTTTTTTTTTTTTTTCAGTTTCTTTATTCTCCATGATTGGTCTTCTATATCACTAATTCTCTCTTCTGCTTCATTTATCCTAGCAGTTAGAGCATCCATTTTTTATTCCATCTCATTAGTAGCCTTTGGATTTCAACTTGGATAGATTTTAGTTCTTTTATTTTTCCAGAAAGGGATACTCTAGTGTATTCTGTGCTTTTTCTTGAGTCCAGCTAGTATGTTTATTGTTGTTATTCTGAACTCTAGTTCCGACATCTTATGTCCATACTGACTAGGTCCCTGGCAGTCAGTACTGCCTGTTGTTCTCTTTTTTGAGCTGAGTTTTTTCGTCTTGTCATTTTGTCCAGAGAAGAATAGATGAACAAGAGAAAAAATACTAAAATGGCAACAACAACCCCAGAGAAATATACACTAAACAACTCAGAAGAGATGCCCCCCCCAAAAGGAAATAAACTAATCTGAGAAGTGAGCAGAATAGAGCAATAGCCTGGATTCTTTGTGTATTTTGGCCTGTTTTTTTAGAAAACTAGATCCCAAAATTGTAAAAGAAAGAAAAACTTGTATATGTATAAAAATAAAGTTAAATACAATGAAAGGACAAAATGTAACTGTAAAAATGGAAATTAAAAGACAAGAAAAAACAAAAGAGAAAAACCAACAACAAGAAAGAGAAGGGATATAAACGGCACATGAACAGAACAGAGCAATACTCTATCTTCTGAGTGTATTTTGGTCAGTTTGTTAGAAGAAACTACATCTCAGAATTGTAGAGAAAGAAAAACATATATACAAAAGTAAAATTAAATATGTGGAAAGTATAGAATTTAACTGTAAAGGTGAAAATTTAAAAAAAACTTCAGCAAAAAAAAAAAAAAAGGAATGAGAAAAAAACAACAAAAAAGAGAACATGATCATACAGGTGAATAGAACAGAGCCATAGGTAAGATTTTGGTTGTATTTTGATCTGTAGGAAGAAACTGCATCCCAAAATTATGAAGAAAGAAAAACTTATATATATACAAAAGGTAAAATACAACGAAGGGATAGAATAAGTGTAAAAATGAGAAATAAGATTAAAAAAAGTTGATAAAATAAGAAATTGGTTGAAAGAGGAAAGAAAAAAGTTAAAAACAAAATGAAAGTTGAAAGACTGAAGAATCATGGGGAAAAGCCATGAATTCTATGTGCTGTATTCCCCAGGCGCTGGAATTTTGCAGTTCTCATTGATGGGTAAGCTTGGTCTTGGCTGGATGTTCTTGCTGATCTTCTGGGGGAGGGGCCTGGCCTGTTGCGTTGATTCTCAAGTGCCTTTTCCTGGGCGGAATTGTACAGCCCTTGCCAAGGGGCCAGGCTAAGTAATCTGCTCTGGTTTGCTCTATGTGGCTTTTGTTCCCTGAAGACTTTCTGCACAGCTTTAGAAGATGAGAATGAAAGTGGTGGCCTCCCAGTCTCCAGCCTCAGAGCCCAAAGCTCGTGGCCCCACTCCTCACTGAGCCCTCGGAGAAAAGCAGTCACTTCTGTTTTCCTGGTCTCTGGCCACACTCCGTGCTCACCTGCCTTGTGGCTGAGCGTTTTTATCTCAGGCACACGACCCCATTTTGAATCTCCAAACCCTGCAGACTTTGCAGCGTGCACCCTCCCCTCTCCTCCTGGGGGAGGAAGTGGGGACTCGCTGGTTCTACTGCTTGTTGGACTCCTGCTCGGAGGGCAGTGGCCTGACTGTGCCACAGTTTGTGATTTATGGCAACCCTGAGCTGGGAGCCCACTCCTGGGCTCACTGTTTGCAGCCAGTTTCCCTGCTCCAATTCCTGGGAGCTCTGCCACTCTCAGGCACCCCTGGTCTTTCTGTGACTCTGAGGATCCTGAGACCACACTGTTGCAGCTAGTGTTCTGTGCCCGCTTAGCCACTTGAGCCTCATCTCTCACTAAAAGCAGACTTCTAAAAGTTCTGATTTTGTGTTCAGCTGCTATATAGCTTGCTGGTAGCTGGCAGTAGTAGAACTTATTCATCCTATAATTGAAAGTTTTTACTCTTTAACAAAGTCTCCCCAACTTCCCCACACCTCAGCGCCTGGCAACCACCAATTTACTGTCTATGGGAGGTCTGCTTTTTCAGATTTCCCATATAAGTGAGACCATACAGTATTTCTTTCTCTGATTCATTTCACTTAGTGCGATGCCTTCAAGTTTCATCCATGTTGTTGCAAGTGACAAGATATACTTTTCTCTTGACTGAATATGTTTTATCACATGTATGTATATGTGTGACATATATAATATATATATGTGATATATATACATATATGTATATTACATCTTTATCACTTCATCAATTGGTGTTTTCATGTTTTGGAGTTATTGTGGACAATGCTGCAGTGAATATGGGGGTATTTTTATGCCCTTTTTAAAATAATATACCCTTTAGTTTTAGCATTTTACTTTTTTTTTTTTTAAAGCATTTCCATATATCTATGGAGATTCCCCAGTGTGATCATGTTCTCCATTAAGTCTTTCAATATGTTTATAGTAGCTGCTTTAACATCCTTGTTTGTTAGTTTACTTAGGTGAATTATTTCACCATCTTTTTCTTTTAACTACTTTTTTCTACTCTTGACAATATGCCAAGTTTTCCTGCTTATTTTCGTGTCTAGAAAGTTGTAATTGTAGAGTGGAAATTGTGGATGATATATCATCTCTAAATTCTCTTTATCTTTCTCTGGTGAGTATGATTAAATTTCTGGCTGATCATATTGAATTTGTGGTGGCTTGGTCTTACACTTTAAGATGGGTCTGTGGAAAGTCTGAGGTGTTTTTTAATGTCTTGTAACGTGGCTCGATTCATACTCCAGGCTCATGTCTCTGCAGTGGGAAGCAGCTGACATTGCTGCTGAATTCTTTCAACTTTCCAGTTGTTTTCTGCTGGGCTCCTTGGAATCTTCCTTGAGCATATACAGTTCAAGGGTCCTTGAATAATTTGATGGAGTTTATATTAGTTTTTGAGGCTTCCGTTGTTGTGGCTCATTCCTTTACTGAATTTCTTCTCTTTCAGCCACTGTATGGCCATGAACTTCAGTAAAACTGTAGCTTTCTGCTTGATGTCTAGTGGACTTGTGTTATGGCAGACTAGCAGTGCCCTCAGGGGAAAAACCGTATAAATTTGAACCCGGTGTACTTCTCTTCTTTCAGTGGTTAAATCTCCCAATTTCTACCTGTTCTTGTTTGCTTTTTTCTGCCTTCAAATCATTCTTAAAAGTATTCTATCCAGAATTTATAATTGACATCTGTTGAAGAGTTAGTTTAATGAATAGACAAGAGCTACCCCACCATTGTTAGACCTCTTCACAGACTAATTTTCATTCGTTTCAAACTAGGCCTTTAAGCACAGTTGCTGTTAACATACACCTTGTTCTAGAGTTACACATTTTTAGAGTAAGGTGGAAGTTCGCTATTGTTTCACTTACATTCACTTGGCCTAAGTAAGTAATTATGTAGTGAAGAGCCAGAAGCTAAAGAATGTTTATGAAGGCAGGTAAAAGGGACAGCTATGTTTTTGCTGCTGTTCCATCTCCCCTTTTTTGGGAGGAACCTTTAATAGACAGCAGTGGGACGCTTGGGACCAGATAATATTGGGGAAAAATGTCATTTTTCAACTGTCTTTGACCTTTTCTTATTATTTCTGCTCTGTAGGAAAAGTGCTAAAATGCAAATGTTTCAACTGTTTTTCTCTTAAAATTTATGTTCATGGTAGGGCTGTTGGACATGTATTTTTCTTTAAGTGGCTAGCTAGGGACCAGCTCAGGTTCAGAGGACCCTTCAGGATCATTCTACAAAAACTTGAGTTTATGGTTCTGCCTTCAAACAGATTAAAAAAAAAATGTGCTTCAGAGCGAAATGGGTGAGTTGGTTTAGAGATGGCATATCTTCTAAGAGATTTATTGCTTTATGTTTTCAATGTACATCTAAGGTTAACATTAATGTAGTCTAAAAACACTAATACATTAAGGTGTGTTGATTTTTAGTTTTCTTGAATTTGGATAGTCTATTTTGTTGTTTTAATGTGACTATAACTTTATAAGAAGGTAGATTTTAAAATATGAATTTGTCCCTTTAGAAAGTAAATGCACTTGAAACTTACTGTTCTTCAGGTAAATCCTAAAGTATTTTTGCTGATCGAAGGAAAGTGAGGTATGTGATAGCCCCAGTCTATATTTGAGTTTTTCTTTTTATTTAGGTGTTATGAGGTGGAGAAGAGAAAGGTAGACACATTCAGGCCTTTCTACAGTATTCTAATCCCAAATAACATTTCCATCTCTATCAATTAGAGTTTGGTTAGAGAAGTAAAATTATTGTAGTGATTGATTTTTACCAATTGTGGGAACTGGTTATATACTCCTGAGTGTGGTGCTAGGCTTGAAGTCAGCCGGGCTGACATGTGGGAAGGAAAGATAGTCATTAAGTAAGGTTAAACTGGAACATGGAAAGAACATTTGAACTTAGAACCAATAAGCCTGAATTTCTACCTTTATTGCCCTCTTCCTGCTATGAAACCTGCAACTCTGATGATGTAGATAACCTATAGTAGGTGTGGCACACCTGACCATGGACCTGCACACAACCTGCTGCAGTATTTCTTGGAAAAACAAAGAAGGAGATCCAACAGGAGCTAGGGGAGCTGTGGGCGCATTTGCTACCTCATGCCAACATAGGTGGGCCCAAAGATCCATGACAATGTGAGACCTGCAATACTACCTGCCCTTACGTTGAAGTTCTAAATATGGCTGTTGCTTCACTTTTATCTTCTAAATTTCATGGGAATGTCTTCTGAGGCAAACCTTAACCTGCAACCATGCAGGGAGTGAAATATGGAGAAATGTAGTTGCAGCCTAGCTAAGATGACAATAAAAAGCCATCACAGTCCATTCTTTGACACCATGGCACCTATATACACCTCTTTTAATCATATTCAACTTACAAAGACAGTTGTAAAACTATACTTTTGATGAACATAATGCAACTATCGTTTGTCCAACTGATAGCATACAAATATTTTTTTTTTTTTAAAGATTTTATTTATTATTTATTTGACAGAGACAGAGATAGCAAGAGCAGGAACACAAGCAGCGGGAGTGGGAGAGGGAGAGCAGGCTTCCCGCCGAGCAGGGAATCCGATGTGGGACTCGATCCCAGGACCCTGGGATCATGACCTGAGCCGAAGGCAGACGCTTAACGACTGAGCCACCCAGGCGCCCAGCATACAAATATTCTTTTTTTTTTTTATAAAGATTTTTATTTATTGAGAGAGAGAGAGAATGATAGAGAGCATAGTAGGGAAGAGGGTCAGAGGGAGAAGCAGACTCCCTGCTGAGCAGGGAGCCCTATGTGGGACTCGATCCCGGGACTCCAGGATCATGACCTGAGCCGAAGGCAGTCGCTTAACCAACTGAGCCACCCAGGCGCCCCAGCATACAAATATTCTTAAAAGAGGAAGAAAATCTCTTTATCCATAGTTGGGTTCATTTTTTTTTTTTACTTAAGGCACATTTCCTACTTAATATTCTGTAACTTAAATACTGATTGGAGATCAGCTAATGTTAGATTATTGTGGAAAGGGAGACAAAAAAAAATAAATTGGTTAATACATATATATATATACACATACACACACACACACCTATCAATTTCTTATATCAAAATAAGGAAGAAATAGTAGAATGTTCATTTCTGTAACTAGTCATGTGGTTGTAGTTGCTATCTATAATTGCCTTTTCTTGCTGTCATTCCACATTCCTTCTGTTCTTGGCAAGTACCTCAGCTGGTTGTGGTTGCTTGCCTGGTGGGGTGACTCACACCTTTATTCCTTAAGGGTCTGGGTCATTAGCAGTCCTGCCTGGATTGTTTCCAGTGACTTTAATCACATTACATGGAAATACTATGGTGTCCCAGAGGAACTCCTGCATTTCAGACATATTTTTTCTTAGCCTGTCTGTGTAGTAGCAACTTAGCTTCCTCTTGATAGTAAGATCAGTCCACCCCAGTTAGTTCTGTAACCTTCTCCTTTGTTGATTCATTGGCATGAAAAGCCCAAAGTGGCTGGGTGGTGGTCTCAACTTCAGTTTAATGGAACCATTGCTGTATCCCTTGGTGGAAACTAAGATCCACTAAGGGAACTATATGGGCATAGATGCATATAGGTGGGTAGTTGTTGTGGTGTATTGTATATCAGTGAATTGGGAAGCAAAGTACATCAGTTAAGAGCAAGAATGAGTTAATAAAAATTAATATAGGTACAATTCAGAAAATCAGGAGTTTATCAGGATACCCTGTACACAAATATTTATTTACATTGAAAGAAATGTAACTATATCAAGAAAAGTACATGTGGTTTTTCTTTTTTATTATCTAATACTTCAGTTAATGGGAAGGTGGTTATTAGCAATTTAGTTCTTTTTTTATTTATTTTTTATTTTTAAAAGATTTTATTTATTTATTTGACAGAGACACAGCAAGAGAGGGAACACAAGCAGGGGGAGTGGGAGAGGGAGAACAGGCTTCCCGTGGAGCAGGGAGCCTGACGTGGGGCTCGATCCCAGGAGCCTGGGATCATGACCTGAGCCGAAGGCAGACCCTTAACGGCTGAGCCACACAGGCGCCCCAGCAACTTAGTTCTAATTCTAGGTCCAATATACTTTTTGGATTTTTTTACCTAAAGGAGAAAAACAAGAATTATATTTAGTATTTTGAGCTTTTATAAATTTTCAGTGATATGGAATAGTAAGCATAAATGACATCTTTTTTTCACAAAGGAAAATGCTATAGTAGTATTGTATGTCGTGTCTACTCAGAAGCTGGAGGTTATATAATATAGTAAGTAGGAGGGTGAGCTTGGATACAGACTGCCTGGCTTTAAATCGCACTCTTCTGTTTACCATGAATTTCTATTAGATTATTGCTCTGTAACAATCATGCCCCCTGCCAAAAGAAAAAAAAATGGTGGCTTAAAATAACTGTGTATTGTTACTCATGAATCTGTGGATCAGATGGATTGTTCTGATCATCTGGGCTAGATCTGGCTCATTTCATCTGGGATCACTCATATATCTTTGGTCACCTGGCAGGTTGGTGGTGGGGGTGCTGCTTTAGGGTGCTTTCTCACATTTCTGGTGGGTTACTGGCTCTTATAGGGGTGACTGAGGCACATGTCTCTCATCATCAGGCAGGTCTGGGCTTGTTCACATGGCAGTATTCTAGGAGAGGTAGTGGAAACATGTGAGATCTCTTGAGGTCTACACATTGAACTGGCATGTCACTCTACCATGTTTATTGGCTAAGGCAAATCAGGAGGCCAGGCAAGATTGAAGATGAGGGGAAATCAACTTTGCCTTCTTATGGGAGGAACCATAGTGTCATTTGCAGGGGTTATGGATACTAGAGAATTGGGGCCATTGTATAATCATTCTGCCATACAGTGTGATCTTGTACAGGTCTCTTATCTCTCTAAATCTGTTTCCTAACCTGTAAAAAGGAGGGTTAGGAGAGTAATGATATTTTCTGAGATGATTTTGAGGATTAGATAACTTACGTAAATTGCTTATGGTAGTGTCTTGATATACTAAGGGTTTTGTTTATTTTGTTGTTTTTAATCTTGAAATACTTGCCTTTGAGAGCAAGTATGTGTTTAAAAATATGGATTCTGGAACTGACTGTATTGGAGTTCTTGCCCCACCCCTCCCTGGCTCTTCAGCTTTGGGCAAATTACTTGGTTTTTAAAACATTTTTGAGAAGTTTAGATGAAGCTAAAATTACCATCCTTAACTGTTTAGAGCCATCTAATTTTTATTTTTATTTTTTTATTTTTTTTGAAGATTTTATTTATTGGTCACAGAGAGAGAAAGAGAGCGCACATGCAAGTGAGCGCATGGGCAGGGGGAGCAGCAGGCAGAGGGAAAAAGCAGGCTCCCCACTGAGCAAGGAGCCCAATGTGGGACTCAGTACCAGGACCCTGAGATCATGACCTGAGCCAAAGGAGATGCTTAACCAACTGAGCCATCCAGGCGCCCTGCCATCTATTTTTTTAATGAAGCAGTATTAATCTCTATGGTTAGTTTGCTAATAAAATTATGGATTTTAATGATTTTACCCATGTGAATTCATTATACAGAGACATTTCAGGTTGAAGAAAAACTATCTCATAATATTTTGTCTTTATTTATTTTTTAGTCTTCTTTCTAAGCTTGTCCTGCGTAATGTCATTTATTTCCACGTCTTCCATTCTCTGTTGGTTACCCCCACACCAACATCTGAAGTTTAATTTCCCACCTGATTTTCATTCATTAACTGATTTTTCTTTCTTCTCTTCAGTTAATCATTAAATTTGCTTTTTCCAAACCTAGGCAGAGGATTTTGGATGAAATTATAAGCACATGCAAAGTACAAGAGAATATACGACAGTCCTCAATAATTTCATATATCCAGGACTCAGAAACTCCATTGCAAACTAACTAAAGATTCTGCTGGAAAGGGAAGCATAGAAAGAACCCTGAATGCTCAAATTTATTTTTTCTTGAAAGCAATGAGAAGTTTAAAAAAGAAATTTTAACCAAGGAAATAAAATGGTCAAACCTCTGTTACATAAATTATCTTGATAGTTCCTGGAGGGTGGAGTGGAAGAATGGAGTTGGGAAACTGGTTAGGAGGCTACTAATTTAAGAAAAAAAAGAAGACTTGTACAAAACCAAAAGCCACAAACATAAAAGGAGGGAGACCTGGACTAAAAGAAAAGTAACAAGGATAAAGGAGAAGAGAGTGAGAAAGGAAAAAGTAAATATATGGAACTAATGGAACCAAAGTGATAGTAAAGTTAAAACATTTTTCTAATTGAGATATAATTGACATACACCTGAAACTAACGAAATGTTATATAACATGATTTGATATTTGTATCTATTGCAAAATGATCACCACAATAAATCTAACATCCATCACCACATGTAGTTATTTTTTTTTCTTATGGTGAGAACTTTTAAGATTTACTCTTTTAGCAATTATTCAAATATACAGTGCATTACTATTAACTATAATCACCGTGCTGTACCTTACATCCCCAAGACTTTGTTATCTTTTAAGTGGAAGTTTATACTTTTGACTGCCTTTACCCATTTTGCCCACTCCCCACCTTCTGCCTCTGGCAACCACCAGTCTGTGTCCTGTATCTGTAAATTCAGTTTGTTTGTTTGTTTTTGGCTAACGAGTCTACATGTCAGTGAGATCATACAATATTTGTCTTTCTCTGACTTACTTAGCATAATGCCCTCAAGGTCCATCCATGTTGTTGCAAATGGTGAGATTTCTTTCTTTTTTATGGCTGAATGATACTCCACTGTGTGTGTGTGTGTGTGTGTGTGTGTATACACACACACTTTCTTTATCCATTAATCCATTGATAGATTGCTTCCATTTCTTGTTTATTGTAAATAATGCTGCATTGACCATGGGGATGCATATGTCTTCTGAATTAATGTGTCCGTTTCATTGGATAAATGCCCAGAAGTGGAGGGTATTGTGTGGAGGCACAAAAGTTTTTAATTTTAATCATGTCCAGTTTATTTTTGTTGTTACCCTGTGAGCTTTTGATATGTCTAAGAAACCATTGCCTAATCCAAGATTGCAAAGATTTAAACATTTGTTTTCCTCTTGAGTTTTATAGTTTTGGCTCTTATATTTAAGTCTTTGATCCATTTTGAGTTAATTTTTGTATATTATTTGAGATACGTGCAAATTCATTCTTTTGCGTATTGATAACTTGTTCCCTAGTACCATTTGTTGAAAAGCCCATTCTTTTCCCCCATTTAATTGCCTTGGCATCCTTGTCAAATCAGTTGATTGTAAATACGAGGGTTTATTTCTGGACTCTCAGTTCTGTTCCATTATTCTGTATATATTTATGGTAATACTACACTTAGTTACTGTAGTTTTGTATTTATCAAATTGAGAAGTGTCAGTTTTCCAGCTTTGTTATTCCTTTTTAAGGTTAGTTTTTGTCTATTCTGGGTTCCTTGAATTTCCATATGAATTTTAGGATGAACTTGTAAATTTCAGGAACGTTGTTGTCTGGGATTCAGAATGGATTTAATAGTTACTCAGCTGGCTCTTAAATATTTATCTAATGATTGTTTTTTTATAATCTGTGAAGTAAGCCAAGTAGATACTACCATGTTTATTTACTTCTCCAGAATTAGAAACATTTAAGATGGTTAAGTGAGTTGTTTATGGTCACATTTAGTGGGTCAAGCCAAAAGTTTTTGACTATTGACTCCAATTGTCAGCTTCTTTTCACTCTACCTGCCAACATGACTCATCTTCTTTTCTTTAAGACTCTTGTTAGAGGTTTAGTGTTTCTCTAAGACTGTTACTATTTAATATTAGTAGAGATTGATTTGGCTGAATGAGTTTGTCCCTTTTACTGATTTTTATTCATGTATGTATAAAGTAAACACATAGGGTATAAATGGATAGATTCATGAGTATTCCCAAACTAAATGTTCCCTTGTAACCAGCATCCAGATTAAGAAACAGACATTAGCAACACCCCAGAACACCTCCTTTGTGCCACCTTTTAGTACTCCTCCAGGGGGCTGTTACCCAGACTTGTAACATCATACATTAGTTTTTCCCATTTTTGAACTTCATCTAAATTGACTTATACTGTGTGTAGTTGTTTATATCTAATTTATTTTACTCAAAATGATTTTGAGATTCATCTGTATTATGTGTGAATGTAGTATGTTGCATTGTAGTAGAATAAGCAGAGGTACTCCTGGCACTTTATTACTGAATTGCTTCATGTTATTTTCATTCACTTATCAGTTAATTACATAATTATTTGTCCAAAGCTGAACTGAGATTCTTGGTGATTAGAATTTTGGTAGGATAAATAGATAACTGATACATAAAGATGAAGTAGGCTACTGTGATAATTTATTACATGTAGCTTATGTATTGAATCATTGTGAGTAGACAGCTGCTACTAAAACTGACTCCAGTTTATTGCTTTGGACCTTTTGTGTAATTTTTAGCTTTTGTGACATTTTTATAAGGAGTATGATAAAGTCTGTATCTTTGGACATTTATTGACCTAGTCGTCATGGTTTAATGAAGAGAGCATGGGCTTTGGAATTGAATCTAGAATTCAGTTCCAGCATTATCAATTGTAAGTGTAATCCTCGTGGGATGTGGACATGTTGCTTCTGTGAATATCTAAGCATGAACATCATATATCTCAGGATTGCTGGAAAGATGAGTAATGCAAAGTTCTTAAAAATAACATAGTTCCGGGGTGCCTGGGTGGCTCAGTTGGTTGGGCGTCTGCCTTCGGCTCAGGTCATGATCTCAGGGTCCTGGGATCGAGTCCCGCATTGGGCTCCCTGCTTGGCGGGAAGCCTGCTTCTCCTTCTCCCACTCCCCCTGCTTGTTCCCTCTCTTGCTATGTCTCTATCTTTCAAATAAATAAATAAAATCTTTAAAAAAAAAATTAAAAAAAATAATAACATAGTTCCTGGAAAATAGGTACTCAGCAAATACTAGTTTTATTCTTTCATTTACTGTGTGGTAAATACAATAATTTACCAATCCAGAAGTAGACTTCTGTTTTCAAAAATACTAAAGTATTTTTATAACGTATCTGCCTACAGCCAAAGAATTCCTTAATTCTGTGAAATATACTACATTTTGGGTTCTAGAAATTTCTCAAGATGGTAAGCTAGCAGTGGCAATTACTTTTCTCTCTTCAAAAAATGTTAATATTTAAAAAACACAAGTGGGTATTATATATACCATTTTGACTTTTCAATGTAATTTTGGCCCTTGATCTGGGTCAGTACATAAATTGCCTCATCAATTTTAGTTTTGCATGTTTATACCAAAAATTACTTAACTTTTCAATTGCAGAATATGTAGGTAATTTTTGATATTTTGCTATCATACCCACCTTTGCATGTATAAATACAAAAAAAAAATGTAGCCCAGGATGCAATTGCCTGGTATCTTGGCATGTGGAGAAAGGAAGTGTCAAGAGAATGGGACAAAAACAGAGCCAAGAGCAGAAATGGAACCAGGCCGGAAGCCTTCTCTACTTTGGGGTTATTTATTTCCCAAGACAATAAATCCCTTTTTGTTGTTGAAGGTAGCTGGACTGGGGAATTTTGTTCCTTGACACTTCAAGAATCCAAATGCCTGTTGTGACCACCCTTACCTTGTATTTGTCTAAGTGGAAATGCTCTGGTATTTTGTAATTAAGTTTAATTATTTGCTCTTTATTCTGAAAAGTAGTTTATCATATTTAAGAATTTTCCTTCTCTTCATGATTTGTTCTGAGGAATTTAAATAAGTCAGGAATACCGAACAGTTTAATTTAGATGATTCTGTGCTTTTTCTTCTTTTATCTATTAATATAATTCATTCATTAATAGATTTTCGGATGTTGACAGTCTTTGCAGAAAGAACTCGTTTGCAAGAAGAGAGATCACTCCTTAGTGTGACAGTGAAAATCATGTACATTTTATTTGTCTCATCTAAAACAAATTCTTGAGCTATGGTTCTCTGGCTAGAAGTGTTGTATCCCCATTTGCTTAAGTCGGTTTTATCCTAAACCATTTATTTACTCTCCAGAGGGAGGGAATTATCCTGATTATCTTGGCCAGTTAGGGACTATTTAATGAAGTTACATGTTACTACTACCCCAAATTTATTGTGGCTGCATCATCAAAGAGGATGTGATGGTTGTGGAGGAGCAGCAGCATATCCACATTGTTTCAGATATCTTGGCATTTAGAAATATGAGATAAATAAGAGTCTAAATATTGGAAAGGAAGAGACCAGTGTGGCATACACTGCTATTGGCTTTTTTCTTTTTTTAAAGATTTTATTTATTTATTTGAGAGAGAGAGAATGAGATAGAGCATGAGAGGGGGGAGGGTCAGAGGGAGAAGCAGACTCCCTGATGAGCAGGGAGCCCGATGCGGGACTCGATCCCAGGACTCCAGAATCATGACCTGAGCCGAAGGCAGTCACTTAACCAGCTGAGCCACCCAGATGCCCTATTGGCTTCTTTCTTGCAGATAGAATTCAGATTTGTTAAGTGTGCTTGGGAGGGGGCTGGTCCCTAGTGGATCCCAAGGTTTAATAAGAGTAGTTTAAACCATTCTTGGCAACTTCATTTCCCTTGTTAGTTAGCATCTGGTTTAATTATGCCTTTATCACATGTTTCATTTTTTGCTAGTTCAGTGGGTATAAAATCTTTCCTCACTGTGGTCTTAATTTGTATTCTCATTATTAAGGAGAGAGGAGACAACTTGTCAAATGTCTATTGGATATTTGTTTTTTTGGGATGCACCTGATAGTGCCATTTTTTCTTGTTCTTTTTGTTTTTCTTCACTATTAATAAATGTTCTTTGAAAAAAAAGTTGGTTGAGTTGCAAATACCCTTGCCCACATTGAGATTTGTTTTTTCACTTTTTTATTAGTGTTTTGTGAAAAACAGATGATCTTAATTTTAATGTAATAACATTTATCAATTTTTTAAATGGCTTATGTATTAAAAATGGCTTATGTATTTATATTTACTTTGGTTTAAGAAATCTTTCCAGACTTGGTTAATAAAAAAGTATTCTTTTTAAACTTTTGTCTTTAATCTCAGTTCACTGGGGATGCTTTTCTTTTCACCAGTAGTGGGGTAGTGATTGAAATTTATTTTTCCCGGTATGGACAATCAGTTTTCTGAGCTTCATTTATTAAAGAGCCCATCTTTTCTGCAGTGGCCTGCAAAACTAATTGTCATAATCAAGTTTCTGTATATATGTAGGTCTGTTTGTGGACTCAGGTCTGTTCCATGATCTGGTTGTTCCTCCTCACTGTAATAATACCACACTGACTTAATGAGTACAGCTTCATACAAGTTTTGCTACCTGGTAGGGCAAATCCCTGCACTTTATTTTTAAGGGATGTTTCAGCATTTTGCATGTCCAGGTAATTTTAAAATCCGGTGCTAAGGTTTTGGGTAGCTCCATTTAATTTCTATATCTGTAGAATACTTTGGGCAAAAATTGACGTATCTATGATATTGATCATCTTTATGATATGAGAATAGTATATCTTTGTAATTATTTAGGTTTTATAGAATTAGTAAGATGTTATAATTTTCTTTAAATAGGTCTTAGGTATATAATTCTAAAATATAATAAATTCTAAAAATGTTCCTTATAATCTGCTTTTTGGTTTTAAATTACATTTTTACCTGCTTTGGTTGGTATGTGGAAATCATGTTTTTTGTATACTAATCTGTCTACCTTGCTAAGCTTTTAGTTTCCGAATATTTTGCTGTTTTTGAGTTTCAGTATAGTCAACTGTATCATCTGCAAATAATGAGGCTTTTTTTTCTAATTCTTAGACCATTGATTTCTTTTTTTTAGTGCACTGGCTAGAATCTTCTGGTAAATATTAAGAAGTGGTAGTGATAGTGGGATTCTGTTTTCTGGCTTTAGAGGGAATGCTTGATATTTTTCACTATTAAGAATGTTGGTTGTTGGTTTTTGGTAGATAACCTTTATCAAGCAAGCACATTTTCTTTGTGTTCTTTTTAGCAACTGTGTACTGATTTCTGCATCTATTGAGATAGTTTTCTTCCTTCAAATTGTTGATGTGATGAATGATATTGATAGATTTTTTTGGTTATAAACCAATCTTGGCATTATAAGATATCCCAACCCCCTCCCCTCTAGAACCCTCAGTTTGTTTTTGAGTTCATCGTCACTCATGGTTCGTCTCCCCCTCCGATTTCCCCCCCTTCATTCTTCCTCTCCTGCTATCTTCTTCTTCTTCTTCTTTTTTAAACATATATCGTATTGTTTCAGAGGTACAGATCTGTGATTCAACAGTCTTGCACAATTCACCGCACTCACCATAGCACATACCCTCCCCAATGTCTATCACCCAGCCACCCCATCCCTCCCACCTCCCACCACGCCAGGAACCCTCAGTTTGTTTCCTGAGATTAAGAATTCCTCGTATCAGTGAGGTCATATGATACATGTTTTTCTCTGATTGACTTATTTCACTTAGCATAACACCCTCCAGTTCCATCCACATCGTTGCAAATGGCAAGATCTCATTCCTTTTGATGGCTGCATAATATTCCATTGTATATATATACCACATCTTCTTTATCCATTCATCTGTCGATGGACATTTTGGCTCTTTCCACAGTTTGGCTATTGTGGACATTGCTGCTATAAACATCGGGGTGCACATACCCCTTCGGATTCCTACATTTGTATCTTTGGGGTAAATAGCCAGTAGTGCAATTTCTGGATCGTATGGTAGCTCTATGGGTTAGCCTGGTGATGGGTATTAAAGAGGGCATGTTCTGCATGGAGCACTGGGTGTTACGCGCAAACAATGAATCATGGAACACTACATCAAAAACTAATGATGTAACATATGGTGATTAACATAACATTAAAAAAAAAAAGATAACCCAGACTTGGTCATGATACAGCTACATTGTCCAATGTAGTAATCACTAGCTACATGTGGCACTTTGAATTAATGAAAGTTAAATAAAATCCAGTTTCCCAGATATACCAACCACATTTCAAGTGTTAATTGTAGCTAGTGGCTGTCATATTGGACAGCGCAAAGTATACATTTCCATTACTTTGGAAGGTTCCCTTGGGCAGTGCTGTGATATAGTTGTCTTTTTAAGTATATTGCTGGAGTTAGTTGGCTAATCCATGTATGTATGTTTGCTTCTGAGTTTGTAATATTTTGTGGTTTTCACATCAAAATTACATTAGTTTCATAGAGAGGGAAAGTATTCTTTTTATTTCTCTTCTCTGGGAGAGTTTTTATAAGACGAAATCAGTCTTAGAAAATTTGAAACACCTCATCAAGCCTGATGTTTCTTTGCAGAAGAATTTAATCAGTTTCATTAATGATTACTGATCTTTTCAGATTTTTTTAAGTTTTATTCATATTTGTTTAGGAAATTATATCATCTGAGTTGTCATATTTATTGCCATAAAGTGGGAGTTTGCAAACTGTTGCCTGCAAGCTGCTTGCTCCTTGGTGTAAATAAAGTTTTATTGTAATAGAGCCATGCCCATTCATACTGTCTGTGGTTGCTTTAGTGCTATAAATGCAGAGTTGAGTAATTATGATGGAAGGCATGAGCAAAAACATTTACTATCTAGTCCTTTAAAAGTTTGCCAATCCTTGGCTTAAGTATTCTTTATCATTTTAGCAATACTCCCTATAATGTCATAGTTACATCTCTTTTGTTATTCCTAATGTTATTGATTTTTCTCTTCTTGATCAGTTTTTTTTTTTGAAGATTTTATTTGACAGCGAGAGAGAGAGAGAGAGAGAGCACGCACAAGCAGGGGGAGCAGCAGGCAGAGGGAGAGGGTGAAGCAGGCTCCCCTCTGAGCAAGGAACCCGAACACGGGGCCCGATCCCAGGACCTTGGGATCATGACCTGAGCAGAAGGCAGATGCTCAACTGACTGAGCCATCCAGGAACCCCTATTCTTGATCAGTCTTGTCAGATTTACCATATTTTGGCTGTTTAGATGTATTCTCCTAATTAGTTAATTAATTTCTGCTCTTAACTTTATTATCTTTATCTACTTTTTGGGTACATTCTTACTTTCTTTTCCTGGCTTTCTAAGTTTCATGCTTAGCTTATTTTAAGCCTTTCTTTTTCTGTATAAACATACAAGGCTTTCAGTTTTTCTTTCTGTACTAGTATTTCTAATTCCATCAAGTTTTATGTTTTTTTTTTCAGTATCACTGAGTGATAAGTATTATTTGTATGCTTTTTCTAACATATGGAAATATGTATCTTTTTGTTTTCTACTAATTTAATTACATTTTAGTCAGGTGTGGTGGGTGAGATTTAGATTCTTTGGAATTTTTCGAGACATGCATTATATATCAGATTGTCCTCAGTTTTTATAAATGTTATATGTGTCTTTGATAAGATTATGTAGAAGTGCAAGGTTAAATGATTCACAAATTAGGCTTGTTAATTATCTTAATTCAGTCTTCTGTATCTTTACTAATTTTTGTAGTGTGTAATTTATTAATAGTGGAAAAGTATGTTAAAACTCCTGTATTGTATTGGTGGGAAGTCATTTTATTTCTGTGGTTTTATCAATATTTGGTGTATTTTTATCTTATTTAATAGTTTATATAAATTTAAAGTTACTTTTCTGGTGATTTGAATCTTTTAATCATTTTGTGATGACTTTTCTATGCCTTATAATTCTTTGTGTTTTAAAATATGTTTAGTCTGATAACATAGGCATTCACCTTTTTCTTACAGTTTTTGTTTTTTATTTGCCCTATTTTTTCCCTTTGCTTGTCTTTTTTTTTAAGTTATTTTAATATTACTACAGGCAGTTTTTTAAAAGTTTTTTTTTTTTTTAAAGATTTTATTTATTGGAGAGAGAGTGAGAGAGAGCATGAGAGGGGAGAGGGTCAGAGGGAGAAGCAGACTCCCCACCGAGCGGGGAGCCCGACGTGGGACTCGATCCTGGGACTCCAGGATCATGACCTGAGCCGAAGGCAGTCGCTTAACCAACTGAGCCACCCAGGCACCCTAAAAGTTTTTTTTAATTGAGTAAATTTGATGTATAATGTTTTATAAGCTTAAGGTGTATAGTGCGTTTGGTAAATTTATGTGTTGTGATAAGATTGACAAGGTACCCATATTTATCACAGTACATAATTATAGTATAAGATTATTGTCCAAATTTATTATGCTGTGCATTTATTTTAGTACTCATTGCAAATTTGTATCTTTAAATACTACCCATCTTATTTCCCCTAGGCCCTAGAAATCAATGTTTTACTCTGTTTTGTATAAGTTTTAACTTTTTTAAATTCCATGTATATGTCTTATCATAGGTACTTATGTCTAAGTCTTTGATTCACTTTGGGTTAATTTTTGTGAGTGATATGAGATAAGGGTCCAGTTTTATCGTTCTGCATGTGTTTCTCTATTTTCCCAGCACCATTTGTTGAAGAGACTGTCCTTTCCTCCATTGGATATTCTTGGTTCCCTTGTTGAATATTAGTTGACCGTATATGCCAGGTTTTAATTCTGGGCTCTTTATTCTCTTATTGGTTGATGTGTCTGTTTTTGTGTCTGTACCATATTGTTTTTTATTACTTTGTAGTATAGTTTGAAACCCAGAAGCATGTACTTTTGGCTTTGTTCTTTTTTCTCAGAATTGCTTTAGCTATTTGGGGTCTTCAGTGGTTTCATACAAATTTTAGATTGTTTCTGCTATTTCTACACTACTTCGGTATTTTAATGGGGATTGTGTTCAATCTATAGATGGCTTTGGGTAGTATGGCAAGTTTAACAGTACTAATTCTTCTAATTTATGAACATGGGATGTCTTCCTATTGTTTGTGTCTTCAATTTCTTTCAGTGGAGTCTTGTAATTTTCATTGTGCAAGTCTTTGATTTCCTTGGTTAAAATTAATCCTGTTTTTTTTTTGATGCTATTGTAAAGCTGATAGTTTTGTTTCTTTTTTATATATTTCATCATTGGTATATAAAGGAGTGCAACTGATTTCTGTGTGTTGATTTTGTATGGTGCTATTTTACTGAAATGGTAGCTTATTATTATTATTTTTTTTAAGATTTACTTATATATTTTGGAGAGAGAGTGCCTAGAGCTTGGCAGGGGCAGAGGGAGGGTGGAAGCAGACTCCCTGCTGAGTGCGGGAGCCAGATGTGGAGCTTGATCCCACAGGACCCCAAGATCATGACCTGAGCTGAAACCAAGAGTTGTACACTTAACTGACTGAGCCACCCAGGTGCCCCTGTTGCTTAATTCTAAGAGTCTTTTGGTGGATTCTTTGAGATTTTTCCATGGGTAATTGATCCTTGAACAATACAGAGTTTAGGGACGCTGAGCCCCTGTGCAGTCAAAAATCTCTCATAACTTTTGACTCCCCCCAAACTTTAATACAAATAGCCTACTGTTGAGTGGAAGCCTTAACCAGTAACATAAACAGCCAATTAACATGTAGTTTGTATATTTACATGTGTAATATACTGTATTCTTACAATAAGATTAGTTACAGAAAAAATATTAAGAAAGCCGTAAGGAAGAGAAAATAAATTTATAGTACTGTACTGTGTTTATAGATAAAAAAGCCACATATAAGTGACGTGGGCAGTTCAAACCTGTGTTGTTTAAGGGTCAGCAGTATAAAATCATATCATCAGCAAATAGTGACTTCTAATTTTCCTTTCAGATTTGATTGCCTTTCATTTCTTTGTTTTGCTTAGTTACTCTAGCTAGGATTTCCAGTGTTATATTGAGTAGGAATGGCAAGAGTAGGCCTTCTTGTTCTTGATCTTAGAGTAAAACACTTTGAATTTTTCTGCATTGAGTGTAATGTTGGCTGTGGGTTTGTCTTTTATGACCATTATTATGTTGAGGTATGTTTCTTCTATATCCAATCTGTTAAGGGTTTTTATCATGGAAGGATGTTGTATTTTGTCAAATGTTTTTTCTCTGTCTTTTTAGGTGATCATGTGATTTTTGTCTTTCATTTCACTTGGTCATGTTTTATTATCTGTTTGATGTGTTCTTGAATTGAGTTTGCTGATAATTTGTGGAGAATTTTTGCATCTATATTCATTAAGGATACTGCTCTATAGTTTTCTTGTAGTAACCTTACCTGGTTTTGGTATCAGGGCAATGCTGGCTTCATAGAATGAGTTTGGAAGCATTCCCTCATCCCTGATATTTTGGAACAGCTTGGTGTTAATTCATCTTTAAATGTTTGGTAGAATTCTCCAGTGAAGCCTTCTGGTCCTGGCTTTTCCCATGTAGGGAGTTTTTTTGATTACTTATTCAATTTCTCGGTCTGTTCAGATTTTTGTTTCTTCCTGAGTCAGTGTTGGTAGGTTGTTTATTTCTAGAAATGTATCCATTTCTTCCAGGTTATGTAATTTTTTGGCATATAATTGTTCATAGTAGTCTTTCATAGTTCTCTTGTAGTATCAGCTGTAATTTATCCTGCAATATTGATAAGTGGTTTTTCCATTTTCATTTGTTTCCAGATAAATTTATTTCCCTTTTGATGTTGTCTTTGATCCAATATTTGCTAGAAGTATGTTGTTCAGTTTCCACATATTTGTAGAACTTCCTACTTTCCTCTTACTGATTTCTAGTTTCATATCTTTGTGGTTAGAAAAGCTAGTTGGTATGATTTCTGTCTTAAATTTGCTCAGGGGTGCCTGGGTTGCTTAGTCAGCTAAGCGTCCGACTCTTGATTTCTGCTCAGGTCATGATCTCAGGATCTTGAGATTGAGCCCCGTGTTGGACTCTGCACTCAGTGTGGAGTCTGCTTGTCCCTCTCCCTCTGCTCCCCTTGCCCTCTCCTCCCCTTGCCCTCTCCTCCCCCATACATGCGCATGCACTCTCTCTCAAATAAATAAAAATCTTTTTAAAAATTTTGTTCAGATTTGTGGTCTGTCATATGTTCTGTCCTGGAGAATGCTCCATGTGCACTTGAGAAGAATGTGTATTCTTTTGCTGTTGAATGGAATATATTCCTGTTAAGTCCATTTGTTCTTAAAGTGTGGTTCAATTTCAATGTTTCTTTGTTCTTTTCTGTCTGGAAGATCTATCCATTGTTGATAGTGAGGTATTAAAGTCCCCTACTCTTACTGTATTGTTGTGTATTTCTCTCAAGATCCGTTAGTAATTTGCTTAGTATATTTTGGTGGGGATATATTTATGATTATTGTACGTTCTTGATATACTGACCTTTTTGTCATTATATAATGACCTTCTTTGTCTCTTGTTACCCTTTTTGGCTTGAAATCTATTTTGTCTGATGTAAATATGGTTATTCCTATCTTATTTTGGTTTCTGTTTGGAATATTATTTTCTATCCTTTCTCTTTGAGCCTTTTGTGTTGTTAGAGCTGAGATGAATCTCTTTTAGGCAGGCTACAGTTGGGTCTTGTTTTTTTTAATCCATCCAGCTTCTCTGTGCCTTTTGATTTGTAAGTTCAATACATTTATATTTAGGCTGATTACTGATACATAAGGATTTACAACTGCCTTTTTATCTTTTGTTTTCTGGTTATTCTATCTGCTGTTTCTTTTTTCTACTGTTTCTGTCTATCTTTGTATGTTGGTGGTTTTCCATGATAGTTTGTTCAGTCTCTCTCTTTTTTATGGTTTGTGTCTGTTCTAGATTTTACTTAAGGGTTACCATGAGGTTTACGTAAAACATCTCATGGATAAAATAGTCTTTTTTTCTATTAATAGCATTTTGTCTTCATTTACCTATAAAGGTGTTCCATCCTTCTCTTTTAATATTTCAATCTCACATGTTATCTCTTTTTATGCTGATTTTGTTAAAAAGTTACAGAAGCTATAGTTATTTTTAATGCTCTTTTCTTTTACCTTTCATGCTGTAACTAAGAGTTTAATATACTCTTCTTAAAAAGTTACAATTTTCTAATTATATTTATCATGTTAACTGCTCCTTTTAGCATTTTTCATAAGGCAGGTCCAGTGGTGATGAACTTTAGCTTCTGTTTGTTGGGGAAAGCCTTATTATCTCCTTCATTTCTGAAGGATAACTTTGCTGAATAGAGTGTTCTTGGTTCGCAGTTTCTCTTTCAGTATTTTGAATATGTCATTCCACTTTCTCCTGACCTGTAGCGTGTCTGCTGAGAAATCTGCTGGTAGTCTAATAGGGGTTCTTTCGTAGGTAACTTTTTTTTTTTTTTTGGTCTGGGTGCCTTTAAAATTTTTTTTCATTGACTTTTGATAGTTTTAATATGCTGTTTCATGGAGAAGGTCTTTTGTCTTGAGATAAGTTCTCAGCAGTTATTTCTTTAAATATACTATTTGCTTCTTTCTCCCTTTTTTCTCCTTCTGGTATACCCATTAATCTTATGTTGGCTATTTTAATGGTGTTTGGTAGTTCTCATAGGGTTTCTTCACTTTTTTTTTTTTTAAAGATTTTATTTATTTATTTGACAGAGAAAGACACAGCAAGAGAGGGAACCACAAGCAGGGGGAGTGGGAGAAGGAGAAGCAGGCTTTCCACCGCTGAGCAGGGAGCCCTATGTGGGGCTCAGTCCCAGGACCCTGAGATCATGACCTGAGCCACAGGCAGACCCTTAATGACTGAGCCACCCAGGCGCCACAGGGTTTCTTCACTTTCTAAGAATCTCTTCTACCTGAATTATTTCTGTATTCTTATCCTCAAGCTTGCTTGTTCTCTCTTCTATTTGATGTGCTTTATTTTCAAAGATTTTTAATGCATTCCTTAGTTCATTTATTGAGTTACAATCCAAATTCTGTTAGTTTTTTTTTTTTAGAATTTCTCTTTGGTAAGGTACTCTTTGTGTTCATAAACTTTATTCCTGAGATCATTGTCTTGCCTTTCTGAGTTTTCTTTCAGCTCATTGAATTCCTTCATGACAGCTTTTTTGAGTTATCAGTTAGATGACAATATTTTGTGTCTTTGGATTTTGTGGCTGAAAAATCATCATTTTCTTTTTGTGATATCATATTATCACAATTTTTTATAGTGTTTGATGAAAAGTGCCTTTGCTGCTTGCATTTAGGTAGTAAACATCTTTCCTATTTATGTAAAGCTTTATTTCTTTTCATTCTAAAAGTTCGACAGGTTGGTAATTAGGAGCCTTTTTGTTTTCCAGAAAATAGGAAAAAAAAACAAAACAACCCAACAATAAAACTGCCTGAGAAAAAAAAGTGTGGCAGCAGATTTAGGGGAGGTGTGTACTTAGCACTTGGGGCTTTGGGTTTGCCCATAGCCCAGTAGGGGGGTTCCTCTGGTGGTTGGGGGGTTCCATGGTGGGTCCTCTTGCCATAATCTTGTGGCAGAGAGTAGGAAATGCTTTTCTTCAGTTCTCCTTGTCTTCTTCCCTTTACCCTTTCCTCCTCTAAGTCACTATGGTTTCTTCTCAGAGAAAGCAGTAGGTTTTTCCAGCTGCAGCATGCATGGCTGAGCAGACTCCCAGTGATTGCCTTCATCCTCCACTTCCTTTGCCAGAAAGGCCGTGCTACCTCCCTACTGGATCTGCTGCTTTCTCTGCTGCTGCTCCCCTCTGCAGCCTCCTATCCACCCACTCTTGGGTCCACAGATAGGTGGATTGTTTGGGTGTCCTGTTGTGCTGTGCAGAGGTGCTTTTTATTGGGTTATGGATGTGTGATTAGTTACAAGTTTAAGGAGAGAGAGAAAAGGAACTACTCACTATGTGATGATGTTGAGGTTTTCCTACATTTTTTTTTTCTTTTAGGTGTGGTAGTTATAGTCTGTTTCTTCCCTTTAAAAAATAATTGATATCCTGGGGCACCTGGGTGGCTCAGTCGTTAAAGCATCTACCTTCAGCTCGGGTCATGATCCCAGGGTCCTGGGATCGAGCCCCACATCGGGCTCCCTGCTCTGCAGGAAGCCTGCTTCTCACTCTCCCACTCCCCCTGCTTGTGTTCCCTCTCTCGCTGTCTCTCTCTGTCAAATAAAATCTTAAAAAAAAAAAAAATAAAATAATTGATATCCTTTAAATTCTTCATTGCACAGTTAAAGTTAATTTTTTTTTTTTAAAGATTTTATTTATTTGACAGAGAGAGACACAGTGAGAGAGGGAACACAAGCAGGGGGAGTGGGAGAGGGAGAAGCAGGCTTCCCGCGGAGCAGGGTGCCCGATGCGGGGCTCGATCCCAGGACCCTGGGACCATGACCTGAGCCGAAGGCAGACGCTTAACCGACTGAGCCACCCAGGCACCCCCAGTTAAAGTTAATTTTAAGATTTAAAAACTTCGCCCTTTTCAAAATTGACACAAAGTTCCTTTTACTCTGATCAGCACCCTTCTCCCAACTTCCATGATGTTGCCCAGATTTTAGTTCTCTTTTTTATTCCTCATATGAGAGTTGTTCTTATGTACAGTGCTTGTTTGTATTTTGCTTTCCATGTTTATAATTACTTTTTAGAGAATTTTTATTAGGATTTTGAAGTTTGCTATCATCTGCTATCTCTTAATTCTCCTTTAAATTTCTCATCTGTTTTTCTCTTAGTCCTGTATTTTATGTAGTTTCTTCAAATTACTAATTTTTATGACTCCCTTTCTACCCATTTTTTTTAAAGATTTTATTTATTTATTCATAAGAGACAGAGAGAGAGAGGCAGAGGGAGAAGCAGGCTCCCTGCTGAGCAGGGAGCCGGATACGGGACTCGATCCCAGGACCCTGGATCGTGACCTGAGCCGAAGGCAGACGCTTAACCATCTGAGCCACCCAGGCACCCCCTTTCTACCCATTTTTAATCCATTTAACCCATTCATTGAGATTTTGAAATCAGCCATTAGTATCTTTGTCCTTTTTCAGTTTTTTTCTGGTGATTTTCAGAAGCTTCTTTTTGCTAGCGTATCTTGTGTTTTAATTTAAAAAAAACCCTTTTACATTTCATTCATGTTTTATAATTTGGCAATTAAATTTTAATATTTGAATTCAGTGATACATAACATGTTCACACTTCGTGTTTCCTTAGGTGTGTGTGATCCTTGAGCAGGACTTCTATTTTGTTGAGCTTAATACGTGGAAAATTTGGGAGCTTATATTGAGAAGTTTTTTAATTCCACAGAGGATTTGCCTTTCCATCTGCTAAGAAATAGGACTTGTTGTATCTTGGGAACCTTCTAGGGTTTATATGTTTAAAGCATGACTCTCAGGTTCAGCTGGCAACCTTGTAGCTGACACAGAGCTGATATGGACATTTGTGTGGAAGTGAAGGTGAAGTGTAGAAATCTCCTTATAGATTTTCCTTTTTATAAGTTCAGCAATGTGATAACAGTTTTCTGCTGGATCTTTTGGGCTCTTTATAATACATAGTCTGTATATTACTGAATATGGATGCCTCAATTTTTTTTTAAGTTGTATTCATTAGACTCTTCACTACCTATGTTGATATTTAAAATTTTTATTAAAGATTTTATTTTTTGCAAGAGAGAGGGAGCGAGAGTGCACTCATGAGTGGAGGGGAGGGGCGGGGGGGAGGGAGGAGACTCCTTGCTGAGCAGGGAGCCCAATGTGGGACTCGATCCCAGAACCCTGGGATCATGGCCTGAGCCGAAGGCAGACATTTAATCTACTGAGCCACCCAAGCACCCACTTCTGTTGATACTTAGTTACCTCTCCCCTCACCCTTACCGGAAGTTTGGGAGTATTGTGCTTTCAAGTCTCCAGAATTTTCTTGTTTTACCGTTGCTGCTTTTCAGGTAGTCTACTGTTATTATGTATGTAAGTTTCTCCACGTTTCATTCAGAGTGTTAATTTAAAAATTCTTTAAAATTTCATTTGTACCTTTCTGTATTTATTTTTATTTCACTTGGCCTGTTTGCTCTGATTTTCAGTTTGTGCACCTCTTTTGGACCCTCTGTGTTTTATGTGCATGTTGAATTATCCTTATGCAGTTATAAGTGGGATTCTGAATTAGTCATTATTGATAGTGGGTGTGGGCTGCTTTAGCAATTGTACCAATTAGGATTATTTTCTCTAGATGAGTCCTGCAAAGGAATGGGTGGCTCTGATCCTCTCCTGTGTAGGTTATCTCTGGTATGGTAAATGAACTGAGACAGGCTTTAAAAAAGTAGAATTATTTTTAGGGTATGTGGGCTGGGAGCATACTGGCAAGTCTTACGTCTCCCTGGAACAAGACAAATGGCTGAGAGAGCATTTGGGTCACAAAATTCCAAATGATTTATCTTGCATTCTATGCCAAGTCAAGAAAACTCATATGAAACCTCTTTGTCCATCTTAGTTCTGTTTTGATTTCTGGTAGCGTTTCAAAATCCTATTTGCTGTGTTATCTGAGCTGAGATTATTAACAGGAATTAGGAAATAAGTTGCTGTAGAGGTAAGATAATGTTATTGGAAGATTCTGTTTGCTTGTTTGTTAATTATGGTGGGCCAAAGCTAGGGAGGCTTCCATTTTATTGTCTTCGGTCCATTCTACCCCATTTCTTCTTTGTTGGGGTGGCTTCTGGAGTTTTGGTTTTCCTTCTGTCAACTATCAGCATTGTCAGTGATCTCTTCTGATCTCTAACGCTGCTTCTTTTTCTTTGGTCATTTTGATGGATTTGGGGAAGAGGAGAGATGAATGTTATAATGTGGTTGACAGCTGGCAAAATCGGTTGTGTTGAAAAAGATTCAAAGGTTTATTCTCTTGTTTTCAGGTAGAAAAGTTTTTTCTTAACTAGAGAAAATATTTTGATGATTTTATTTTTTACATTGAGCTCTAATGTATGCATATTCACTCTTTCCATATTGTTTCCCTCCGTTTTCCCCACCCTTTTTCTGTTGTTTTTGTTTGGGTTTTGGTATGCATAATGAGGTGGAAATCGTAAGGTTTCTCTTTTCTCTCTTTTTTTGTTTGTTCCTTTATTACCACAAATAACTTTTTGTTCTCTCCTTGCTCCTCCTGTTCACAATCACTGAAAAAAATTTCTTTTGATAGCTTGAGAAGTCATTGAGGCAATTTCTTAGGCCAGAGGTTTTTTGTAAACTGGGTTTCAATTGTAATAGAAAATCTCATGAATTACACACAAAAAGGTTATTTAATGAGACTTTTGTTGTTGTTAATGTATTTGTGTATTGGGTTGTATTGCCGTTAAAAAAAAAAGTTTGAAAGTCATTGTCCTGGCCTTAGGCTGTCGATTATAACCTGTGCCTCCCCAGAGAATCAGTTTTTCAAAGGAGATCTTCTATGGTGCTGAGCTGTTTTAATTGAAAGGCTGGGGCACTTTTGCCCCTTTACCTTCAGCAGCCCTAGCTATTTGTTGAAACCTCTGGGTTCCAGTGACTACTGTTACCCGTGTGGAGGACGTGCGCCAGAGTGTGGTCCTAGGCTCCTCCTCAGCCACAGAGACTTCTGCTTTTTAGATATTTTGTAACTTAGAATTTGGTGGGGGATTTTGAAAAAAGGGCTCAACTGCTAAAAAGTGTTTGAAAAGATTGTTAGATAACCAAGACTTTGAGACTAAAGTAGTCTTTGTCTTTAAATAAACAAACATAAGACAGGCAACATTTGGGTATTTTTTTGTTTAATTATTGTATTCAACTTTTAGTTTTGTTTTCTGCTTTTCTAGAGTGAAATGTGATGGTGAACACCCTATCATTTTCATTTTTTATGTTTTCAGTCTTTGCAGTTTTTTATTTTCTTTGCCCCATTACCAGTGAAGATAGGGTAGAGATGATGTACCCTAGTGCAACTTACAAATATCCGTGAGAATCCCTTGTAAATACACAGTGAGAGGTTCCCAGAAGTGCTTGACTTACAGTGCTCTTAGTGTTTCATTCCATTTTTTATAGAGCCAAAAAATAATACTTAATAGTCCTATTTCAGTTAGGTATGAATAACTTAAGTATTTATGGCCTTGGAATTACACATACGCTGAAAGAAAAAATATTTTTTTATTCTTAAATAACAGTAGTTACTTATTAGTGGGATGCGTTTGCCTGTGGGTCATAGACAAGCCCTCAGGTCTTAGGATCAAATTGGATTCTGCAACCTCATTTCCTATTTCTCATTGATTTCCATGCAGTACTTTTTATCACATCAGCTGCCTCCAAACCCAGTTTCTCAAAGATGTGGTACCTTCAGAAGGAATGTAGAATGATCTCATGTTAAAATGGAATTACCTTGAGCTAGTAGTTCACTTGGTGTCTGACAGATTTTGAGAATTGTCATGTTTTCCTTGATAATTAAAAAAATCCCATAATGCCTGTGAGTTTGCTGTGGTGTCCTGGGTGTTTTCAGATGTCTTGGAGCACCATTTGGTAATTGCAGGTGTAGGGGTTTACAGTTTTTACAGCAGTTAAGCAAATTGTTACTATCTACATTTTATAAAAGAGAAAATGAAGCCATTTCTATAGGATAAGCTGTAGGTATTTGTATGAAGCTGATCCAGTTGCATCTTAAAAGACAGTCTGTATTCTAAAGTTTACTTCTCATGGCTTTTTTTTTTTTTTTTTTTAAGTACTTCATTTTCTGTGAGTTTTTATGCCCTTTTTGGAAAAGAATACTTAGGTTTGCTAGGGGATTGAAAAGAAATTTTCCAAATTTACTGTGAACTGCTATTCTTTGAGCTTTGCTTTTCTTCATTAACATTTTTTTCTTAAAATTGAATTTTTAAATGAAGACTAGGCAAAAGGTATTCAAGGTTGTATACCATGGCAGGAGCCAAGAGTACAAATATTCTGAACTGTCAAAGACACCTCTGACTTTAACAATAATAAAATCACAGTATCTCTCTAACCAGTCCTCTTTCTTCCTTCCTCTCATCACCTTCCACTAGAAGATACTAAAAGATACAGAAGAATTCAATTCCATGACCCAATGAGTTCATTTGATGACCGAACCCTCATCTCCATCCTCAACCCATCTTAGATCTCTTCCAGGTCTGAAACATTACAATTTTATTATCTTATTATATCATATGCTTACACAGTTATCTGCAGTTCTTACTATTCAGCTATCCAACACTGGTTGAGTTGTTATTCACAAATCCACTAATGCAATTACTCAATTACTCACTTGAAAATTAATATTTGATCTCTTTTATTTATTTTCCCAGGAAAACAAAGTAACAGAACATCAATACAGAAAACGGTTTTGCTTTCACTTTGAAAGAAAATATTTCTTTTTTTCGTAAAACAAGTACTGCCACAATAAACACAATTTGAACCTGGGATGGAAATGGGCTTTTTGTTCTTTAAGGATTGCTTTTAAAAATGCTTTATTACAAGTACTTTGAAATAACATATCTATAGGAGGAATGTTTTCCATCCCAGATTCAAATCGTGTTTATATTCCATTTATACATGCGTAACATTAGAAATAATTTTGAATTCTGTATTTCCCATTAATTTTTTTTTTTTTTAAGATTTTATTTATTTATTTGAGACAGAGAGAATGAGAGAGAGCATGAGAGGGAGGAGGGTCAGAGGGAGAAGCAGACTCCCTGCCGAGCAGGGAGCCCAATGTGGGACTCGATCCTGGGACTCCAGGATCATGACCTGAGCCGAAGGCAGTCGCTTAACCAACTGAGCCACCCAGGCGCCCTCCCATTAATTTCTGTACGTATTTTTCCATCTCTCTGGAAGGGCTTTTATTTTTGGTAAATGTGGTGGTGGTACTTGTTTTATGAAAATGTCATTATACCCATATTTGTGTGTGTGTGTGCGCCTGTGCACGCACACATACACACTTGAGAATAATACTTTTCTCCTCAGCATTAGTATAGATGAGCTGATGGAATTTGTTCATTATAACAGGTGCACAATATTCCATGGGAAGATTTACCACACTTCATTTAGCTGTTCCCTTGTAGATGTCAGGTTTTTTCCATGTTCTTTGTTTTGTTTTGTTTTTCCACTATAAATAGTGCTAAGATGAATATTCATGTACAATTTATACTGACATTTTTGTTTTTGTGAGATTGAGTGGGAAGAGAGGGTTTACTGGGTTGAAGGGAATGTGTCATTAAAATTTAATAGATATTATGAATATATTTCTTTTTAGAAAGGCTGTAATAATTCACATTTCCAAAAACACTGACAGATCGCTGGTTTTCAAGTTATTCATTGGGATTTCCTTGACAAGAAGAGTTGGGGTCATTGGGGTACTGATCACCCAGTTCAGCAAGAGCAGCTCTTTTAATCTGTTCACTATAATAGACATTGTTATAAGATTTTGGTTAGAAGAATGAGTTTCATGATTAAAATACAAGTTTGAAGAATCATTGCTCTGTGTTATTTGGGTTTTTTTTTCCTAGATTAAAGTAGACATTGAGATCACTAACTTTTTAGATGCTTGTGTTGGCTCCCCATTCCTGTAGAATTGTCTTTATTGAATCATATTTTAAATACTTTGAATTGTACTTTGGCTTGCATTAAGGGATTAAAAAAAGTAAAAAACGCACTTCTGTGCTTATTCTAGGTATGTTGCAGGGTTATCCTTCATATCACTTACTGACCTACTGAGGGTTCAGTGAGGACTCAGGTGTCAGAAAAACTTCACTTACCCTAAACAAATTTTAGGTTTTTCAGTCATAGACGATGTTAATCTTACAGTTGATATATCTAATTTATTCATCTTATGCTCTTTGAGGTTAGTTTGCTAGTGATTTATTGGTTATGTACCATAATTATAGCATTTCCTATTTTGCTTTTGAAATAAATAAAACCAAGAAGTTAGGTATGTTCCTGTGGCTCTTTCCTGTCACATAACCATGTAAATAACTTCCAATTTTGTTATTCAAGAGCTTTCTGATCCTGGGTAAATCATTCAACTTATCTTGACCTTGGTTTCTTCATTTGTTAAATAGGGATGATAATAAAATGACAGTTGGTGATGATTTTTCAAGAACATCTTTTAGTAAATTCAGTGACAGGTTTTATAGGCTTTTGATGGGTTTTGTGATGAAAGAAAAAAAGGAAACCACAGCGCAGCCCATTGATATTAAATACGTGGCTGCTAGGACAAATGTGGCTCAAACCTGGAGCTTTCAGATGTTGTTCAACATATATATGTATGTATATATGTATATTTCACATTTTGTTTTTGTTCAGATTTTGTATTTTTCCTGATTCAGTCTTGGAAGAGTGTATGTTTTTAGAAATTTACGCAGTTATACAATCTTCCTAGTTAGTAACCCAATTAAAATATTAAAGCATTCCTTAATTTTATTTTTTTTGAGTCATTAGCCTTCTAGATATTATAAGTTCTGCACCTTCTCTCTAGAAAAAAGCACATTTTCACACACATGCAGACTTTATGTACTCTTTCAGATGACTACATGGTTCATAGACCTCTTAAAGACCATTTTTATGGGTTTCCTACATGGAATTTCAATTTAAGGACTGATCGGGAGTCTTGTTTTCAATCTAGAGTGCATTTTGCCCTGCGGGGGAATTTGGCAATATCTGGAGACATTTTTGGTTTTGTCTAAAACTAAGGGTGATGGTGGGGTGTGTGTGTGCGTGCATGCGCACGCGTGTGTCTGTGTCTGTGGTACTGGTATCTGGTGGGCCAAGGCCAGGCATGCTGCTATCTTGGAATGCACAGGAACACTCATATGCTCACCCACAACAAAGAATTCTGAGCAAAAACATCAACCAGTGGTGCTTAGGTTGAGAAGCCCTAATCTAGAGGAAGAAATGAATTGGATTTCCCTCAAGAATCTTTTTAATCCTTGAAATCTAACTGGGCTTCATTGCTGATAGTTGAGTCGTATATTGTTCAAGCTTGTAATCTTTGGGCCTCACTCTGTCTTGAATATTCTTTTTTTTTTTTTTTAAGATTTTATTTATTCATGAGAGACAGGGAAAGAGAGGTAGAGGGAGAAGCAGACTCCCCACAAAGCAGGGACCCCAATATGGGCCTCGATCCCAGCACCCCAGGATCACGAGCTGAGCAGACGCTTAACTTACTGAGCCACCCAGGCGCCCCTGTTTGAATATTCTGCTGTTGGTATTTGTATAATTTATTTTCTTACTGTTTTTCAGGTTTCTGCTCAAATGTCACTTCGTCAAAATGTCTTTGCAATCTAAAACCACTCCCTTCTCCACTTACCCTTAATTTTCTTAACATTTCACATTACCTAACACACACACATACTTATTTGTTGTCTGTTTCCCGCCAACTTTAAGTTCCACGAGAGCAAGAATCTTTACTGCTGTATCCCCTGTGGCTCAAACAGTGCTGGGGTATAATAGATGCTCACATATTTATTGTTAAAAGAGTGAATGGCATGAGTCTGTATTGTGGCAAGCTTGTGTTGTTTATTTTGGTAAAGCCTTATGTTTTAGAGATCAGATGTGCAGATGGTAAGGTTAACAACCCTTTGTGAAAATTAAGGTGTTCTTACCTAGGTCCTCACCTGGATGTAGCATAAGCTGAGTGTATCTGCTAAGCAAGGATTAAAAAGAAATAGTTCTTTGACTGATCTAGAATATGAATCAAGTACTTGAAGTTGTGTTCTTTACTGTTCTTCAAACTTGTTTGACCATGGTAAATATCTGAGACATCCTTGAAAATGGGAAATCTGAAGTCCCTCCACAAATCTACTGAATCAAAATTTCTAGAGGAGAAATCAGAACATCTTTATTGAAAATAAACAGGAAAAGGATAGTTTTCAACACGTGATACTGGAAGAATTGTATTTCTACATGCAAAAGAATGAAGGTTGAACCTATATCTCAAACAATATATAAAAATTAGCTCAAAGTGGATCAAGAACCTAAAGAGTTAAAGCCATAAACTCTTAGAAGAAAACATAGTGGTAAAATTTCATGACCTTGAATTTGGCAATAAATTCTTAACCATGATATCATCAGCAAGAGCAATAAAAGAAACAAAATGGGTAAGTGTGGCTTCATAAAAATTAAAAAGTTGCGTTAAAAGACAATGTTCAGAAAGGGAAAAGACAATCTACAGAATGGGAGAAATTATTTGTAAATCATATATCAGATAAGGATTTAATATCCAGAATATATGAAGGATGCCTGTCAGTCAACAGCAAAAGGACAAATAACCTAACTTAAAAATTGTCAAAGGACTTGAATAGACATTTCTCCACAAAGAATCCATAAAATCCTAAGTATATACCAAAAAGAATTGAAGGGGGAGTCTTGAAGAGATATTTGTACCCCTATGTTTATAGCAGTATTTATAATAGCTACAAGTGGAAACAGTCTGTCAACAGATGAGTGAATAAACAACCGTGTGGTATATATGTACAATGGAATGTTATCCATCATAAAAAAGAATGACATTTTGATACTTGATACAACATGGATGAATCTTGAAAGTATTCTGAGTGAAATAAGCCAGACATAAAAGGACAAATACTGTATGATTACATTTATATGAGATACTTAGAATAGGCAAGTTGATAGAGACAGAAAGTAGATTAGAGATTACCAGGGGCTGGGGAGAGGAGGGTCTGGGCAGTTGTTTCTTTTTTTTTTTTTAAAGATTTTATTTATTCATTTATTTGAGAGAGTGAGAGAGAGAGAGAGCACACGAGAGGGGGTAGGGTCAGAGGGAGAAGCAGACTCCCTGCTGAGCAGGGAGCCCGATGTGGGACTCGATCCCGGGACTCCAGGATCATGACCTGAGCCGAAGGCAGTCACTTAACCAACTGAGCCACCCAGGCGCCCTGGGCAGTTGTTTCTTAATGGTTATACAGTTTCTGTTTGGGGTGATGAAAAGTTTCAGAAATAGATAGTGGTGATGGTTGTATAACTTTGTGAATATAAACAGTGCCACTGAATTGTACATTAAAAATGGCAAAAATGGCAAATTTTATTTTATATGTATCTTACCACAATAAAAAATTAATAATGTATACCAAAAGCTGTTGAATTGTGTACTTTAAGTGTGAATTGTCTGGTATGTGAATTATATCTCAATAAATCTGTTTAAGAAAACAAAAACAGGCATTCGTGTTTGGGCAACAGTACCAAAGAACAAAATTGGGTTGATTTTGGTCAGGAAGAATATAAGGTAGATGTTGGCAATTATCTGTTATAAACGTAAAAAAATCTTTGTAATTCTCTCATGGCATGAGCAGCAGTTTCCTAGTCAGGGTGATGCAGCTGCAAAATACACCTAATAGGTAAGGAAATTATTGGACATAATGCAATTGAGAATAACTGAAAAAAGTAATATTAATGAGATTAAAGTACTTGTGCACACTTTCAAAGTTTATTAAGGAATATCTTCAAATATTTATGTACTATGTTTTGGTATGTTTCCTATTATAGGGAAATTTACTGAGAACTTTATCAAATTAAAGTTTTTGGTGGACTTGATATCCAGATTTATCTTCCAGTCATTCTCCTCCCAGTTTAGTAATTATATTTCCATCTACAAGGCACATAATTTAAATTTTTAAAAAATTTTTTTGTGGTAAGAACAGTTAACATAACAGAGAACAGGAGAGAAGTATGCTTTAGTGGGAGAAAAAAGGTTAAGACAGCAGTAAGAAAGCTCTACCCATGAATGGAAAATATCCTGACCCTTTCTCAGACCATACCAGGTGTGGTCTTTATCCCATCGGGATCCCTGTTACTTCCCCTAACCTTAACGTCCCTCACCCAGGGAACTGAGAAGAAAATTGTTTACAGAGGGCTGTTATGTTCAGTTATAAGGTGTATGGTGTAAGTAACTTAAATAGTGCCAACTCAGAGAGCCCTGTACTTTTATTTTTTTGAGACCTACACTTTAAATTAAAAATCCAGTGTATCTTGCATAATACTACGTTGTAGCTCTTTAAGACTGCAATAAAATGGATATAAATGTACCATCTGTATTGATACCTAAGGACCAGAGCATACTGTATGTAAAATGAAGTGCAATTATTAATTCTACCTAATTAAAAGTAATACAGTATTTATAATGACCATCATTTAATTAACAACTTAAACTTAAAGGTTTTATAGTTACAGTATGGTAAACGTAAAAATTTTAAAGTTCTCTTCACAAGAAAAGAAAATTTGTAACTTGTTAACTAGACTTATTTTGGTGATCATTTCACACCATATACATACACTGAATCATTATATTGTACCCCTAAAACTAACATAATGTTATGTGTCGATTATATCTCAGTAAAAGTTTAAAAAACCTTAAAATGTGGGACCATATATTATGTTTGAAGTTATATTGGATGTAGATGTTTGACAAAAAAGATGGTTTAGATTTATTGTATCATGAAGAAAAATATGTGCTATAACATATTTTAAAGTGATCATCTAAATCCATAGATGCAAAAAAAAAAAAGGCTGAAAATCCTGATGCAAAATTGCCTTTTTTACAAGCAGAAGATTTAATAGTGTCAAGAATCCCTAAATCTGTGTTCATCTATTTAGTACAGCTTCAAGTGCAGATGAAATATCTGTGAGGCTGTTTCCCCCCTGTTTAACAAAAAATTGAAGGCTGTTTTTAATTTTGCTGAATTTTTTTCTGTTAGTAGTACAGTACTACCTTCAAGGGCCTACATCTTGAGAAAACCTGAACTCTTATATTTAAGGCTGAAAAGTTTGATTATGATGCTGGGAACAAATGCCAGTGGAGACTATGCTTGTATGTTATTTGGATTGCTGTTGTTTTGCTAATGTTCTGTTTTAACCATTATTTTGAAAAGTGTGATTTTGCAAAATGTGAGATTTTTCTAGAAAGGCACATATAACAACAGATATGTTGTTTGTTTTTTCAGACCTAGCGTATTTTCGTGCTTTTTTTTCATTGGTCAGTGCTTCCTCTGCTTCACAGTTACCTTGAATCCTAGAATCCACACCTAGCCATTCTGTTGTCTTCCACAGCTTAAATTCCAACTCTGTGATATGCTGCTGACAACCTTCTCTACCATCTGACAGAATGAATTGTTCTCTTTTGTTTTTTCTTTATAACACTCATTTTATGTGTATAAGTCCATGATTTTTAGTAAGTTTAGAGTATATAGCCATTGTTCTCCAAAGATTACTGGTGTCCACTTATGGTGATAACTTTCTCAACCCCAATCCCAGATGACAACTCATCTGTTTGCTTTTTTATGGATATTTCATGTAAATGTAATCTGCGCAATATGTAGTTTTTTGTGTCTGGCTTTTCTTATTTGGAGAATGTTTTTGAGGTTCATCAGTGTTATATATCAGTACTTTATTCCTTTTTATTCCTAATTAGTTTTCCGTTGTATGGATATACCACATTTTATCTATTCATCAATTAATAGATATTTGGGTTAACTTTTTGGCTGTTAAGATGCATTGTTATTTAACTTTGCACATAAAAATCCTCATGGAACCCTTTTTTAAGTGCAGGTGTTTGGGCCTGAGTATTAGGAGATTCAGTTGTGTTCCAAAAATTGGGAACCATTAGGTTAAGGTTTGGGAATCAGGTATGGATTAGTTCCAGTATAGTTGCTGGATAACTTCAGCATAGTTAATCTCTTTGATCCTCAGTTTCCTCATTTATAAAATGGGCATAATTATGTAGTTCATCTCATAATTAAGAATATTTGTTGAGCTCTTGCTTTTTTGCCCATCATTGTATTATGCATTTAGGTATACAGTAGTGAACAAAATTGGATTCTTGTTCCCGTATAGTACATACAAGTTCAGAAGGGTATACAGACATTAGAGGATAAACACCTATAATTATTATAAATCCTTTGAAGGTAAAGTACAGGGGTGATGTTGAGAGTATGTAATAGAGATTTAATTTAGTTTGGGCAGACCCAGGAAAGCATACCCGAGGATCGACATGTGAGACTTGAAAAACCAGAGAAGGGATGACAGGAGGAAAAAGTTTTTGAAGCAGAAAGAATAGTACACACTGAGACAGAAGGATCTTGGTTTGGTGCCTTTAAGAAATAGAGGTGTGACAGGAGTATAGTGATTAAAGTGGTCAGATTAGTATATTTAGAACTTATTCTAAGGGCATTGGGAACCTATTTAAGTATTTTAAGTTAAGGCAGTGATATGAAGAGATTAGTGTACCTTAGTACATTAGATCATTAGTGTTACCATAGATCGTCCTAGCTGCTGTTTGAAGAATGAATTGGAGGTGGCTTAGACTAGTTGTGGTGAAATGATGGCCAAATACAAATTTGTATTTAGCAGGTAGCATTTACAGGACTTGGTTGCTTTTAAATGTTGAAAGGGTCACTCCCCCAATTTTCTGGAAGGAACGAGTTGGGTACTCTAAGTCACCATATACAGAGAGAAGATAGAAGAAGGAAGGTTATTTTGGAGGGGGAAGAAGTTGGGAGATAGTTTGTTGTTTAGTTTTGGGAATTTTAAGTTCAGTGTGCCTTTGTGAATAAACCAAGTGGAGATGTTAACTAGTTGTATATGTGGACTAGGTTCATAAGAGATCTGTTGGTGTAGGGTATGTATTACTTTAAAGTCTTTGGAGTAGGTTTTAAAAAGCCTAGGGCAAAAGTCTGGAGAAAAAATATAGGTTAAAAAGTGAATAGGGGTGCCTGGGTGGCTCAGTAGGTTAAGCATTCGACTCTTGATCGCAGCTCAGGTCTTGATCTCAGGGTGTGAGTTCAAACCCTGCTTTGGGCTCCACGCTGGGCATGGAGCCTACTTTAAAAAAGTGAAGAAAGGGGTAGGAATTGAGTTCTGATGAATTACTAATATTTAGAGCCTGGATAGAAAAGGAAACAACAGAGAAGAGTGACCAGTAAGGTAGGAGGAAAATCAGGAAGAGATAAAATGGAGTAAAAACCAAAGGAAAAGAATGTTTCAAGAAGGAGGGTTCGGTCAACTGTGTTTCATACTGCCGAGCAATTAAGTAAGGATTAGAAAAGTGTTAATTTGATTCGACAACATGCAAGTCAATGATGACTTTTAGTTAGCTTTTATTGCATGATGAATCACCTCGAAACTTAACAGCTTAAAACAACCACCATTTATTTGGCTCCTGATTCTGCAGGTTGGCAGAGTTTGGCTTAGCTGGGCAGCAGCTGGACAGTTCTACTCATCTGGGTCAGCTTTAGTGATCTCTCACCTGGGCTTCCTCATGCATCTGCAGGTATACATCTGTGATCACCTGCTAGGTTTGGCTGGGGCTGGCTTGTTCATGATGATCATGGCTAGAATAACTGGGACCTCTCATTTTCTAGTGGAATAACTTCTGGGCTTGTGCACTTCAGTAGAGTTCCAAGAGCAGCAAGTCAGTAACCTCAAAGGCAGAAACACTAAGCTTGCCAAATGTCCCATTGGATCAAGTCATAAGATCATTTCAGATTCAAGGGCTGGAAAAACACTCTTCTTGATTGGAGGAGCAACAAAGTCACATTGCAAGGGCGTAGATGCAGAGAAGGGAAAAATCTGTTGCTGTTTTTGAAGTCTGCTGCAATGATTATGGCAAAAGCATTATTGCTGGTGATGGCGGGTGTTGGAAACAAGATTGTTAGTATAAAAAGTAGATGGGAACTGAAGACGTGAAGATAGGAAATAACACTTTTTGAGAAGCTTGGCTGTGAAGGTAATTTGAGAGAGAAGATAGTAGTAGCTGGAGGGGTATTTGTAGTCTAAGCAGGTGTGCTATAGTATTCTTTCCACTCAAGAACAGAGTATATTGGGTGCTAAGGGAAGGGACACTGAGGAATGCTTATGCAGAGGAAAGAGGAGACAACTAGTGAGGTCAGTCTTTGTGGGATTTTGTGTACCTGTGAAGGGGTTAGTTTTTGATATAAGGCTAACATACTTTCTAATAACAGGAAGGAATGAGAGAATGGGTATAAATGCAGTAGGTAGGCCAGTAGATTAGTGATGAGAGACTGAGGGAAGTTCCTGTTTGTTAGAGCTTCTATTTTCTCAGTGAAATGGAGGCAAGTTTAAGAATAGGGGGTTGTGCAAGAATATGTATAGCATGAGGTTTGATGTGCATAGAAGAATACATAATTTTATTCCCCCACTGAATAGGACATTGAGCTGATGACTGACTAGAGAAATACCAATCATTCAATAAATGAGAGATACCATCATTATTAATATAAAAAATACTATTTTAAAAAGATTTAACAATACTTTCTGTACTGTTAGTTAGAAACTGGTACTAGTTGAGATGTTTTAGGGCCTGGGGCTCTTTTTCTGTTTGAACCAGTTAAGTTTAACTTTACTCCCTTCTGTAAGATTGATGATCCTTAAAAAGAATGTAGGCAAGAAATACATTTAACCTTTTATAAATAAACATTGCCAAAAATATGAAAATGAGTTTGTTTTCTGAAAGGACTTCCTAAACCATTTAAAATTACTTTGCTTAATCAGAACTCATAAGGATAACTACTGAATACACTTAATTTGAATTTAAAAAAGATTAATTCAAGTTACATGGTGCCTTAGTGGTAACATTGTATATGGAAAAAACCAGCTTTTTGTTTGAATAGTTGGAAAATAGGTAAACATGGCCTTAAGGTTATATACTTAGGGAAAGTTAACATAATTTATTTATCTTTTATTCTCTTAGAAAACACTCACAATAGCTTTTTAATTGTCCCTGGCCTAAGAATAAGCCTAACTTCTTCTACTTTGTAATGACTATGTACTGGAAGGGTTGTCTTTATGGAGGGCACCATCTGCTGGTTATAAAAGGTACCGGTTGTGGGAAGACTGCCTTTTGCAGTTTCCAGACTCTTTACAAACCATTTTTCCTTCTAATTCCACCTTTACCTGAGTGAAGTCCCAGGAAGAAAAATAGTTTTTAATAAACTTGGCAAATTAGGGATTCTAGTAGTGGTTTGATTTGATTTGTGACCCTGAACTTGTCACATACTGGATTTTTAAGCAAATTCATCATGAAAATGGCAGATACCTGTCTTTATCTCTTCTCAGATCAATTAAAAAATGATTATTCCTATTACTCTTAACCTTGCTCTTCTTTCCCATTCACTGAAAGGATCTTTAAATATTTTTGCTTCAGTCTTATTTCATCTTAACATTTATTTACATCTGACAATATCAGAATGAAGAATGATGATATCATTGATTTTTGTTCCTAGAACTGTCAGTATGATTTGTAAAAATACCGATATGTTTCCTTTAATTAATAATCATTTTATTTGAACTTACTGAAAGATTGTACAAGCTGTTTAGTATTAGAATATTTTCTTGTGTTTTACTTATTGTTCATACCGGACATAAAAATGTAAATATAACAACACATTGCGTACAATGAAATTAACTGTTTTCTGAAAGTATTCATTTCACATTACCCTTAAAACAGGGAAATTCTGGATTATCATGGTTTTGCTATAAATTGGTGAAATTAAAAGTGTGTACATTTTAAATGGAGAAAGGAATTTGTCCTTTGTTCTATAGTGTATATAGTATATAAAATGTATTCTGACACTGGTCAGTTTTATATGTTATTTTTTAAGTACAGTTGTTATTTTCTCATTTTCAATGTATCCACCCTACCTTAAATGTGAGTAATTGTAATTCCACAGAGATGAAATAAATTGTCAGGTAATTTCTTTGACAGTCTTAAACCTAAGAGGAGCAGCTATATATCACTATCTCTTATTTTTATTTCTGATAACAATTGAAGATCCTATTTATTTCCTATACCCTTCTCCTCTTCCTCAGCATTGCTCCCTTTCCCTCTTCTTTACACCTTTTTTCTTTCTTTACACCTTTCCCTCTTCTTTACACCTTTTTTCTCTTTCTTTACACCTTTCCCTCTTCTTTACACCTTTTTCTCTTTCTTACACCAGTTTGGTGTTTATTCCTATTATTCTCAGAAAACTTCTTTCTTAAAGATCACCTTGCCAGGTCCAAGGGAGTATTTGCTGAGGTCATTTTGTATGTTTCAGTAGTATGTATTTCTGAAATATTGAGCACTGTATGCCACCCCTTCATCTTCAAACATTTTTCTCTAGGCTTAAAAAAAATTATTTTTTGCTTTTTTACCTTTTCTGACTCTCTTCTCTTTTTCTTCCTGTCCCCTCCCCGTATCAGTATAGATATTTACTCAAGGTTCAGTCTTGGTGTCTTAGCTAATCCTACACATTTTCTTAACTGATCTTGTAAATTCATAAAACATGAGCTGTACGTGGTCCTAAAATATTTTCTGGCCTTGGTTTTTCTCTAAAACTTCAGATCTACATTTTTAGTTGCCTTCTAGACCAGATTTTTTTCCCAAGACTTAATCTCTCGATGGTTTTTCTCTTTCTCCATTATGATGAGGGCAGAGATTTTATATATTTTGCTTATTATTGCATTCCTAGTGTCTAGCATAGTATATTGCACTAAGTAAATTCCCAGTAAATATTTAAGTAATTGACTTTCAAGGAACAAAGGCTTTGAATCTTGTAATCATCTTCTACTTCTCTTATTTTTTTTTTACTTCTTCCTTAAAATCATTCATAAGTCTTTGAATCCATTTTCTTATTTTCCCATGATTGCCTGCAGTCAGCTCCCCCTTCTGACCTGGAATTTTGTAGCAGTTTCCTGATTGGTTTTACTGTATTTGATTTTGCCTCTCTCTGGTTTGTATTGCCTGTTGTAGCCACCATTTCTTAGAATAGTTCTGGTCATTCATTCAGCAAGGATTTCCAGAGTACCTGCTTTGTGCTAGGCTCTGTAATAGATGCTAACATAAAATGATACACTGTCCTTGGCTTACAGAGCTTACAGCCCTAGTAAGAGTAACGGACATAGAATATGTTCACTAAATATGATGTGATAAATGCTAATTATGATGTGTTCAAAGTTTTTAGCTGTAGGGGGAGGAGACTTGCTCTGCTTGGAGAAGTCAGGGAAAGTTTAAACATAGACTTATAGACTTGAGTGAGAATTTAAGGTACATAGAGTTTGCTTGGTAGACAAGGGCCAGTAAATATGTCTTATGCTGAAGAAACAGCTTATATATATTCACAAAGATATTTCAAATCTGCTTCTACTACTGTTGTTTATAAAACTGAAGTGCATACTGAGTAGACCTGCCCCTTTGTTGGCTCTTATCTTTTCCTCCTTAGCTCCCTTTACTTCCTTCCACTTTTTCCTTCAGTCACACTTCTAGATCCTAAGTAACAAATTCTGAACTTTCTTCTCTAGATTAGTAACACATTCTGAACTGTTTTCTTGGTCCTTTTTTTGTTCTATATATTATTACCAAGTTCACTCCCATTCACTTACAGAAGTGGGCTTTCTTTCAATTTTATATTTTCTAAGCTTGTTATTTCTGTTAGGATAATTTTAGAATTTATTGTGATTTAATTATTTAGGGGGACTTTTTTGAATAGATTTTTGAGATCCGTCTTACTCATTTTGCCCTGTAGTCACTGCTAAAGAGTTATGCAAGTAACAAGCACTTGACAAATTTTTGACTATGACAAATTTTTTGACTATGTGGATGAGTTTACTCTACAAAGGCACCATGTCTACATTAATTTAGTTGCAGTTTCTGGTTACAATTGTGTATCTCTTGTTAGGAATGGTCAGCATCAGCTTTTACTTCTGTCAAGGAAAGGCAGAGACTTTGTTACATTCCACATTCTGTGGAAAACTGGGAATCCTGTCACATTTATTTAACTTCCCCTGAAATGATTTGTTCTGGGCTTTTGTTAAATATCTTCTTTGGTTGAAGGAACACAGCTATGACTTTCGTTCTTGCTTTTCCTAACCTGAGGTCATGTAATTGTTCTCCTGCATTATATTCTAAAATTTTTTGTATTTTGCTTTTATATTTAGGTCACGAATACCTGGAATTCATTTTGTGTAAGGTGTGAGGTATAGGTATGATGTTATTTTGGCGGGGGGGGGGGCGGTATTAGAGTGTCTCAGAACTTGAAAAAATTTAAAAAACTTTTAAAAACTTTATTGAGCTATAATTTAATGTAGCATAAAATTAATACATTTTACCTATTTCAAGTGTACAATTCAGTGATTTTTAGGCAGATTTACTGAGATGTGCAGTCATCACCATAATTACAGTTAATCCTTCAATGGATTCGGGTGCCTGGGTGGCTCAGTCATTAAGCGTCTGCCTTCGGCTCAGGTCATGATCCCAGGGTCCTGGGATCCGGCCCTGCATCGGGCTCCCTACTCAGCGGGAAGCCTGCTTCTCCGTCTCCCACTTCCCCTGCTTGTGTTCCCTCTCTCGCTGTCAAATAAATAAATCTTAAAAAAAAAATCCTACAGTGGATTCTTTTTAGTTTTTTCATCTTGAGCTCTCTGCAGAGTCCAGTACTGTTGGCTACTCCCTGTCTTGAATTGAAACTTGGTGTACCCCCCTACTTTCTGATACGGCTTTTCTGCATCTTCTCCCTACCTCTTTGATCATTTTCAGATGGCTTTGCAAGCTCTTTTTTGTCTGTTTCTTAAAGACGTGTCTTCTCTTATCTCTTCTCACCTTACAAGACTTCCTGAATGCTCTCATCTGTGCCCCTGGTTTTAACTGTCATTGAGGATTCCCAAATCTGTCCCTAGCTCAGACATCTCTCTGGAAATCTAACTGCCCACTGGCCGCCACCATCGGCAGCAGCAGCAGCAGCAGCATCATCATCATTATTTTTCCTCCTCCTTCTCCCCCCCCCTTCTTTTTTCCCAGCAGATGGGGCAAAGCATTTTATTTCCCAGAGGGTACTTGAAAATCTTCTATTTTTTTTTTTAAGATTTTATTTATTTATTTGAGAGAGAGCGAGAGTGAGAGAGATCACAGAAGGAGAGGAAGATGGAGAAGCAGACTCCCCTCTGAGCAGGGAGCCCAATGCAGGAGGGCCCATCCTGGGACCCCAAGATCACGACCTGAGCCGAAGGCGGATGCTTAACCTAGTGAGCCACCCAGGCGCCCCAATCTTTTCTTTCTTTAAAATGGATTTATTGGGGTGCCTAGGTGGCTCAGTCTGTTAAGCTTCTGCCTTTGGCTCAGGGATCGAACCCCATATCAGGCTCCCTGCCTGGCAGGGAGCCTGCTTCTCCCTCTCCCTTTGCCCCCTCCCCCCGACTCATGCTCTCTTTCTGTCTCTTTGTCAAATAAATAAAATCTTTAAAAAAATAAAATGGATTTATTGAACTGTACCTGATACAGAGAAAAAAATGCATGCATATTATATGCAACACCTATAATACCATTACCACACAGCTGAGATAAACACAGTTATTACTTCTAAATGTTTCCTTGTGTCTCTTTGCTTTTTTTTTTGTAAGAACACACTTAACATGAAATCTACCCTCTTAACAAATTCGTAAGTGTACAACACTGTATCAACTGTAGGTGCTATGTTGTGTAGAACATCTCTAGAATTTAATCATATTTTCTAACTGTAACTACACCCATGGAATAACAACTCCATTTTTTCCTCTCATCTCCTGGCAAACACTATGTTATTTTCTGTATCTGTAAGTTTGACTTTTTTTTTTTTTTAAGATTTTATTTATTTATTTGACAGAGAGAGACAGCGAGAGAGGGAACACAAACAGAGGGAGTGGGAGAGGGAGAAGAGGCTTCCCGCTGTGAGCAGGGAGCCCGATGCAGGGCTCAATCCTGTGACTCTGGGATCATGACCCAAGCCAAAGGCAGATGCTTAACGACTGAGCCACCCAGGTGCCCCAAGTTTGACTATTTTAGATATCTCCTATAAATGGAATCATACAGTATTTGCCCTTCTGTGACTGACTTAATTCACTCAGCATAACGTCTTCCAGGTCCATCCATATTGTTGCAAATGGTAGGCTTTTCTTCCTTTTTAAGCCTGAATAATGTTCTGTTGTATGTATAAACCTTTTTTTCTTTATCCATTTTATCTATTGATGAGCATTTGGGTTCTTTCCATATTTTGGCTATTTTGAGTAATACTGCAGTGAAAAAGGGTGCAGATACCTCTTAGAGTTATTGATTTCCAATTTTTGGGGGTCTATACCCAGGATCAGGATTGCTGGATCATATGGTAGTTCTATATTTAATTTTTTTGAGGAACCTTCATACTGCTTTCCATAGTGGCTGCATCATTTTACAATCTCACCAAGAGTGTACAAGAATTCTTTGTTCTTCACATCTTTGTCAACACTTGTTAGCTTTTGTTTTTTTGATAATGGCCTTTCTTACAGGAGTGAAGTGATATCTTGTTCTTGATTTGCATTTCTCAGTGGTGAAAATAGGAAGTTTCCTTCTAAGATCAAGAACAAGACAAGGATACCCACTCTTGCCACTTCTATTCAACATGGTACTGAAGTCCTACCCAGAGCATTTAGGCAATAAAGTAAAGGCAAGAAATAAAAGGAATCCAAATTGGAAAGGAAGAAGTAAAATTCCCTGTTCACAGATGACATGATCTTATATGTAGAAAGCCCTTAAAGACCCTACAAAAAAATTTGTAGAACTAATAAATTCTGTTAAGTTGCAGGATACAAAATCAACATGCAAAAATCAGTTACTGTTTTTATATACTACCAGTGAACTATTTGAAAAGGAGATTAACAAAAGAATTTCTTCACAATAGTATCAAAAAGAAAAAAGTTACTTCACAATAAACTTTACCGAGGGAGTAAAAGACTTGTATACTGAAAACTGCAATATGTTGGTGAAAGAAATAAGACAAATAAATGGAAAGATATCCAGTGTTCATGGATTGGAAGACTTAATATTATTAAAATATTAGGCAATATTTGGAACTTTTTGTTTTGTTCTCTCTGATCTTTTCTTACTGATATGCCCTGCTGCTGTTTTCATATATTAAATTTCATGTATAAAACATGAAGGGTCTGTTTCTAGGCTAATATTTCCCATTAATCCTTTCTTTTTTTTTTTTTTTCCCTGCACCAGTAAGTACTACATCATCTAAATTACTTTAGCTTTATATATGGGTTTTAATATTTGAGAACAAATCCATTTACAGTGGTTTTCTTCAAGTATCTTGCTACTTTGGCCTTTTGAATTTATTTACATATCAATTTTTTAAAAATTTGCCATGTTTCAAAATCAAAACCTGGGCTTGATTGGGATTGTATTGACTACATAATCACTGGCAAGATCTGCTATCTTTATAGTATTTGAAACTTCCAATCCAGTCTGATATCTCCTTATTTATTTAGGTTTTCTTTGATTTCTGTCAGTAAAGCTTTATGATTTTCTCTGTAAAAGTACATCTTTTGTTAGATTAATTTATGCTCTTCTATGTAAATTGTATTTTTAAACTTCCTATTTGCTATTCATAGGAATACAGTTGATTGGTTTGCTTTTAAACCTTTTTATTTTGAAAGAATTATAGGTTTAAATTTGCAAAAATAGTACATAGAATTCAGTAACCCTTCACTCATCTTCTGCCAGTGGTGACATATTTTGTAACTGAAGTACAATATCAAGTAAGGAAATTGACATTGGTATAATGTTAATTAGATTACTGATTTTGATTTTACTCAGTTTTCTCAAGTTTTTGCACAATATTTTTCTCTCTCTGTCTCTGTCTCTGTGTAGTTCTGTATAGTTTGATCTTGTGTATAGATTCATGTCATTACCATCACAGTCAACATACAGAATTATAAAGGAATTCCGTAATGCTACCTCTTAGTCTCATCTTTGTACCCTAGCAACCACTAATCTGTTCTCCATGTTTATAGTTTTGTCATTTTAAGAATGTTACATTAATGAAACCATATAGCATGTAGCCTTTTGAGATTGGCTATTTCAATAAGCATAATGGCAGTAAGTTATTGAATGTATCAGTAAGTCAGTTTTTTTATTGCTGAGTAGTAGTTCATTGTGTGGATCTATCAGAGTTTGTTTAACCATTCATTCATTGAAGGGCTTTGGATTGCTTCTGGTTGTGGGGTATATGAATAAAGCTCTTACAAATATTCTTGTACAGATTTGCATGAACACAGGCTTTCATTTCTTGGGAAGAATTCCCAAGAGTGCAGTTGCTGATTTGTATGGTAAGTGCATGTTCAGTTTTATGAGGAACTGCCAGATTATTTTCAACTATGGTTGTACTAGTCTACATTTCCACCAGCAGTGTCTAGATTCAGTTTCTTCACATCCTTGTCTATATTTGATGTTATTGCTATTTTCTATTTTAGCCATTCTAATAGTATATGAGATCTCATTGTGGTTTTAATTTGTGTTTTCCTAATGATTAATGGTGTTGAACATTTTTTCATATGCTTATTTGCCATTTGAATTTCCTCTTCAAATGTCTGTTCATGTCTTTTGCCCATTTTGTAATTGGATTGTTTAGTGTCTGCATGGTATATTTTTTCATCCTTTTACTTTCAGCATCTCATATCCATATATTTTCTTTGTTTTTTGTAAGCTGTTTATAGTGAAATTTTAAAATCTAGGTTTTTTAACCTGATCATGTATATCATATATGTATAGTGTAAAGTGCATAGTATGTGCTAAACAATGTTGGAAGTGCTATATATATTTACTTATAGCTTCCAACTTTTGTTTGGCTAATTTGTCTGTATTTTCATCCTATTCTTGAAAATTATATTCCTTGGATGTAAACTTTAGCTTTGCAATTATATTCTTTTCCCACATTGAGGATGACATTTTGCTGTCTTCTGGCTTATATTGTGCTGACTTACTAGTTTATAAATACTGTTCCTTTCAAAGTAATGTGACTGCTTTAATGTTTTGTTTGTTTTCTACAGTTCTTCGTATTGAGTTTAATTCTGTTTGGCTTCTTGAATTTTATGCTGTTCTACTGAGATAGGGGCCTGTGCCTTCATTTGTCTTTTGGTACTCCCATGAATCATAAGTTAAACTTCTTTGTCCTTTCTTCTTCTTTATATCCTTTTGATTTCTCTTCCAGTTCACTAGTTCTACTAGCTTTTTCTAATCTGCTAATAAACTTGTCCACGGAGTTTTTAATTTCAGTTTTTGCATTTTTGTTTTAGAAGTTTGACTTTTTGTTCTACTTTGCTCTCTATAATTATTTCTTGAGTTATTTTAGACTTTTATTTCTTTAAAACAATAAAATAGTAGTTTTGTAATCTGTTTGAGAATTGTAATATACTTCACATATGTGTCCTGTCTTGGTGCCTGGTATTTCTGCAGATTTTTGCATACAGTGTCATGTGTCCTTAGGTGCTTGATTATTTTTGACTTGATAATGCTCATTGTCCTAGAAACCTCATGGTGGGGATTCTTTGAGGTGTAGAATTTTACTTATATTTGGTGCTTTGTGGTACTACCAGTCAGGGGTCACTGCATTTATGTGTTGAGGTTCTCTGGACAATTTAGGTGATGTGAACCATAGCCAGTGTGCAGGCCCATGGCAAAAACTAATTAGCTGAATCTGTTATTATGTTGCTCTGCTTAGTACCAAGGCAACTTTCTCTGCTGTTTCCTGTGGCTGTTGATGGGGGCATGGGTGCACGTTGATTTCTGGCTTATCTTTGTGGGTGTTATCTTTTTGGAGACAGAGTAGTATTGTGCACTGATGTCAGGAAGGTCTCTTATTTGATGTTCTGTCTTGCCAGGTTAAGAGTTACCTCTGTCCCCCTTGCCTCATAAGACCGCCAGAACTGAATTCTAGATTTGTCAGGGTTGGCAAATGTCCTCAGGATATAAATGGATATAATGTTCAGTGCTCTGTTTATCTCTCTGGATTCCTGTATGCTCTTTTATTTGGGACAAGTAATTTGTGGTGCTTTAAAAAATAAGCTTATTTTGGATTTTTTTCTATTATTTATAGTTTTTGTAGTTGGAGGGTTAGTGCAAATAACCCAACTTACCATTAGTAGAAATGGAAGTGAAAATACAATTGAAAAAAATTGGGGAAATGCTTAATAAAATGTTTTTCATTAATTAAATAAGTGAATAACTATAAATTAGGAAGTAGTTATAAATTATTTGGTTGGGGGGACAGTTACTTTTCATGTTTATTATTAATTTTGTTTATGCCTATTTTTTTGTTTGCTTCTAACAGTTTTCTTGTTTTAGGGGTAAAAATATTTCCATCATGGCTCACTCAAAGACAAGAACCAATGATGGAAAAATTACTTATCCTCCTGGTGTCAAGGAAATCTCAGACAAAATATCTAAAGAGGAGATGGTGAGACGGTTAAAGGTGAGTAGAATTGTGTTATGTTTTGGGACATCTGGGTGGGGGGTTACCTGTGGAAATCACATAGGGCTATATTTTGTTAGGGCACCTTAAAAAAGCAAATGAAAGCTAAAAATGGCAGGGAAAGGATTGAGGAGAGCAGAAGTACATACAAAACTGGAGGGTTTCCTTAGCTACTGTTAATGGGAGAACAACTGGAAAGGTGAAGCTTAGATTTTCTAGGGCCTCCTATACTTGGGTATAAAGAATAAATCTGTAGTACTCTTATATTCATTTTGTCTGTATAAAGTCCTTTGTTCTGTATCTCATTGATTTTACAAAAACAATCATTTTAATCTAAGAAAGGAAGTTTTAAGTCTTTGTACTGAGCACTCAGGCTGTATTTTACTTGCAAGTTATTTTGGAGTAGGTTAAAGAGCTTTACTTTCAGCTTTTCTCTCTGCTTCTGATACGCAGCAATGAATCAAGATTAATGGTGACCTTCCATAGATGAGGTGGTCTCTGTATGGCTAGAATCTCTTTATATGTGTTTGAACAATATTTTACCTTTTCTTCAGGGCAGTGATAGTCCCTGTGATTGTAAAATGGTTAAAGGAGCAGAGTGGCCAAGCAGAATGCTAAGCTGATTTATCAGTTAGTTGAGATGTTCTTTATTTTTGAGCATTTTTCCCCTTCTAAATTATATCTACCTAGACATTTATGTTGCTTGATACATTATTATTTGTCTCTATTTCAAGACTGGAAAACCTGCATTAATTAATCATTGAAGACCCCGGAGCCTTAAAGCAAAGTACTGTTTTATAGCTGTTGCTGCATGGTTTATTTTTATTAGAAGAAAAGGACTCTAATACTCATAAATTTCATATAAAGTCTTAGTTTTGTGCATATAGTATTAGAATGTCAGATATCAGATTTTTTTTATTCAAAGGAAAAGACATCTTTGAGCAGATTAAAATTACTGATATGTGCTAGTTAGGAAGTTGTGTATATTTTGTTAAAAATAGTGAAGCTACAAATCCTTTGTATGTGACACTTTTCATTTTCTCTGTATCAAATTCTCTTGACCTTGTTGAATTTTTAGAGAAGTGAATACTTTATTTCCTCAGATTAGTTTATATTTTAGCAAATATAGGTAAACATCTCTGTTGTTTGCTACGAAACTGTTAAACACAGAAGCTATACTTATAAGTTGATTAGCATTTCCTATCTTTTAGAGATGTTATTTCCTCAGACATCTTCTTTAATAGATGACTTATACATGAGCAGTTGAGTTTAATAACACCATTTGAGTTGTAGACAGTTTTGAGGAATTCTTATTATCTAGCCCTTGCGTAAACTTTGTTGTTAGTTTTGGTGGAATGATTTCCACAGTGTTCACATTTAGTGTTTGTAATATGTTTTCATTATTTTTTAGACATTTATGCCCAGCAGTAATCTAGTTAATATAGTTTTTTTCATTTATTTTCCTAATTTACACTTACCCACTATTTTTAGCAACCTTCTTAGAGAAATATAAAAAGGATTTAATGTGGGCTGACAGTAATTTTTGATATGTACAATTACAGGAGTAAGTTTTATAAATTAAAAGTTTGTTAATATATAAGGTGTCATTATTTATTATATAATTTCTAGAGTTTCCTATAATATTCTATTCAAAATATACTGAACCTCTCTTTTGTGAACAGAGTCTAGAAAAAGAAATGGTTTCCTGCATGTAGGTCTTTTTTTTTTTTTCTCCTTTGCCTCTTTTCATGATATGCCTAAGCCATCAAACATATATCTTAAGAGACTAAAATTTAAAAGTTAGGAGAGTAGTCCTGGACCTTGTACCCTTAAACTAACTATATAGTACCAGACTGGAAGGATTAGTTTACAGTTGGTTCTGGCATCTGGTATAGTAGAACTGAGGGTCTGCCCTGTGAGGAACACTGTTCCCCAGCAAGGCATTGGAGAACTTATTACTCAGAAATCTAACTCTGTAGCAGAGTAGAAATCCTTGTATTTTTCAAGGACCAAGTCATAGATACTGATAGTTGGTGGCCAGTCCTATTTGTTGATTAGTATTTGCAGCACCACCTAGTGGATGCCAGATGGTCACCTTTCCATTAGAGTTTTATTTAAATGTGTGTTCCTGTCAAGTTAGGCAATTAAAAGTCTCATTTGAGGTAAGAATAGTATGACTCAGGGTTCATTGTGACAACTAATACTGAAATTAGAAAAAGCTCTTTATAGAATTCAACTAGTACCATTCCTCACCATTTTTATTTCTGTCCTACTACTTTTATGTAAATGTTTTTGCAAAAGGAACCATTTCCTATAGGTTCTTTCTGCTTACTCCATACGTGCCATTGAGTCCTACTAATAAAATGTCCATGTCATGTTCTCTTTTACTGTGGCACAAGAAATATTTTGTTGGATGCTATGGTAGTCACTTTGTGGTAGCTTTTTAACGTTTAGGAATACATCTTCATCATCCTTAAATCTGTTTATTCTTTTTTAGCTGAATGTATAAATCCATGTATCTGGAGTGGTTTATGGGTCACATGGAAAAATAAATTGTTTTCTTCTTTTCCTAGGTTTTTTCTTTAGAAGTATAATAAAAGGAGTAGGTATATTATAAAAAGGGGTTGCTCTTTTTAAGAAGGACATAATCCTTGTAGTCCATTTGTAAAAGTGAGACCAGAAACTCCATGCAAGGCTAGTTTTAAACTTTTTATCTGGTTAGCAGGTATGATGGGTACATGAAAAGTATTTTAATCTTTTAAAGAAAAATTATTTTTTTTGTAGTTTTACAAGGATCTTGCTCTCTCAGATACTTTCAAGGGAAAAATGAAAGTACTGTGTATTATTTATTTGGAAGTTAATCTTTGCAATTAATATGGTTGTTATTTCAAATGACTATTTTTGCATGAAGGATTTCATTATTTCATTATTTTGATTTTGAATAGATGGTTGTGAAAACTTTCATGGATATGGACCAGGACTCTGAAGAAGAAAAGGAGCTTTATTTAAACCTAGCTTTACATCTTGCTTCAGATTTTTTCCTCAAGCATCCTGACAAAGATGTTCGCTTACTGGTAGCCTGCTGCCTTGCTGATATTTTCAGGATTTATGCTCCTGAAGCTCCTTACACATCCCCTGATAAACTAAAGGCAAGTACTGATTTAAAGAACTTCCAAGAAATACTTTCATTTATCTTTCTAACTAAAATGGGACTTAAAGTATTTAGATAATTTCTTGGTATTCTTTGACATTGACTGCAGCAATCTTTTGTTAAACAACTTTTTTTTTTTTTTTAAAGAACTCCCCCACTCCTCATTTAGTACTTACTTTTGTAAAACAATTTTTGATCTTTAGGATAAGAAGTAGATTAGTGCAGTGTATTCTATACTTTTTATATTATATTATCATTAGTTCTATTTCAGAAACACTTGGTGGGGGGGATACTTCCTTTTCCCTTTTGAACATCTATACTGAAGACCATATTCATTATGTAAAACATAGTATGTAGTATAAGCCTGAATTTATACTATATGAATCCTAATGTGTGTGTGTGATATGAATTGTTTGGAAGAAAATACAGTGAACAAAATTTTAATGAAAAGGTAGAAAAGACACCTAGTACTTGGTTAAAGTAGTTGTAAGTAAAGCCATATGAATGGAAAATCTTTAAAAGATGAAAAAAGGGGAATAGCATGATTAATTCAGCTGCTTGAAAGTGTGAAATTACTAGAGCTGTACAAAAAATATTGAATAAAATAGGTTTAGTAATAAAAGATAATTGTGGGGGTCCAGGGTGGCTCAAGTCAGCTAAGCGTCTGCCTTCAGCTCAGGTCATGATCCCTGGGTCCTGGGATCTAGCCCAGTGTCCAGCTCCTTGCTCAGCGGGGAATCAGCTTCTCCCTCTCCCTCTCTCTCTGCCCCTCCCCCTCGCTTGTGCTCTCTCTCTCTCACTTTCTCTCAAATAAAATCTTTTAAAAAAAAGAGATAATTGTGGAAATTGTGGGTTAGAGAATGAGTCTATAGGAAGATTATTAATACCAGTGTGGAGAAAATGATAGCAATTCAGGTTTATTTCATTTAACAGGTATTGATGTTAATTATGTGTTAGGAACTGGGTTTACAGTGGTGAAAAAGAGTCCTGATATGATTCCTGATAATTGGGAGTGAGGAACCTGCTCATTTGATCAAATCTGCCAAAATTCTAGCGTGGAATGCCCAAACTGGTTTGGGCATGATTGTTTAATATTTTAATTGGTAGAGAATCTCAGGATAGTGACAGTATTTGTCACTTGAAGGTAGAATTGAAATGTAGAATTTAAGAATGGTCAGAGGTTTAAGTAGATAACGTGAGCTGAGGTGTGGAGTTGTGTACCCAGGTATATATTTTGCTTTCTAATTATAAACCTCTAATTTGGAAATGGCCTGTGGGGCTCTTCCTTACTAATGTCTTGTTCCTTACTAATGTCATTCTGATGAAGAGGAAGGTCTAATTATTTAAGAGTGCTGCTACAGGTTTCTTCTGCCTCTCCTGTGTTTCTCAGTTTGCATAATCATTGACTTATCTCAGGACTTTGGGATAATAAAAAGCCCTCCTAAACGAATACCTACACATCTGTTCTATTTATAACAGGACAGTTTATAAGAAGAATATTGAGCTGTGATTAAATTAGAGTATTTTGGGATTATTCCATAGCTGAAAAGTTTAAGTATCTTACTTATTCTGGTCAGAATTTTTGGTCTTCTTTAAATGCGTCTTTTCTTTTTCACTATTGATTAGCATAAAATTTGTATTTTTCTTTGCAGTGGCAGTAATAGAAAACTGTGACACTTTGCTCATATTTCCACTGTAAATTTATCATTATCAGAAAACTCTTTTTATACACTTGGCTTCATGGGTAGGTCAGTGATTGTTGGAAAGGTTATAAATGAGTGACTGTTGTCTGTCTCTAGGTAGTCATTGTGGCACTTGGTTTTCTTTTAGTCACACTAGGAGGATTTATTCACAAAAGATGTATTTTGTACAGTACTACTGTCAAAGTGACCATTTTTGAAGGATATAATTTCCATAGTATTTTCTTGAAAAGCTACTCATTAACTGCATATTTTTCTCTTTTAAAAATATTCTTGTTTATCATTTTACTTATAAGGAAAACATTTTTTCTCTTTTCTTTTTATTTATTTAATATTATTTATATTTATTGATTAGCATGATTCCTTTGCAGAATTAGCTTTTATAATTACCCTTTTCCAAAATTTTAAGAACATCCTCCCCATAAAAATTGCCTTAAGGGACATTGAACCTATCTCTATCCAGGTACAAAAGGAAGATGTAGTAAAAAATCAAAAGCCAACAGATGGAAATAGATTGAGAAATGGTGGGAAAAAACAAGTAACTTTAATGATTAGGTAGGAAGCTTGAAAGTTAACTTCTACAGGTCTTTTTAAAATTTCTAAGTTTCTGTGATCTGTTGTCTTTTCACTTGGTGATTTATTTTGGAATTCTAAGTTTCCTATACTGTGTTTTTGCTGTATAATTACCTATGTAGTGCTATTCCAGCAAACCTAATTAGCTCTCAGTTCCATTATTCGTATAACCTTTGTTATTAGTATGTAATACTAATACTAGTAACATCATAGATAAAACCTTTGTTATACTGATAATGGGATAAATTTTGGTTTACTAGTTTCCAGTTCTAGTTTTTTAACTTGCTTTAAGATGAAGTGTTTCATTCTCTAAGATCATGGTAAACTATTTACTATTTTCCTGTGAAGGGTAATAAGATATTTAGTGTTTTCATATGAGAGGGTTTTATATGATAAGGTTCTTTTAAGAAGTTCCAGCCAAATACAGTTTTCCCCCTGGTTTTTAAATTTATCATGGTGGATACACATGAGTGCTGAATTAGCTTTAGGAAGTTAGTGAATATTTTCATTTAGCATTCATAATCTAAATAATACTTTGTCTCTCTTTTTTGAAGGATATATTTATGTTTATAACAAGGCAGTTGAAGGGGCTAGAAGATACAAAAAGCCCACAATTCAATAGGTATTTTTACTTACTTGAGGTAAGCAATATATCTTATGGTGACATTTTAAATTGGTTTTTGTGCTTGTATGTTTTTACTAATTAAAGTATTTACCTTTCTTTTTTTTGCTTATTTTTAGAACATTGCTTGGGTCAAGTCATATAACATATGCTTTGAGTTGGAAGATAGCAATGAAATTTTTACCCAGTTATACAGAACATTATTTTCAGTTATAAAGTAAGTTTATTTTATTAGGCATGTAACTTTTTTTTAATATAAAGAATTTAGAACTTATAGTTGAATATGTATAAACTATGTTTGTTATGATGAATATTTGGAAGGCTAAGAGTTGTAACTTAAGAACTCATTAACATTATTTTTTAGAGATGTTTTAAAAATGAATAGAACTAAATCAGTTTTGTATTGTAAGGTATATACAAGAGTGGCATAAGGCAATCTATAGCCAATATAAAAATATTTTTTGGATTATACTTTTATCTTTTATTTAAATATTACTCTCTGATTCATGTAAATAGTTGAGTTTTTTGGTGTATTCTTTAATATCTATTAGAATTAACTTCAAAGCAATTTGATTTTCTGAACTTAAGGTAAAACTAAAGATGACATTTGATTTAATTACTTCTGATTGTGAGACTGGTTAAAATTAGGGAAAAGTAATCCAGGAAATGTAGTTTAAAAATATATTTTTGATACCACCGTAAGATTTGGGAGAGAGGGAAACTTTAAAGAATATATGGAATTTGATTTAATTAATATTTTAATATCATGTTTTATAAAGTAGTGTTTGTCAACACCATGTTATGAGTAAATCCTGTACACTTTAAATAAAATATCTATTTTGAATTTCAGCAATGGTCACAATCAGAAAGTTCACATGCACATGGTAGACCTCATGAGTTCTATTATTTGTGAAGGCGATACAGTATCTCAGGAGCTTTTGGATACAGTTTTGGTAAATCTGGTACCTGCCCATAAGGTAAGTAGCAATATATACTGAAATATGTCTAAAGCCCGTTAATATTAAGGTGAAGAGTTTGTGCTTATGTTCTGAATATAATTTTTCCTGCTTCAGCCTTAGTTTTGGAGGATCTGTTTTAATTGATTAATATTAATATTAGTCATGTTTAATGTTTAATGAAACATGTTACACTTATAGTTACTAATTAAATTAAATAGATGTAGTTTATATGATAAAATATCTGTAATAACTCAGTTTTGTATAGGATATGTTTCAGGAGTGATAGCTACTTAGAAGCTATCACATAACTTTATATATCAGGAGATGCGAAAACCAGTTAGAGCCTTAAGTGAAAGACAGCAGTAGTGTAGGTGGAGAGGAGGGGTGAAATTAAAAGGGAAGTCTTTACTAATTTGTAGACAAAGGATATGTTGATGACAGTGTTTCTTCCCTGGGTGGTGTTAATCAAGATGTATGTTTGTGTGTCATGTTCCTTGAAAATGATTAACTCTCCAGTAAACAGTTGGAAATAATGGTTCTTCTGTGAAAGAGAGCAGAGAGAGAGGTTAAAGAGAGGGACCAGACACCAGTATAAAGATCTGTGCAAACTGAAGACCTTTTTGGCAAGGTATAATCTAAGTTTTATAGGTATATGACATTCACACAAATAGTGCTTCAATGGAAATGACCTCATAATTTAATATTTCCAGACTCTTAAAATAGTCCATCAATGCTGAAAATCAGATACTGCAAATAGACTTAAAAATTCAGATAATACATTAGATAAAAATAATAAATACTCTTAAAAGAATTTAAGATAACATGTGCTTAAAGGGATCAAAGACATAAAAATAAGAGTTAAAAACATGATAGCTAGATATATGAAAGGAGAAGTTTAGGAAAAAGGTAAAAATGAGAAATGGTCATTGAAATTAAGATCCCTGTAGGATTATAAAAGATATTTAGAGAACTGGGACACAGATCAGAGGAAATTACACAGATAAAGTGAGATAAAGTAAACATAAAAGATACTGAGACATGAAATATAGAATGAAAAGGACCAGTATATTTAGTAGTGATTTCAGAACACAAAGTAGAAAGTGGAGAAGAAATGTTTAAATAGGAATTTGCTTAATATATTCCAGAACTGTTGAAAAGCATGGATTTATGGTTTAAGTAGCATAAGTGTCGTGAGAGGAATAAATAAAAATAAATCCCAGTCCAGGAACATCCTGGAGAAGTTGTAGAACACCAAACCAGAGATAATCTGTAAAGCACCCAGAGGGAAAAGGCATAGCTCTCACCAAGGAATAATGATTAAACTGATTGCTCACTTCTCAGTGGCAAGGATAGATGCCAGAAGATAATGGAACTATATTTCCAAAATGCTAAGAAAAAATAATTGTGCATTTGTGTGTATATGTGTGTGGTTGCCTATCCAGTTTGAGTGAAATTAAGACATTATTCACTTGTCAAGATTCTTCATGAAAGAACTACTATGTGAGTACTGTAGAATGATGGAAATTGAATTAATAGAAGCAAGGAAGAAGAAATAATGGTGAACAAAAAAAATAAGAACTGATCTATAAAAAAATAGTAGCAGTAATAATTATAATGATTAATTAAAGAGATTAACAAAATGGTCCTGAACTCCTGGATGCAAATAATGTATAAGATTGACTGGCTTAATGGAGTTAATGAGTGATCTAATCTTGGTGGTGATCAGGAGTATAGAGCTATTGATTAACTTCTAACTTGAAATGAAGTATTCATATTAAAATTTTCAGGATTATAGTAAAAGGAATTACAATAAATATAAATGGTCTAAATTTACTACTTAAAACAGATTGTCAGATTTGATTGAAAATAATCCAGCTGTTCAATAAGAGATAAGAACAAAATACTGTTACAAAAAGGTTGAGAGCTTTTAAAAGGATGGAAAAAAGACTTGCCAGGAATGTACTAACCGAAAGAAAACTGAAGCGGCTTGTATTGATATTAGATGTAATCGTCTTTACTGGGTAAAGAAGGAATTTATAGAAGGATAAATGGCTTAGTTTTCAGGAAGGTATTCAAACTTGAATGTACATAGGCTGGAAATATATAAACTATAAATTGAAAGAATTATAAGGAGAAAACACTCACAACTTGGTGGGCCATTTTAAATCACTTCTCCCAGTGATTATAAATTAAGTAGATCAGTAGTTTATAAAAAGCATATTGAGGATTTGAAACAAAAACAAGTTTATAGCAACCATAATTTATCAAAATAATAAGTCATAATGGCGATTATAAAATATTTAGAAATGAGAATTAAAATGATACATATTAAAACTTGTGGGATACAACTTAAAATGTTTTTTAAGTCTAATTTTATTAGCTAAGTGTCCAAGAAGTTATAAAAATATCAGAATATACAGAGTATGTAAGGAAGAAAAGAAGGAAATACAGAAATCAATGAAATAGAAAATATAGTGACGGGTACTTGGGTGGCTCAGTTGGTTAAGCATGTACCTTCAGCTCAGGTCATGATCTTGGAGTCCTGGGATTGAGTCCCGCATTGGGCTCCCTGCTCAGCAGGGAGTCTGCTTCTTTGTCCCTCCCCTGGCTCATGCTCTCTCTCTCTCTCTCAAAAAAATAAAATTAAAAAAAAGAAAATATAGTGACATTTCACAAAACCTCAAAGCTGGCCATTTGAAAAATGTATTAAATAAGCAAATCCTTGGCAAGTTGAATCAGGAAAAAGGAGATCTCAGTGTCAATATACAGTTTTAGAATGAAATGGGAACAGCAGCCATTAAAAAAATAAAAAGATAATCCCATGAAGAATATTTTATGGTAAATATTTGGAATTAGGTAAAATAAATTCCTAGAAAATATAACTTCCCAAATTTGTCTTGAGAGAAAAATCTTGAATAACATTTAACCAGCAAAAGAAATCTAATTGGTTTTAAAAACCATATTCATAAAGTGAACAAAATCCCTTCCTCCCAAACAACAGTAGCAACCTAAATGGAAGCAACAGCAGCAGAACACAAACCTACCACAAAAGAACTTAAACTGAGTCAGGAGATTACCTACTAATCATTTGAGTAGCATTACAATCTTTATATCAATCAGACTTTTCCAAATTATAGAAAAGGAAGAAATGCTCCACAGTTCACCTTATAAGTGGAATATAATCTTCATAGGGAAACTAGACAAAACTAAGCAAGCAAGAAGAATCATAGGCTAATTTAATCTAAAGTTATAATCACATAAATTCAACATGAAATAATAACGTTTGGAATGGTATAAACTAATATTGATAATGAGCAAATTGGCTTTATTTTAGGAATATAAGGATGGGTTAACATTAGAAAATGTTTACCATAGACAAAGATATTTATGTAACTTAACAGATCAAAGAAAAAATATCAATAGATGTAGAAAAAGACCATGTGATAAAATTCAGTATAATTTATGATAAAACCTCTTAGCAGATTTGAAATAGAAAGGAACTTCCATAAAATGATAAGGATATGTATGATACTGTACTTAATGGTGAAATGCTGAAGCTTTTTTTTTTTTTAAGTTTAGTAACACTTCTACTCAGGGAAAAGGCAACATTGCCATTCTAATTAGCATTAAAGGTCTTAAGTTAGTGGAATAAAATGAGATAAAAGATAAAAGGATCAGAAAGAAGAAATAAACTGAAATTATTTGTAGTTAATATGACTGCAGAAAACACAAAACCGTATACAGATAAGTTACTAGAACAAATAAGCAAATTTTGCAAGGTTGCTAGATATAAGTTCAATATATGAAAAGCTGTTGGTATAATTTAATAAATTTGTAGCTTTAACAAAGACTTGAGCTGCTTAGAAATTTCACAAAAATGTGCAACTTTATGTTAAATCATATATTTGACAAAATGTAAAGAATTAAATATGCTGCGTGATTTGTTATATTTATGGGATGGGAAACTCAGTATCATAATGATGCCAGATTTCTGCATAGGAATAGATAATCCAATCAAAAGAGAAAGTCTGAACATGTGTGGGTGATTTGACAAACTGATTTTAAAATTCACATTGAAGAGCAAATGGCCAGTAATAGCTAACCATTTTTGGAGAGGAATAGAAAGTGGGGACTGTTTCCATATATCCCTTTGACTATAATCAGGCAGTAATAGACAAAGGGACATATAGAAGTAATGGAGAATTTACAAGTGGCTCCATAGTTATATAGAAACTTGAGAGTGTGGATATTATAGGTCACTGCAGGGAATAACAGACTATTTAATGACTTGTTTTAGGACAATCAAATATCCATATGGGAAATAATGTTATTTTACACCATACATAAAAATAAATTACAGGTAGAATAAAGTTCTAAATCTGAAAAACAAATCTTTAAATTTTTATTTGAAAATATAAAGCAACATCTAAATCTCATTGTGGAGGAGAATTTCTTAAGAAAGATACAGCGAGCACAAGCCAAATAGGAAAATATTGATATATTTGATTACATTAAGTCTAGAAACTTCTCTATCTCTAAAATACCATAAACTTCTGAAAAGACAAATACAGACTAAGATATGTTATACATAAAATTGACAAAGTTTTAGTGTGTAGAATTTATAGAATAAATAAATAAGGACAAAAAAGCCCATATGAAAAATGGTAGAGGTGGAATTTACAGAAAATTATTTCTTGTATGCCCAAAGAAGCATGTATAAGACATACAATTTAATGTCTGTGAATAGGAGAATGAGAAAATAAGCTGTAGTGTATTATATGGTAAAATACTAAACAGCAATTACAAATGAAATAATTCAATAGAAGCATCAATGCAGGTAAATCTAAAAATATGCTAAATGTGAGTTTCAGGATATCTACAGTGTACCTGTTTTCTGTAATGTTTTTAAATTGGAATAGCAATTCTCTTTTAGATCTTTGGTCTTGATTGTTTTTGTCATCATCAGAATCTCTTAGAAACATTTTCTTAAGATTTTTTTTCTTGTATCTTTTTTCTTTTCATATTTTACTGTTTGTTGTTTCTTATTGTATCATTGACCTTATCTATGCTCTGAGATGTGCTTGAGTAAATCTGTCCCATACCTACCCCAAACTCTTGTTTTTCCCCACCTGTGGGCCCTCCGTTCTTGTTCACATTAGAACCCAGTTCATTCTCTTAGGATGTTTTGGTTCTTCTGGACCTGGGGTAAAACAGCCTGTATTTGTACTAAGCTGAACTGATTTGACTTCGGGACTAGGTTTAGAATGACTGTCTCCTCTTTTATCTAGTAAACATTTATTGGTCTTTTCTATGGTTTACCTTATGCTGTGAATGAGATAGGAAGAAAATGTAATTATCCTTTCCTGGAAGGGATCTTATGATGTAGGTAGACCAGTTAGTCTTAAAAGAAGAAAAGTGGCTTTGCCTTCTCCTTTGTTCTAATTGAGTTTAGTTTTCTCATTCATATACTCAGGAGTAGCTTTTGGAATACAGGTAATATTTTGTTTTTCATAGTTAGAGATACGTAATATAGATATTGTTTATGTTTTTCAGAATTTAAACAAGCAAGCATATGATTTGGCAAAGGCTTTACTGAAGAGGACAGCTCAAGCTATTGAACCATATATTACCAATGTAAGTCTTTTTCGTAATTGGTTGTCAGAAGGATTAGCCAACATTTTAAAGATAGCTAGAAGCAAAATTTTGGCAGGTAGTACATACTTTTAAATTTTGTATTGTTTTAATTATTAAATAATATATTTTCTTTCTCCTTATTTAAAATTATTCTTATTTATTATTATATGGAAGGTTAGCTCTCTTGTTTGTTCATTCATTTGCTTCTTTCAAACTGCCTAAGAACTAAAATAGGTCTTATTTTGGTTAGCAAGATACACTGCTTGTTTCTAGTGTTACAAATAAGCTAAATGTAATTAGATAAAACATATGGAACTTCTCATTATTCAGGGAAGTTACAGCTTTTTGGAGATTAAATTGATTTATACAAGAAGTAGATATGAATTAATATCAAGACTCTAAAGTTGAAGGCGAGTATGAATGGTAGCAATTTGGTGACAGTTGTCTATCTTGCTGTCCCTGGGGTAGATTTCATGTACATCAACCTTTTCTAAAAAAGGGGAAGAATTGCGATGATGTGAGCCCTTTCAATATCATTCCAAATCTGCTTATTTACCATTCACCATCTTTTAGCTATTTTCAGAAGAAATGTATTTTAGCTGATAGGTACACTGATAAAAGCTTATTTTAAGTTTTATTTTCTCTCCACCCATAGTTCTGTTGAGTTGCACAACTCTAGAGGGCACCATTCACATGGAATGTATTCACATGAATGGTGCCTCCTGGAACAAATCTAGAACACAGTGTTAATGTTGGCCTCTGGAATTATGTAGCTACTTACTTTACACTTTCACGCACCTTCAAATATGTAAAGGATGTTAATCTGTCTCTTGAAAAAAAGTGAGAAACAAAGTCATGTATAATCACGTATTTAATTTTCCTGAAGTTTATTGACGGAGCATGTTTCCTGTAGTATATAAAAAATAAAGTCAATATATAAAATACATCATGAAAAGATGTGCTTTGAAAAAGTAACAAACTTTATAGAACAGTATCTTGGTAAATGCCAGTTTTTGTTTCTGGCTTATGACCTTAAATAATTCTAAACACATGATGATTTGGAAAAATGTATTTGATTTGTAAGGAAATTGTTTTGGAGGATGAACTTTCAGAAGCTGGACAAATTGTGTAATCTATTTTAATGGCTCCAAATTGTCAGGGAATTCTAAATAATGATTTCTGCAAGTTTTGTGAATCTTGGTTATTGGCCAGAATAAATTGGTTGGATTGAGTGGGTTGAGTTTTTTTCATTATTGACCTAATGGCTTTTGAAGTGTGTAGACCCCAGACATAAGCATTCTGTGTGTGATTAATTAGCCTTCCCTTTTCCTTTGCTTCAAGTGCATCTGAATGACTATCTCCATGGCCCATTAGATACACTAGGTGAGCTCCTCCTGGTGGTCACTTACTTAAATTGGTATTGCCAAGCCAGATGTTTTTTAGGGGAATACTTAAATTTTTTTGATGCCGTTTTTTCTGGGGGGGGGGGTGGGGAACAAAAAAAACAAAACAAAAAAGAAATAACACTATACCATGTCAGTATGTTTTCTAGAATTGGGGAAAGAAATATTTGGATAATAAAAGAAAAAAAGGTCCAAGATAGAATAATGGTATTTGTTGGAGCTAGGTGATTAGCTAGATTTCATTACACTATTCTCTCAACATATGTTTATGTTTGAAAATACATATAATTAGAGCTAAAAGAAAAAGGACCAGAGAAATATTTTTAGCCATCTCAGGTGTTTACATTTCCCTGTCACTAAAGCTTATGTTAATTGCCTGTTCTTAGTTCTTGCCTGCAGAAGTAGAACTGCCTCTCCATATTTTCTTGTGGTATCTTTATCGGAAGTTGAGGGGTGAGAGGCACAAGATTAGAATGGTCCGAGCACACTTCCAATTGTATATTCCCAGTACTTTGTCCATTGTTTGATCTCTTGTTTTCTTGTTCCTTGCTTTATTTGATGGTTAGCTAAGAAGTCATTAAGAGTTGCTTTTTTCCCCTCTTTTGTTCCCTTATACATCTTTTTTTTTCCTACCTCAAATTTTGATCTAGTGAACTTAATTGTCTTATAGTATAAAATGAATTACAATATTAAAATATTCTCAGCTTAAAAAATATTTTCAGCTTTTTTGAATTTGTACATATAGTAGCCATTATTCATTTGTCTTTCTAGTAGAGAATTAGCAAGCAAAAGTATAGGTAGGATACTGAGGTAATAATAACCACATTTCTATCTCTTTTTTACTTATTTTTTTTCACTATCAGGGATATGATATAGACACATGCAAGTTTGTTCTTTATAGTGATTCTTACGTATTTAGGACTTAAATCACTGTGGTGATTATTTTAGATTATTATCTTAGGTTATTATAGAGTATTGAAGATAAAATTTGTTCTCACTTGACAAGAAACTAAAAAGTATATGTATTTTTTGAAAAGATCAAATTATCAGAAACAAAAAATATTTAGTGACATATCAAAAAATTTTCTGAATGAATCACTTCTTGGTAATTTTATTTTTCATCGGAACTTTTTTTTTTTTGAGAGAGAGTGTGCACGCGTGTGAGCAAGCAGGTGGGGAAGGGCAGAGAGAGAATCTTAAGCAGGCTCCACAATGTGGGGCTCGATCTCATGACCTGAGACAAAATCAGGAGTCGGGACACTGAACCGACTGAGCCACATAGGCGCCCCAGCAATAAAGTATTTTTTAATTACTGTATGTATATGGTTTTTTTTAAAGACATGATGCTATGGTACACTTAATAGACTACAGCATTTTTTTTTTTTAATTTTCAAATGTGGTTTCCCCAGACTGATAAAGAGGACAATTACATCATGTGACAAGGTGACGAGATTGGAAAGGATTATTGTGGTCTTGTTAAGGAAAGGTTAGATTTACTATTTTTAAACAGAAAATTTATGAATGGAAACAAAGTCATTTTATTTTGAGTCTGAATGAGAATTTAGCCTTTGATGTCATTAAATTCTTTTCCTACGACATTGATAAACAAGGACAACAAACAGGTGAAGAAAGAATAGTAGAATAGAATTTGGTCTTTTCGCCCCTTCATGGCTAGGTAGTTTGTACAGGTTCATAGACATAAGAAACTTCATTTAAGAATAATCTAAGAGTTAAAGCAAGCAGAAAAGACATAGAAATGTGAAATATTTGACTTTGTACTTTCCATATAGTAAGCCAGGTTGTATTAACTGTTACTGAGAGGAGAGATCAGGGCTTATGTGGTGTAAAAAATTCTTAAACTACTTCTTCAAGGAGGCAGAAGATATTGTTGAGAATATGTGGCATATGCTCTGGGTTAACTTTTTATGAATTTGGAAGACTTTACATAGAAAGGAACTGGACCATTATGCCATGTATCTTTACCAGTTTTAGTAGTAATATGGTAGATGATCTGAATGTGGAAACTAGTTATAGCTGGTTTCTTATAGAAACAAAATTGTTCAAATTTGGATTTTCTGTGTGTGCGTGTGTGTATGCTTTTAATTGGATTTTAATTAGTGCTGTAAACTTTGTACATATGTACACACTGTTTATCAGAATATAAAAGAAGACAAGGATTAGAAAGAGGTTGTTTTACATTATAAATGTAAAATTACATATTTTAAAAATGGAATCAGCCCCTTCTATGAAGGTGCAAGATTTTGTCTTTAATGCTGTTGTCTCCCATAAAAGGTGAACAAGATGTGATCCCTTGACTTTAAGAAATTTATATAGTAGGGAAATTAAGACATGTACACAAATATAACCATATTACAGGATAAAATATAGTAAGTACCATAATGGAAAAAAAAGTGCATTTGATAGAGTGTTGATTGATAAGCTAATTGATAAGTTAGTACAAATTATCTTTTATTGTATATGAGGTGAATTTCATGCGCAAGGTAAACTAGTCTGTAGTTGTTTTCCACTTACTGTTAAAAATGTTTTGATAACCTTAGTTTGACTTTGTGTAGAATAATGATGAATTTAATTTAATGATAATTAAGATTTTAGAAAATTCATTTTATCTATGGCATTTCTATTAATGATAAATCTTCTTTCTCAAAAGTTTTTTAATCAGGTTCTGATGCTTGGGAAAACATCTATCAGCGATTTGTCAGAGCATGTCTTTGACTTAATTTTGGAGCTCTATAATATTGATAGTCATTTGCTGCTCTCAGTTTTACCCCAACTTGAATTTAAACTAAAGGTAACTATTTTAAAAATATTATGATTCTGTCAACCAGATTAGCAAAGAGCATTATTTGTTGCTTTCTAATTCTTATGGTAGTTTTAGCTGAATGCTACAGATGAAGTGGTGTATTACTGTTACTTATTTACATGTTTGTACCTTACCTCTTTGTTTATCTGCAATGCCTGGCATGGTGCCTAGCAGATAGTAGCCACTTTTTAATGATGGTATTTTCCTTCAGATAATTTCCAGATAAATTCTAGATTGTGACTAACTTTTGAGGTCTAGCTTCTTTTCAAGGCACAGTTTATAGTGGTTCCCAAGACCCCTTGATTAGGCCATAAAAATGGTTTAGGGTCTGTTACCCACATGTGAAATATTTTCCCTATGTGTATATTATCTTATGCCTATGTTGAAAGCTCTGTTACTTTTCACATAGTTCTCTGGAATCTTTTGGTGGCATGTTCCTATTGCCTTGAGATTAAATTATGCCATAAAATTGAGTTTCATTTGTAGATTTGGGGAATACTCTTTGCTCTTTCAGATTATTACAGGAAGATTTAAAAAAGCTGGTTATAATTAATCATCTTAGATGAAACCTGATGTAACACCCAGAGAAATTCTTAAATGATTTCCATTTTATATTTCTTGTTTGTAAAAATTTTATTTGTCTCTTTCAAAACAAGAAAATAAACAATCTGTATTTGTAGTGTGAATACCCCACAAAACTAGCAAGTGATTATTCTCGTTTTATTCTGGGGTGTATTTCTCAAGTGAACCACTTGATTCACTGGCCTGCCTGACCCATATTTTCCCATGTAGTTAGCAATTTTGATGAGGCAGAAGGCAGTCATACTTTTAATTTTTTTATTGGTCTGATTTTTTTTTGTTTGTTTTTTAAAGATTTTATTTATTTATTTGACAGAGAGGTAGAGAGCACAAGTAGGCAGAGCAGCAGGCAGAGGGAGAGGGAGAAGCAGGCTCCCCACTGAGCAAGGAGCCTGATGCCCGGGGCTCCATCCCAGGATCCTGAGATGACCTGAGCCGAAGGCAGACGCTTAACCGACTGAGTCACCCAGGCGCCCCGGTCTGATTTTCTTTAATAAAAATAGTGAATACTGTAAGAAATATAAAAGTAAGGAATTATCATCCCTGTTTTCAGCAAGTTTAACATCTAGCATAGAAGAGGAAAAAAATTCAGATTTAATAAGCCAGATATTGTGTGCTAAAAGATAAAGAACAACATGACAAAGGAAACATATAGAAACATATAGTTAGGAAGTTGCTGGGTGAATTTGTGGAATTCTTTGTGGAACACAATTTTATAGTGGCATAAAGTAAGTTTAAATCATCCCTGGCTGCACATTAGAATCTTCACCTGTGGAGCCTTAGTAAACAAACAGATGTCCGGGCATTAAACCAGAGGAGTTGTTTTGATCAGAATTTTTGGCAGTAGAATCCAGTTCAGTTTTTGTGTTTGTGTTTTGTTTTGTTTTGTTTTTTGGTTTTTTTTAGAACTTTAGAGGTCATTTTTTAGATTGTTTATTTTTCTTTTTGTAATAGCTTTATTCAGATATTCACATACCATAAAAATCACCCATTTAAAGTATACAGTTCATTATTTTTTAACATATTCACAGAGTCATGCAACTGTCATGACAATTAATTTTAGAACATTTTTATCATCCCCCAAAAGAAATCTTATACCCTTTAGTGGTGACCTTCCATTCCCCCAGGATCCCCAGCTCAAGACAATCACTAATTTACTTTCTTTCCCTATAGATTACCTATTCTAGACATTTTTATAAATGGGACCATAGCATATGTAGTCTTTTGTGACTGCAATCTTTAACTTAGCATAAAGTTTTCATGGTTCTTCCATGTTGCAGTTTGTGTCAGTAATTCATTCTTTTTTATTGCTAAATCATATTTCATTGTATGGATATACCATATTTTATCAGTTGATGGACATTTATGTTGTTTCCACCCTTTGCTATTATAAATAATGCTGCTATGTATTATGAATAGTGCTATTATGAATAGTCATGGACAGATTTTTTTTTAATTTAAATTCAATTAATTAACATATAATGTATTATTGGTTTCAGAGGTAGAGGTCAGTGATTCATCAGTCTTCTATAATACCCAGTGCTCATTACATCACATGCTCTCCTTAATGTCCATCACCCTGTTACCCCATCCCTCCAGCTCCCTCCCCTCCAGCAACCCGCAGTTTGTTTCCTATGATTAAGAGTCTTTTATAGTTTGTCTCCCTCTCTGGTTTCATCTTGTTTTATTTTTTCCTCTTTTGGGAGAAGATATTGGCAAATGACATATCAGATAAAGGGCTAGTACCCAAAATCTATAAAGAACTTACCAAACTCAGCACCCAAAGAACAAATAATCTAAGAAATGGGCAAAAGACATTTCTCCGAAGAACACATCCAAATGGCCAACAGACACATGAAAAAATGCTCAACATTACTTGGCATCAGGGAAATACAAATCAAAACCACGATGAGATACCATCTCACACCAGTCAGAATGGCTAAAATTAACAAGTCCGGAAACAACAGATGTTGGCGAGGATGCGGAGAAAGGGGACCCTTCCTACGCTGTTGATGGGAATGTAAGCTGGTGCAGCCACTCTGGAAAGCAGTATGGAGGTTCCTCAAAAAGTTGAAAATAGAGCTACCCTACAACCCAGCAATTGCCCTACTGGGTACTTACCCCAAAGATACAAATGTAGTGATCTGAAGGGGCACCTGCACCCCAATGTTTATAGCAGCAGTGTCTACAATAGCCAAACTATGGAAAGAGCCCAGATGTCCATCAAAAGATGAATGGATAAAGATGATGTGGTATATATACACAGTGGAATAGTACTCAGCCATCAAAAAAATGAAATCTTGCCATTTGCAATGACGTTGATAGAACTAAGAGGGTATTATGCTAAGTGACATAAGTCAGAGAAAAAAAGTATCATATGTACTAACTGATATGTGGAATTTAAGAAACAAAACAGAGGATCATAGGAGAAGAGAGGAAAAAATAAAACCAGATGAAACCAGAGAGGGAGACAAACCACAAGAGACTCTTAATCATGGGAAACAAACCTGTTTTACTATTATTTTTATTTTTTCCTCCAAATTTTTATTTAAATTCTAGGTAACATATAGTGTAATACTGGTTTCAGGAGTAGAATTTAGTGATTCATCATTTAGATACAATATCCAGTGCTCATAATAACAAGTGCCCTCCTTAATACCCATCCCCCATCTAGCCCATCCCCCACCCATCTTCCTCCATTAACCCTCAGTTTGTTCTGTCATTAAGAGTTTCTTATGGTTTGCTTCCCTCTCTCTCTTTTTTTTCTCCTTTCCGTATGTTCATCTGTTTTATTTCTTAAATTTCAGATATGAGTGAAACCATATGGTATTTGTCTTTCTCTGACTTATTTCCCTTAGCATAATACACTCTGCTCCATTCACATCATTGCATTTGTCAAGGTTTCATTCTTTTTGATGACTGGGTAATATTCCTGTGTGTGTGTGTGTGTGTGTGTGTGTGTGTGTACACACATACCACATTTAGAGGTTATTCTGATGTGCCCCCAGGGTTGAAAAGTACTTATTTAGAGGAATAATGAGAGAAATAATAGAGATGAGTTAGGTCATATTATGGGAGCTCTTAATGCTAGGCTGAGGCATTGGTTTAAAAAAAAAAAAAAGGTGTACAGTGTCTTCATAGCACTTTTGAGTATCGGTGTTTTTTGATATGGTCATATTTTATGTTCAGGTGTAGTATTGTGGCTGGCTCAGTCATTTAACCATTGTGTCATTTGTTGGAGGTACCAAAATCA
>NC_138371.1:112901077-112958490 GCF_054177405.1 Leptonychotes weddellii
GAAGGGGGGGAAATCGGAGGGGGAGACAAACCATGAGAGACGATGGACTCTGAGAAACAAACTGAGGGTTCTAGAGGGGTGGGGGGTGGGAGGATGGGTTAGCCTGGTGATGGGTATTAAGGGGGGCATTTTCTGCACACAGCACTGGGTGTTATACACAAACAATGAATCATGGAACACTACATCAAAAACTAATGATGTAATGTATGGTGATTAGCATAACAATAAAAATTAAAATTGAGTTCTTGTCTCCATGCTACCCATAATAGAGTAAATAAAGCAGAAATTAGGTTTTGCATGTGCAAGGCTTCATCGTATTGTTGAACTCCATTATGAATCTGGTATGTGTAGGTGAACTGATTCTCCTTTTGGGAGACTTCACATATTTACTTCTACAAAGAGCTTAACCAGTACAATGATATAGAATTTTCTGTTTACTGTAGGCCTGGCCTCTTCGTGTCTGTTTTTAAAAACCACAGTTTTTCAGAGGTTTGCATAGCTTTCATGTGTAGTTAGTTTTTGAATTTGACTGTGAATAGAAATAAGCCTCAAATTTAAGAGGGGCCTCTAACATTTAATCGAACTTTGGGATGTATTTTCATGTAGGAAGTATGCTTTAACAATTTATTTATTTTTTGCAAAGTATGTTGAGCTTTTTTTTTCCATCTGGAGTTCATGAAAGTTTTTCTGTGGAATTGGGTAATGAGGAAAATCATGGGAAAATTATAATGACAATATCTACCTGATGGTTTTAAAGCTGTTTGTGTTTTGTTTTAGAGCAACGATAATGAGGAACGCCTACAAGTTGTTAAACTACTGGCAAAAATGTTCGGTGCGAAGGATTCAGAATTAGCTTCTCAAAACAAACCACTTTGGCAGTGTTACTTGGGCAGGTATATGATTTTGGTGTCCTTTTTTTTTTTTAAAGATTTTATTTATTTTTTAGAGAGCGAGCGAGAGAGAAACAGCATGAGAGGGGAGAGGGTCAGAGGGAGAAGCAGGCTCCCTGCTGAGCGGGGAGCCCGATGTGGGACTCGATCCCAGGACCCTGGGATCATGACCTGAGCCGAAGGCAGACGCTTAACCATCTGAGCCACCCAGGCGCCCTTTGGTGTCCTTTTTAAAAGTAGTATATGTTTCTGTCTATTTATATTATTTAAAAATGTCATCCATATTTAATATTTTCCTGAAATTATAAAAATGAAGGTTTTATATTTTGAAATTTTTGAGTGTTAGTACTGATTGGCCATATTTACAATTTCCCTTTCTCTTTTCATCTTATTTTGCTCTTAGTAATTTTTGAAAGATGATATGCTTAAAAAGCTATCTCAAAAAGTATTATAATCATAAAAAAAAAAAGAAAAAAAAAGTATTATAATCATGAAATTAAAATGTGTTATTACATAGCAGTGATTCATTCCAACTGAAAATAAATCATTGTGAGATATTGTAAGGACAAGGGTATCTACAGAATGAATAAATAAATGATATGTATGTCTTCCTCCTAACCTCCTTTGTACATTTTTATTTATTTATTTATTTTTAAAGATTTTATTTATTTATTTGAGAGAGAGAGAGCACATGAGAGGGGGGAGGGTCAGAGGGAGAAGCAGACCCCCTGCTGAGCAGGGAGCCCGATGCGGGACTCAATCCCGGGACTCCAGGATCATGAGCTGAGCCGAAGGCAGTTGCTTAACCAACTGAGCCACCCAGGAGCCCTGTACATTTCTCTTTTAAAGGAAGTGATAACCTGGGTTCCATATATGCTTTTAATGTCCACAAACCTGAAATTGGTTGCAAAATTTTGAGTGTGTTTGTATATTTCTTTTTTTCTATGAGAAGGGTTCATTTCATTATGTTTCTAAAGGTATCCCTGACCTTGAATATATTAAAACCACTTAAAGTGCCCTGGCTGAAACCTACTTTGACCCAGAAGATAAAGGAGAATTTTTTTCCTCTGCTTAAATTTTTCTCATAACAAGTAATGCAATTAAGTCACAAATAGGATTTAAAAACTTACTCTTTTTTTTCATATTGAAATATTTGCATGTTATAACCAGTTTTCTTTCTATCTTAATACTAGAACTGTCAATTATTATAATAAATTTATTCTCTTTTGGCCTTATTTTTCTAATTTGTTAAATGAAGTATAAAATTTTATAAATGCTTGCTAAGTGCTAAATTCTTAATCTGATTTCTTATCTCTTATGTAGCTCAATAATATTTGACAAGGTGCGTTAAATGGATAAATTTTAGCCCGTTGTCATTTTGAGTTTGATTTCTAGACTTTTTTCCTTTAAATACAATGGAAAGTTCTTGGGCAGTAGAGCAGAATAGCTTACATGTTTAATTAAAGTGTACCACTCAATTTAAAGTCCACTTAATGTGGTAAAACAAAAATACAGTTTTTACTTATAGACATTTACTATATCTTTAAATCAGGACTTGGATTACCCAGACTTTATTTTATAGGTTAAAATTTGTCACATTTCCATTACATTGTAATTTTTCCTTTCCTTTTAAAATTAATGACCTAAAACTGAAACTCACAGATTATTATCACTTTTAAGGAGCTAGAGTATTTTTTAAAGAGGTCTTATTATATTTATTTATAACGGTTAAATGGTACATGTTTAGTTGAAAAATGGTAAAGTACATAGGGATGGAGTACTTAGATTCAAAACACTCTGGAAACTTTATATGAGACCATAGGCTAAATGTCATAACTTCTTTTTGAGTATACTTCATAGGGCATTTTTTTCTTATAATAAGCTTTTATGAATAATTTGGCGCTCATTTTGAAGATTTTTTTCTCCTTTATAATACTAAATTTGTTATGGCATTGGGTGATAGAAGATTTGGAAACCTTTTGATATTACAGAATAAGATATATGAAAATATTGAATGGAAAATTCTCACTTTACTTTGGTGTTTTTGTTGTTACTTAACAAGATTTTTTTAAAAATCACTCTTGTAGGGGCGCCTGGGTGGCTCAGTTGGTTAAGCGACTGCCTTCGGCTCAGGTCATGATCCTGGAGTCCCGGAATCGAGTCCCACATCGGGCTTCCTGCTCAGCGGGGAGTCTGCTTCTCCCTCTGACCCTCCCCCCTCTCATGCTCTCTGTCTCTCATTCTCTCTCGCAAATAAATAAAAAATCTTAAAAAAAAAAAAAATCACTCTTGTAGTACAGGATGAACTAATGTATATAGGCTTTCAACATCAATAGTTTAGAGATAACTAGGCATCATGGGCTCTATGATGGAGGAACAGGATTCCATCTATGAAATAATCTTGCTAAAACAGTGAATCTGGATATGATTAAGTATCTAGATCTAACAATTTGTAAGATTTAGGAGAGAAGGGGAGCCTATTAATTGAAACCAGGATAATACAGATTAGCAAAATCTAAACTGTGGAAAAACACTACATACACAAACACAGAACAGTTGCTTCACCAAATAAATTATAAGGAGAAAAAAGATGGAGGAGAAATACGAAATTAAAAGATAATTAAATAACATATCTTTCAAAGAGTTTTAATATTTTAGAGATATATACTAAGATATTTACTTCTTCACGTAAAAATTGGCTTTGGTATTAGTGGAAATGTGATGGTTACCTGGATAGGAGTTAATTTGGGCTCAGTTTTCGAGTCATGTAAAATAATACGGGGTTTAGTGCAAGATCTGCCACACTTTTGTGAATGCCCTACATTTAAGAAAGAATACTTTGAAGAAAGTATTTCTTTTCAGACACAGTTTGGGATTTATATAATGTACCTATGACCTATGCACACACATAGGCTTATAAAAACATACATATTTAAAAGAATCATATTTATAGGAAAGATCTTGTCATTCTAATTTTTGTGCTTCAGGCAAATGTGTATTGTTTATACATGCTCCTTAAAAGTACATAGTTCTCACAGAGGTTGTCCTGGTTTAATATAGACATTCTAAAGCATTCATAAATATATAGCTCTTCAAAACTTTGTTGAAATAGTCTAGCTTTGCTTTGAATTATTCTACATAACTTGTTTTTTTCTTTTAATTAGAGAAATAAGTATAAATTGAGTATAGATTAAACACATAATTGTTTCTCTTATTTTAAAGATCATTCTGTGCCTTTATATTTTATCAGGTTTAATGACATCCATGTACCAATCCGCCTGGAATGTGTGAAGTTTGCTAGTCATTGTCTCATGAACCATCCTGATTTAGCAAAGGACTTAACAGGTATTACATACCCATAATAGCAAATATGCCTAGGTGTTCTTTGATGAAAAAAATCAGTTTTATGTATATGGGGAGAAAAAATCCCATTTTTTGGTTACTGTGATGGGTAAAGTCATCTTCTTTCAATTCATCATCCCGGAAGTTACACTCTGAAGCTAGAAGTTTTACTCCTTATACCTATTAGTCTAGAAACACCTATTAAAAGTCAGTTTACCAGAAACAATATGAGTTTTTTAGTTTAAGAACAATTCTAAAGATATTTCAGGTATTTGGATTTGAACTTGACTTTGATGTTCTTTTCTTTTTTAATGTTTTGAGAACTTAGGTAAGCATCATTAATTTGTAAACTAACTATGCTAAATGGAGGTAACTTTTCTGAAATCTGTATAATTACAAGGCATTTCAGAAATTTGCATTTTTGTACTAATAAGGATATCATGTATTTGAATATTGCTCCTCTATTAATTTATTTTATTTTCTTCTTTTTTTTTAAAGATTTTATTTATTTAGGGATGCCTGGGTGGCTCAGTCAGTTAAATGTCTGCCTTTGGCTTAGGTCATGATCCCACCCAGGGTCCTGGAATGGAGTCCCACATCGGGCTCCTTGCTCAGCGGGGAGCCTGCTTCTCCCTCTGCCTGCCACTGCTTGTGCTTACGCTCTTTCTCTGACAAATAAATAAAATCTTAAAAAAAAGATTTTATTTATTAATTTGAGAAAGAGCACAAGCGAGAGAGCACGAGTGAGGGGGAGGGGTAGAAGGGGAGGGAGAAGCAGGCTCCCCACTGAGCAGGGAACCCCATGGGCGGGGCTTAATCCCAGGACCCCAGGATCATGACCTGAGCTGAAGGCAGAGGTTTAACCGACTGAGCCACCCAAGTGCCGTTAATTTTTTTTTAAATTAGGAAATTGCTCAGAAAATACAGATGACTATAGTAGCCACTATGTCTTCTTCAGAAATGTTAGCATTTTATTTGCTTAAGAGATTTAAAAAAAAGAAAATAAATTGTAGATGTAGTTGAAATGCCTCTCAAACTATTCTTCCTATTTCCACAAGACGGTAGCCACTCCACTAAATTTGGTCTGCATCCTGTTTGTTTTTCTACCTATGTCACATGTATATTTGTCCATAAGTGATATATAGTATTGTTATGTGCTTTAAAAATTTTATTGAAATGGCATCATTTGAATTTGATGGAGTTGAACTTTCGTACTATCTTATGTTTTTTACTTCCATGCTTCTTGCTTTTCTTTTTTTTTTCTGTTTTCCACTTTTCTGCTTAATTGATTAATTTTCTTTGTTTTCATTTTTCCTTTTTTCCCCTGTGGGCTTGGAAGTTAACATTCGCTTTTGTGCTTTTACTGCATAATTGATTAATGAAGTTGAAAGTTAATCAGAATTCTAGCTTCTTTTTGAGCAATCAAGGAACCTTGAAAGCTTTAATTCTGCATGTTCTCTTCCCATTGTTTACATTATTGTTTGTTATTAGTTATTCACTCTTTTTAAAACTTTACCAACTTGTAGTACATTTTTAAATGATTTTTTTTTATGGTCTTTGTTTACAGTTGCTTCTTAAATCTTCCTACTTCCTTCTGAGTTTCTTTTGATAAAATGATAAAGTATATTCTTTCATAATATTTTTAACAATAGTTTGTCATAGTAATGCTTTCAGGTTTTGTTGAATTTCTACCAGTTAGGTTTAAACAGCAGGTATTTCTCACTTTCATTATATTTGGGGGTGATATCCTGCGTGGAACCCCCTACCTGCCCACTCACATCTGAATTTGGACTGCTTGGTCTTTGAGCTTCTACTTTATAGCATTGATCTTCAGAGGATCTCTTTTCCTCCCTCTTTCGTCTCCTTCCTCTCTTACTTTCCTTTCATTCTCTTTTGTGTGTGTGTGTGTCTGTGTCTGTTTCTCCTTCTTCTTCCTCCTCCTCTTTTCCCCTGGATGTTCCTTTTACTGTAACATTCTATTCTTGTGTTATTGATGCACTGTTCTCTGAAAAAATTAATGATAGTATTTTAGAGAACTTTTTTTTCCTACAAAATGTTGTTTTAGTTAACTTATTTTTCCCACATGCTTTTGTCTGTATTTTCCATGATAGGGGCTTTCCTCAAATGCTTGTCAGTCGGTAGCTCTATGCTTATAATTAAGAGTGGAGGACTAAAAAAGAGCTGTTTAGAAAGCCATGAATATTTGGATGGGATTGCTGACTCTGAACTTCGATTTAGGGTGATCAGGGTGGGTTGTTTGTTAGCACACCTTTAGTTTAAATTCTTCTCTTGAACTAGTCAGATTCTCCACTGAAGAATATTCTATCAGGAGTTTAAAAGTCTAATTGCTGGTGTCTTTGGGACTCCTGTATTATTACTTTATTCTTTTTTATTATTGAATGGTATTGATGATAATTTGTTTATCCACTTTTTTGCTTGATGAGTTTCTGGGTTGTTTTTGATTTGGGGCTATTAAGATTACTCTGAGTATTGTTACAAGTGTTTCGATGGATTTATGCTTTTATTTCTCTTTGTAACTACTTAAGAGTGAAATTGCTAGTCATAGGGTAAATACATGTTTAATTTTATAAGAAATGACTAAGTTCTTCATATTAGCTGTACTATTTTCCACTTGCACTAGAAATGTTTGAAAGTTCCAGTTCTTCAGTGTTCTTGTCATTTTGAATCATAAGTCTTTTTGATTATCATCATTGTCATAGGTCTTGCTGTTTTGTTATGGTTTTAATTTGCATTCTCCTGATGACTAATGAGATTGAGTATCTTTTTATGTGTGTATTGATACTTTCTTTTATGAGGTGTCTGTTTAAATTTTAAATCCATCTTTTAACAATTGGCTTGTTTTTCTTGTTGATTTGTAGTAGTCAGTATAAAGTCTGGATCTTTTTTAAAGTATTAAAAACTTAAGTAATTTTCCCAAAGTCAGAACTTTAATGCAAAGTTTGTTGTTAGCTAAATAATAGATGTTTTGATTTTTTTTTATAGCTATCTAAAATACATTTTAGATGTGAATAATTTCACCAATAACCTTTTAAGTCCTTACCATTGTTTGGAATGTTTACCAAAAGATAGTATGTAGTTTATTTTTTTATGAAACATTTATGTTGTTATATGACATATAACTACTTTTCTACTTTTCAGCCTCTGGGCACATTTTAATTTTTTTTTCTGTAATTTCCGTCACTTATTTCACCTGTCCCCCCACCCACCTTCCCTCAGGTAACCATCAGTTTGTTCTCTATAGTTGAGTCTGTTTCTTGGTTTGTCTCTCTCTCTCTCTCTTATTTTTTTCCTTTGCTCGTCTGTTTTCTTAAATTCCACATATGAGTGAGATCATATGGTATTTGTCTTTCTCTGACTGATTTCACTTAGCATTATATTCTCTAGTTTTATCCATGTTGTTGCAAATGGCAAGATTTCATTCCTTTTTATGGCTGAATAATATTCCACTGTATGTATTCTGGAATACAGTGGAGTGTGTGTGTGAGAGAGAGAGAGAGAGAGAGAGAGAGAGAGATATCACCACTTCTTCATCCATCTATGGATGGACACTTGGGCTTTTTCCTCAGCTTGGCTATTGTATGTAAATAATGTTGCAGTAAATAGGGGTGCATGTATCCCTTTGAATTAGTGTTTTTGTATTCTTTGGGTGAGTACCCAGTAGTGCAATTATTGGATTGAAGAGTAGTTTTATTTTTAACTTTTTGAGGAAATTCCATACTATTTTCCGGAGTGGCTGCACCAGTTTGCATTCCCACTAACAGTGCAAGAGGGTTTCCCTTTCTCCACATCCTCACCAACACCTGTTGTTTCTTGTGTTGTTGATTTTAGCCATTCTGACAGGTGTGAGATGATGCCTCATTGTAGTTTTGACTTGCATTTCCCTAATGATGAGTGATTTAAGCATCTTTTCATGTGTCTTTTGGCCATCTGTTTGTCTTTGGAAAAATGTCTGTTCATGTCTCCTGTCCATTATTTAAATACTGGATTATTTGGGGTTTTTTTATGTTGAGTTGTATGAGTTCTTTATATTTTTTGGGTACTAACCCTTTATCAGATATGTCATTTACCACTATCTTCTCCTCTTCTCTAGATTGTCTTTTAGTTTTGTTGGTTGTTTTCTTTGCTATGCAGAAGCTTTTAATTTTGATGTAGTCCCAATAGTTTATTTTTGCTTTTGTTTCCCTGACCTCGGGAGACATATCTAGAAAAATGTTGTTATGGCCAGTGTCAGAGAAATTACTACCTGTGCTCTCTTCAAGGATTTTTATTGTTTCAGGTCTCACATTTAGGTCTTTAATCCATTTTGAGTTTATTTTTGTATATGGTGAAAGAAAGTGGTCTAGTTTCATTCTTTTGCAATGTAGCTGTCCAGTTTTCTCAACTCCATTTGTTGGAGAGACTGTCTTTTTTCCATTGGATATTCATTTCTCCTTTGTCGAAGATTAATTGATCATGTAAGTGTGGGTTTATTTCTGGGTTTTCTATTCTGTTCCATTGATCTTTGTGTTTATTTTTATGCCAGTACCATACTGTTTTAATTCTACCATTTTGTAATATAACTTGAAGTCTGGAATTGTGATACCTCCGGTTTTGTTTTTCTTTTTCAAGATTCCTTTGGCTGGTTGAGGTCTTTTGTAATTCCATGCAAATTTTAGGATTGTTTGTTATAGTTTTGTGAAAAATGCTGGCATTTTGATAGGAATTGTACTAAATCTGTAGATGGCTTTAGATGGTATAGACATTTTAACAGTATTTGTTCTTCCAACCCATGAGCATGGGATATCTATTTCTTTGTGTCATCTTGAATTGATTTCATCAGTGTTTTTATAGTTTCTAGAGTACAGGTTTTTACTTCTTTGGTTAAGCTTATTCCTAGATATTTTATTGTTTCTGGTGCAATTTTAAATGGGATTGTTTTCTTAATTTCACTTTCTGCTGCTTCATTATTAGCGTGTAAGAATGCAACAGATTTCTGTACAGTGATTTTGTATCCTGTGACTTTACTGAGTTCATTTATCAGTTCTGGTGGTTTTTTGGTGGAATCTTTAGGGTTTTCTATGTATAGTATGTCATCTGCAGATAGTGAAAGTTTTACTTCTTCTTTATCCATTTGGATGCCTTTTATTTATGTTGTCTGATTGCTGTGGCTAGGACTTCTCAGTACTATTTTGAATAAAAGCGGTGGAAAAGGACATCCTTGTCTTGTTCCTGACCTTAGGGGAAAAGCACTGATTTTCACCACTGAGTATGATGTTGGCTCTGGGTTTTTTATATAAGGCCTTTATCATGTTGAGGTATGTTCCCTCTAGACCTACTTTGCAGAGGATTTTTATCATGAATGGATCTTGTACTTTGTCAAATGCTTTTCCTGCTTCTGTTGAAATGATCGTATGATTTTTAAAAAAGATTTTATTTATTTGTGAGAGAGAGAGAGTATGAACAGGGGGGAGCATCAGAGGGAGAGGGAGAAGCAGACTCCCTGCTGAGCAGGGAGCCCAATGCAGGGTTGATCCCAGGACCCTGAGATTATGACCTGAGCTGAAGGCAGACGCTTAACTGACTGAGCCACTCACGCGCCCTTGATCATCTGATTTTTATCCTTTCTTTTATTGATGTGATGTATCATGTTAATTGTTTTGTGAATATTGAACTGCCCTTACATCCTCGCATCCCAGGAATAAATCCTACTTCATCATGATGTATGATTTTTTAAATATATTGTTGGATTCGGTTTGCTAATATTTTGTTGAGGATTTTTGCATCTATGCTCTTGAGAGATACTGACCTGTAGTATTCTTTTTTTGTGTGGTGTCTTTATCTGGTTTTGGTATCAGGGTGATACTGGCCTCATAGAATGAATTTGGAAGTTTTCCTTCCTCTTCTATTTTTTTGGGATAGTTTGAGAAGAATAGGTATTAACTCTTCTTTAAATCTTTGGTAGAATTTGCCTATGAAGCTGTCTGGTCCTGGGCTTTTGTTTTTTTTGGGAGTTTTTTTTTGATTACAGATTCAATTTCATTGCTGGTAATCGGTCTGTCCAAATTTCCTATTTCTCCATGCTTCAGTTTTAGTAGGTTATATGTTTCCAGGAATTTATCCATTTCTTCTAAGTTGTCCAGTTTGTTGGCATATGGGTTTCCATAATATTCTGTTATAATTGTATTGCTGTGGTGTTGGTTGTTATTTCTCGTCTTTCATTAATGATTTTATTTATTTGGGTTCTCTCTCTCTTTTTTTTTTTTTTGGATGGCTAGAGATTATCAATTTTGTTGATCATTTCAAAGAATCAACTCTTGGTTTCATTGTTCTGTTCTATTGTTTTTTAAGTTTCTATATCATTTATTTCTACTCTAATCTTTATTTTTCCTTCCTTTTCCTGGGTTTGGGCTTTGTTTGTTTTTCTTTTTCTAACTCTTAGCTGTAAGGTTAAGTTGTTTATTTGAGTTTTTCCTTGCTTCTTGAGGTAAGCCTGTATTGCTATAAACTGCACATTTTTTGTAGTTGGCTAAAAGATAGCTCTGAAAAACTGAGGGGTCTAACTAGTTTATATGCATATTTTCAACCATTCCTCATATTTCCAGCTGCATTCTTCATCTCTGCCTCTCTCGTTGCTTGGTGCCTTGAATTTCTAAATGTTTTCATGGTTCTTCTACCCTGGAAATGAACTTATTTATTATTTTCTTCCCTTTTTGGATTTCATCTTTTTCTTTTGTTTACAAGTCATATATCTCTCAGTTTTGTTGAAAAATCAATTTTGCTATGATCTTTTCTCTTGTACTTGTCCCTTTTTAAAAGACATTTTCTTAGTGTTTCAGGAGTGAGCTGAGATTAATATATGTTAGACACACATGTTTGTCTTACCTTTCTTGACATTGTGTTTGTGAGATTCATCCTTGTGCCTTCAGCCACATTTTGAGGGACCTGCCCATATTGTGAAGAGTATTATTAGCTGCTTTGTCATGCTAACTATCAAGAATTTCTTCTTTCTCTTTTGTTTTCTCTTCCTCTGCACAGTTAGGATCTATAAGTTAATAGCTCTTGTATATATCTGTTTAATATGAATGATTTGTTTTAGGGAAATTGGGATGCATCTTAAAATTGATTGTGTTGTCATTGGTTTTGTCTTGGTGGCACCTAAGTATAATATCTATTGCACTCGAAACAAGTAAAGTGAAAGATAAAACTCCTGTCTTTATCTTGGTGGGGAAATGAACTTGAGATGTATTTAACAGGCTCCATTTGAAATCAGTACTTAAAGTAACTTTCTTTACTGAGTTAGGTAAAATAACATTTCAGAAGTTTTTTTTTGGCAACATACAGTCTTTCTCATTTTTGGAAATAGTTCCTGTTACGGAATGCTCATGGTGAAAATGCTTAAGACCTGGGCAGTGGTTTTATGGGTGTTCGCATTGTAATTATTTGTTAAACTGTCAATTTATAGGGAAGTAAATCCGTTTACAATCATAAGCACTATTTGCTGTATATAGGCATGGCTAGACATATTGCTCCAAATCCAAACAATGAAATTTTAGCTTACCGGTAGTCTTAAAATAAAAAGCAGAATAATATTTTGTTATGTTCAGGTTCAGTTGTGGTATCTCTTCCTTAAGCCTCTAATATATTATTACTGAAGAGTGTTAATTTTTTCTTTCAGTTTTCTTAGTGTCAGGTCAGAACTGCCATGTTTTTGACTAAATGTAAGGTCTTCCTCCAGCCACTCCTAATTGTTAAATATTTAATTTCTTCTATGTTCCCTTTGCCTTTCTTAGTCCAGTTACATGGACTTTCTTTATGGTCTTTCCTGTAATCTTATTTCTTGGTGGCTGGTATTTTAATTTTATTCTTTCCGAAACCTTACTCAGGGTTTCCCTAGTTAAGGGATAGAAGCTTGAATATTCTAGCCTTTTCCCAGTAGACTTGACTTGGATATTTTAACTATTTAAACAAAAAACAGAAATGAAATATTTAAAGTCATATACTTCTTAGTTCATTTGTATGGTTTAGTTAATGAGGTTCAGAACTCCTTAATACAACTATCCTGCCCCCCCACATGGGTAGGAGTTTTAGTACTCAGTTGCATGTAAGTAAACTGTATTTTAACTAATGGACTGACATTCATTTCTGCTCCCCTTCCTCCTCTGCTTTTAATTTTCTTGAAACATTGAACCTTCTACTTAGGTTTTATTTTGTTGTGATTTACTTACAAAGGACTTATGCAATCTTTTAAAACATTTTAATTGTTAAAGTTCCATTTTAATCAAATAAAATTCTGTCTTTCAGAGTATCTTAAAGTGAGGTCACATGACCCTGAAGAAGCTATTAGACATGATGTTATTGTGTCTATAGTTACAGCTGCTAAAAAGGATATTCTTCTGGTCAACGATCACTTACTTAATTTTGTGAGAGAGAGAACTTTAGACAAACGGGTAAGTAGGAATAATAATTAGCAGTAGTAGGCTTTTACTTTGAATACTTTGAGTTTAATAGTATTTCACTTGAAAATACTGAGATTTAAGTGTAATTAGCCCTTTTTAAAAAGGGGGGCATTTTAATATTTATGAGGTTTTATTTTTTATATTTTGTTAGATTTTTAAATTCAGATCATTCTCATCTAAAAAATGAGTTGGCTCTAAATGGTAGTCAGATGTTTAGCCTGGACACTAGTTTTAATAAGTGACTTGTAACGGCCTCTGACACAGCTTCTTATGTTGTTGGCTCTCTTCTGTTTCTTTTCATATGGGTATCAGTTGATAGTCTTTTAGCTGGTTGTGTTATAATTTCTGTGGAGTAGAAAATAACATGTTTTCAACTTAGCACAGCTAAAACTAGCAGAACAGCATGCTTCCAGCCCTATCTTCTGTGACCCTAAACCTTTCCTCTTGAGTGAACACCCACTAGCTGCACTCAGTAATCATTGGCTTCTTAAGGAGGTGTACCGTGTCTTCTTATTGTATTCATATTCCCTGGAGTATATTAGAGACTCAGTAAAGTATGTGAGTGAATGTTCATTCCCTCCTCATCCCCAGTGCCTTTCCTTTCTGATGTGGGTTTTACTGGATTTAGGCTTGAGTAATTTTGGTGAAGGATGAAAATTATTGATGTATTTGGGGATTAATTAGCAAAGAAAGTGGGAGGCCTGTTGGTAGTTGTGAATAGTTTTGACTATTAAATACTTTACGACATTTTAATAGTTGCTTATAAGGTTGATTGTGCTGTCTTCATCATTTAATGCTCTCTTTGGTAATGCTGGTTGTGGGTAGAGAATAGATGGGCAGGAATTGCATAGTTTTCCCTCCAAATGTATAGGTATTAGGAATAACTTATTTTAACTAATAAATTTAGACTTGTCTTTATTGAATATTTCATAGGGTTTTAATGAAAGGTCCAAAAGGCATAAAGAAGGAAAAGGAGATTTGCTTCGTGGTAGGATAACAACCTTCTAAGTGTTCAAGTAGTCTTTTTCTTTGTTAGACTTGGAATTTGAGCTAAGTATCTATGTATTGTTGGGGTCACATAAATTCACATAATTTTTGATAATCATGTTGTATTCATCATAGGGCTGCTTGGTTCATTCATACAAATATTAATTGGGTACCAAAAAATAATGGAATATATTTATGTTCTTGGCAGTATTAGAATATGCTCTATCTTTAAATTCTCCTTAAAGCAGCAGTTTGGGGAATTAGAGATAAGATAGAGAATTAGAAAGTTCCTACAAACAAATTGAATTGTTATTTTATGAGTAAGGCTTTTTGAAGTCTTTTATTTCAATATGTATCAGTGGATGGATGAGATAAGGACTGTTCTTAATCTGCTGTAAGTAATTTAAAGAAAAACTAAGAAGAATATACAATGAATGACAGACTGCAAAGAAAAAAAAGAAACATCTGTGTAGCTTCATGAAGTTCTAAACATTACTAACATCTTACTGATTGTAGTGCTGTTTGTGTAAAATTAAAAAATAAACTCATCCCAAGTTAATGAAGCAGTATTAGATATATTATAGCAAATATGTATTTTAAAAAATAGTTGAATACATTCCTCTTACACTTGATTCTTAAATATACAAAATGAACTGAGTGTGTTTACTCAGCATTTGATGAAACCAGTGTCATGTACCTTTAATTGAAGTATATTTAATATACGCCGTAAGTGGAAAAAATGTATAAGGGATAGGTCACAATTAGCTCATTCTTTGCCTTTTAAAATTTTGTAGCATACTTTCCCTTACCAATTCTAAGTGACTTTTTGTGATGGTGATTAACTTTTGTTTTTTAGGGGTAACGATGGGTTTAAGATATTAAAGCATTAGAATTCTTTATACATGTTGATATCTCTGTAACTTATATAGTAGATGTATTAAAATGATAGTTGTGTTTTTTTCATAGTCATTATAAATTGATATCCAGTAACTGAGGATTGATGAAGATATATTGTGTAAAGCAACTTAAAAACAAGAAAACAGACTTTCCTGAAATATAATGTGAGCATTTTTAAATTTTAAGAAAGCGTTTTTGTTTTTACTTTAAGTGGAGAGTGCGCAAAGAAGCCATGATGGGACTTGCCCAAATTTATAAGAAGTATGCTTTACAATCAGCGGCTGGAAAAGATGCTGCAAAACAGATTTCATGGATCAAAGACAAATTGCTACACATATATTATCAAAATAGTATTGATGATCGGTAAGTTAAGGACACCATATCTAAAATATATGGTGCTTTTGGTGTATTAAGCTGTTTTGATCTGTTGTTTTAGGTAAGCTGTTTTCTTTATAACTTTAAAGTCTCTCAGTTTTTACTGCAAGTTAAAGGTAGTGAGTGACTAGTTTTCTTCCACCAAGCCATAAATGAAGCAGTAATGACATAAAACTTTAGGGAGGGATACAGCTTTTATGTTCATTTTTGTATACTATTTTTAAACAGAGCTGTACTTAAGAATAGAAATGTGTAATAATTTAAATTTTATTTCATAGGTTATTTTTCAAATAAAATGTTTTCAAATAAATGAAAATAAGCCTTTTGGATTATAGACATTTTAAATAAACAAGTTTCTACCGAAGGATAAAAAGACAGTTTATAATTTTATTTGAAACACATTATCTGAATATAATCTTTGTATTTTTCTATTGCAGTATAAGGTTAGATCTTGTATGGATCCTAACCATTTAGTAGTAAATAGATCTGTGAATCCTGCTTGCAGGATTTCACTTGATTGGATTTATTTTAAATTTTTAGATCCAAATGGTCTCACCCATAATAGATGAGAATGAGAAAATTAAGAACCAGTAGGCCACCTTACAGTTTTAAAAGTTATTAGGAACTAGGAACTAGGTATCTTACGTTAACATTGAGAAACTTTGTAGTTATTATTTTTATAAAATTGACATTTTTAGACTTTTTGAGTGTGCAGCATCATTGCATGGAGATTTGCATTATTTTTTGCTAGTGCCTTTTTTTTTAACTTTTAACCAGGTCTTTTCATGATGCTTACTCCAGAAACTTGGAAGAATCTTAAAAATGTCTTTATAATTTTAACTTAGAGATGCATAGAATTTGTCATTTGGAAGGACCTGGGTTTTTAACACTTATTATTCAGATAAGGAAATTGAATCCCTCATATACACTCAAGGTCACGCAGAGGTAGTTAGCTGGGTATAGGGCTCTTGCCAGTACATCCAGCTAAATCTTTTTTCAGTCCCTCTTCTTATAGAAGGAATCATTCAGTTGAAATCTCCTCTCCATTTAGAAAGCAGAAACTTTTTATATGTATTCTTTGTGTGTTTTGGAATTTTATATACAAATTTAATACATAAAAAAAATCATTACAGTACCTTCTCTGTGTTTTTGTAGATTGCTTGTTGAACGCATCTTTGCCCAATACATGGTTCCCCACAATTTGGAAACTACAGAACGGATGAAGTGCTTATATTACTTGTATGCCACACTGGATTTAAATGCTGTGAAGTATGTTTCAAATGTCAAATTTTGTTCTTTTCATCTTTTTCAGTGTATTGGATTTTATGGGGAATAAAACCACAACTGTATTTTTAAATGTTAGCAATTTATGTAATACAAACATTGTTTAAATGGTCAGATACAATAAAATACTTGGCTGTTTTTTCAAAGGTACTGCTATCAACATGAGATTAACAAGGATTTTTGTAAGCAATTAAAAAATAGGGCTGATTGACATGGAATCTTTCAGGATTTGATTTTTTTCCCCAGACGTTCATATTGTTGTTTCAAGAAGTATTGATGTACCTTTTTGTTTGTTTTTTTTTCCCTTAAGGCGTTAAGGTCCATACTGAGAAAATCCTACCACTTTATTTTGACCTCATGCTCATTTGAATTTTGCTGTAGGGCAGTAGGGTACATATTTTTGTGCTGCATAGCCTCAACATAGTGTTATAGTTTGGCATACGGGTAAGCACAAATATATTTTAATGGCCATTTTTCATTCAGAAAATACTTTTGAGCGCCCTTATACAGAATTGGCATTTTGGACATGGAAGAGACATTACTAATTGAATCATACTGACGGTTAGGAAATTGAAACCTAAAGATTGATTTGCTCTAGGTTTTAGAAAATGTAGGTCCTTTGCATTCCAGCGAATGTAGTTCAAGTGGGGGATTAAGGGGCATCTGGGTGGCTTAGTCGTTAAGTGTCTGCCTTTGGCTCAGGTCATGAGCCCAGGGTCCTGGAATCGAGCTCCGCATCGGGCTCCCTGCTCAGAGGGAAGCCTGCTTCTCCCTCTCCCATTCCCCCCTGCTTGTGTTCCCTCTCTCGCTGTGTCTCTCTGTCAAATGAATAAATAAAATCTTAAAAAAAAAAAAAGTGGGGGATTAAATGTTCAGAAATTGGAAGTCTAAGGAGCTGCATATAATTTTCATTCCTACCTCTGCTTAATGGGACTTTTGACTTCTTGCATGAAAATTATTATATGTGCCAATTATACCTTTCATAGAAACATTGGAGAAAAAGTTGTAGAGGGGAGAATGTAAATTTCTTATTATCTGCTGTATTTCAGGCAGAGGAGTATGTATTATCAGTGGCTGCTTTTGTGCTTTAACAGCAGAATTGAGTAGTTTCAACAGAGACTGTATGTCCATAAAGCTTAAAATATTTATTATCTGGCCTTTTATAGAAAAGGTTGCCAACCCCTCGTGTGATATTTTTTCCTGTTTTTCACATGAGGAACTGAATTCCAGAGGTCAGTTAACTTGCACAAAATCACACAAGTAGTAAGAGACAGAGTCAGGATTTGAACTCTACCTGGTTCCAAAGTTCATTCTTTTTATACTTCATACAGTAAAATATGTTACTACCATATTTAATTGGTTTTAAAGCATACAATTGTCATATGCTAACACCTCTAGAATTAGAGTGCATCCTTTTATTCATGGTGCAATTGATGGCTTCTTGGAATGAATGAAAGATATATAGCACACTCCCCACTCCATCCCTATTTGAGACAGTCTGTGTCAAATCATAGTCTAGGCTTCTGACTCAGCTCACCTGTCATTCATGAGTAAAAATGAAAGACACTCTTAAGCAAAAAATGAGAGTTCACCACTCATATATCCTACTTGAGAAAATTACTAAAGAATAATAATTTCTCTTGGTAAAAAAGGAAATTCAGAAGGAAGGAATAGGATGTAAGAAGTGACAAAATTTTCAAACACTTTTGCAGGTCTAAATAATGCCTATAAAAACAACAATAATAACAACAACAAAGTTTTCTTTACAAGGGAAGGAGGTGTAGATTAAAAACTAGGTTAGCATCCTGGCTGATATTTAGCCAGCACACCCTTCCTGGAACATTGAGAGTCCCTGGGATCATCTCCCCACCCCACTTTCACCTGTGCCTGGGCACAGCAGAAGGACCTTCAGGCCCTTGTTCTACTGCCACTTGTTCTGATTGATTGGTGCTGTGCCTTTGTGAAGAGTTTTGAATACAAGGTGGATCCTATCAGATAACAGCATGTAAGATGTAGCTAAAATGTTCTGTGGTTCTTTTATCATAGAAGAGTGAGGACAGACATTGTTAATTAATTAGGCTGTAAATTAAGTGTATGAATTAAAAATTTGAGTTGCTCTGAAAGAACAGAATTAGAATGTTGGCTTCCAAAACCATAGGACCAAAAAAGAATTAATGAAAACTTTAATATGAGAAATGGAAATGAAACATAATTGTAAATCGAAAACACTAAATAGCAGTTATAAAACTATATATATATATAGATAGATCAGGGGCGCCTGGGTGGCTCAGTCAGTTAAGCGTCCGACTGTTGATTTCGGCTCAGGTAGTGATCTCCGGGTCATGAGATCCAGCCCTGCAACTGCTCCCCCCACCCCCCACCTTGCACTCCTGCTCGCTTGTGCACTTTCTCTCTCTCAAATAAATAAATCTTTAAAAAAAACTACATATGGGGTGCCTGGGTGGCTCAGATGGTTAAGCGTCTGCCTTCGGCTCAGGTCATGATCCCAGGGTCCTGGGATGGAGTCCTGCGTCGGGCTCTCTGCTCCTTGGGAGCCTGCTTCTCCCTCTGCCTCTCTCTCTCTCTGTCTCTCATGAATAAATAAATAAAATCTTAAAAAAAACAAAAAAACAAAAAAACTACATATATCAGATATCATTTATCATTTAAATAACAAGTATGTTTGATTGAATTAAAAAGTAAAAATGCTAATCACAAGAGATACACTGAAAAATAATGCCTTGGAAGAGTTGAAAGTAAATTCCAATCTATAGATCCAATAGTTTCTACAAAAATGGTTGGTAAGTGAATAGATTTTTATCTGTTTTAAGTTAAAACACTTAAGGTATTTATAATATTTTTTAAATGATTTTTTAATTTTAACCAACATTTTAGAATTAACTAACCAACTGTAAATCTAATACTTAACATTTTATTACTTTAATACTTTTAACTTTACATTTGTGATTTATTTCTCCAAAAGTCTTTACATTTATTATTATGAAATATTTAATGCACACAAAGAAATCACATATGAGTTTCGAAGCATAGTAATAAAGTAAATATATCTGTGAATCTACAGCCAACTTGTGAACTCTTCTCCCTTTCATCCTCCTGTCTTCCACCTAGAGGAAACCACTAACCTTAATTATGTATTTTTCATTTCCTTTTTAAAAAATAATTTTATCATGGGGCGCCTGGGTGGCTCAGTCAGATAAGCTACCGACTCTTGATTTCAGTTCAGGTCATGATCTCAGGGTCCTGGGATCAAGCCCCGTGTTGGGCTCCATGCTCACGCGGAGGCTGCTTCTTTACCTCTCCCTCTGCCCCTCCCCTCTGCTTTGTTTCTCTCTCTAAAATAAATAAATAAATCTTTGAACAATAGTTTTATCAAAAAAATAAAATAAATAAAACAGTTTCATCATATATATATGTATATGTATCCCTCATAATATTTATTTTTGCTTATTTTTGAACATTATGAAAGTGAATTGTGGATATAGTCTTCTGTGAACTTTTCCCCCCATTTTCTTACATTCCTAAGATTCATCCATAACATATATAGCTTGTTGGTCATTCATTTTCTTTACATCTTATTTTTTGTAAATCTTTTGGGTCTTAAATTTTGTCTCATCTTTTTTTTCATTTTCCTGAATAGTAATAATCTTGATGTTTTCAATAATGTTTCTAATCTTATCACAGTCCTCACCACTCTGTATTATAACATCTGTCCTACTTTATTCATTACATTACTATTCTAGCCCAGAATTCATTTGAATTTATAATCTCTAATTAGTTTGAAAGGCACTTAAAAATAGCTGCTTGGCAGGCAGGTTCATGGTAAGAACTTGTTTGATAAGATCTTTCTTATGAAAGAACCATATATTTTATTCTGTGACCATATTCTTTTGGGGAAGACAGAATACTTCCTATATTTAAAATTTGTGATGTGTATCAATTTTGGTAAACCCCTAAGTTAACCATCTTTTTTTTTTTTTTTAAGATTCATTTATTTGAGAGAAAGTGTGCACATGCACACGTGTCTGCGCAAGGGGGAGGGGCAGGGGGAGAGAATCTTCAAGCACACTCCCCATGGAGTGGGGAGCCTCACTCATGGGGCTTGATCCCGCAACCCTGAGATCATGACCCAAGCCCAAACCAAGAGTTGGACACTTAATCAACTGAGCCACCCAGGTGTCACACTAAATATCTTGATTAGTGAAAAAGAGAGCAGAGGCAGGCTTGAGTACTCTCCGATCATGATGTGTGTTGCCACCTCCCCCAGGCTTCCTAGAACAACTGTTAATGACAAGAGTTAGTGGTAGTTTCAGGTGTCATGGATATGATGTCTTTCATTAGGCAGGCTCTCATCTAGACTGTTTTTGTACTGCTGTGTCTGGTGGGCAGTTTTGCCAACTGGAGCAGAATGTTGGAGGAGAGGTTCTCTTCAACATTTGTACAGGTTTCTGACAGCCACCTGATGGTAGCTGCCTTTTTCTTTGAGTTAGTGCAGAGCCCTAGTGAGAAGACTAGACAGGTAATAACTGTAAGAATATCCATTCTCTAATCAAATTTTTCATGTTTATTTAGTGACAGAGCTGGAATTCAGGCTCATATTAAATTATATTTGTCTTCCTGTTGTAGTAATATTATTTCTACTTTTTTTTCTTTTTTAAGGATTATTTAGGAAGGCAAGCACAAGGATAAATTGTCTTTGCTGCTTAAGATAATTTTACTAAAGTACTTGAGAGGATGGTTTCCCTAAAAATATATTACAGTACAAAATCTTAGTTAGTGATGGTCGCTTTTTGATTTACACTATAGCCATCATAGTTTATAATGGAGCTTTGGAATTGCTTGAGATTTCATCTTTAAATCAACAAATAGCTATTAGAGGTGTAATAATTCCTGCTTTATTTTAAGTATTTTAAGTGAAGGCTAGTTTCAAAATCCAGGCCTGTCAGAAGTTGTAAGTAATGATGAAGTGTTAAGAAGCAAGAGACAATTCATTGACTTTGGAGTTCAGAAGTAATTTCACAGATGACTACTCTGTTTCTTTGAAAATTATTTTAATTACATAACTCTTAGTTACTAGATTTTTATAGTCCTCTGTATACTGGTCATTTTTCTTTTAATGTGTACATTCTTAAAGTGTTTCAATTAAACTTTTATGGAAATTTAATAACTTGAAAACAGTATAGTTATTTTAAATTTAACTTCTAAGATAAAATGCTGTTGCTTTGCCAGTACCATTTTGAGATGACTACTGTAAAGGAATTTAAGTGTCCAAATTTAAACTATTTCCATAAGAGTATCCAAAGGTATTCTTAAAACAGAGTGTTGAGGAAAATGAAAATTTTTAACAATTAATTGTCTTGTCGAAAAAAAAGGTGGTTTTATATGCTTTTGTACTATATTACTGTTTTATGGCAGTGCTTAATATGTGTGATAGTGGAGGTTAATGAAGTGTAGGTAACTGAAAACAAAATAATGAAAAGTATTTGGTTTTGGAAAATTTCCTTTTCGAATATTAAAATATGTGTGGTTCTGAATTCTGTAACTTAATATTTCAGTAACATTAACTTCTCATGATTTCTGCATATTTTCTTGAGTATGTGTATAATTTTAGATTTCAATTTCTGTCTGAAAACAAATATTAAGAGGACATCAAAAATTTTGCCATATAAAAATAATATTCACTTACATATAGTAATATGTAAATACATATATTTATATAACCTAGTAAATATATATAGGATATAAATACATGTACATGTCAAATTTATGTAGTATAAATATATTTATATATTTTATATGGAGTATATAGAATATATGTTATATATTATAGGTAATAATAAATGTTTTATTTAGTTAACTATAACAGCTATACTTCAGACTGTAGGCCTCAATGAGTACTTAAAAATCTAAACACATAGGGGTGCCTAGGTGACTCAGTTGGTTGGGATTCTGACTCTTGGTTTTGGCTCAGGTCATGATCTTAGGGTTGTGAGATCAAGCCCCCTCTTGGGCTCTGCACTGGGTGGGGAGTCTCCTTGAGCTTCTCTCTCCTTCCCCCGCTCACATGTGTGCTCTCTCTTTCTCTCTCTCAAATAAATAAATAAATAAATAGATCTTTAAAAAAATCTAAACACATAGATTCTACCTCTAAACAGAATTTGAGGATTAAATAAAACAAGTGAGAGCTTTTTTTTTTTTTTTACATCGGTTTGGTTTATACATTTTAATCTTATTATAATGACTAACTTTGTATACTTACCTATAAGTACATAGTCTACATTTTTATAATAATATACATAAACATGTAATATATAAAGTTACAATATAAATATTTCTGTTTTAGGAAAAAGTATACCCCATTCTCTCAGCACTAGAACTCTTTTCTGTTTGTGGCTTTGATTCCTTTTCATCCTGCCCACTGCAGGACCTTACTCCATCAAATATTCCTTTGTTTCTCAAGTTTATTATCTCTGGAGGTAATTCCTATATCCTAGTTTACACACATATTGCAGGTAATGATAGCTCTTCCCTATTTTTATACAAAACAAAACACAACCACTTACTTTCTTTTGATACAGATATCCCTTCACATGTTCATACCTCTTCCCTTTTGCTCCATACATCATCAGTTGCTTAGTTCTGTGAATTTTACCTCATCTCTGTCATCTTTTTTAATTTGACCTTAAAAAAAAAACCAATATATTTGGAATATTCTGGAAGGATTTTTATTGTTTTGTTATTTAAATTTATGTGTTTGTGTTTTGCAGAGCATTGAATGAAATGTGGAAATGTCAAAATCTGCTCCGGCATCAAGTGAAGGATTTGCTTGACTTAATTAAGCAACCCAAAGTAAGTTAAATTTAATGAAAAATTTTCCTTTGATGATAAGTTTTGTAAAACGCATGTATTTTAGTTACTCCTTACCACTGCTACAGTGGTGTTGAACAACTGTTTCTGTGTGGAACTGTTCTACTCCAGAAATTATGATCTCTAATTTAGAACAATGAAATCTTTAAGAAACTTATTGCATAGAAAAATTTAAAGTTTACATTTACTATATAAAAAGTGATACCCAACAGGAAAGAGAATGTATTTCTTTGCATTCAGAATTAAAGTTTTTTTGTGGCTTTAAAAAAAACAGGAAATGACTCCATATCTTTGAAAGCACAGAAAATAGAGTAAAATTGCACTTTATCTTGCCACACTAAAATGCTCCCATTGTATAGTCTTTTGGTTTTAGAAAATTTTAATGTCATGTAATTTTAATTACATATCTTTATATTTTTACTTACAATTAATATTACAGTAATCTTAATGTACTACTTGGTTTTCATAATTATAAGTTAATGGTGGTATTCATCCAGTTGATGAATCATATTTTATTTTTTAGACTTTTAGAATGATTCTGGCTGTTCTTTTTCCCTAGAATGTTGTTTGAGAATGTTGTATATAGGCCTATAAAAGTTATAGTTCATCAAAACAGTATGTGTGGCCATTTTAAATTGCATCCAAGGAAATATATAACACACAAAAATAACAATATACTGTTATTTTTAATTTCTTTTCAGTCCTTAGTGGAACCCCCCCAGTCCCCTAACCCCCCCCTCCAAAAAACAAAACAAAACATACATATACTGCATGCTCATAGAACAGAGGTCAATAGAGAGGAGTTGTTTCATGTAAGGGGAGGCGAATAGTAACCTCTTTGTTTATGGTTTATTGAAACCTGTAATTATTGAACCTGCTAGAATAAGTTTTTTCTTATAATAGATGACTTAAAACTAATTGTAGTGATTCTGCTGTTTCAGTACTTTGTCTGCCAAGGAACAAAATTGGAAAACTCCCAATTAAGTTAGTGTGCTTCAGCCAATAAACATGTATTTTCAGTCAGTGTTGTAATGCAATAAGTTAGTGTATTTCAGTTAAGCTCTGGATAAAGTGCTCCTGTTTGCTACCTAGAGCTGTATTAATTTACTTCCTTTTGGTCAAAGTTGCAAAGGTGTTAATTAAAAATACCAGATGTTTTTATATGCATGTATATAAAATTATTCCTGATTTTAGGCATTATTGAAGTCATATAATAGCAGTAGAGTAGTATGTTAAGTGTGCAGATCATATGTTGAACAGCATGATGTGTGAGACTAATAAAAAATAACTTTGTTTTTGACTCTCACTGTCTCTTTAAAATTTATTTAGTGGGAACTTCTTCCCCTTGCCTGTTGATAGCAACTTGGGAAGGTCTCATGACTTCATTCTCATGTGAAATAACAAAATACAGTCTCAATTCAATTAAAATGTTTTAATGTCTTCTACTTTGTGGAATTTTCCTTTAAATTGTCTTAAAATAATTACTGAGTTGTCCAAGCTAAAGAGGAGATTCAAAATAATTACTGAGTTGTCCAGGTTAAAGAGGGAATTCTCATTAATGTGATGTGAGGTTGATGCAGAAATCAAATGGAATTCTAGTGAAGGGAGAAGTAATAGTCTCTTATTACTTAGTATTCATTTTATACCAAGAAATATAGTAGACATTATAGAGTTAAAGGTAGAAAAAATGCAAAGCTGTGTTTATCCTTTGGGTGTTTATATTTCTTCCTATTTTACTAGGAAGACTCTTACATACTTATTAATCAGTGAATGTTTCTTTGCCTTCTTCATTATTCAGTCTGATAAATATTCTTATTTAGTTCAGCACTGTAGCCCTTCTACTTTATTTAACTAAATTCGTTTACTCAGTGTCACTCAAAGTGACATTATTTCCAGTATTGTACTCTTGTTGATGCTGTTTCTTTTTCATGTGGATCAACTTCTTTACAGCCCAGCAATACCTGTTTCTCCCCAAATTAAACAACAGATATCTTACATGATTCTAGACAGATATATTCAAATACTTTAAATTCCAAATATTTGGGAATTAACTCTTGTATTTTATGTTTTGTCTCTTGCTTCCTCTTAGGAAGCTCCTTGTGAATAGGGATGGTTTATTTGTGTATTTATTTGATTTGTTGCCTTCACGCCAATGTTTTTCTAGTTCAATGTATTATATAGAGTTGCTCAAAGACATCTTTTTTTAAAGAAATAACACTAACTTGGTGCAGTGAATAACTAGCACTCTTAGAAACATCTTTTGTACATGTGACTTTACATGGGGTACAGTGTGGTGAACACATTCATTCACTGAAATAATACTATGTTGATACAGCAAGTAAGTAGCACTCCTGTAAAAATCTTTTGTACATGTCAGTGGCATCTTTTTAAAATTGTCTTTATCCAGTGTCTTCCCCATAAGCTTCATGACTATGCCTTATAATCCTCAGGCTTAAAAATTTTAGGAACACCTCAGGTCATTCAGAATTATATACTTGTGAACTTTTTGTTTGAGATAAGCTTCAAACTTGAAAACCAGGTTATTTTGTTCCTTTTTTACACTTAGTTGCCCTGTTTCATTGCTAGAGAAAACAAAATATCTCCCTGTTTCAAAAGGTTGGTGTAGTAGTCTCCTTTTGTTTAGAGGATGACAAAACAGGGTGAGGGGGGAGAGATGACAACAGTAGAACATTCACCTTTCATTCACTTCATGGAGTTTAAACGTAGCTCAAGAGGGAGCTCACAGTTGTGGTGGTCAGGGCGTGGGCCTGAAGCATTAGTAGGTTTTGCTTATCTAATTTTCTGAAGGGTATAACGAAGATTATTGTTAGGAAATGTTAATTTTGCTTTTTTGTGTGTGATTTACAGACAGACGCCAGTGTCAAGGCCATATTTTCAAAAGTGATGGTTATTACAAGTAAGTTATTTCAAATATTACATGTAGAGTTTAAGGTTTAATTGAAATATTTCTTTTTGATAATTTAAAGTGTTTCATGGAGTTTCATTTTAGGCTATGATAATATAGGAAAAGAGTATAAAGTGTTTCTGATTGATATTTTTTTTCAACAGCTTCAGCTTTTCTTCTTTTTTTTAATTTTCATTTACTTTGCTACACAGAATTTTTCTTTTTCTTTTTGTGTTGGTATGAGCAAGAACTGGAGAAAGGATTTATTACATAAATTTATTTTTGGGAATTCATTCAAACTGTTGCATAAGCTTACTGTGTAAACTGAATCTGTGCTTGCTCTAATGTGACTCTCTTTGAAGCTAATTTCATTCTAAGCCAAAATTTAGAGTAAAGTGTATACATAATAATTACAAAAGAGCTTCTTTGAAAAAAAAAATAATAATTTGCTTTTTTGCTTTCCAGGGATTTCAAATAAAATGTTATTTAATTGCATTTGACAGTAAATACAAAAGGATTTTGTAGCACATCTCTTTTGTTCAGTGCAGGGAATGGGTAAAGTAGCTGTTTTTGTAGGGCATTTGCTTTTCCTCCTGCTTCAGAGATCACTGTGTATAGTGTAGCACATGGACAAAGGGAATATCAGGAACACCTGGAGGAACATTTCTGCTGAGCTTCCACTTGGGAATAGTGAAGAGATCTATCTTAGATGAATTTCTGAGATGTTAACAAATATTCCAAGATGTGTATGGAAGTAATGCTCAAATACTGAAGAGAACAGTAACTGAATTAACTGAGTTTTAGACTAAGTGATAGGAGTTTTAGCCTGAGTAAGGCTTTAGGACCAAAATATCTTTTAGTCTTGGGCAGTTAAACATAAATTAGTTTTCAATTTCTTTAGATAACTTAAAGCAAGTGATTTTTCTGCTGTTGCTTTTTAATAACTATCTCCTTGCTGTTTGGCTGTGGATACTCTCTCTTAAAGGAGGTCATCTATATTTTTTCTATTTTTTACCCCTATCTGTTTTCCCAAATTCTGTTCTGAGGAATGCTATTATCCTGTATAGGTGCTAATAGTATTGTTAGAAAAAAGGGTTTCATGGTCAAGTACGTTTGTAGAATGCTGAATTAAAGGGTTTTTTAATTTGTTTCCTCCCTCCCTTCTCCCTTTCTCTCTCTTCCTCCCACTCCCCCCCCCAATTCTGTTTGTTTCTTGAATAGTAGACCTTATTGTAGCCTTTAGTATGATGCCTATACATTATGGAGGGGCTGTAAAGTGACATCTTCCAAAATTATTTGAAGACAGTACAGTAGATTTTTTGTGTTATAGAAACATGAAAAGATCATATAGTCAAGTATTTATAATAGGGACACTTTGTTCTTATTATCCTCAGTGATCTAGCTAAGACTTAAAATGGAATTTCAAAGTTGTATATGAACTTGAAGACTGCACTTACTGCATTTATATTTTAAGATTTAGTTGAGTTTCTACAATTTTTATTATAGTCCATAGTTCTATATTATAATTTCTGTTATTGGAAGTATCCTAGTCTGGTCCTCTATAACAGTTGTGAGTAGCCCCCCCTCTCCCCCAGAAGACACTGGGATCAACATTTTACTAGCTTTCATAAGTGTTTTGATACATCAGTATATTAGGAGAGTGGTATAGAAATCATCTTTGATTCTACGGGGATTTATCCTTTCTCATGCAATAATGACATATCCGACAGTAACACCTGAAACATTTTGCTCAGCATGTTTTATTGAATGATAGCATGTGTATAGGAATTATCTCTGGATGGTTTAACAAATTAATGCAATACAGGAAAATAATTTCTTAAAGGTAAAACTTACTGATCTCTTGTTGGAAGTTACAAGAGAACAATGTACATAACAAGCTCAAGGAGACAGTAATAAATTGGTATCATTCAGGTTGATATTTAGTGCCCTTAAATATTATAAGGGGTTATTTAGAAATAGCCAGTTCAATCTTTTCCTACAAAGATGTTCCTTCACAGTGATTTTGTTTCATATTTCTAGAAAGCAGAATTTTGTGAAAATTGAGTATTGAAGTTGTTCCACAACTTCTAATTAAACTAAACTGAATTTGTAAATTAGGATTATTAATCAAAGTAATAAAAAGACTGAAAAATGTTGATCTTTTATTATTTTGAGAAATTTCTAAAATGGTATTTTTACTGAATTTTAATTTATTTAAGGAAATTTGCCAGATCCTGGTAAGGCTCAGGATTTCATGAAGAAGTTCACACAGGTGTTGGAAGATGATGAGAAAATAAGAAAACAGTTAGAAGTACTTGTTAGTCCAACATGCTCCTGCAAGCAGGCTGAAGGCTGTGTGGTAAGGAGAGACATTTAAAAAGAGTTGGGATGCCTGGGTGGCTCATTCGGTTAAGCGTCATGATCCCAGGGTCCTGGGATTGAGTCCTATAGGGAGCCCGCTTCTCCCTCTGCCCCTCTTCCGCTCATGCTCTCTCTCTCTGACAAATAAATAAATAAAATCTTTAAAAAAAAAATAAAAATGGGCGCCTGGGTGGCTCAGTTGGTTAAGCGACTGCCTTCGGCTCAGGTCATGATCCTGGAGTCCCGGGATCGAGTCCCACATCAGGCTTCCTGCTCAGCAGGGAGTCTGCTTCTCCCTCTGATCCTCCCCCATCTCATGCTCTCTCTCTCTGTCTCATTCTCTCTCTCAAATAGATAAATAAAATCCTTAAAAAAATAAATAAATAAATAAAAATAAAAAGAGCTAATGTTTGGGGCACCTGGGTGTTTCAGTTGTTAAGTGTCAGACTCTTGATTTTGGCTCAGGTCATGATCTCAGGGTTGAGATCGAGCCCCACGATGCGCTCCATGCTGGGTGTGGAGTCTGCTTAAGATTCTCTCTCTCATAAAAAAACAAAACAAAACAAAAACAAAAAGAGCTAATGTTTGAAGAAGCCCCCAAACCTTTTTTGACTCCTTTAAGGAAATAATGTATATTCATTATGTAGAATGTATATTCATTATGTAAAATAACACATATATTCATTATGTAAAATTTTGACACCTTTAATAAAATAATTTGTATTCATTTATGTGAATTTTGTATTCATTATGTGAAATTTATATTCATTATGTAAAATATCACAAAAATGACAATAAACTATAACCCCTTTATAGAGACAATTACTGTTAATATTATGGTGTATATCTTCCAAAATAAGATCATATACATACAGCATTGTTCATTTTACTTATTTTTATTAGTCTTTTACAGTATTAATAGCAGTGTAGGATACCATTGAATATATGTACCATAATTATTGAACAGTCCACTTGTGTTACACATTTAGATTTTTTCCCAGTTTTTATTTAAAGAACACTTTAATATCTTTATAGCCAAATAATTTTTCACAGTCTTGATTATTTCTTTTGTATAGATTCAGTATTGGCTTCTATCATTATTGGAAAGAAGCAGAACTCCAAGAAAAACATAATCATCTGATGATTTTTTCTTCTTGGGCATATTAGTCATTTATATATTTTTTTTGTAACTTGTGTGTTTTTAATCTTTGCCTATTTTTCTGGAATGACATTTGTTTTATTGATTTGTTAGTCATGTATGTTAATTAAGTTGCAGATAATTTTCTCTCATTGTAGGTTGCCCTTTGATTTTGTTTATGATGTCCTTTACATACCATAGTTTTATTTTTATGTAGCTGAGTTTATCAGCAGACTCTTCAAGGTTTTTGCATTTTATGCCCTGCTTACAAAACTCCATTCTATTGCAAGTCAATGAAAATATTTACTCATGTCAATATTTCTCAATCTGTTGCCCATGCATCTTCCAAGAGGCTTTAAAAAAAAAAAAAGATTCTTGGCTCCACCCCAGATTGACTAATTCTTCACAATGAGGTCTAGGAATCTGTTGTTTTAAAAAGCTTCCCTGATAATTTTATTCTCTGAAGTTTGTGTCTCCACTGAACCTGGTTTTATTCTTTTGTATTTGTTTTTATCTTTTTGTAATGTTTGTGGCATAAGGTATGAGATAGGGATCTGTTTTTATTCAAAATGTCTGTTCAGTTATTTCAACACAGTATATTGAATAATCCATCTTTTTTTCTCGTTAGTTGAAATGTTACCTTATGCAAAATTTTTAATTTAGTTTGTTTTTCTGGACTCCTTCAATTCTCTTGATTTGTTTATTCCAACACCAGTATTACATGGTTTTAATTATTTTAGATTCTTAATATTTTAATATGATGTAATTTTTTAAACATATTTTTGTAATAGTTAAAAATATCTGCCTTACAGCGTGAAATAACTAAGAAGTTGGGTAACCCCAAACAGCCTACAAATCCTTTCCTGGAGATGATCAAGTTTCTCTTGGAGAGGATAGCACCTGTGCACATAGATACTGAATCTATCAGGTATTTTTATATAAAAATATTAAGTTTTCATTACTATCCATTCATGCTTCAGTCAGTTGCTTTTGAGTACCTGCTATACACAAGGCACTTAACCTGTCAGATTTTTGTAGATGTGAAATGGCTATATACTCATCTATTTATATCTGTACGTATATCTGTTCATATATATGTATATGTGTGTATGTATATGTACACACTCATCTATATATCTTTGTATATTTAATTTTTCTTGTTATTTATTTTAATTTTAAGTATTACTTCATTTGGATGAGAAAATGTCAATTTAAGCCTAGTTTCTATTTGTTTCCAGTATATCAGGAATTCCTCTTTTTTAGTTTGCATAGGTTAGGTAATACAAACAATTTGTAATTATACTCTCAGGAAAAGAAAATTAGGTGAGTATGTTGTAAAGCAGCATATGATGCATTTTCACAGGTATTTGAGAACTGAAAGTGTTTGCTATCACCTGACTGTGGAAAATACTTTCTTTTTATGGCTGTATTCCCTTATGTAAAATGTTCTTTTTTTTTTTTTTTTAAACATTTTCCTAAAGTGTTTCGACTGGTTGAAAAATAAAGTGCTTACAGAATGTATATATATAACATTCTGGTTTACTGGTTATCAGTAGTATCTTTTAGAGATACATTAGAATCTAAATAATAATATCCTGTACCAATGGACCCTTTTTGGGGATTTGTTTTGTTTGGGAGGGTAGAGGGTGGAGCTTTTGGCCTGCGATCCCCTGCAGAGTAGGGAGACCCTGTTTTCGATACTCAGCAGTCACTTTGGACTCCTACTGCATCAGTTTTCATTTGAAGAAAGGACTCTAAGGTTTGAAAAACAATATAAAACAAAAAATCAGAACCCTCTGTATTGGTACAAGGAAGACACTGAATCAGTCTGAAATTCAGTCATTAAATAATCCCATGCTTTATTCAAGACAATGCTAGTTAGGTATTGGCAAAGCATATTTTTTTGCTTTTCATTAACCCTCTGGTAATGCATAAGGAGTTTTAATCAGGAGATTATATTATAGTTTCATAAAATTAATGCAGATAGTGTTCAGAGGACTAAAAGAGGATTTATCTAAAGTAGTATTTGACCTAAGAGGAAGAATGGGTAAGATTTTGTTTTTACAGAGTTGGGAGAATGAATATTCTAGGCACTGAGATTAATATAAACCAGCTAACTGGACAGGAAAGGACAAAGATATTTAGAAAATGATTGCCATGGAAAGGTATAAAAGTGTTATGAGATAATGCTAAAAAAAATAGTTGGGATCAGATTGTGGAAAGCATTTAAGGTCTAACTTTAGAGCTTTTACTGTTTTAAGTCTGTTGAGAACAATGGATGCTTAATGATGGATGGGAGGAGGGAAGTAGAATGGATAGACTGTTAAGGTGTTACAAATTGTCTATGGATGCTGGTAGTGGGATGGAAAGGGAAGATTATGTTTGAGGAAGGTTTTAATAGATGGGTCATCTTACTAGAAATGGGGAATAAAGTTGATGAGGAGTCAGAAGTATAAGAGCTCAAGTCCAAGTGATGAAGCACGTAGCAGTACTTTGAAAGGAATTAAGGGAACTGATGTGCTTCTTATTTGGACATGACAAACAATTAAAAAATCAAGGCAAATTGAGCTTAATGTGAAACTATGAGAATGGATTTGTTCCGTGTACATGAGATTGTGTAGAAAGCAGTAAAAAGATTAAAAGATCATGGACAGAACCTTGGAATTTTGTTTTTCAACAGTAGAAAAATTACAGGAGTGTAAGAACACCAGGTTATTGTAGTGTTTTGAAAGTTAAGGTGGAGAAAGTTTTCACAAATAACGTGTACTATGAACAGTCAAACTGAGGTCTTTGGCTTTATTATCAGTAGTTTGTAGTGATACAGAAGATAAGTCAAAATATAAATAACAGTAACAAGTAGTAGCAATTAGCCCTTCTAAATGTCTGGGATGAGTCCAAATGTTTTACATGTTTACTTATTTACCTCTTAACCATGTGAGACAAGAAATATTATTCCCGATTTACAGATAAGGAACAGTGAGTTACACAGATGTTAATTAACTTCCCCACTGCTAGGAAGTGATGAATGGCATTGAAACCCAGGAAGTCTGGCTCCAGAGCCGTCTTGGTTAACCACCACACTATCTAATAGGTCTCCAGAAATATTCAACACTTAGTCCCTTGCACCAGTAGTCGCTAAGTGTCCAATTCACCTAACTCTCCTGATAGTGGTTATTAACTTTTTCAGTCCTTGCCATTTCATAGGTAAATGGTGATACTCTTAAAAAAAAAAAAAAAAAGTGTCACTAATAAAATTGAACATTTTTCTTCCCCATATATTTCTTGGTTAATTGCATTTTAAAACACTTTCTGTGAGGGGCTTGGAGGAATTGTCTTTTTTTTTATTGATTGTAAGAATGGTTTATGAAATAGATGCCTGGGTGGCTCAGTCGGTTAAGCATCTGCCTTTGGCAAAGGTCACTATCCCAGGGTCCTGGGATCAAATCCCACATTGTGCTGCTTGCTCAGTGGGGAGCCTGCTTCTCACTCTGCTTGCTGCTCCCCCTGCTTGTGTGTGCTTGCCCCCCCGACAAATAGATAAATACATCTTTAAAAAAAAAAAAAGAATGCATTCCATGTTCATGGATCGGAAGAATAGATATTGTTTTAAAATGTCTATGCTGCCCAGAGCAATCTATACTTTCAGTGCCATCTCGATCAAAATACTAACAGCATTTTTCAAAGTGCTGGAACAAACAATCCTAAAATTTGTATGGAATCAATTGAAAAGACCCCGAATAGCCAAGGAAATGTTGAAAAAGAAAAACAAAACTGGGGGCATCACATTGCCTGATTTCAAGCTATATTATAAAGCAGTGATCGCCAAGACAGCATGGTATTGGCACAAAAACAGACACATAGACCAGTGGAACAGAATAGAGAGCCCAGATACGGACCCTCAACTCTATGGTCAAATAATCTTCAACAAAGCAGGAAAAAATAAGCAATGTTAAAAAGACAGTCTCTTCAATAAATGGTGCTGGGAAAATTGGACAGCTATATACAGAAGAATGAAACTCGACCATTCTCATACACCATACACAAAGATAAACTCAAAATGGATGAAAGACTTCAGTGTGAGACAAGAATCCATCAAAATCCTAGAGGTGAAGATAGGCAGTAACCTCTTCGACATTGGCCACAGCAACGTCTTTCAAGACATGTCTCTAAAGGCAAGGAAACAAAAAAGAAAATGAACTGTTGGGACTTCATCAAGATAAAAAGCTTCTGCACAGCAAAGGAAACAGTCAACAAAACAAAGAGGCAACCCACAGAATGGGAGAAGATATTTGCAAATGACACTACAGACAAAGGGCTGATATCCAAGATCTAGAACTTCTCAAACTCAACACCCAAAAAACAAGTAATCCAGTCAAGAAATGGGCAGAACACATGAACAGATGCTTCTCCAAAGAAGACATACAAATGGCTAACAGACACATGAAAGAATGTTCATCATCATTAGCCATCGGGGAAATTCAAATCAAAAGCACACTGAGATACCACCTTACACTAGTTAGAATGGCAAAAATTGACAAGGCAAGAAACAGCAAATGTTGGAGAGGTTGTGGAGAAAGGGGAACCCTCTTACACTGTTGGTGGGAATGCAAGTTGGTACAGCCACTTTGGAAAACAGTGTGGAGGTGCCTCAGAAAATTAAAAATAGAGCTACCCTATGACCCAGGAATTAACACTACTGGGTATTTACCCCAAAGATACAGATGTAGTGAAAAGAAGGGCCATATGCACCCCAATGTTCATAGCAGCAATGTCCACAATAGCCAAACTGTGGAAAGAGCTGAGATGCCCTTCAGTAGATGAATGGATAAAGAAGATGTGGTCCATATATACAATGGAATATTACTCAGCCATCAGAAAGGATGAATATCCAACTTTTGCATCAACATGGATGGGACTGGAGGAGATGATGCCAAGTGATATAAGTCAAACAGAGGAAGACAATTATCATATGGTTTCACTTATTTGTGGAACATAAGGAATAGCATGGAGGACATTAGAAGGAAAGGAAAAATGAAGGGGGAGAAATCAGTGGGGGAGACGAACCATGTGATGCTATGGACTTCGAAAAACAAACTGAGGGTTTTAGAGGGGAGGGAAGTGGGGGGATGGGTTAGCCCAGTGATGGGTATTAAGGAGGGCACGTGTTGCGTGGAGCCCTGGGTGTTATACGCAAACAATCATGGAACACTACATCAAAAACTAATGATGTACTGTATGGTGACTAACATAACATAAAAAAAAAAAAAAGATTGAATACCTCAAAAAAAGAATGCTTTATAAAATAGGCTATTAATCTAGTTTGATTGCCTTTTAAATTTGTGTAATTTATAATAAATACTATATAATTAAATCTATCAGTTGTTTCCTTTATGATTTGTCTGCCTTTCTTTTCATACTAGGTAGTTATGTTTTTCTACTTAAATCTTTAGTTGGTCTGGAATTCATTTTAGTGTAAGGTGGAAGTAGATATTCATCCTTTTAAAAAAAAAAAAGCATAGCTAGTTATATCAACTCCATTGACTGAAAAATTCTTTCCTTCCCAATTTGTAGTGTTTCCTTATTATAAATTATTGTAGGATTTGGACTCTTACTGAATTTTCACCTTGGTTCATTTGTCTTTTGAGGTGTTAATGAAACATTTTTATCTTGTTGAGAAAGTTCTTTCATCCTTCCCCCTCCCCCTAAAATTAATTGGCTGTTCCCAAATTTTAATTGATTTTTCCAGTTGAGCCATAGAATGCATCTGTTGAATCTTGTCCCATACCAAGTTGTGTTCCCCTGATAACATTTGGAAATTTAGTGAAAAAATGCCATTACTTGTCTTGACTTATTCAAATCTCTATGTTCCCCTTCATATAATTCTGGAGTTTACACATAGACTCTGTGCATGTAAAACTTATTTTATATATTTTAACTTATTGTGAATAGATTTTTCCCCTCTCTGTATTTTTTAGGTGGTTTTGGCTGATACTGAAAAGCACAATTGATTTTTTTGTGTTTTGTTGGTATCACCTCACTGAACTAGTATTTTTTAATAGTTTTTACTACTCTAACTGTAGTGTATGTTATTTATTTTTTATAAAAAGAACAAATACCTAAAAGTGTGAATGATTATTTTAGACAGTATTGCATTTTATAAATGTTTATTTTAAAATAACCTATGCTTGTTTTCAGAAGAAAATTTCAGAGCAGTTTTTTTTTTTGTAAATCTATTCTAATTTCTAGTGAAGTTTTATTATATGTCTGTTATCTAGTTATTTTTACACCTTTCAGGAACAGGCCTGTGTGTTTCTGGCTCTTAGAACAGTGCCTGACACAGTAATATTTGGTAAATATTTTGAAAGTGCTTAATGTTGTCATTTATCCTTATTTTAGTATACATTGTTCTATTTACTCAATAATGAATTTCAGATAATTAGAAAACACTTATTCATGTGTTTGGGCATAATTCTTCTATGGAAAATGCAAGAATAAAAATATAGGTAGCATTAATAAACAGCAAATCAAATAACATTTGGACTTCCTTTGAATGGACAGGAAAAATACTGTTTTTGAAAAGAAGTATCTTAAAATACCTATTATAATTTTTTGTTTTGCAGTAATGTTTGGGAAACAGCTTTGTCAAATTTTTATGGATGTGGTCTGTATAGAAAATATTCATGATTATTTTTCATAGACATTAGTAATAAAGAACAGTTGAAAATATGACTTTTTTTGTCATACTTTAGTGCTCTTATTAAGCAAGTGAATAAATCAATAGATGGAACAGCAGATGATGAAGATGAGGGTGTTCCAACTGATCAAGCCATCAGGGCAGGTCTTGAACTGCTTAAGGTAAATATGCTTATGGTGAAATTAAGTGCCTAATTAGATAACTGTTTAACATATATATAGTATATATTTTTTATTCTTGAGATTTGCTTAAGTTTTTATAGAAACTGAAGTAAAATTTTCTCAATCATTTTAGGTAATTTAGAAATTGCACATTTCCTCTAACATGTAAGTTAAATATTTTCAGGTTTAAATTGTATAATATAGCCTACCTAGTATTGTTACTTGATTATAATTTGGAGTTTTCATTAGTGAGCAAGGAAAGTGCTAGCCCTACCAAACATGGAGCCAAATTCTTTGTAAAACTCCATTTTATCTTTTATTTTGTTAGCTAAAATATACTACTGGCTTTTACTTATTATAAAAATATCAACTAGTTATTGACAACTTAGAAAATACAAAATTATAAAGAAGAAAGCATAAGCCTATCACACATAAACATTCCTTTTGTTTTCCTTTTAATTTTAAAAAAATGCACACTTACATAGTTGAGATCAGACTGAATATATACAATTTTGTATCTTGACTATTTTCCCTTATTATAAACATTTTTATCAGTGTTTTTTAAGAAGGTTTTTTAAGAGTGTCAAAAATTGTTCTTGGCTGTTATTTATTAGATGGATGCTTTGGGGGCAGGTTCATTGCCTCCAGTTCTTCATCTGTAATGGAGATAATAATAGCACTTATCTCACAGAGGACTAAATTAAGTCATGAACCTGAGTTTTTGAGCACAGTGTCTGGCTCATAGTAAAAATATAAAAAACATTATTTTTTGAAATGGTGATTAATCCACTTTTGCAGTGCCATGGAGTTCCCAACTATTTCCCTGGATATTTAGGTTTTTCTAATTTTATTCTTATAATCACTACAAAGATAAATACATCTAAGATCTCTTGCTGTTGTCTTTTTTTTTAATGCTGGAATATAAAGAGAATGATCATTTTCAAAATTTTTGGATGTATATAATTTAATAAAACTCCTTTACAGAAAAATTATACCCATTTATAATTCTGTCAACAGTGAATGAATGTGCCTATCCTATCTTCACAAACATGGAATGTTATAAATCTTAGAGATTTGCTAATCTGATAAGTAAAAATAATGTTTTAATTTGTGTAATTATTGCAGTGAGGTACAATCATTAGTGTTTTCCCTATGGTGAATTCATTATTTTTACCCTGTGTTCATTTTCTCTCTCTTTTTAATCTTGTGTTCATTTTCTACTGACATCTCAATTTTTTTGTTCTTTTTAACTGATTGAGATTTTTTATTCTCCTTGCTTTTTTATAGGACATATTTGATATATAAAAAATAAAATGTATTCTATTATATGTGTTATAAAGTATAGTAATAAAGTGAATACAGTGAAAAGTAAATAGGTTGCTAACTCAAATAGAGTATTAACAATACTGTTGAAGTTCCCTGAGTAGTTTTTTTTTCCTGTGATTCACATCCCCCAGGTATAATTGTTTTGAATTGTTCTGTTGTTTGGGGTTTATTATTCATTCTCTTACTGTCCTTGTAGTTTTATCATCTTTGTATCTCTAAGTACCATCACTTATTTTGCTTGTTTCTGAATCTTACAAATATGGCATTATGTTTAAGTATTTTTCTACTGCTTGCTTGTTTTTACATTCCATGTTTGATTCCAGTTGTTTATTTTAAGCTTAACAATCCTGTCTGTTCAGAAGATTTTTATTGTTTTTGTTTTTCAATCTGAAATATAACCCATCTGGAATTTATTTTGGAAGTATATATTGTGGGGGAGGATCTAATTGGATTTTCTCCAAATAGCTGTGTATTTTTATCAGGACTATTTATTAAAAATCCCATCCATTTTCATTTTCTGTTCCTACTTTTTAATCTACTTTAATCTAAATTCTTAATGTATGCTTGGACTAAAAAGTTTTACTTCTTCTGTTTTGTTTCTTCTGATGTTAGTACAGTGATTTCATAAATGTAACAGTTGTAAATGTTACAATAGCTTTTACAATCTGTTGTTTTACCCTCTTTCCTAGATAACTTTTTTCTAAAAATGTTATTAGTCTCTTCTAATGACCTTTATTTAGAAGACTAGAGCTATTTTGTTAAATTCTCTTTTTTTTCCTTTTCTCCTCATCCTCCTCCAAAAAACCCAAACATTAACTAAAATCTAAATTATTTTGAGTAGAATTGAGTAATTTAATTTTGAAAGAAATGACTTTGTTAGATCATGCAGTCTTCTACACTAGAACATATCTGTTACATATTTAAGTTTTAAACTTTATTTACAGTGCTCTCATGTACTTGTTAGCATAATTATTTTTATATTTGATTTGAGTATTTCCAGTATGTATGGATTTATATTATAAAGATGGAAAGGGTTTACAGATCATTTTTATGACTCATTTTTTTAAGGTACTCTCATTTACACATCCCATCTCGTTTCATTCTGCTGAAACATTTGAATCTCTCCTGGCTTGTCTGAAAATGGATGATGAAAAAGTAGCAGAAGCTGCACTCCAAATTTTTAAAAACACAGGAAGCAAAATTGAAGAGGATTTCCCACATATCAGATCGTAAGTTTATTCTGATAAATATACTAGAAAATGGAAAAATAATTTACTGTTTCTTGATTTATGTAATTGTTGGAATCTTTTAAGTTTTGAGGAAATCATGTCTAGGTTATCTTAAGTTTATACCGTTCAGTTTAGATTCTCATTTCCTGGGGGAGATAGCCCTGATTGGTATTTTAGAAGATTCATGAAAATGTGGAGCAAACATGGCATTTCTTTTTGAAGCATTGATTTTGCTTAAGTATTTTAATGAAAACAATTTTATAGTAAAGCATTCTCTTGATATATCATGGCATAGAATAAACAATTCACATAAATTTAAGGTCTAATGGGAAATTTCAAAGGAATTTCAGCAGGACTGTGCATAGGACTCTTCAGTATGTGATTAAAAGTATTGAATTGAAAATTTTCAGAAGCAGTGCTCTATTTGACTCAGGGAAGCATGGAATAAACCTCCTAACAGCAGTGTATTTTTGTGTGTGTTTCAGTATTTCCAAGAATTGGAAATTGTGCTGTTATCCTTGGGATTTCTAATGCTGGTTGATTATTCAAGATTCTGTAATACCTCAAAACAATAAGTCTTCATTTTCTATGGATCCCTGCTTACTTCTCTATATGCATCTCTCCACCTGTTCCTGGAGGGTATATCTGATAGTTGGTCCTGATCTTGCCATAGTCATTGGTGGTTGGTTTTACATCTACCTCATTACTTCTGGCTTAGCCAGTAGTCCAGTTAGTTGTGGCTGGGGTACCATGCTTCTTCATTTGGAGGAAAAACCTCAGAAAGAGACTGGACAAAGGTAGCTCTTAAAATCTCAGGTACACTTTTTGTTATTCCTTTTTGTTCATATGAACTTAGTTCTGGAAACTGTTACTAGGACAAAGGCATTATTTAAGTGATCATTGAAACATACCAGAATTTTGTAATCATATTCTCTTTGGCAAGAGTAAGAAACTTTATTGTTTAGAACTGACTTTTTGGGGCGCCCGGGTGGCTCAATTGGTAAGCGTCTACTTTTGGCTCTGGTCATGATCCCTGGGTCCTGGAATTGAGTTCCGAGTGTGGCAGGGAGCCTGCTTCTCCCTCTTTCTCTGCCCTTCCCCCCTGCTCATGCTCGTACTCTCTCTCGACTAAATAAGTAAAATCTTTAAAAGGAAAAAAAAAGAACTGACTTCTTAATTTTTAAGGGAATGCAGAGCATGAATTTTCCTTTGAATGGTGCTGTGATTCTCCAGATCAGAGATCAGTTTGGAGATACGCACAAACAATACATAACTCTGTATTACTGAATGCCCACTGACTGTACTATCTCATTTAAACCTTTTAACAGTTTAGTAAAGTATAGAAAATATCCTAATCTTCCAAATGAGAAATCTGATATTCACTCGAGGTAAATGGTTTTGGGTCATATAGCTAGCAAGTAGCAGAGTGAAGATTTGAATTTAGGCCTATTTGTCTGAATGCCTATGGTGCCATATCCATAATGGCACAATTCCTTTCTTAATTAGGGTTTTGGGCAAGTTTTAGTTTGATTTATTCACTGGAGGTTTTTATTTTTATTCTAGACTGTCTTTCCTAGCACCCTTTATATCTTAAAGAAACTTTGATATATTTGTAGCACTACAAGAGCAAGGTTGAAAGGTGGACATTTTAGAACATGCAAAGGGCATTTTAAAACATCTGCTTTAATATGGAACTGAAGTACTTAAAACTATTTGATTTATATGCTGAGTATATTTCAAATGTTTCTCATGAGGAAAATTAACTGATATTGAATACCTGCTGTGTGTGCATGCACTGTTCTTGATGAAGTAGCTCATATATATCTTCCAGGAGATAAAAATGTATGCAGATTTTATGTTTTAAATGATTAAATTGAGTGAGTCGATATTGAGGAGAAATGATAGAGTTGAGTGTTTATTAAATTATCTTCCCTTGAATTCACCAAAATAATTCCAAAGAACCAAAAGAAAAATGTATCTAAGTAGAAGCTACCACAAACTGGACAGAATTGTAGCTAAATAAGTCATCTAGAAGGAATTGAATGTGAGAACATTGACAGTTGTTAACACATATTCCTGAATCAGGAGAATAAGGGAATGGATAGTAAGTGTTCTGTTGTTTGCTAATTTAGAGGAGGAGATTGAGGTATGGGCAGGCTTTGAGAGAAATAAGGAAAGCCTAATTTCTGCTGTCATAGAACTAAAGAAGAGACTTGTGGTCACACCATTTTTCTTTGGGCTGACCTGTTTTCCTTAGCAGGAGGAGCAAAGCTTAGAGGTGAGGCTTAGAGTAGAATTGTGACACAAATGTCTTATTACCAACTTTACAGGCACAGAAAAAATTGTGTGCTTCCCCACTAAACAAAAATGATGATGTACTATGGTTTCCGTTCTGACTCCTCCTGTCTCTTAGGAGTCTGGCTTACCCCCAGAGTAGGCAGATGTGCCAAAACTAAGAGTCCTTTTATAGCATAGGATATAGCCATAGTTCAGGTGGAGCTAGTTCTCATCACTGGCAGGGTTTCGGTAGACTCGGAGAGAAATTACACAGAGATAAAGGACTTGCTACGTTTAGTCCCAGGTCCTTCCTCCATGCTACTTACTTGGCCAACTGATTAATGAGTTGGGAGCTTTGATGTTAATTTTTTAAGAGAGGCACCTGATAATTCAGTCATCAGGGAGATGCTATCTGCTTTAAATGGCAGAGCCAGAGAATTTCTCTTATTCAAAAATGCGTTAACAGAGTACAAATAAATTAACGTGAAACCTAAGCAGATATTTTAGTATTCCAAAGAAAACTGATAATCAATATTTGGAAGAATTGAATTTTTCTAGGAAAAAAAATTTTAAACCATTCTAAACTGCCAAGAAAGTTAAGCAGCAAATGATCTCTGCAAAAATAAGAGAACAAGAAATATATGTAAAAAAAGGGAAGTGGCAGGACTAAGGATAAAGAAGACAGGAACATACTTGTATTATTATTATAAGCAGCAAGGAGCAGAGTAAACAATATAGAAAATATGATTAGTAAGCTAGAGATAGAGCATGAGGAAATTGTATAGAACGTGGAAACAGTGGGCATAGAAATGAAGGCAGTTAAAGAAAATCATTTGCAGATAGTGAAAAGCCCTAATTGGTTTCTGTGAAGGAAACAACAGAATAATGGAAAATGGAAAATAGTTAAAAAAAAAAAAAAAGATAATGTTTAGAGTGAATGGAAATGTCAATCCGGACATCAAGAGGACTCATGTTTTAGGAACACATTCTGGTGGAATTTACTGAATTTTTCAGGGATTACAGAAGTGATTTCACAAACATCAATAGCAAAGAAAAGGAAGTGTATTTTGTACAATGGAAAAATAAAGAGGTTCACTTCTTTCAACCACATAAGATTTCTGAAGTTAATGATTCAATAGCTAGAGAGTTTTCAGGGACAAAGAAGAATATAACTGAAGAATTTCCTGAGTAGCCACGTTGTGCTTAAGGACAAGTGAAGGATATTCTTTAGGACATAAAGACTCAGGAAATGTATTAATGACCCGCTTTATATTGTGAACTTTGTCTACCAAGGTATATACTTTTTCCCTTTGCATTCAGTTTTGCTTAAGCCCCTAAATCCAACTTTTGTTTTCTTTTTGTTTGCATATCTGATTTGTCTTTTCTTATCGTTTTTTTAAATTTTAGATGTGTCTATATCTACTTTTTAAATATTTGAAAACCTGGATTTTACTTTTAAGGATGATGTAAATAAATAAAATTGGCTCAAGAAGAATGGGAGAAAACCTAATTAGGCTGTAATTATAAAAAAAATTTTTTTTGAGAAAAATATCCTCTAATAAAAAGTGCCAGTAGAAGTGTGTGTTATAGGAAGTATTTCACATCTACAAGAAACCAAGGATTCTAATTCTTTTTAATTGTTTAAAGCATAGGGGGAAAAAAAAGCATTCAGATTACTTCTTACATAAAGCCAAGATAACTAGCAGGAGTGCTAAAACTGGATAACAGATATTCATTCCCTCAAAAGAAAACTTAAGACAGATCTTAACTAATATTACTGCAAAAATTGTAAGTAAATTTTTAGTAAAAAGAGAGTTTACTACATTAAAACAAAATATACTAATGGCTGGGGCTCCTGGTTAGCTCAGTCAGTTAAGCATCTGACTTTGGCTCGGGTCATGATCTCAGGGTCCTGGGATTGAGCCCTGTGTCTAGCCCCATGTAGGGCTCCGGGCTCCTGTCTCTGGGTTCTGGGCTCCAGGCTCAGCGGGAGTCTGCTTCTCCTTCTACCTCTCCCCTCTGCCCCCACTGTGCTCTCTCTCACAAATAAAATCTTAAAAAAAAAAAAAAATCTTAAAAAATATATATTATGATCAAATGTGGTTAATTTCAGGAATACAAAGAAGGTTGGTATTAGTAAGCCTCATATACATGTTACAATTTACTATAAAATTGAGTAAAAGGGAAAAGGGCACATGGTGGGTCATTCTGATAGATACTAAAAGGGCTTCTGATAAAAAAAATGAGTCTTATTTATAATTAAACCCAATAAAATAGGATTGTCTTTATAACATAATAAATTTGTCTCAAACCGGTAAGAATCGTTGTATAGTGAACACTAGAAGCATTCCCAGTAAAATTAGGAACAAAATGAGGAAAATAACACTATCTCTGCCATGATTTAACATTGCTTTAGAAGCATTAGCCAATATAATTAAATAAGAAAGTAAGAGGTACAAGTGTTGGAAAGGGGGAAGCAAAGTTACCGTATTTCATGGAAAATCCAAGAGAATCAACTGAAAAATTACCAAAACCAAGATAGCCAAAGTAAGTATGTAAAAATTCAGAGCTTTCCTTATATACCACTAACAACTGTTTTGAAAATACTGTAGGAGTAAAAACCAGAAGACCTAGGAGTAAAATATACAAGAAATTTGCAACCTTATAATAGTGAGTGGAGGAATATAATAATTAATGAAAAAATTAGGAAAAGTTACATTAACCACTAAGTAACTGGCAAGCTGTTTTGAAAGGAAAAATCAATATAGGCTGCTTATCTTGATTTTTTCATATATTTGAGATAAGTCCAAGATTATCAAAGATTTTATAAAATGAATTAATAAATATTAATAACCAGCACATTTCTGTAATTCCTTTTTTTTTTGGTGGCTGACCACATCATGAAATATTGATGGATTGTACAATTAAATATCCATTTGTTGAAATATATTTACAGAGCTTCTACTGTATATAAGGTACTGGAGTACATAAGGTTCTGTTGGAATGAACAGACTCTGAGGGAGAATACCATTTAGACAAATGGAAATGGTATGCTGGGAAACTATTTTCAATATTCATAACTTAGAAAAAGTTAATATGTCTAATGTATAAAGACTCTTAACAGAAATATAGCAGGTTTCACAGTAGAATACTAGCAAAGGAAATGAAAAGGAAAGTCATAAACTGGAAATCCTTCCAGCCCCTCAAATCAAGTAAAGACATTTATGCCAATTAATACTAATTGAGGCAAATACAAATAAAAACATGTATGTGCTATAACGAGTGTTAGCATTCCAGTGATGCTCTCTTGATTGAATTATAAATTGATTCAGCTTTTCTGGGTTGGTAATGTGGTAGGTAATACATACAAACTTAAAATGTGTGTAGTCTTCAGCACTGCAGTTTCATTTTCAGGAACTTATCCCAGAGATAATTAGAAAAGATATCTACCTAATGATTATGTGGGTCAGGGTCCAGTCAGAGAAACAGAAACCATATCAGGTATTTTAAACATAAATAAATTAATATATATGTTTGAAGGATGAAAGAGCAACAGGTTGCTTTGGTAACCCAGAATTTATGAATTCCTGGAAGCAGCAACCACCCTTAGGGCTGGAGGAACCACTGAAAAGTGGTGTTAAGGACTGTCCATTGGATGGAAGAGCCCTGTCAATATTGCCCAGCCAGCTGACCCGAATGCCTAAAGAAGCTCTGGGGTCTCTTATTGCAAGAACCTAACAGGAAGCCAGCTCTTGAGGGAGTCTAGAAAGTGTAATTTCAGATTTATATCTCCAGGATCTGCTCAGAGCAGATTATGGCAGGCTTAAAGCTTAAAGCTCAGAAACAATATAAATAACTAGCATAAGGATGTTCATAGTTTTGTTGTTAAGATGAAAAAAAAAAAATCTGAAACATCTAAATGCTGATCAGTAGGAGATTGGTTAGAGTAGTTGTGGTATAGCTATCCACTAAAGAGCCATATGACCATTAAAATTATTGTTTAGCCAAAGTTGACATAGAAGGTTCTCTCCAGCATTGTTGATGAAAAAGTGTTTCCAAATACTATATATTTTGTATCCTCATTTACTTAATATATGTATGCATATGTAGAGAAATTTTAGACCTATATTCACCAAAATGTTAACAGTAATTATTTCAGGGTAGTGGAATTTTGAGTTTTTTCTTCAGTGGTTTTTAAATGTTTTTCAGTTTTGTTTGCATTTTCTACATGTGTATGATTATCATCGGGGGAAAAAACCTTGAATTGGAAAATCAGTATAACAAGGGAATAAAGTATTTCTTTTAATAGGAACTTATTAATAGAAAAAGCAATCAGAAGATAGTTGTTTCATTTACATTTCACTAACATCTCAGACTCTGCCTAGTACTTCAGAATTCTTGAAAGTGTTTTTTCTTTGTTTGTCTGTTGTTTTGGTTTATTTCTGGTTTCTGTTTAAAGGGGTATGCAAAACAGTGGATGAGCTTAAAATTTCTCATTCTGTCTTTAAAAATTCTAATCAGAATTGCTTTTTACTTGTGTGTGACCTGTAATTTTCTCTTGATTACTAAGAAAAGGGATTATGGATGTTTGTATTGGCAAGTCTGATCTATGAGAAGACATAATCTTATCCAGGGAGTTTAGTTACTGAAGTCACTAGAAGATAATTTTTCATTTCACAAAGAAGCCATAAACCATAGACTAAAAGGATCATTTGGTGAGACTCTTATTTTTTATACATTTTATTACTGAAATTTTCAAACATACAAGGAAGTACCTAGAATATTATAATGAACTCCCATATATCCAATAACTAGCTTATGTATGAATAACTTAAACAGCTGCTTTTGTTTAATTTATAATTCTACTTACTCCCCATTCCCCTTATATTTGAAAGCAATGCCAGACTATATATACCATTTCATCTGTACATCTGAGTTTCTCTAAAAGATAAGAACTCTTAAAAAAAATAAGCATAATGTCTTTATCACATAGTTGACATTAATTGTTTAACGTTAATAATATCCAATTTTCTCAAAAATTAATTTTTTAGTAGCTTTTTTTTTTTCAGGATCCACATTGTTATTTATTGATAAATCTCTTAGAGTGCCTTGTTTCCTGTAGGCTCCCCCTCCAATTTTCTTTTTCTCTTTGTATTTGATAAAGAAACCAGGTTTCTTTTGCAGAGTTTCACATAGACTGATTTTTGCTAATTGTATGCCTTTGCATATTTTAATGGGTTCCTTATATTTTCTGTAAAGTGATAGTTGAATGCAGAGACCTGGTTGGATTCCAGTTCAACTTTTTTGTTGTTACAGGACCACTTTATAGATGGTGGTATGTTCCATCAGGAGGCACATGATACCTGGTTATTTCTCTTCTTATGATAGTTAGAAACTGATGATACTTAGTAATTACTGGTGATATTCTGTCATTCTTCACTTATTAGCTTAATACTTTTATAAAGAGGAACTTCCTGTCTATTCTTTGGTTCCCCAGTGTGTTTTTGTGTGTGTGTGTTATAGAACAGTGTTCAAAATAGTGAGTTTACTAGCATCCTCCAAATGTGACCAGTTAAATTGTTATCTTTTTAAAATATCATGCTCAGATTTGTTTGTATACATACATTTACCATTTCTGTCAGTCTTCATTTTTTAGATACCCATATTTTCATCTGGTATCATTTTCTTCTTGAATAACTTTATTATTTCTTATTGTATAGTTCTCCTTGTAAGTAATAATCTCAGCTTTTCTTTGTCTGAAAAAAATCTTTATTTTGCCTTCATTCTTGAAAGGTATTTTTTTCTCAGAATAGAATTCTAGACTGACAGTTATTTTCATTTAGTACCTAAAAGATGTCACTCCATTATTTTCTGGACTTGCATAGTTTTTGATGAAAAGTGTTCCTCTCTATGTATTGTTTCTCTGTTATGTAATGTGTATTTTTTTTTTTTGGACAGTTTTTAAGATTTTTATCTTTATCGCTGTTTTTACCAAATTGATAATGGCATGTCTTGGAATGGTTTACTTTGTGTTTCTTCTGCTTGAGGCTTATTGAGATTTTGGGGACTGTGGGTCTATTTCCATCAGATTTAGAAAAATTGTGGCTGATATTTCTTCAAATATTTTTTTCTGTTCTCCCCTCCTCACCTCTTTATTTTCTGGGACTCTGGTTTTCTGTATTTTTGACTACTTAATATTGTCTTACGGGTCACTGATGCTCTGTTTTTACTTTTTTTCTCTGTCTTTTTTTTTGTTTTGTTTTGTTTTGTTTTATTTTACATAGTGTCTGTTGCTATGTCTTAAAGTTCACCGATGTTTTCTTTTGTAACAAAAAATCTACTTTTGATCCTATTAGTATATTTTTCATTGCAGGCTTTGTATTTTTCATATTTAGTAGTTCCATTTAGTTTTTTTTAAAGCATTTCTGTCCTCATCATGTTCATGTTTTCTTCTTGGGCATATGGAGCATATTTATAACTGCTGTTTTAGTGTCTTTGTTAATTTTGTCACCTGTGTCACTTCTGGACCTATTTCTGTTGGTGAATTTTTTTCCTGGTTATGTATTACAAGGTTCTTTCTACTGTGGCTGGTGGAAACACGAATCACTAGCAGACTTGTGCGTCTAGGGAATTTTTTGGCTTACTGCTTTCTAGTGTTCTTTTCCTGGTCTCGGGTAGTTTTTTTCTCATGCATGGCAAAACTGATCATTATTCAGCCAAAGACTTGAGACACCTCTCTGTGGATCTCCAGAATGCAAGCTCTCTTGCTGTCTTTGTAGCTCCCTCCTCTGTGGAACTCTGCCCTAGAAATTAAAGCTGCCTCAACTCCCATCTTGGTCTCCCTCAACTCCGTGCAACCACCAGGCTCTAATTGGGTTACTTCTCCTTACATGGCAGTCTGGAGCTTTGCATGCAGTAAGTGGGGATAGATGTAGGACTCTTCTAGTGTGTTTCCCATCTTTTAGGGATTATGGTCATGTGCTGCCTGTTGCCCAGTGTTTAAACCTTTAACATGTTTGTCTGTTTTCTGCTTGCTTAAGGTAGGAGAGGATGTCCCATCTCAGATATACTGTCATCATGTAAAGCAGAAGTCTTCTCAGTATAGTTTCAATTCATACATTTTTTTTGTAAATGAATGAAAGTAAACATCTTTTCACACATCACAGGGTAATTTGTATATCTACTTTTGAAAAGCTTTCCATTTTTTTTTATGACCAACCCATTTGTCCATGATATTGCTGATCATTCTGTATTTGGATAAAGTCTTTACGTTAGGGATATTAACCCTTTCTTTGTGAAATGAAATGCAGAATTTCCCCTCAATTTGTCACTTGTCTTTTTATTATATTTTGTTGTTGGTGTCTTTGTGATACTCAGTTATTATTGTGATTAATTACTGTATATCTGAATTCTTAGTACTGGAACACTGGGTTGGTATTGGGCAAGAAGGTGGATTCAGAAGTTGCTTACACTGTGAGATGTTTGAATAAATAGTTGAGCCAAGAGATCCTGCTGTATTCAGTATTCATTCTAAGTTTTTGTGTAGTGTAATAATACCATACCTGAATGTTCTTCCAGGTAGCTACATGACTCACTCCTTACTTCCCTCAGAACTCTGCTCAAGTGTTACTTTATCTGAAAGGTCTTCTGTAACCACCTTCTTTCAAATTGTAATACTCACACACCACTCCCCACTCCCTATCCTGTCCTCTTTTTCTTTTCCTTTTTTTCCTCCACAACAGTTACCACAATTTGACATAACACATATTTTGCTAATTTATGTATTATCATTTGTCTTGTTCCTAATATGCTAGTAGCGTGAAGGCAAGCATTGGGACCTTTAATAGTGCCTCAGACCTAGTAAACACTTAATTTTTATAGGCTTTATAATAAGATTTCCGTTTATGTAGGTTGTGCTGGTATGAAGTGAAAGATGAATCAGAGCGGGGGGAGAGACTTGAAAAACAGTTTAGGTCCCATTATAGTGGTCTTAGGTATAAGGTGGCAGCAGCTTAGCTGGAGTGATAGCAGTGAGAATAAAAAAGAAAAGACTAATGGGATTGACATTAAGAAGAAATGGGTTACCATCCATGTTTCTGTTTAGAATTGTTAAGTAAAAAGGAGGAAAAAAAACCCTTGTATTTGGATTATATTTTTAATGTAGCTGTTTATGAAGCAAATTAGAGACCATTGAAAATGAGTTCAGGTAGATTTTTTTTGTTCTTATAAAACATTAGCTAAAAAAATACAAATGGTCAAGTATCTAGTGGAGTCTTGCTGATTTTTCTGGTTTATTGTTTTTCTTTCTTTTTTTTTAGAGCTTTGCTTCCTGTTTTACATCACAAATCTAAAAAAGGACCCCCCCGCCAAGCCAAATATGCCATTCATTGTATCCATGCGATATTTTCTAGTAAAGAGACCCAGTTTGCACAGATATTTGAGGTAAAAAGAAAAAAAATTGTTTGTTTCATATGTTATAGTTAAAAAACACATATTAATGATTTTATAGAATGTTCACATTTGGAGCTGTATCATTTTATAGTATGTTTTCAGAATTTGAATCAGTATAATCAATTTTGATGAGTGGTTAAAATATGAAAATATCTGATTATTCAGATGTTTAGTACTAACAAGTTCAGAAATCAAACAATTGTATAATATTTTTTGACATTATACATTTAGGGTTAGGAAACTTTTTTGGTAATAAGCAATTACATATAAAATCGTACTTATTGATAATAGGTAATAGATGATTCTGTCAGTTTACAGGTTTGAAAATTAGAGTTCTGTTTATGAGATACTGCTGAAGTATGTGGAATTTTGTCAGTACTAATTGGTATAGTAATATAATTGGTATATAAAACAAATTTATACTTATATAATCACTGACCTAATTTTATGTCAGATTAAATTGTGTTTTTTAAATATATATTTCATATTATTTTTTCTACCCTTTAAGTTACTATTACCCTTCCTAAGCACTGCATTTTATTTTAATATACTGTAATCTGGGGCTATCTTTAGTATTCTTATTAGATACTTAGCATTTTTACATAAAATCCAAACTTGTAATTTTAGTTCAGGAGCCTTGAGTGAAATCAAAACAGTTCGGAAATTATGCTGAAGCTACTGTTTTAGAAACATTTATGCTAACTTTTTCATCTTTTCATGTATTATGCTAAAGACCTGAACAAGGAAGAAAAGTAGTTGTCTTTATTGTATATCCTCTTGCTGTATATAGCAAATAATTTATTTTAAATTTTGTGCATTTTGGGGGGAAGGTATTTTCTGTGGTCTGTTTTTGTATATCAGAATGACTTTAATGAATTCATGTTGATTTAGAAAGCTTTTGTTTTTCTTGATTAATCTCCTTTCAGTGGTGATAAGGAGCAGGATAATGCTGATAATAACTTGAATTTGTAGGGTACTTTTATTTTCATTTTGATATATATCTGATATTTTATCTTTACCATAACCTAATCTGTAACCCTTCTGCTATAATGTATAGGTTTGCTAGCTTTCTGAGAAAAGGTTTCATAGAGCTGTCTTGTCTGGCCTTCATGAGATTGCTATTCATCCAGGGTCTGACTATTAATTTTGCTTTTCCAGAAATGACTTTATTATCTTCTTGTGTAAAATTGTCACACTCATTATTGAAAAAAACTACATGGTCATATTTTTATTTATAATGTAAACAAGGTGGCATTTGTGTACAATGGAAGTATTGAGGGAAGTCATCAAGAATAGCAAGATGCAAACTCATTTAAATATACTTTTGATTAAAAGAAGCCTCACATTACTCTAATACATTGGGAAAGAACAGTTTAGTATTGTTTTTTGAGCCTAGAATTTTTGGTGTTCAGTATGGGAGGACAGCATCGACTCTATTAAAAGTGTTACTAAAATTTTTAATAATATATTTACTTGCTTCCAAATCAAAAGACACAAAACAAATCCAAATAGTAAAATAGTAAGTTTTCTCCTCCACCTCAGCCCTGTGTACCTAGCCACCCAGTTCTCATTCCCAGAGGTAACCAGTGTTACCAGTTTCTAAGATACTTTTCTGGAGAGTATTTATTCACATACAAGTAACATAATACACATACATATGTGCGCACACACAATCAAATACATACATTTTGTCCCCTTCCCTTTCTGGTTATGACAGTGATAATATACTATAGTCACTCTTCTGATTTCTCTATTTTAAAAATTTAACATTACATTTTAGATATTATTCTATATGGGCATACGAAGAGTCTCATTCTTTTGTCATGGCAAAATGTGTGTTAATGATTGGGTTTTCTATCAGAATAATAAAAATAATTTCATTAGTTGCAGTACTTAATATTTGATGTTATAAAAATCCACACAAATGCATGTGACTCTGTATAATAAAAGCTTATTTCTGGCTCCTGAAAAAAAGTCCAGTTGGGTGTTTAGATTGCATTCTAATCAGTGGTTTAGTCCCATAGACTTTTTTTGACAAGTAGCTTCTCTTTAAGTCCCACTGGATCCTTGGTATTAAGCCTGCCAGTGAGTAAAGAGAGAGAATATGGAGAAGATACACTTCTCATACTTGCCTCAATGTGGGCATGGCATACCTCACTTTTACCCCCAGTCTGTTAACCAGAGCTTATTCACATATTCTCATCTAGCTGCAGAGGACGCTGCATGTATAGCCATCCTTTTGCCCAGGAAGTAGAACAAAAGTGGATATTGCTGAGCCCTATCAGTCTCCCATATTCATGTAATGTGGTCATAAAATATACATAATATGATTCTCCATGCTGAAATTTTTTTTTTTACCTACTTCTAAGATACAACTTGGGCAAAACCTGACAATATTTAAATGCCTTTTAGACTTAAATAACCTATAGAAATTTAAATGTAAGCTTAAGCTACTACTTAACACCATGTATATGTCTTGAAACCGCTGTAATTTTTTTTGTTATTTGAACATGAAATATGTGAATAGTTTATTTCCATATTTATAGAGTTGAATGTGTTTTCTTTTCTCATTTTTAGCCTCTGCATAAGAGCCTAGATCCAAGCAACCTGGAACATCTCATAACACCGTTGGTTACTATTGGGCATATTGCTCTCCTTGCACCTGATCAATTTGCTGCTCCTTTGAAGTCCTTGGTAGCTACTTTCATTGTGAAAGATCTTCTCATGAATGATCGGGTAATTGATATTTTTTTGACCTGTGTTCTTAGCGTTATCTTCTCAAATTTTATTCAATAAAGAGAGAAGTGAAATGATGCAAATAACACTTCCATTTGGCTGCCTTCTTTTAGGTTTCCTATCTTTTTTAACATGCTGTCACCTCCAGTAGAACAACATTGAAACATCTCTTTAGTTGAGCATAGGCATGTAACCTGCAATGCATTCCTTGATAAATACAAAATATCATTTGGTTCTTTTTCATCTTTACAGTAGGTTAATTTTTTATAATAACATCTATTTTAAAAAATGTGAAGACTGACAGGCTAGTTCACAGTATGGTTGTCATGACAGTAGTTGTTTCTTTCTCTTCATGTAGTAGAGAATTAAAAGAGCACTGGGAGAAAACATTAGGAAAGAAATAGTGATTTTGTCTGTCTTCCATTTGTCTTTGGAGCAGTGCTTGTTTGGGTGTGGGAGAACTGATGCCTTACAGTCACATGGAGTTTTATGTATGTGTGTGCATATTTATGTGTACACACACACGCAAATGTGCCTGTGCAGACACATATGTAACCATCAGTTTTGTGTCTATAGTGTGCTCAGCACTGTACTGGGTTCTTTGGAGAATTAAAAAAAGTATAAGATAGTTTCTCCTCTTAAAATACAGTTACAGTTCTTGCAATGTATAGCTATATTACTACATGTTTCATATTTGTCATTCTTAATATGCTTTAATACTATTAATACTTTTAAACAAATTTGTTATGGAAAAATACTTTGTGGAGATTATAGTCAAGATAATTGTATGTATTAGATCTCTAATGATTTGTGACTGTTTAACTTTAGTTGACTAGAGCCCTGTAATTTGAAGACAAGTGGCTCCTGTGTTAATTACCATTGTCTCTGACTGTGTTCTTTAGCTGTGTCTCTCAGTTTTCTTCCCCATAAGTACAGTATTTCATATGTTCTTTAAGTCATGTATGTTAATCATGTGTTTAAAGTTTTCTGAATCCTTACTGTGTTTTGTTTTCTTTAATGAAAAAATTTTGTTGAGATAAAATGTATCAGAAAAGTGTATACTTTTTAAGGGTATGGTTCCTTGAGTTATCACAAAGTTAACATTTTTGACCAACTGATAATCCAGGTAAAGAAATAGAATATTACCAGCCCCCAAAAGCCCCTGTGTCTTTTTCTTATTATTATCCCCTCCATTCTCCCTGAAGATAACTATTATCCTGACTTCTAACACCAAAGATTAGTTTTACCTATTTTTGAACTTTTATAAATGGAATCATATAGAGTAAATTTTTTATGTCTGGCTTCCTTCACTCAGTATTACATTTGTGAGATAAACCCATCCTGTTGTATATTAGTGGTTTGTTCGTTTTTGTTGCTATAGAGTATTCCATTGTTCATATATACCATGAATCTGTTCTCTTGCTAGACATTAGGTTATTTCCAATATTAAATGCATACAGTTGTTACAAATACTCTTTTACATATCATTTTGTGCACTAATGTATGCATTTCTGTTGTAGTGTAATGCTGTATCTTAGAGTATGTATAAGTTGTTTTATTTTTTTTTAAAGATTTATTTATTTATTTTAGAGAGAGAGAGAGAAAGCATGCATCCATGCACGAGTCAGGGAAGCGGGGAGGAGGGGAGGGAGATGGAGAGAATCTCAAGCAGACTCCCTGCTGATTGAGAAGCCCAATACAGGGCTCAATCTCACAACCCTGAGATCATGACCTGAGCCAATACCAAGAGTCGGACAAGACAACCAACTGAGCCACCCAGGGACCCCTGTATAAGTTGTTTTAGTACGTTTTGCCAAATTGTTTTTCTTTCTTTCTTTTTTTTTTTTTTTTGCCAAATTGTTTTTCAAAGTGATTATACCAATTAACATTCTTATATGTGCTGAATGAGAGTTCTAGTTGTACCATTTCCTTGACTGTACTAGATATGCCAATCTTTAACATTTTAGCTATTATGTGAATGTGTAATGAATAGTATGCCCTTAGGCACTTTTTCATATATGTATTGATATTTTGGCTGTCCTCTTTTATTAAGTGTCTGCTCAAGCCTCTTCCACATTTTTCTATTAAATTGTCAGTCTCTTTTATTCACTCTTAAGATTTCCTTATGTATCCTGTTGGCAGTATGTTTAGCAGATACCTTTTCCCACTTTGTAACTTGCTCTCTCACTCTCTTAGTGGAGTTTTTTGATGAACAGAAGTTCTTAATTTGGGCGCCTGGGTGGCTTAGTTCGTTAAGCGGTCTGCCTTTAGCTCAGGTCATGATCTCAGGGTCCTGGGATTGAGTTCCGCATCCAGCTCCCTGCTCATTAGGGAGCCGGCTTCTCACTCTTCCTCTGCCCCTCCCCCTCGCTGCCGTGTGCTATCAAATAAATAAAATCTTTAAAAAAAACTTAAAAAAAAGTTCTTAATTTTAACAAAGCCCATTATTTTTTTTTTAGTTAGTACTTGTCCTTTTTGTCTACCCCAAGGTTGTGAAAATAGTCCCTGTATTATTTTCTAGAAGTATGGTAATATACAAGCCTCTAACCACATGTAGCTATTTAAGTTTAAACTAAATATAATTGTAAATGTATTCACACATTTCAAGTGCTCACTAGCCACATATTGCTAGTGTTGGACAGCACAGAACATTTCCAACATCTCAAAGTTCTGTTAGACAGTGTTGCTCTAGAAGCTTTATTTATTTAACTTTCACATTTAGCTATATAATCTATTTAGAATTGATTTTTATATGTGGTATGTGATAAATGTCAAGATTCATTGTTTTATTTCCATCTGACCCCGCACCATTTATTGAAAAGACTGTCTTCCCTGCTGCATTTTTTTTTAATTGAGGTGAAATTCACATAACATAAAATGGTTAATTTTAGTCACATTTTAGTACATTCACAGTTTTTGTGACTACCACCTCTTCCTATTTCCAGATCATTTTCATTAAGCAGTCATACCTCATTTCCCCCAGCCCTGGGCAACCACCAATCTCCTGTTTGTCTTAATGGATTTAACTATTCTGAATGTTTTTTATAAATGGAATCATACAATATGTGACTTTTTGTGTCATTCTTCTGTCACTTAGCGTAATGTTTTTGAGGTTCATCCACATTGTAATATGTATCAGTACTTCATTCCGTTTTATGGCTGAATAATATTCTGTTGTATATATTTATCACAATTTGTTTATCCATTCATTCATTGATGAGCATTTAGGTTGTTTCCACCTTTTGAATACTGTGAAGAGTGCTGCTATGAATTTTGTGTTTGAGTATTTGTTTGAATACCTGTGTTTAGTTCTTTAGATATATTCCTAGGTATATACCTTTGCTGGATTATATGGTAATCCTATGTTTAACTTTTTGAGGAACTGACAAATTGTGTTCCACAGAGGCTACACCATTTTACCTTCCTACCAGCAGTGTATGAAAGTTCCAATTTCTCCTCATCCTCGCCAACTTATTATTTTCTGTTAATTTGATTATAGCCATCCTGGTGAGTGTGAAGTGGTATCTCATTTTGGTTTTGATTTGCATTTCTCTAATGATGTTGAGCATCTTTTGATGTACTTATTAGCCATTTGTGTATCTTTTTTGGAGCAAAGACTATACAAGTCCTTTGCTCATTTTTTAGGTTGTATTTTTTTTGAGCGTTAATTGTTCTTTATATATTCTAGATACAAGTGTCTTGTCAGACACATGGTTTGCATTTATTTCTTCCATTCTGTAGGTTGTCTTTTAAGTTGTCCTTTAATTTTTTTTATTGAGCTAGAATTGACATATAACATTATTTTTTTTAAGTTTTTTTTTTTTTAAAGCTTTTATTCATTTACCTGTCACAGGGAGAGAGAGAGAGAGAGCGTGTGCACAAGCAGGGGGAGCTGCAGGCAGAGGGGGAAGCAGGCTACCTGCAGAGCAAGGAGCCCCATGCGGGACTCGATCCCAGGATTCTGGGATCATGACCTGAGCCGAAGGCAGATGCCTGACTGACTGATCCACCCAGGCATCCCATAACATTATATTATTTTGATGTGTATAACATAATGATTCAATATTTTATATATTGTGAAACGATCACCACAATAAGCCTAGTTAGTATCCATCCCACACAGTTACAAATTTTTTTTCCTGTGAAAAATCTAATTTAAAGATTTACTGTCTTAGCAACTTATCAAATACACAATAACTGTAGTCACCATGCTGTACATTACATTCCATGACTTATTTATTTCATAACTGGAATTTTGTACCTTTGACCCCATTCAGCCATTTTGCCCACCTACCCCTGCCTCTGGGCCCTACCAGTCTATTCCATGGGTCTTTGATACTAGCCAGTCTGATAGGTGTGAGGTTATATCTCATTGTGGTTTTGATTTGCATTTCATTGATGATTAGTGATGTTGAGCATCTTCTCATGTGCCTGTGGGCCATCTGTATGTCTTCTTCAGAAAAATTGTCTATTCAAGCCCTCTACCCATTATTTTTTTTTAAACATTTTTTAAAAAGATTTTTTTTATTTATTTGAGAGAGAGAGAAAGCACAAAAGGGGGAAGGGTCAGAGGGAGAAGCAGACTCCCCACAGATCAGGGAGCCCAATGTGGGGCTCTATCCTGGGACTCCAGGATCATGACCTGAACTGAAGGCAGACGCTTAACTGACTGAGCCACCCAGGCACCCTCTCTGCCCATTATTTAATTGGGTTGTGTTTTTTGCTGTCAAGTCGTATAGGTTCTTTATATATATTGGATATTAACCCCTTATCTGATGTATGATTTGCAAATATCTTTTCCTATTCAGTAGGTTGCCTTTTCTTTTTGTTGATGATTCCTTTACTGTGGAAAAGATTTTTAGTTTAATATTGTCTGTTTGTTTATTTTAGTGTTTGTTGCCCTTGCCTGGGGAGACTGTTCCGAAAACATATTGCTAAGACTGATGTAAAAGAGCTTACTGCCTGTGTTTTCTAGAAGTTTTATGATTTCAGGTCTTATATCTAAATCTTTTTCCCTTT
>NC_138371.1:112958590-112971288 GCF_054177405.1 Leptonychotes weddellii
CCTGGGTGGCTCAGTTGGTTAAGCGACTGCCTTCGGCTCAGGTCATGATCCTGGAGTCCCTGGATCGAGTCCCGCATCGGGCTCCCTGCTCGGCAGGGAGCCTGCTTCTGCCTCTGACCCTCCCCCCTCTCATGTGCTCTCTCTCTCTCATTCTCTCTGTCTCAAATAAATAAATAAAATCTTTAAAAAAAAATAAAAATAAAAAAAAATAAATCTTTTTCCCTTTTGAATTTGTTTTTGTATGTGGTGTAAGATAGTGGTCCAGTTTCATTTTTTTGCATGTAGCTGTCCAGTTTTCCCAACACTCTTTATTGAAGAGGCTGTCCTTTCCCCACTGCATATTCTTGCCTCCTGTGTCATAAATTAATTGATCATATGTACATGGGTTTATATCTGGGCTCCCTGTTCTATTCTGTTGATCTCTGTGTCTGTTTTCATGCCAGTACCATACTGTTTTGATTACTGTAGTTTTGTAGTATAGTCTGAAATCTGGGAACATGATATGTCCAGTTTTGTTGTTCCTTCTCAAGAGTGCTTTGACAGGTTTTGCTATCTAGTAGCTTAAGCCTTGCAGATGCCTTCAGTGACAACTGCTGCTATTACCGCTGCTTCATCATCGTCATCATTATCTTTTTCAAGGTTGTTTTGATTATTGTTAGCCTTCCGCATTTCTATCTAAATTGTTTTATTTTGTTTTGTTTCTGTCTAAATTTTAGAATCAGCTTGACACTTCTCCCTGTACCACTCCAACCCAACATATATACGTACCTGGCTGGAATTTTGATAGGGCTGGTGTTGAATTATAAATTTCAGGCATCATCGTCATAATACCACCTTTCACTCTGTGAACATGGTATTCTAATCCTGAGCTTTCTGTTTCATGAAGATGGTATGCCTTAGTCTTTAATATCCCTGGATAATGTTTCTAAGTTTCTGTGTAGATGTCTTAGCTTTCTTAAGTATGTTCCTAGGCATTTTATGTTGTTCAATACTATTATAGGTAATAAAATTTTTAATATTTATTTTCTAACTGCGTTTTGTTGGCATATGGATATGAAGTTACTTCATTTTTATATTGCCTTTTACCCTAGGATCTTGTTAAAGGCAATTTTTAATTCTACTAGTTCTTGCATTTGGGGGGTTTCCTCTTTTCACAGTCATGTCATTTGTTCATAAAGACAGCTTCTTTTTTTCTTTTCCATTCTTAATGCCTTTTCTTTCTTTTTCTTCCTCATACCTTGGCCAGGACCTTCAAAACAATAGAAGTGGTGATAATGGACATTTTTATCTTCCTCTCAGTCTCAGAGGGAAGGATGGACTAATAGTACCCAATAGAGGACTTGAAAACTTCATCTAAATGGCATATATATGACACTGCACTGAACCTAGTTCTGGCATGCTTCTTTCAACTTTGTCTTTTACTTTTTAGTCTGCTTACATGTAATGTAAATAGTGATTTGGGTTAATTCGCCATCTGTTTTTTGTGTTTTTTTTAAAGATTTTATTTATTTTTTGACAGAGAGACAGCGAGAGAGGGAACACAAGCGGGGGGAGTGGGAGAGGGAGAAGCAGGCTTCCTGCAGAGCAGGGAGCCCGATGTAGGGCTCGATCCCAGGACCCTGGGATCATGACCTGAGCGAAAGGCAGATGCTTAATTTAAACTGAGCCACCCAGGCACCCCTGCCATCTGGTTTTTATTTTCAGTTTGTTTTATCAGTTCTCTTTTCATTTTACTCTTCTTTCTTTCCTTGTTTTTGATTAAATATTTTTATTCCATTTTCCCCTTTACTGACTTGGTTTTTACATTTTCCTATTCTTTTAGTGGTTGTCCTAGAGGATACAGCATTCTCCCTTGACTTCTGAACGCCAGTATCAATTAGTCTGTCTTAAACTTTCAGGACAGCAGGTTCAGTATTTTAGGAACCTTAGCATACTTTAATTCCCTTTGTTTCCTTATACTTTTTGTGCTCTTGTTCACACAGGACCATTACTATTATATTTTCTACAGTTAGTGTTTATTTAGATTTACCAACATCTTTTCCCTTTTCTCTTCTTTTTTCATTCGTTTTTGTCTATGTGATGATTTTCTTTATACTTGAAGAATTAAAAGAAGTATTTCTTTTAGTGTGGATTACTGCTGATGCAGTCTCTCGGTTTTTATTTGCCTGAAAATGTCTTTACTTTGCCTTCATTTTTTAAAGGATATTTTGTCCAGGTTTAGAATTCTAGCGTGGTATATTTCCTCCCCTTAGTAATTTGAAAATATTATACCATTATTTTCCATTTTCTTATCTTTTCTCTTGAAATCGGCTGAGAGTCTTGTTCCTTTGAAGGTTTTCCTTTTGCTTTGAATAATCTTTTCTATTTTGCATTGGCTCCAGTTTCAAAATGATGTGTCTGGGTGTGCTTTTCTTTGTATTTATCCTACTTGGGGCTTGTAGTTCTTCTTGAATGTATAGCTTTGATGTTCTGAATAGTTTTTGTTTCATGTTCTCTTTCCTCTCTTATTGCAGTTCTAATTATACACTCAAAACATATCATTTCTTTTGCTGTGATCCAGCTGTTTGACACCTTTATGTACTTTTCTCCGTGTTCATGCATCATTTTTTGTTTTCTTCTGACCTGCATTTGAATTTACTAATTCACTCTTCATATTTGTCTAATCCTATGTTAAGCCCATGCATTGAGTTCTTAATTACACTTATTTTATATTTCAATTTTATAATTTCTTTGTAGTTTTTAATATAGCTTTTAGTTCCCTGCCAGAATTCTCTATCTTGTCATTTAACTGTTGAACTTCTTTAATTAAGTTAACATTTATATCAGCCTTAATTTCTAGACCTCCTGCGGCTCTCTTTGTCTTGTCTGTTTTTTTCTCTTATTTTTTGGTAAAATCTTTTCTTACACACGTTTTTTTGTTTTGTTTTGTTTTTGTTTTTGTTTTTTAAAGAGAGCACAAGCAGGGGGAACAGCAGGCAGAGGGACAAGCAGGCTCCCCCTGAGCAAGGAGCCCAATGCGGGACTTGATCCCAGCACCCTGGGATCACGACCCGAGCCGAAGGTAGACTCTTAACTGACTGAGCCACCCAGGCACCCACACATGTTATTTTTGATTGCATGGTAGACTTTGCATATGAAAAATGTTACAGATAATTTGAGGACCTGAATGATTTTGTAATTCTTCTGGAGACAACTTACCTTCTGACAGGTAGTGGAGCTATTGTCAGATCAGTTTGGTCCAGGCAAGAATGCACTGACTGGAAGCTGGGCTTCAGTTTTTGATAGGCTGATTCTTTTTCTGGTCACCTTATGTGTAGGGTATATTTGTTAGGGAGCCACCCGGAACTCAAGGGTGTTTAACAGGGACTCTGTTCTTTATTGGGCCCAGAATTCCAATTTTTTTCCTTCCTGCTCTGTGACAGTGATGAAAACATTACTCAACCTGTAAGTCTCTTTCACTTTCAGAATCAGTTATTGTTTGTATGAGAAAAGCAATCCTAGGGCCAGACTCAAATCTTGATTTGTCTCCTCTTTTGAAACGTTGCCCTGCAAATTCTCACTGCTTTGGTAGCTTTTTTATCACCTTCACATTGATTTTTAAAAAGATCTTTTATCCAGCCTTTCCATTTGTTCCAATGGAAGATAGGTTCAAAAAACCTAATTAGCTCTTGCCAGAACAGAACTTTCACCTCTTTTAACCCATTAATTTGTCTTATTTTAATGTATTTGATATGTATAAAGGAATATATATTTAACATTTGTGTAACTTGTTTTATAATAATACAGTGAACATTTATGAACTGTCAGCTCCTGGTTTATTACTTTCCAAACTTTTCTTTTTGTTTCTTCTCTGCCCCAGGTAACTACTGTGTTGAATTGGGATTTATTATTCCCTAACTAGAACAGAACACCACTTTAGCACATATATGTCTCTGAGTAGCATACTTGTTTAATTTTGCTTATTCTTTAGGTTTATGAGTTATACCATACATATTCTTGGCTGACTTGCCTTTATCATTACACATTTGTTTCTTAGAATAACCCTCCCTTGTTATTGCATCTAGCTGTGTGTGATTCATTACTCTGTATTATATATCACTGTGTGAAATTTCTTATATTTATTCTCTTTGTGGACATTTGGAATATTTCCATTTCTTTCCTCTTTAGAACAGTGCTCCTGTGAAGGTTCTTAGAGAGGCCTCATGATGCAAATGAGCAAGAATTTCTCTAGGTTATATTTATATGAGTGAAATTGATGAATAACAGTGTCTACACACATTTAACTTTTCGTTTTATTCCTGAATTACTTGTCAAAATCATTGTTAAAACTTATTTTTTTATTAGCAGTATATTGTACCCATTAGTGTCAGATCTTTTAATTTTTGCCCATCTAAAAGTTGGAAAATAGTGTCTCATTATAGTCTTAATTTTTTTTTTTTTTAAAGATTTTATTTATTTATTTGACAGAGAGAGAGATAGCGAGAGCAGGAACACAAGCAGGGGGAGTGGGAGAGGGAGAAGCAGGCTTCCCGCCAAGCAAGGAGCCCAATGCGGGGCTCGATCCCAGGACCCTGGGATCATGACCTGAGCCGAAGGCAGACGCTTAATGACTGAGCCACCCAGGCGCCCCTCATTATAGTCTTAATTTGCATTTCTCTGGTTACTGATTTTTTATGTCTAGTCACCATTCATGTTGCCTCTTTATGAAATTCCTTTTGAGGTCTTTTGCCTTTTTTTCCCGAGCTTTTTGTCTTTTCCTCATAGGTAATCTTTACACACATTAATACTTTTTCAGGTATATGTTGCAATATCTTCATAAAAGATGAATAAAATCTCATTTATGGTGTGTCTTTATACTCCTTTTATGGTGTCCTTTGAACAAAAGTTATTAATTTTAACGTAGCTAAATTTATCATTCCTTTCTTTTGTAGTTAGTGCTTTTTACATCCTTAAGAAATCCTTCCCTACTCTAGTGTCATAAAAATAGTCTCCCATATGTTCTAAAAGTTTTAAGATTTTCTTTTCACACTTAAAAAATTTAATCCATCTGGAATCGATTTGTTTGTTTGTATGCTGTAACTTAAGGATTTCATTTCTTTTTACTTCCCATAGGACAACCAAATTTCCCATCAAAAGTTATTGAGTAACCTCTCTTTCTTTCAGTCCTCTGCATTGTTACCAGTCATAGGGTGTATAGCCTCTGTTCTTTACCATTGCTTTGTTTGCTCATCTACAGGATGTCTTTCATTAAAGTTTTGTAATTTTCTTTGTAAAGAAAATTTAAAATTTTTCTTGTACAACTTTGCTAGGTACTTTGATTTTTTAAATTACATTTTTATGTTTGTGGTTGATTTGGAGAATTATTTTATAGTTTTGATCTTCTATTCATCTTTCTTGCTAAACTTTTTTCTCCTTATTTTTAATTATTTCTGAAGAATGCCATTTTGGGGACGCCTGGGTGATGCAGTTGGTTGAGTTTCCAACTCTTGGTTTCGGCTCAGGTCATGATCTCAGGGTCGTGGTGTCGTGTCCCACATCAGGCTCTGCACTCAAGCAGTAGCTGAGTTACCTGAGTTGCTAGGCTATGGTATCGAACCCCGCATCGGGGAGTCTGCTTGAGACTCTCTCTCCATCTCTCTCTGCCCCTGCCCCCAACACATGCACACACGTGTTCTCTCTCTCTCTCTAAACTAAACTAAATAAATCTTTTTAAAAAGAGAATGCCAATTTTGATTATTTTCTAATCCTTGACTATTTTATCTCTATATTAATTTCCTTATATTTCTATATGTGCTTCCTCTACTTACCATTTTTTCATCTCAACTTCATCTATCAGTTTTTTTGGAGGTGGTATAGTCAAGTCTTCTGTGGTAGTGAAGTTTTCTATCTTTACTCTTTTTTTAAATCATTTTTGTTTTGATTTATTTTGATACTCTTCTGCTGGTTGTCCAAATGTTCATGAATTTTATATCTTATTGTGTAAGATTTAAAAAAATACTTCAATATCCTGTTAATTAAATCCATATTCCATTTCATGTTTTTTATCTTGACTAGTATATTTTTTCATCCTATTATTTTTAGATTTTCTGTCATTGGTTTTGTTGCATCTATTTTGGTTTTATATTATTATTTTTGAACCATCTGACAGTCTGTTGGGTTTTATTTATAATAACTTTTTCTATTTTGTAATAATATATGCTGATTGAATTTTTTCTTATGAATTAAATATTTTAGTGGAGTATATCTTTGAATAATCCTTTCAAAATGGCTTATAATTTGGAAACTTTCTCTCTGTTCTAGCTTGCTAAAAATATTTTTTTTCCTTATTCTTGAGTACTAGAATCCTGTGTTTCAGGGTACTTGGCTGCAGAAAATCCAGAACATTGTTTTTTGGCATCTAGTCTTGCAGCTGAGAATCTGAAGTTGATCTGATTCTTGCATCTTTTTTGGAAGGTTTCCCCATGGAATCTTTCAGGATCTTTTTAATATACTTAGTTCAGAAATTTCATCAGAACATTTCTAATGTGATTGCTTTTTCATTATTTCCACTTTTTACTTGGAAGGCAGTTCTGAAAGGAAGTGCATCCTAAGCTATATGTGTTTCATGAGTTTGCCTTCTGGATGTTGGGGCTTCCTATCCTGTTGCCAGAGGGTTACCTGAGCTGCTATTTGATTTGTTTCCTAGGTTGCCTCTGGAAATCACTCCTGTCAGCTGGCGGTACACTGGATCTCCAGTGTTCCAAGATTGGGTTCAGCTCTTTTGTCACCTTACTTTAATTTCCTGGCTGCCACTGTAAATGTACATCTTGAAATCCCTGCCCTCTATCATCTCAGGATTATTCTGTGATTGTGCTGAAAAAAAAAAAATCTAACTTTTTTGGAGGATGTTTCCCTTCTGTGCTTTTTATGGAGATATAAACCTAGCCCTGTTAATATTTTTATTGTATATTTTGTGTTTTAAAATTTTTTCTAAAGTTTCTGGTCTTCTTTTTGGACCTTTTTGTTTTCCAACCCTCTGTGTGTGTGTGTGTGTGTGTGTGTGTGTGTTGCCATTTTGGTGGGAATTAGGTAGGAAGATACTAGTGCATATTCTTTCTTATCTACAGTCAACTGCAAACCTTTCTAATTTTTCTTCTGCTCAAGATATTTTGTATATACCTTTTTCCTTGTTTAAGAACTACGCTTTTTGTCTGTATTGATTTTTATCCTACTCCTTGCCAGCCGCCTTAAATAATTGAATCATTATTTTCAAAGGCTAAGTTAGGAAGTATATGTAAGAGGTTAAAGTCAGTCCTACCTCACACCTGAAAAGAACCAACTGCTGATGGATGTGTAAGTGCTTTATGTGGGTGCTAGCGAAGATAAGTCTTTGAACCTTTTTGAGAAATAGATGAGGTATTTTAGTCATCTGTAATGACTGTCACTGCAGAAGGTAAAGATTTCATTCATTCACTAAAAATTAATTAAAGATGAAAATTCTTATTTATGTTTTAAAGTTCTTCATTTTTGTTCAGCTCCCAGGAAAAAAGACAACTAAGCTTTGGGTTCCAGATGAAGAAGTTTCTCCTGAGACAATGGTCAAAGTGAGTGATATGCATATAGATCTATTTATTTTAATACACTCATTAGATTGTATTATCATTAAAGGTGTTAAAATTTCTATTCCTGTTATAAAGATATGGCTATTAAAATCATCCGAGTTTTTATATTTATTGTATGACATCATCCCATGTACTCTGAGAGTATAGGGCAATAATGAGAAACCTGGGGCCCTATGGGCAGTTGCACATAATCTGATTTGGGGGAAAAAAAAAGTGTTTGAAACTGCCTCTGTGTTGCTGCTTCTTAGTTATCAACCTTTTAATGACAAAAGACATTTCTGATTTTCTTGTGTGCATCTCCTGTTCAGCAAAGATGGTCATCTAGGTTTTAAGACTATTTATCTTTTCCGTGGAATTTGATAAAACTTTTTATTTTGATTTTTAAAAAGTTCAACCTGTTATTCCTTGAATTACAAGTAATACATAAAAGACGGCTTATTGCTAGTGTAGAGAGTATTGATTTACTAAAATGATTTACAGTCTCTGACGTAGATCTCATTTCAATCCACTGTCCAAGATGTGTAGGCCAGGAACAAATATATTAAATACTGTTTTTCTAGTTGTAGTTTCGTGTAAATCCATTCATATTGTGTATGTATGTGTATACTGATTTATATTTTATATTAGGAAATACTTTGTCATGTTATTCCAGCTTCAGATTCTAATACTGTTTCTGTAGACCTGTAGAGTAGCTGATGGAATGATGCTTGATGCTTCTGAGTTTCAGCATAAACCTATTTTCTCAGCATTGGTATCAAGCAGCAGTTTTGTTTAGTCAAGCAGCACTGGGCTAGAAGGCAGGCTTCCTGCAGTTAAGCTCATGCTTAACAAATGGCCCAGAAAAGGGATCTGAAGAGTGTCTGCCACATGCCATTGTTCAAGACCCACTTAGCTCCTGAGCCATAGATCTGTAAAAAGCTAAAATAATATGTGAAAAAGAGGTAATATGCACCCCATCAAAAAGAGTTGTTGGAAATATGAGAGGCAATAACAGGGTTTGAAGTACTTAAGTACTTCGTAATTATAAAATGTAGCACAAAAAATGGGAATATAATTTGCAGTTGGGAAATTAAGTTTTCTGACCAGGGAAGTTAACATGATTTTACTGTGAGTTTAAAGAATAGAGTTTATGATGGGGAAACAAAAAAAAAGAACCAGTCTTTAGTTAAATCATTCATTTGTCAGTTGCCTGGGTGGGAGGGTAAAACATCTTTAAGACATCCAGTTATCTTGATATATGCAGAAAAGAATGATTCTTTTTTCCTTTACTTTTCTTAAAAAGCATCCATTAAAACCATTTCACTTTTTTTAAGGTTGATACAGAATTTCTTTAAAATGTAGTAATGTTGTATTTGTCAATTTGTCTTTTGAATAGATTCAGGCTATTAAAATGATGGTTCGATGGCTCCTTGGAATGAAAAATAATCACAGTAAATCAGGAACATCTACCTTAAGATTGTTAACTACAATATTGCATAGTGATGGAGACTTGACAGAACAGGGAAAAATTAGGTATGTAATTATTATTTCAAAATTCTTGCACACTATCTCAGTATCTGGTATAATTGTTTAATGGTGCAGTTTCTTTTTAAGAAAGTAGCTAGTTGAACACTACATCAAAAACTAATATGTTGGCTATAATTGAACATAATAAAAAAAAGTAAAAAATTAAAAAAAATAAAATACAAAAAAAAGTAGTTAGTATTCCTATGTATGTGTGCATATATTTTTATTGTAATATGCTTTTGTACAGTGATCATTTCAAAATGGCAGTCATATGTCAGAGGCAAGGTATTGCTATATATTGTAAATATTTTTAAACAACAGATGTTTACTTTTTTGAATATCTAATGTGTGAAAATGGTTAGTAACTTATTAGTAACTGATGTTTTCCATTCTTGTTAATGTCTAAAGGAAAAAGAACACACTAGGTAGAAGACAACTTACTGAATCTATTTCCAGAAGTAGAAATATATGCAAACTTAAAAATGTACTAGATGTAAATTATATAAACGCATGCACTTTGTTTTGTTTGAAAGATGTGGTTTAGTATGGTGATTGAAAAAGTGGACCCTGGAGCCTGGATTCAAATCCTGACACCACCATTTACCAGCAAATTACTTTAACCTCCTTATGTCTCAGTTTCTTCATTTATAAAATAGAGATAATGATTATACTTATCTTGTCTAGCTATTATAATTAAATTAGTCATTATTTATGGGCTTATTTAGATCTCATCTCACCTGTTTTTATTCATGTTATTCTTTAATGAAATCAAATGTGTATTTGAATTCTGCAAATATATGTGAATTACATTAGTTCACTTTTAAAACAAGTTTTTATATAGAAATTCAGTCTTCAAAAACTTAGTTGTAAAATATTTAATTATTTATCTTTATACAAAATAAGCTCCAGTAAGAAAAACAGGCTTCCTTTAGTGGTGGTTGATATAATAGCCACTTGGAATATTGCTGTTGATGCACTGAATACAGAACCTTATAAATGTTGGCATGCATTCAGTCAGTATTTTTACATGATCCTTAGAAAGTTAAGGGGGGGTTGGGGTACCTGGGTGGCTCAGTCGTTAACCGTCTGCCTTCAGCTCAGGTCATGATCCCAGCGTCCTGGGATTGAGCTCCGCATTGGGCTCCCTGCTCTGCGGGGAGCCTGCTTCTCCCTCTCCCACTCTCCCTGCTTGTGTTCCCTCTCTCGCTGTGTCTCTCTCTGTCAAATAAGTAAATAAAATCTTTAAAAAAAAAAAGAAAAAAGAAAGTTAAGGGGGGATTCTTAAATCAATTCAATCATTAGATTTTAGAAGACCAAGAGTGTGTCTTTTATGTCACTCTCAGTGCTTGCTGTATATACGGTAGACACATACTTGTTTCATGAATATTGAATCTTTTACTGTGGAAGAACATAGGGGGCACTAGTTAAGAAGTTACAACTTTCCCTCCTTTTCAGTCTGAAATCCCTGTAATTTATCTAATATATCACTATATAAGGAAGGATTGTTCAGATGTATTTATTAGTTAAGAGTTTACTAATCTTTGAGGTGTGTCCTATTCAGCAGAAGTTTTCTTAAATTTAAAAGGAGCTTCTTGGTAATATTTGAAAAGTTGAATTCTAACTAAAAATTGTGATGTTTTCCACTACACCTGCTTTCATTCTTCTTTTGTACTTAGCACATTAGTTTTAGTTGACTTGATTAACAAGTTAGGACATTTTTGTACCTAATCTGTAAGTAAACACGTATCCATAAAAAATCCATAGTGGAAGACTTTAGACCCAATAACTAAACATACAAATAGATTTGTTCTAAGCTTCGCTAAAAGCTGTTTTGTGTAGGATGAGGGAATTAAATGACCTTAGAATAGAGAAGAGTTTTGTAGTATTAGACACCATCTTCCAAAGTTAAGTAAACATAATAGGGTGTTCATTATCACTAAATTGTGCTCCATCCTTTTTTTGGCCACAGGAATTTTTACAAAATTAGGTATAGCAAATAGAAATGTTTTTGTGTAAACATTTAGAACTCTAACTTTCTTTCTTGCTTGCTTATTTTTTAGTAAACCAGATATGTCACGTCTGAGACTTGCTGCTGGGAGTGCTATTGTGAAGCTGGCACAAGAACCTTGTTATCATGAAATCATCACATTAGAACAGTATCAGCTCTGCGCATTAGCTATCAATGTAAGGAAGATGGCCAAATAGATTATGACTTTATATGGTCTTTGACTTTTAGGAAGAAAAAAGTCCACCATGATGGTAGAGAGAAAAGTCTTGAATTGTCTCCTTTTGGAAAATGTATTCATGAGAAATGTTTCAGAGTTCTAAAGCTGTTGTTTGATTTTTGGGTTGCTAACATAGTACATTTGATTCTTGTTATTTGTAGTAGTTCTTTTCTACAGAGTCACCCCAATCACTGAATTAGCAAATACTGAACCATTGCTTATAAGGAAAATATACGGGTGGTTTCTCCAAGCCTCTGGTCACATTTTTGTCAGTCTGTCAGTACATAATTTAAAGATAAATTATTTAATATATAGTCGTGTCATTAACATTGAACTCATGACCAACAGAGCTGTAACTCATGCCTCAATGAAGCTTCACTAACATACTTTCTTCCTAAGTCACATCACAACCTTCTTGCTTTTAGGAACACTAAACAGCACTATGCTTGGGAGCTATTTTAAACAACAAAATCAACAAATGCACAAAAACACAAAAAATGTGGAACTAAATAGACTGTCAAAAGGGCAGTAGTTTCTAAATATGAGAGCTGACATAACAGGCAAAGCATTGCTTTGTTCAGCTTCAGCTGGGACATGGGTCAGATGATTCAGATTGTTTGTTGCTCTGCTCATGTACTCACCAGTTACCCTGAAAATACTTCAAGCATTGATTTTGGGGTTACAAATAAATTTTAGTGAGTAGGTGAATTCACAGATTTGGAATGTTTGTAAATAATGAGGACTTGAATGTATTTAGTTCTTTTTCTTTTTATTATGTTGATCACCATACATTACATCATTAGTTCTTGATGCAGTGTTCCATGATTCATCCTTTGCGTATAACACCAAGTGCTCCGTGCAGTACGTGCCCTCTTTAATACCCATCACCAGGCTAACCCATCCCCTCACCCCCCTCCCTTCTAGAACCCTCACTTTGTTTCTCAGAGTCCATTGTCTCATGGTTCGTCTGATTTACCCCACTTCATTCTTCCCTTCCTGCTATCTTCTTTTTTTTTTTTTTTAACATGTAATGTACTATTTGTTTCAGAGGTACAGGTCTGTGATTCAACAGTCTTACACAATTCACAACACTCACCATAGCACATAACCTCCCTAATGTCTATCACCCAGCCACCCCATCCCTCCCACCCCCCACCACTCCAGCAACCCTCAGTTTGTTTCCTGAGATTAAGAATTCCTCATATCAGTGAGGTCATATGATACATGTCTTTCTCTGATTGACTTATTTCGCTCAGCATAACACTCTCCAGTTCTATCCACGTCGTTGCAAAATGGCAAGATTTCATTCCTTTTGATGGCTGCATAATATTCCATTGTATATATATATATATATATACCACATCTT
>NC_138371.1:112971788-113055319 GCF_054177405.1 Leptonychotes weddellii
ATGGGTTAGCCTGGTGGTGGGTATTGAGGAGGGCACATTCTGCATGGAGCACTGGGTGTTATGCACAAACAATGAATCATGGAACACTTCATCTAAAACTAATGATGTATGGGGATTAACATAAGAATAAAAAAAATAAAAATAAATAAACAAATAAATAAATAAATAAAAATAAGTGCAAGATGTTATGACCTAGGTTTTGAAGAAAAACAAAATGAACATTATAGATAGTAGAAATAGTATACATAACATTGCAATAATATGAAACATACCACACTTTGTGTTAATTGGTGGAGGGTAAGGTGTAATTATGAAGGTCTTTGTATGTCTATAGAAGATCTTTGTATGTCTCATATATGACTTAAATATCATATTGAACTTTGTCCTATAGTTTATTCCACAGATAATCTGTATATCAAATATTGTGCTAAGTTTAGAGGCACAAAGGTGAATAAAGATATAGTTCTTGTCTTTACGGAATGAGCAGTGATAGGTAAGACCTATAAACCAATATTTTAACACTGTATAGTAAATGCTATGCTGGAGATATACATAGAATGCTAAGAGGGCACAGAGCTGGATGCCTGATAAAGACTCCACAATGATTTCTGAAGCTAGAGGAGCCATTGTTAGAGTTGAGGAGGAGTTGGTTAGGAGAATGGAGGTGGGTGGTTTAGGAGAGGGAGTATGAGGGAAACAGGCACAGCGGTAATGAACAGTTGGTTTATTTATAGAACTGAAAGTAATTTGGTGTTTCTGGAATTGATGAGAGTTGTGCATTTTAATCTGAAAATGCAAAATATATGAAAATCTAAAATATATAAATTGGACAGAGTTTTATCTTGCTCAGTAACTGAGGTAGCCTAATATGAGATACTGTTTAAACTATTTTTAATAACTTAGGATGGATTTATATGTACTAGTTTTATCTGTTTTAAAAGTACATTCAGGGCACCTGGGTGGCTCAGTCAGTTAAGCATCTGCCTTTGGCTCAGGTCATGACCCCGGGGTCCTGGGATCAAGCCCCACATCAGGCCCCTGGCTCAGCAGGGAGCCTGCTTCTTTTCTTCCTCTCCCTCTGCCTCTCCCCCTGTTCATGCTCTCTCTGTCTCTCTCTCTCTGTATCTGTGTCTCAAATGAATAAATAAAATCTAAAAAAAAAAAAAAGTACATTTTTTTCTAACACATGTAACTGGTAGTTATTAATTAGGGTCCAGGTAATTACACTCCAGCCTTGAAATTAACTTATCACAACATCTCAGTCTTGTGAGCAGAAGCAATGGTTGTGAATACACTTAGTCTCCTTTACCCTTCAAATTTTGTATTTGGAGTTTTACTTACTCTTTGCTGCCATATGAGTAATCTGTGGAATAATTATGTCTTTACAGGATGAATGCTATCAAGTAAGACAAGTGTTTGCTCAGAAACTTCACAAAGGCCTTTCCCGATTACGGCTTCCACTTGAGTATATGGCAATCTGTGCACTTTGTGCAAAAGATCCTGTAAAAGAGAGAAGAGCTCATGCTAGGCAGTGTCTGGTAAAAAATATAAATGTGAGACGCGAGTATCTGAAGCAGCATGCAGCTGTTAGTGGTAAGCATATATGAAAATGAAAAGTATACTTTTCTAGCCAGTTTCAGTTTTATAGAATACAAAATGATGTTACTGTTATTTATTATTGTCTAATCGGCAGTCGTTAAATATAAGGTTGTTACTATTTTTCAGTAACTGCTTTCCTTTAAAAAAGGTCATTTTTAAAATATAAATGCATAGGTATTTAAATAGCAACCCATATCTCTGTATAACTGACTAAATGGCTAAGGAAAATAAGCACTGACACTGGAGATACTTTAAATAAAACAGTAAAATACAGATAATACATATAAAGATTGTCTTACGTACTGTCTTTTAGATTAAAAAAGTACAGGTCTTCCATTTTTCATCGTTTTCACCTGGAGCTGATGTTAGTATCAGGTGCTTGTGTGCCTGTTTTTAATCTGCTCACTTTATCTCATCTATATTATTATCAAATAGTATCAATCATCCTATATTTGTGCAGTATTAACATTGAAAGATGTATCATATTTTTGCTTAGCAGCTTAAGGGAGTCTTAAACATACGGTTGCTCATAATAAGAAAAATGGATCTTATGTTTCTTAATTTCTTAGTCTTGGATAGTTTGTTCTGGTCACTTTTTACCATGTGCATTTGAAAATGAAAATATGTGTCTTTATAGCCTCAACAAATGGTGCATTTAGTAGACATTTCAATATTGGATGTGCTGGATGAGTAAATAAACTTGTTTTTGATGTTCCTCAACACTAGACATTTCAGTATATTTTTCTTCTAGCCATGTGGGTAAACTATTGGAATGCAGGAAATATGGTATCAGAGTCAGACAGAAAGAGTAAGATTTGGTTTTCTAACAACCTGGATATTTTTGTTTTGTCTTGTTTTTTTCTTTTTCAGAAAAATTATTGTCTCTTCTACCAGAATATGTTGTTCCATATACAATTCACCTTTTGGCACATGACCCAGATTATGTCAAAGTACAGGATATTGAACAACTTAAAGATGTTAAAGAGTAAGACTTTTTCATCCCATTTTCATGTTTTCTGAAGTTTTTTTTCTTTGCTGCTGATAATGAAATCTCCATTATAATTAGTTTATTAGATTTATTTAATTTCTTAGGAGTTTAAGGTTCTTTCCCTTATTCTCTTGTTTTTCTTTTTTCATACCATCTCTTCATATTTCATTTCCTATGTGACTTCCCAAAACTTAATTTAGCACAATTACTGTATTACTATTCTGTTTCTCTACCGTTCTGGCATTTCTTTTCTAGGATGCAGTCCATTAAAAGCTTCTGTTCCAGTTCCTGTCTTTTCCTACTTTCTTCTGCAGCTCTGGACTTTCATGTGGGCTTTATTCACATAGCACTTTTTCTTTGCAGTAACTGTCTTCCTCTGTAGGAAGAGAGAATGGTCTAATTTAATAACGGGCCAAGTTGGTAACCAGGGAACTACCCCACTTACGACTTCATTGGTGATTTTCTATTTCAAGTTTATGACACTTGTAATTCTTTCAAAGATTATTGTTGAGAGGCCAAAAAACCATCTATGCCTGGGTGTGGAATAGGGAAATATAATGGTGTTTAGAGAAGTCTTTATAACACCAGCATAGTTCTTTAAGTTTGAGACCCTAGTTCTCTTTCTGCTATAATAAAGGATTACCATTGTGGTTTTGAATAAATGAATTTATTATGCCTTTAGCTTCCTGTTAAAATAACTGCTGGTTTCTTAGTTCATAGAAATATTTTATAGTTAAATATTTGAGGTGCCTTAAGAAAATAAAATCAAATTACTTATAACTTTCTCATGGCAAGGGAAAAGCCACAGTTTCTGTTTTTTTAAATACAAGCAATTCTCCCAAAATGAGTTCTGCGTTAGAGTGATTGTAACTAATGAAAACTTTTAACCACCCCACTTTCTCAGAAAACTTTGGTTTTTGAAATACATTTAATGTTCTTCGGAACTTACTAAACATTTGGTTTATTTTTAAATTGCCCCAGTATAGCCATGAGTAATCTCCCCATTCTGTCAGAGAGCTACTCCAGGAGAACTTATCCTATACCTGAGATCCTTAAGGTTATTTTTCCCCTTCTAGAATGATACCTTGCTTCACATTTCTCTCTTCTTCCTTACTTTTCTCCTCTGTGCTAAAACCCTGTCCCATTCTGTCTGTAAAGTGATAAAGCACTTTTGATTTGTTCTAGAATAGAGTTTTATGTAAATAACTTTAGCTAGTGAAACTTCCTTTTAATTTTTCCCTCTTTAAGCAAAGACAGTATGTGTAGTTGTCAGCCATGACTTTTTCTTCTCTAACTTATTCATGGAGATTCTTAACTACTGAGTGGGGTAGTTCTATTTTCTTGAAAACTTCCAATCAGGATTGCAGTCAGTCTTGAGTATTTGAGGCTTCATTTTATCCAGGGCCCAGTTATTACTTTAGGCAGTCTCTTCCCTCCCAATCATTGCTAGGAGTTAGGATCACTTCATTCGCTCCACCACTTAAGTTCTTTTTTAACCTGCCTCCTTGGGAACATTAGTGAATTTTGGGGAAGGGGTCTTATGAATTCACACCTACATTGTTGATAAGTTATGATATGTATGTGTGACATACCTTTTTTTCTCTGTTGATTGATGGGTAGTTTTCTCTTTTTAATTTTTTCCTTTTGTGGAGTTTATTGTATTTATATTTGGAATTATATCTATATTAAGCAACCAGTTTTTTCCACTTCATTTCTTTTTCTCCCCCCTCCTTTTTTTAGATGTCTTTGGTTCGTTCTAGAAATATTAATGGCTAAAAATGAAAATAACAGTCATGCATTTATCAGAAAGATGGTAGAAAATATTAAACAAACAAAAGATGCCCAAGGACCAGATGATGCAAAAATGAATGAAGTATGTAATTCTTTTTGAATAATTATGATTCCATGTTGATATAAGCATTCTAGTGTGGATATGCTACTTCTGTAGTATGTATAGACATTATCAAGTCTTTTTATTAGTATTTAGTAATTAGTATTTCTATTAGTAGTTTGAATTACCGATGTAGAATTACTAATACGGAAATTAGTGGTAGTGCTGTTACAAGAAATAATGAACATAATAGTTTGACTTACACTGTTGTACTGAAAACTGCATATAGTCATAACCTTAATGTGCTTTGCAGATAATTGCATTGTTTTTACAAGTTGAAGGTTTGTGGCAACCCTGCACTGAGCAAGTCTCGTGGCATCATTTTCCAGCAGCATTTGCTTATTTCATGTCTCTGTGTCACATTTCAACAAGTATTTCAAACTTTTTCATTGCTACTGCTTATGTTATGGTAAACTGAGATCAGTGATCTTTGATGTCAACTATTGTAATTGTTTTGGGGTGCCACAAACTGTACCCACCTAAGATGGCAAACTTAATTGACAGATGTTGTGTATGTTCTGACTGCTCTATCCAGCAGCCGTCCCCCCATATTTCTCCCTGTTCTCAGGCTTCCCTGTTCCCTGAGACATAACAATACTGAAATTAGTCAATTAAGAACCCTGCAGTGGCCTCTAAGTATTCCAAGTGAAAGGAAGAGCCACATGTCTCTTACTTTAAATCAAAAGCTAGAAATGATGAAGTTTGGTGAGGAAGGCATGTAGAAACTGAGATAGGCTGAAAGCTAGGTCTCTTTTGCCAAATAGTTAGCCAACTTGTGCACGCAAAGGAAAAGTTTTTGAAGGAAATTAAAAGTGCTACTCCAGTGAAAACCACAAATGATAAGAAAGCAAAACAGCCGTATTGCTGATACAGAGAAAGTTTGGCCTGAATAGGAGATCAAACCAGTGATAACATTCCCTTAAGCCAAAGCCTAATCCAGAGCGAGGCCCTAACTCTCTAATTCTGTGAGGGCTGAGAGAGGTGAGGAAGCTGCAGAAGAAAGCAGAAACTAACAAGAGGTTGGTTCATGAGGTTGAAGGAAAGAAGCCAGCTCCACAACAGAAAGCACAAGGTGAAGCAGCAGGTGCTGATAAAGAAGCTGCAGCAAGTTACCCAGAAGACCTAGCTAAGGTAATTAATGAAGGTGATTACTCTAAACAGCGGTTTTTCAATGTAGATAAAACAGCCTTCTTTTGCAAGAAGATGCCATCGAGGACTTTCATAGCTAGAGAGAAGTCCATGCGTGGCTTCAAAGGACAGGCTGACTCTCTTGTTAGGGGCTAATGCAGGTGGTGACTTGAAGCTGAAGCCAGTGCTCTTGTGCTATTCTGAAAATCCTAGGGCCCTTACGAATTACGCTAAATTTACTCTGTGTGCTCTATAAATAGAACAACAAAGCCTGGATAGCAGCACATCTGTTTACAACATGGTTTACTGAATATTTTAAGCCCATAGTTGAGATCTGCTAAGAAAGAAAGATTCCTTTCAAAATCTTATTTCTTGTTGATAATGCACTGGTTCATCCAAATAAAATGTATATCTCAGACAGAGATATACAATGAGTTTAATGCTGTTTTCATGCCTGCTAACACAGCATCCATTCTGCAACCCATGGATCAAGGAATAATTTCGACTTTTAAGTCTTACTATTTAAGAAGTACATTTTATAAGGGTATAGCTGCCATAGATTGTGATTCTTCCGATAAGTTTGGGTAAAGTCGATTGAAAACCTGGAAAGGATTCTCCATTTTACATCCATTAAGAACATTTATGATTCATGAGAAGGAGTCACATTATCGACATGGAGTGGAGTTTTAAAGAAGTGTATTCCAGCCCTCGTGAATGACTGTGGGGTTCAAGACTTCCATGGCTGCAGTAACTACAGATGTGGTAGAAATAGCAAGAGAACTTAGCAGTGGAGCCTAAAGATGTGACTGAATTGCTGCAATTTCATGATAAAACTTTAATGAATTAGGAGTTGCCTGTGATGGATTAGCAAAGAAAGTGGTTTCCTGAGATGGAAACTACTCCTGGTGAAGATGCTGTGAAGATTGTTGAAATGACAACAAAGGATTTAGTGTATTACAAAAACTTAGTTGATAAAACAGGAGTAAGGTTTGAGAGGATTGACTCTAATTTTGAAAGTTCTTCTGTGGGTAAAATGCTGTCAAACAGCATCACACACTACAGAGAAATTGTTCATGAAAGGAAGAGTCAGTCAATGCAGCAAACTTCATTATTGTCTCGTTTTAAGAAATGACCACAGTTCAGCAACCACCACTCTGATCATCAGCAGCCATCAACATTGAGGCAAGACTCCCTACCAGCAAAAACTTAGCAAGTCACTGAAAGCTCAGATGATGGTTAGCATTTTCAGCAATAAATTTTTCTAAAATTATTTATTTACCTATCTATCTATCTATCTATCTATCTATCTATCTATCTATCTATCTATCATCTATCTATCTATCTATCTATCTATCTATCTATCTATCTATCTAGGCTCCTTGCCCAGTATGGAGCTTGGTGCGGTGCTTGAACTCATGACCCTGAGATCAAGACCTGAGCTGAGATCAAGAGTCAGATACTCAGCTGACTGAGCCACCCAGGCACCCCTGCAATAAAATATTTTTTAATTACTTGTACTATAATTACATTGTACATTGTTTTTTAGACATAATGCTATTGCACACTCAGTGGACTATAGTATAGTGTAAACATAACTTTTATATGCACTGGGAAGCTAAAAAATTCATTTGACTCACTTAATTACAACATTTGCTTTATTGTGGTGCTTTAAAGCTGAATCCGCAGTATCTCTGAGGTACGCCTGTACTGACTGCATGTTCTAGAATTACTCCTAATTCACAGAGTCGAGGATGCCACCTTAAGTATCTAATTTTTTTTTAATACCATTGCAGAAACTGTATACTGTGTGTGATGTTGCCATGAATATCATCATGTCAAAGAGCACCACATACAGTTTGGAATCTCCTAAAGACCCAGTACTACCAGCTCGTTTTTTCACCCAACCTGACAAGGTAGTTATTGTAGATTTTGTTTGTATAGATTGAAATAAAATGTATTCTCAGCTCTAGGTTATGGGAAGATTTCAGGATCAAGAGCGTTCTACTAATGTCATGGAAAAGTCACTATGAGTCTTACTAATGTGGTTCAAGACTAGAATATGGGCCAAACTAGAGGACACAGATAAGGTTCAGAGATTAATTAAGATGATCTAGAGTTTGCATTCAGAGTTTTATGCCAGTGTGTGAGTTCAGGCAGAAATGTGATCAAAGCATGTAGAGCTGTCGTTATTGGCCATTGATCCAAAATGGGAAGGAGAATGCTGATAGAGACACAGTCTGAAGTTATAAGCCTTGATTGAGATTCATAACTGGTATGAAGAAACCCAGAGAACTGATACAGGAACAGGTTCAAGACCCAGGGAGCATTACAAAAATGTTCCTAAACCACTTTTACAAAACTCAAGATACAATAGGTGTTTTCTAGAATCGTTCTTAGAGATTCACAATGCACCTAAGCCTATTGACTGAGAGTATGGAAACTACCAGTACTGTTTTTGTTTTTATGTTTGTTTTTAAGTAAAATACTAATGAAAGTTTAACCAGTGTATAGTGATTTACAACAGCCTTGTATGTAGGCTCACCCAGTAGCTAAAAGGGACTGTCTGCTTTTACCTTGTTGTGATTAAGATAACAGGAGTATATGTGGTCTCTCCTCTGGAGAGTATTGGTATAGAAGCATGGTTTTCTGATGCGCTTACAGAGCTCTAACATGTTAAAGAGTACAAATATGTTTTGTTAATATTGGAGTTGGTATGAGATTAGTTTAAACTTATTACAGTATTTATTTATTTATTTTTAGGGGAGGGGAGGGACAGAGGGAGAGGGAGAAAGAGAATCTTTAAGCAGGCTCACATGGCATGGCTCGATCTCAAAACCCTGAGATCATGACCTGAACTGAAATCAAGAGTCAGACGCTTAACCACCTGAGCCACCTAGGTGCCCCTTATTACAGTATTTAAAATCAGTGACTGAAATTTTGTGTTAGACTGATTATTTAAATATGTATTTTATTATGTACTGTGAAACAAAAGCTGTTGTATGCTTTGTTGGCTTCGAACCACCTCATGTATAGTGTTTCAGTATTCACTGACTGCAACTTTTTCCCTTGCTTGTAGAATTTCAGTAACACCAAAAATTATCTGCCTCCAGAAATGAAATCGTTTTTCACTCCTGGCAAAGTACGTTTTGAGAGTCATTCTAATTTTTATGTGGTAGTTTATTTTAGTATGATTATTGGCATAACTATGTTATTTTGTATTTCTTTAAAATTGATATATCTTAAGATAAAAAATATAATTATTAGGCATCTTCCATTTGCTAGTTAGAAATAATTATATTTACTGTATAGATGCAAGCTGAGATACATGAACTTATTTTGTAGCTTATAATAAAGCCCTGGAGACCTTGATCCTTAAATATCTTATCCTGTAATATCAAGAAAAAAAGTCTTAAAGTTAAAAACATCTTCTTATGTCCTTCCAGAGCAAGAGTCTGATTATCTATTTTTGTTGACTGCACATTTTATTTGTTCTCACTTTCTATGTAAGCCTTTTCCTTCAGATAGCTAAAAAACTTAACTGTTATGCCATCTGTATAGTTTTTCACTTGTACAAGTGATATTCAATTCATAATCCTTATTTTGTTTAAGGATAGGCATATTTGTGTGTGTGATTTGTATGTAAACACTTCGACAGATATTTTTTATGGCTCTTTACATGTAAATTTCTCTTGGCTTTAATCAAATAGAAAGAGATACGCATTTTTCATTTCAGCCTAAAACAACCAATGTACTAGGAGCTGTTAATAAGCCACTTTCATCAGCTGGCAAGCAATCTCAGACAAAGTCATCACGAATGGAAACTGTAAGCAATGCAAGCAGCAGCTCAAATCCAAGCTCTCCTGGAAGAATAAAAGGGAGGTAAGAACCTAATATCATACTTTACATTTAAGGATTCCAGCAAGGCAATGAGATCTAAAAGAATGTAACCCAAAACATTTAATGTCAGTGAATGGAAATCAGTGCATACCTGAACATTCCCATTTAACACTGGTAGCCATTTACAAGTTCTTACTTATTTGCTCTCTTATTTTAGATAGGCACTCCATCTTAGCCTTTCATATTTTAGCTTGTTAGTATAGCCTGTGTTGGCAGACATAAGCTAAATGTCTAGCAGTTGTAAAACTGTTATATTATGGTACATCTGTATAATGGAATACATAATCATTAAAAATGATGAGGTATGAGCTAATATGAATTATTTTGACAATACATTATTGAGTAAAAAGGCAAAGAATAGAACAGTATTATAGTACTTTCAAGTTTTTAGAAAGGATTTGTATTCACATTGGCTTTTATATGCATAGAAAGTTTCTGGAAGACTACACAACGTCTTATGGTAATCTAGTGTAGGAGGGAGATCATTTTATATACTCTTTGGTTTGAATTTCTTTTTCCTGTGTACATGTATAAACTTTTTTGTTTAAAAAATTGTTTTAAAGTTGTACTTTCAAATCACGCTCTGCAGATTTTTCTTTTTAAGAAAGAAGAAAAGAAAAGAATTCACATTTTCACTAGTTTTAGCATAGTGCTTTGTACACCGTTTGTTAGCAGCAGAACCTTGTACGGGGCTTAACTGCCACTGTGTATTGATTTTGCTTAGTTTTTAGCAAAGACTGTGCTGTCTTTTGTATTGTTTATAACCAGTCAATAAAGAAAGGAGATATTCTGAAATTTCTTATCAATTTCCTTGTAATGAATAAATTGTCAAGTGATATATAGTAGAAATTGAAAAAAATTACACTTGTAGCTCTTGTTTTAGATTCCTGTATTAATACATATTAGTGGCTGATACCTAAGTGACCGTTCACCTCTATCATTTGGACATTTTCTAGTGGATGGCCTCCTACTTAGCATTACCAAAGCATTTCCAGCAACTCATTTCCTAAATTCCTGGATTTTCTTGTCAAATTCGTGGTTATAATCAAAGATCTAATTCACCCAGTCATTTAGGCTAAGAGCCTCAGTATTGTCTTCGACTCTTCCCCCTCTGCTAAGATACTGCTGTGGAGCCTGGTGATCTGATTTGTACTTTTATTAGATTGCCTTGATTGTGGAGAATAGAGGAACTAGAATTGAGGTAGAAAAACCAGTTAGGAGTCAGCTAATAGTACTTCAGGGAAGGGATAAACTGGGAAGAAGATGGTAAATAGTCAAATTCAGGATTTATTTTGATGGTAGATCCAAATAGTCTTGCTGATGGGTTAGATGTGAATAGTTACAGAAAGGGAATATTTAAGGATGTATCCTAGGGGGGCACCTGGGTGGCTCGGTCAGTTAGGCTTCTGCCTTCCACTCAGGTCATGATCCCAGGGTCCTAGGATTGAGCCCCGCATCGGGCTTCCTGCTTGGCGGAGAGCCTGCTTCTCCCTCTGCCTCTCTGCCTGCTGCTCTGCCTACTTGTGCTCTCTCCTATCTCTCTGTCAAATAAGTAAATAAAATCTTTCAAAAAAAAAGGATGTATCCTCGGTGTTTTGCCTGAGTATTTATATAGGTGGTGGTGCCATTTACTGAGATGTAGAAGCCTTTGAGGAGGAACAGGCTGTGTGTGTGTGTGTGTGTGTGTGTGTGTGTGTGTCTGTTTCTGGGGAGATGTGGAAAAGAGGAGTGTCCAAATGACTGTTTTGGCTGTTTAAAGTTGAGATGCCCATTAGAAATTCAAGTGAGTGGGCAATTGGATATGTGAGTCTAGAGCTCAGGGTAGCTTCTGGGTCAGAGATTGAGATTTAGGATTTAACAATGTTTAAATGGTTTTTAAAGCCAGATTAAGGATGTGATCACCTAGGACAGAAGACAGCCTTTATACCAATAAATGAGAGTATGTGCTATTAATTCATTTAGTAAGTATTTATTGAATGCCTACTTTATGCCTGGCACTGGTATAAGTGCTTAGTATAAATTGCTCAGTACAGTTGACCAAAGATCCATGCTTACATTCTAGCAGGGGAAGATTAGTAGAGAATAAACATAATAACTTTATTGTGTTAGAGGGTGTTAAGAGTACAGAGAAGAAAAAGTGGAATGGGGATATGAGAGAGATAGGGGACAGTGCAGATTGTAGTAATATAGGCCAATTCAACTTGCTAACAAGAAAAGTTTTAATTTACTTTATGTGCCCACTCCAAAAGAGAATTTAGTTTTTAAAAAGACTTAGGATAAAAACTAAATTTGTGATTTTTAAAGTTTCCCTATTATGTTAAATTAAATGTGATTCATTGCTTGTTGGTTTGTTGCTAAATATGATAGAATAAAATGGATACTTTTTTGAAAAGAATGAAACTTCCTCATAAAGCTATAAAGCTACACTAGGGAACAGAAAAAGCTTTTAAGTTATTTCATTGTAATAATGATTATAAATGTCTATATTAAAAGGCTTGATAGCTCTGAAATGGATCACAGTGAAAATGAAGATTACACAATGTCTTCACCTTTGCCAGGAAAAAAAAGTGACAAGAGAGACGACTCTGATCTTGTAAGGGTGAGATATTTGGTTTGATTTTATAATAATTATAATAATAATGATAAAAATAATTTTACTGTATAAATAATAATTTTTACACTGAAACCAGTTAATATTATTCTCAAATTTGACATTTGATTTTCTTTTAATGGTTTTAATCACCAATTTGGGTTTATAATTACCCTCTACCATGTAATTTAAACATATTGATTCTCTTGTATTTCTTGTCATTCTAATAAGTGATCTTTATTCTGTAGATCTTTGAAACCAAAATGCCAGTCCCATACTCAGAACTGCTTGGGTTTTTTGTTGTTGTTGTTGTTGTTGTTCTTGTTTTTAAAACACAGTAAGCTTAAACTTAGCGTTGGAGGGGGGAGGTAGAATAAGAGTCCTTAAAGGTTCCTCCATTTTAGATGATTTCTTGAGACTTTCATTACTAAATAAGCTTCTAGTAAGGAAATGCTACTAGTAGGAAATGCTACAGTCTTCATAAAGGCCGCCTTTAGTTTTTAGATTTTAATAACAATGATAACTTGTATGATAGAAACAATTTATAAATGTCATTTAAAGACAGATTTGTTTTAGTGCAGATATAGAATACAGTTATGTATTCCAACACCATCTGATAGCCTTAATAATTGGACACATTTTGGCTTTCTAGGTTAGCTTTAAACATTTCTTGAATAATCAGTGAGGCTGTCTGAATCAGTTTCTTTATCTCTAAAATGTGGCTCCTTAGCTGGTAAGGTTTATCAGAATAAATGAATTAGCCTAAGTTAATTGGTGTTGCTGCTGTTTTATTATTATAAAGATCAATATTTTTTATTAATAATTAAAGTAAAAGTTAATGCATTTGAACCTACTCTGTTAGTAGAGGTGGAAGGTTATTAATAAAATACTTTTGCTTTCGCTGAAATATTACTGCCCTTCTTGTCTTCCACTGGCCCAACATTACATATCCCAAAAAGTTTAAATGATTTTCAGTTGTTTTCAAGTTTCTCCAGTAATTTGTTTTACCAGGTTTTTCTTCCACTTAAAAAATTATAATTCTAAAACTCTTACTAAATCCTTACTATTTATACTGTAAATTCTGATTTTTATTGGCTGTTTAAAAATTTTGCCCAAGCAGAATTAAAAATTGATCGCTTAGCCAGAAAGGAATCCTGTTATCTGGATTTATAGAAGAGAACCTTGATTGGAAAAGGTATTTATGTCTTCTAGTCCTACTTCTCACTTAATGCAGAAATTCCTTCATTAGCTTTTATGAGAGTTGGTTAGCACATGCTTGAAAATGCCTTAGGTGGAGAGCTTATAATTTCTCCTATTTATTGGAAACATCAACTAGGCCACCCATACCCACATACTGTCCCGCTCCCTTATCCCCACATCCTGCCAAAACTGGGAAACGTGGTTGTGATGAACTCTTAATGTTTTGTTATCCTATAAATTCTATATCTAGTTCTACCTTTTAGAGCAATGAAGAACAAAGTCTCTATATTTCATAGAAAAGTTTTGAAATTCTGAGCTTTTGAAATTGATTTGTATAATTATAATGGAGGCCTTTGTCTTCCTTTTGTGTAACATTGCATCCATTTTCAGAAATACTACAAGAACCTTATTAATAAATATCAACTGAAATATCCTCAAAGAGGTTAGCATTATGAGACAGAAGTTCAATTTAAAGACCAGTAGATTATAGTGAAAGAGTACTGTCTTTGCATATGCTACCACTTTGATGTTAAAATTTCACCACACAGGAATTATTTTCCATATACATTTATATTCAAATATTTAGTTTTACAGATAATATATTTTCCCTGTTTCCTGCTTCAAACCTCAGTTTTATACTCCCTCTGTTCTTAAGACAGTGCAGTGCAAAATGAAAAACTAGAGAAGGTAGTGCTTCAGCAAACTAGATTATTTATAGTATTCTCAAGAAAGCAGACATAGAATATCCTATTAACCACCAACCTTTTCCAGGGCATAAAGGAATTCAACTACCTTACACATTTTTGGACATCAAAATGAATTGTAACATTTTAAATTGGAGGTGATAATTTTAAATTTAGTTTTAGTTCAGTATTTCCCTTATCTATGCATCTCTGAGTAACAACAATTAATTATTAATTTATGTACAAAACTCTAAATAAACATTAACAGATTAAAACCAGTCACTTAACAGGTCTATTTTTCCTGGAATGTAAGGATAATTTAATGCTAAGAAATCTTTTAATATAATATAGCAAATCAGTATACCAAATAAGAATACTAACAGGATAATCTCAGGTCATGTTAGGAAGACATAAATACAATTTAAAATCCATTCTTGATACATATGAACTCTTAATAAACTAATACCAGCAGGATACTTCCTTAACATGCTGAAAGTTTTATCTGTTTAAATCGGTAGTTATTCATTCAGTTACTCTTAAGTTATTCTTCATAAAGGCAAAATGCTTGAAGCATTTTTATTGAAAATCGGCAAAACAAGCAACCTGTTGTCATCACTGTTATTTAAGATTGTTCTAGAATGTTTGACAAATTCAGGAAGATGTGAAATAGTCAAACATATGACAGTGAAAAAGAAGAGACATTCATTTGTTTTGTACTCTTAGAAAAATAAGAGAAGCAATTGAAAAACTAAGAATTTAGCATGGTAGCCATATAAATAGATGTATGTATGTGCATAACTAACTTTATTCTGTTAATTTTTCTTTATATCAAGTATACACTTGGGTGAAAGGAGATTTGCTTCACCATAATAACCACTACAACAACAAAAATATGTAGGTAGACAGACAGACAGACAGACACATCCATCAATCTAAAACTTCCTTAAAAAAGAAGTCGGGGGAAACTATGTGGAGATGTCCAAATTGAGAGACATACAAGACTTGAAGAGAAAGAAGGCATACCATGTTCTGTAATGGGAAAAATAAATAAGAAAATTCTTTTTCTTATTCATTCTTTCTAAATGAATATATATGTAATTATAAAATTCCAGTGTGATTTTAAGTCCATGTAGAAGAATAAATAAATATAAAAAAGAGGAGTAATAATAAGATCAGCCCAGCCAGACACAAATGTATTTATTTATAATTAGTAAAATATTATGCTGCTATTACAATAACTCAGAAACATTATTAATTTTTAAAACAATACAAAATAAAGGAAGCATTATAAGTCAGTGGTTTTTTTAAATGATTGGAATACTCTTTGGGGGGTGGATAGGAAAAACAGTTTAAAACTTCATCTCAAATCCTGTTAAGATACAATAATGTCTTAGTCTGCTCAGGCTGCCATAACAAAATACCATAGACTGGGTGGCTTAAACAACAGAAATTAATTTTCTCACCATTTTGAAGGTTGGGAATTCCAAGATCAAAGTGCTGGCCAATTTGCTTCCTGGTGAGAGCTCTCTTCCTGGTTTGCAGATGGCCACCTTCTCACTGTGTCCTCACATGGTGGAGAGAGACAGAGAGATCTCTCTGGTGTCTCTTCCCATAAGGGACTAATTCTATAATGAGGGCCCCACCCACCCTCATGACCTCATCTCAACTGAAGTATCTCCCCAAAGACCTTTTCTTCAAATACCATAACATTAGGGGTTATAGCTTCAACATGTGAATTTTGTGTGGGCACAATTCAGTCCATAACAAATAGAACTAAAATTTAAATATACACAAGAATGTAGATTAAAATACTAAGACTCCAGTATGCAAATGGGCAAAGAACATAATACCAGTGGCATAATTAGGGAGTTTGTAGACAGGAAACAAAATGACTATTAAACTAATCAGATAATTTTTGTTGTTTTCTACCACTGATTTTTAAGAATGTAAATTGGCATAAACTTTTTGGAAATAAAATTTACATTTATTTATGGGTTTTATACATGTATGTGTATGGAGAAGCTATAAGGGTTCATACTGTTCTTGATTTCTTTGGAGAATTTCCTCAGTTTGCATCTTCTGCTCAGTGCCTAAATTCTCTGAATGTAGACTAGGCTTTTATTTTAAATTTGAGTACCAATTAAATAATTTAAATTGTTTTTTTGTTTTTAATTAGTTGTACATGAAAAGAAGCAGTATCTTTGATTCAGAAGTGTTTTCAAAATTTTTAATAAGTGATGAATATGTTTAACTTTTGTAACTTGCAACCTCTGTTTATAAAATAAAAGTTTTTTATGGTGTCTAAGCATGATATATAGCATAGTTGATATTTTATGTCTTAAACACTGTGTAGTAAAATTAGAATTACTTAAATTGACTATCAGAGCAGATCCATTGTACTTTAGTATAGTTATCCATTGTTCATGCAAGGAATTTAGAAATTTTTTAAATGAAATAAATAGCTCTTCATTAAAATGTATAATTTAATAAAATACTGATCTTGAAAGGTTTCCATTTGAGGCTCTCTAGCTTAAGTAAAAATAAAAATTTATCCTCTTACCCTGGATAATTTTTTTAGTTAAAATACAAGTAGTTACGGTTCTGATGTGCTTAAGAACTCTACATTTTATTTAAGCACATTTTTATGACAAAGTGGATAGCATGTTTTTTGTTTTATTTTTCAAAATATGCACACTTACAATTTTATGTTTGAAATTGTGGTTTTTATTCCTAGTCTGAATTGGACAAACCTAGAAGCCGGAAAAAAACACCTGTCACAGATTCAGAAGAAAAATTAGGTATGGATGACCTCACTAAGTTGGTACAGGAACAGAAACCTAAAGGTAGTCAGCGTGGACGGAAGAGAGGCCATACAGCTTCAGAATCAGATGAACAGCAGTGGCCTGAAGAAAAGAGGCTCAAAGAAGATATATTAGAAAATGAGGATGAACAGAATAGTCCACCAAAGAAAGGTAAAAGAGGCCGACCACCTAAACCTCTTGGTGGAGGTACACCAAAAGAAGAGCCAACAATGAAAACTTCTAAAAAAGGAACCAAAAAAAAATCTGGACCTTCAGCACCAGAAGAAGAGGAAGAAGAAGAAAGACAAAGTGGAAATACAGAACAGAAGTCAAAGAGCAAACAACACCGAACATCAAGGAGAGCACAACAGAGGTAAGTACGCGCAACTCTAAACTGCATATGTTTCGTAACTATGTTATAAATCATAATTTGATGCTATGCACATTTGGGTCTTCTCCAAAGCAGAGCAGAATCTCCTGAAACTAGTGCAGTTGAATCCACACAATCCACACCACAGAAAGGACGAGGAAGACCATCAAAAACGCCATCACCATCACAACCAAAAAAAAATGTGTAAGTTGTAAATAATATTAAATTTCAAACCAGTTTCAAATTATTTTGCAAAAGTTCATAAATTTTTAAATATACATAGGGCTGTATTTAAAATCTCACAAAGTTATTCCCATTACACTAGGTAAGATAAAATTTTTATAAACTTACCTAAGTGATTGATATCCCAATTAACTCTCTGATAATATTTGTACATTTTTTACAGGTTTTAGGCAAATATTTTTAAATGAATAACATATAGTTTATCATTTCCAATACAGACTTTATAGTACCTAAAGAGATGAGAAGGTATTTTTAAATAATCACATCGTACTGACCAGGTTGCCTTGTCATTCCACACTACAGTTTTTCTTAATGTCTTTCCTCAGCAACTTAAAAAAAAATAGTTTTTACATTTTTGCTTTTATTCTTTGAGTTGTGTAGGAAAGTAACAGCCATTATTTTTCTTTAAATTATATCCACTGAAATTATCACATGTAGATCTGAAGTTTTTGATGTTTTGAATTTTTCTTTTCTAATCAAATTAACACATCCATACCTACATATAAATAGTTTTAGAAGTTCACACAAACATATGTTTATAAGAAGTTACAATAACAAATCTGTACCTAAGATTATTAAAGTAGCAGGAACATCAGTACTGTAATTTGTATATTTTGCCCTTTTTTCTCAGTTATTTAAGTGGAACTAAAATAGCATGTCTTCCATTAGTCAGAAATTCTGCAGTTTTCCTGAGAGTAATCCCATTACATAATTACATCAGTGCGTTGGCTTTTCAGACTTGCCAGCGTGCCTTGGCTAAATGCTTACCTTAGAAGTATTTCCTATTCCTGTGTATTCCACAGGAAGAGGAAAAGTTGCCTGGGTGTCTAGCTACTTCATGCCCTCTTCCATTTAATTTTTTCCTTGGGTAAAAAAGTAAAGGTAAGTATATTTTTGTGATAACTTTGTAAATGTGTTTGGATTCAATTATGGAAAATAACTGTTTTTAAACAAATTCTTAAGGAATATTAAATTTCCAGAATTAATTTTATAATGAGGAAATAGCAGAAATATCATTCAGGCTCATAACTGTAATTTGTTTATATTTGGGCATCAAAAAATTAAGGACTTAAATGATTATCATGTCATTTCCTCATAAACAAGTATTTAGAAATAATACTTAGTATTATTTCTTTTAAAAGAAGTATTTCTTTTAACAAGTATTTCTTTTAAAAATCAGTGCAAAAAACCTCTATATTCTGTCTTAACAGTGTATCTTCCCTTCATGGGGAACCTCTTTTTTTTTAGAACTAGTAGAATAACATATGTTATGATCTGCCTGTTTTTCTTGTTCTGACCTCAGTGGAATTGAGAAAAACTGAATCAAGTAAAAAAAATTACTTGGTTTGAGTGTGGATTAAAAAATACTTTGGATTACCTAAGAGAAGTGATAAGCTGTATTCTTAATTTTAAAAAAAAGTTACCATACAGAGAATAAGGTGATGGTTGCCAGAGGGTAGTGGGGGTGGGAGTATGAGCAAAATGGGTGAAGGGGAGTGGGAGATACGAGCTTCCAGTTTGGGAATGCGTAAGCACGGTGTAGGGAATATGGTCAGTGATATTGTAGTAGCATTGCATGGTGATAGATGGTAGCTACACTTGGGGTGAGCATAGCATAATGTATAAATAAGTTGAATCACTACACCTGAAACTAAGGTAACGTGTGTCAACTGCACTCAAATAAAAAAAAAGTTTTTAATGAAAGAATATATATGCAGATAGAAAAATATTGAGAGGGATACATTTGATTAAATGGTGGTATCTATTACATATATTTCATTGCCTCCTGTGTTTCAGAGAGTATGAGGTGCTGAGGGATATGGTGGCACAGAATAGACATGATTCTTGTCCTTATGGGATTTACCATCTAAATGGGCATGTATTGCATAATCACACTTAAATATGGAATTCTAAATTGTGATATATGCCCTGATGAAAATTTAGGGTACTGTAAGAGAAAGTAATGGAAGGGCTAGGGAATTGGAAAGTTTTCTCTTTGGAAAGTGACAGTTGATTTCTTGAGAATAGTAGGAGTTAGGCTGATGGAAAACAGGAAGAACACAATTGGAGGGAATATTGGATTTGAAGGTTCCAAAGTAGGAAAAATCTTGGCCAATTCAGAGAGTTGGAGGAAGGCAAGAATTTGCCAGTGTAGTTGTGAGGAATTGGGGAGTAGAAAGAGAGGAGAATGGACAGGTACCCCAGGACTGTCTGCAGGGCCTTATATACTATATTAAGGAGGATTATAGAATTTCTCTCAGTGTAGCAGGGAGTTACCAAGGGGGAATGAGTGACATCAGCTGTTTTTACATTTTAGAGAAGAGGTAAAGAGATGAGAATGGTTTGGAAATGTAGAAGCAATAGAGGTGGAGAGAAGTGAATAGGATTTGAGATTCCTTTGTAAGAATTATGGGGCCAGATGAAGAGTGGTACAGTAGTAAGAAGGACTCCAAATTTTCTGTTTTGAGAAGCTCAGGAGATACAGATGCCATTTACTGAGTTGGGAAAGATAAAAGGAAGAGCAGACTTTGGTTTATGTTTTAAAATCCTTTATGGTATTGGTCTCAGTCACACATGATTTTGTTACTTGGTCAGTGTTTGTAGGTGAGATTCTAGGATTAAACATTGGTTTAGGGTTTAGAATAAGAAAAATATTTCTTGTTTTGTAAGGTAATGAAGGATAAAAATGATAATAAATGAGAATTTATGAAATATTTAAAGCATTTCTACTACTTAAAGATCAGAATGTTCATTTTATTTTATATCTGTTTTACTCTAGCCGTGTAGGACGCTCCAAACAAGCAGCTACTAAAGAAAATGATTCAAGTGAAGAAGTCGATGTGTTTCAGGGTAGTTCTCCTGTCAATGATGATATTCCACAGGAAGAAACAGAGGAAGAGGAAGTTTCTACAGTAAATGTATGTGTTTATTAAAGTACCATGTGTGATAGTATAGAATATAGAATAGAGTTGGTAAATGTTTGGTAAGATACATATAGCACTTGCTCTTACTTATAAGTCTAAGTATTTATTTGCTTTTCTTCATTAGTTTGTAGAGTTGTTTCATCGACCAGCTTGAATAATTAGAGAGCATCCTTTATGGAATACTGAGACTCTAAGTGAGAATAATAGCTGTAGCCTCGTGAAAGTGTAAATATCAAGTTGAAAGCTGAATGTAGAGAAGAACAAGTAGCTGTCTGATATTGACACTTCAGGCATTTAAGTTGTACCTTGATTTTAGAGCACTGTTATATGTTAAATAGACTGTGGTTTATGTTTCTTAACTTTTTTCTTTGAGTTTCACAGTAGAAACTAGAAGTTAACCATATAGGATAAAATCACGTCTTTGAAATTTATAAAATTAGTAATAGACCTTTCTTTTACAAAAGTAGGAATGTGATTCTTCCTGAGATAATTTTTTTTTAAGAATGGCTTTGTCAGTTAACACATCTTGAGTATTTCTCGTTGGAAGAAATACAGTTAACACATTTAAGTAAGGTCTATTCTCTAGATGATACACTAATGCTGAGTCTTTGAATCAGTACAGCCAGCCATCTTTGTTTGAGAAACCTGTGTTCTGAGATGTAGTCCCAGAGTTGACCCCCACCCCTCTGTGCTATTTAACATAATCAGCACTTATGATTGGACCAGGGTTGTGAAGGGGGGTTAAGACCACAGAAAAATATCTGAACTGTGTGGTCTCAAACTTGTTGGGCTTGTTTCTTAAAGTATTTGTTTATTGTTTTCAATATAAAAATAAGGCTAAAGAGTTCATTGTGATTAGTGTCTTCATCAAAACAAAACAAAAACAAAAACTGCACCATAAATTTAATTAAAATCCTGTTCTGTTTATATTCCTCTTTATACTGGTCTTTTTTAAACTAAAGTGTTATGCTTTCATTAGTACTTGCCAGTAAATTGTAATATGTCTGAATTTCAGATTATTTCTATGTATTTAATGACTGTTATGATCCACATTCAATAACTGTTTTCCCAGAAAGACGGCTGTAAGCCTAAGTTCATAAGGATCAAATGTTTTCTTTTACCACAGAAACATGAGTGAAAAAATATTTGCAATTGTTTTTCTTGCTCTTGACATTGATTTCTGTTCATTTCTCTTTAAAATTATTAAATAGAAAAGTAAAATAGTTTTTTCTTTCTCTATTGTGGGAAAAGCTGTCTGCTGTGTCTAGTATTTTAATTATCTGGTAATTTTTCTTTTAAGGTACGGCGGCGAAGTTCTAAAAGAGAAAGGCGATGAACAAATGTAATTAATAACTTTCTATGTGAAAGCTTTGAGAAGAAGCATTTTTTTGTCAAGCTTGAGGCTAAGTAAAGCCTTTGATGCACAAAGCGGGACTGCCAGAGAGTGGACAGTTGGAACTTCCTTTGATGACCTCATGTGTTTTGCGGTCACAGCGCTTTAGCCATACGCGTGGTGATAACATTGACTATGGAGTCTTGTGGAAGTGTGATGTCCGATGGCTATGTAGACATAAACTAAAGAAGAAACTTGTAAATATATTTTTTCTCTTTTTTTTTCTTTCTTTTTTTCTTTCTTTCTTTCTTTCTTTTTCTTCTTTCTTTCTTTAATGTTTCTGACTTCTAAAGTGCTTGTATAGCTTTTATCTGCGGCTTTAAACTGACAGTACCCAACTGTTTATTGGATCTATTGATTTGGAAAGAGTTTGTTAGGATAGATCTTAAGCAGTAATCTGTCAGTGTTAGTATTTGTATTCTCTGCAATTTTACTGTGAAAAATTTTTTTCAACAAATGGTGTCATTTTCTTGATGTCATTGTTTGTTGGAGAGTTAAATGGTCTCTTTCCCTTGTGTATCTTACCTAGTGTTTACTCCTAGGCACCCTTAATCTTCAGAGGTGCTATATTGTCTGCCATTACACCTGAATGATGCCTCCGATGGGAGGACACCACGCAAATTGTGAAATAATCCTGAAGTTTGATTATTTTACACCTCAGTATTGGTCTCAGAATTTTCTGGCCTTTCATGGCAATGAAAATTTTAAGAAAAGAGAGATTTAAAATATTTTAATTTTAAAGAGTGTGTTATAAAATAATGTACTGAATTCTTTATCCCATTTTATCATCATCCCTTTTCAGTTTTTATTAATCTACTGTATCAATAAAATTCTGTAATTTGAATTAGTTTTTAATAGTCTAGAATGTTATTGTGTATAGATATTTCCTCTTGAACATTATGTTCAGAAGATGCAAATTATTACACTATAATATAAATCTGATATATACACATAGAAGAGTTCCAGTTCTCCATAACAGTGTAAAGTTAATCAGAAAGAAAAAATTTTATTGATGCAGTGTGTCTTTATAAAGCTGTTCTTGAAAGCAAGTGTTTTGTATTTTATAGTGAGTTGCATGTTTATGAAAAAGTGCTGAAAATGGGATGTGCTCTTTTCTGTAAATTCATATTTAGCCATAGTATATGATAGATTGCCCCATAACATAGTTTTTCATCAAGAGTTTATTATTGTACTTTATTTTGGAGCCAAAAACTTGTTCTTGGGGGGGGGGAAGGACAGGGTGGGAGTGATATATCCAACTATCTGAGCTACTGTAGGTATCACAATCTTATAAATTTTGAATGAAATTCCACTTCATCTAGATTGGGAGAAGTGGAAATTTATTTGGATTTAGAGCAGTTCTTTTTTTTTTTTTCATCGTAATCTGCAAAATATAGAAACAAATTACTTAAGTCAGTATCCTTTATACAGTTTTGTAAACTGTATTTTGAACCAAAACATAAAAGTTACTACTTAATGCTTGCCTAAATTCACTGTAGTATTTCAGGTGCTGTTCTTTTGTTTTTTCCACAGTTAACATCGGAAAAGAAAATCATATCCTAACTTATTAAATTTATCACATTGAATAATGGAGCATTTTCATATAATACACCATTATGTTTAAGGTATATTTCCAAGATTGGTTATAATAGATGGGGGATATAATAAAGAAACTATTTTGGAAAATGACATTTTACTATTTTCCAATGTATATCACAATTGATGTGATTATTTTTCTTTTGAAGATTTCTTCATGTTTATGAAACGGCCTTTAATTTAAAAAAAAATGTTTTGAATTGTGTCTTAATCTCTCAATATTTAACTATTCTTCATTCTTCATCAAGCAAGATACTGACACCAGTGATTATGGGAGGCTGCTGTATACAGGGCAGCTAATGTTGGACCAAGATGCATTGGTTTTTAACCGTTTAATGAGCTCAGTTCTCCCAAACACGCTATTTGTATCTCAGCAGTACAAAGGCATGTTTTTAAATCTATAAAATAAAGAATAAGGGATAGCTTTGTATTTTTGTCATTGACTAAATTGCACCGGAAATGTTTATGGAAGTATATCTTTAAGACCATTTTATAAAACATAATGAAAACATGATTGTGGAGGATTTTTATTTGCATGATCATAGTTAACCAAATTTCATTGCACATTAATTCTGTACATCAGTTCACAAAAAATGTGCGTTGTAGATTTTGTTTAATGCCAATAAGTCTGTGATTTTACAACTTGTCTGTTCACTTTTTGGGAGGATTATGATGTAAATTTTCCATTTTTCTGTAGAAAAATAGGTGCAATAATGATCAAAGTTTTGATGTCCTGAGTCTTCATCTTAGGGGATTATTTTATTATGTTTAAACTTAACATTTCATATGCTAACATTTGGAGAGCCACATACTATAACTAAAGTAAAATTAAGTATGTTATACAACAGTAATGGCTAACAGTGGTTAGCAAAGTCTTCAGTGATAATGTTCATTTTGAAAAATATGTACTGTATAAAATTAAGGAAATATTCAACTCACTGTAACAAGTTCCATTATGAAAATCTTATGAGTCTTCAGTGAGGTTATCTTGCTGCACTCTGTAGCAAGTTCATTTAATCTACATTATAATAAGATTTCTTGCTGCAGTGCAACAGGAAACTTTTTTTCAGTGATCTCCACTGTATATGTAAATTACAAATGTGGCTGTAGAACTTGTTCCAGGTATTAAAGGTTACATTACTTTCTGTATCTTCTTACAACTTGTAAGTTTGATTTTTCAGATTTCCTTTTGCCCACTTGAAGATTGTCAGGAATTTAAGAATTTGTTTAACTTAGGTGTATCTCCCCTACCACATAGTATTATGTCACCATAATGAACAATTGGTATTTAGATAGATAACCAATTTCAGACACATTTTTGGATTTTCTGTGAAGCTGAATAAACATGAAAGCTAATATGTAATTGTATTATTTTATTTATGTGTGTTAATATATATATTTAAATATGTTTACTAAATGAAGAAAGGCACATTTTGATGATTTTTGATTTTGGAGCCTTTGTTGCATGAAAAGGAAATGTATTTCCTAGTAACATTTTTTCAAGCTTTTTGTTTAAACTTCTTATGTAAAATTTTGACTAACAGAGATTGCTAAGTACTATTTAAGTTGAAGGATTGCATAACTGGAGAAAATAAATGTATCCTATAAACTTTAAAAGTAAGCACTGAATATAAGTTGCTAGTGGCACTTTTATTCATTTGTTCAGCAAGTATTTATTGAGTGCTTACTATGTGTTAGGCTAGTTACAGAGAATAAAGTGTGATCTAGATAGACTAAGTCCCTGCCCTTGCAGAGCTTACGTTCTCCAAAAGGGGGTGGGGGAATAAGGAAACAATAATTAAATATATAATATAAATGTCAGATTGTGAGAAGTGTGGTGAAAAGAAAAGGAAAAGCAAGATAGACAGTAGAAATGATTGGAGGAGAAACTATTTTGTATACTTTGGAGCTATGTTACTTAGCACATAAACTATCGGGTTATTATGCCTTTACGATGAAGTTACACTTTTATAATTATAAAATGTCACTTGATATCTGTACAAATACTTCATGCCTACTTTGTCTGATATTAATATAGCCGTACCAGTTTTGTTTTGTTTGCATGACAAACCTTTTTCTGTCCTTTTATTTTCAACCTATTTATATATATCCTTATGTTTAAAATATATGTTATGTTAACATTTTATACTTCCATCTTGTTCTTTTATCTAGTCTTAGAATCTTTGTTCTTTAGTGTTTAGACTGTTTACTTTTGGTATAATTACTGATGTAGTAGGTTTTAAACCTTGCTATCTTTTTTGCCAGTCTTTTCTTTATTCCTTTATTTGCTCCTTTTCCTAACTTCTTTTGACTCAGTCAGGTACTGTTGACCTTTGAGCAGTGTGGGGATTAAGGGTGCCAACCCCACACAGTTGAAAATCCACATAGAACTTTTGAGTCCCCAAAAACTAACTACTGATAGCCTACTGTTGACTGAGAGCCTTACCAAAAACATAGTTGATTAACCCATATTTTGTATGTTGTACGTATTAGATACTGTATTCTTAAAGTAAACTAGAGAAAAGAAATTGTTATTAAGAACATCATAGAGAAGAGTAAATACTTTTACACCACTCTACTATATCAAAAAAGAATCCAGCTCAAACTCCTGCTGTTCAAGGGTCATCTGTACTTACTATTATTCTATCTCTTCTATTTGCTTTTTAGTTATGCTTGGTTGTATTATTTTTTTGTGGTTACCTTACAGATTATAGTATCTGTGTTTGGCTTATTATAGTCTGTGTTATATTAATGCTTTTACTACCTTCTGAACAGTTCAAGAACTTTAAAACAGTTCAACTCCATTTGTTGCCTCCCCACTCTTTGTGCTACAGTTTTCATATATTTTGTGGTTATAAATCCCACAATATCATTACTTTAAATAGTGTTCTTTCTTATTTACATATACATTTTCTCTTCTCTTTGCTATTTTTTTCTTTTCTTTTGATAGTTTTGTGCTGTCATCTTAATTCCTTTTCTGTCAGCCCGAGGAACTTCTTTTAGAATTGCTTATAGTGCCAGTCTTGTGGCAGTTAACTCAGCATTTGTTTGAAAGGTCTTTATCACACCTTCATTTTTAAAGAGTATTTTCTTTGGATACAGAATTCTGGATTGGCAGTTTTATTTATTTGGCAGTTTGAAACTTTGCATTCTATTTTCTTCTAGTTTTCTTATTTTCTGTTGCAAAACAGCTGAAAAACTTTGCTCCTTGTAGGTCCTGTGTCTTTTTCCTGGCTTTTAGGATTTCCTCTTTATCTTTGTTTTCAGCAGTTTGCTGTGTTGGGCCTGCTTATGGTTTTCATTTTATCTTGCTTGGGGTTAACTGAGCTCTGGAATCTGCAAGTTGATATATTCTATCAGTTTTAAAAAATTCTTGGTCATTATCCCTTCACATATTACTTGTACTCTATTATCGCTTCTTTCTTTCTGACATTCCAGTTATAAATATGTTGTACTGTTTGTGTCCCATGTGCTCTTTATTTTCTTCCCTTTCTTTCTACTCTTGTTTTCTCTCTGTGCTTCAGTTTGGGTATTTCCAGTTGATGCATCTTCAGATTTGCCAATCTTGTGTTCTACCTTGTACAGTCTTCCATTTAGCCCATCCAATTAGTTAATTTCGAATAGTGAATTTTTTAGTTTTAGAGTGTCCAGTTAATTATATTTTATAGATTTCATTTCTCTATTGAAAGTCTCTTTACTCGTTTCCTTTTTTTTTTTCTTCTTAACAGTGCTGGCAGAGATTTGAATTCTATAACTAACTCCAACATCTGAATCATCTGTGGGTCATAATCTATTACCTGATCTTTCTTTCTTGATTATTAGTCACATTTTTCCTGATCATATTTCTTTCTCCCTGTATCTAGGGCTTGTAATTTTTTTCTTTTATGCAGGACAGTGTGTATAAAAGAACTGAAGGGTTGAAGTTGATGTGATTTCTCCCCCCCCCCGCAGAAGATTTATCTTCTTTTCTGTTACTCATTGTAGGGATTGATTACCTCAATCCATGGAGTTGGTCTTGGGGTACAGCTTTAGGTTGACTCAGTCCACTTGTTTCAAAAGTCTTGAGGGTAAGACTTGTATTATGTACAACAGGCCTTTTCCTTTAGCATACCAAGACTATAGAAGATTTCATTCTACCTTTCCAGGCCAACCTCTCAGCAGGAAGGCTATTTTATATAGGATAGTCAAAGAAGATTCTTTGAAAGGGTGACATCTGAGCATGGACTTCTATTATATGAGAGATCAAGCACTATGAACACCTGGGGAAAAAGTATTATAGGCCGAAGGAAGAGTAAGTGCAAAAGTCCTTAGGGAAGAATGAACTTTGAGTGTATCAGTAATTTCAAGAAGGCCAATGCTTTTGAAGTGAAAGTGACCACTGGATAAAGGGGTAGGAGGGAAAGTCAGGAGATTGTGAAGAGCCAGATCATAATTGTATGTCTGTTAGGAGTTGTGTTTAGAATTTGATGGAAATCCATTGTAGGACTTTGAGTAGGAGGTGGCAAGAACTGGGCTTTTTGTTGCTGTTGTTGTTAATTTGAAGAAATACAGTTGAGGGGCACCTGGGTGGTTCAGGTCATGATCCCAGGGTTTTGGGATCAAACCCCACATCAGGCTTCCTGCTCCTCGGGGAGCCTGCTCCTCCCTCTCCCCTGCTTGTGCTCTCTCGCGCTCTCTCTTAAATAAATAAGTAAAATCTTAAAAAAAAAATTAAAAAATACCATTGACCCATGAACAAGGTGAGGTTAGGGGCGCTGAAACCCCTCCTTGCCCCCCCGAAGTTGAAAACTTGCATATGACTTTTTAGTCCCCCCAAATTTAACTACTGATAGCCTATTGTTGACTGAAAGCCTCACTGATAATAGTCAATTAACACATATTTTGCATGTTATTATGTATTATATACTGTATTCTTACAATAAAGTAGAAAAAAGAATGTTATTAAAATCATAAAGAAGAGAAAATACATATATAGTACTGAGTGTAGAGGAAAAAAAATCCATGTATAAAGTGGATACACAGTTGAAACCTGTGTCATTCAAGGGTCAGCTGTTCTTGCAACTCAACGTATCCACAATACTGAATACGTAACCTTTCCTTCTCATATCTGGTCATCTTTGTATATCTGAAAATAGAACTAGCATTCAACTAGTAATACAAATCAAATCTAAAAATTGCCCCTGACTTTTCCTTTCACTTACACTGTTATCTAGTCCTATTGAACTTATCTCCTGATTATCCCTAGAATTTTTCTACTTTATTATTATTACTATTATTATTATTTTATTTAAGAGAGAGTGTGCGGGAGGGACAGAGGGCGAGAGAGAGAGAGAATCTTTTTTTTTTTTTTTTTTTAAGATTTTATTTATTTGACAGAGAGAGACGCAGCGAGAGAGGGAACACAAGCAAGGGGAGCGGGAGAGGGAGAAGCAGGTTTCCCATGGAGCAGGGAGCCCGATGCGGGGCTCGATCCCAGGACCCTGGGATCATGACCTGAGCCGAAGGCAGACGCTTAACGACTGAGCCACCCAGGCGCCCCGAGAGAGAGAATCTTAAGCAGGCTCCATGCTCAGTGTAAAGCCCAATTTGGCACTTGATCTCACAACCCTGAGATCATGACCTGTGCCAGAACCAAGACTCGGACACTCAACTGACTGAGCCACCCATTCCCACCAATGTAATCTCTTTTAAGTTCTTAATCATTTCTTTGTCTCCAAACTGGTATGCTTAAACTTACTCTTGCCTGACCTCAAATTCATTTTCACAATGTAGCCAGACCGTTGTGAAATACAGTGATCCCATCTATCCAGTAATGACGGCAACAATGATAATAAACAGTATAAATCCTACAACCCTTTAACAATTTGCCATTGCCTTTAAGATAATGTGCTCCACAAAGCTCTGCATCTTTGGTCACTAGGCAGTCTTTATCATCTGTGCCAGCTACACTATTGTTTCAGTCCCTTGCACTTAGTTGCCAGAGGTACAAGCTATTAGGGTATATATAAAGCTGTATAGACATTCAAAAGATAAAGCATATTCTATTGTCTCCGCCCAGAGCACTCTTCCTCCTTCTGCTATATCTATGTTTCATACTCACACTACAAGTGAGAATTTTTCCTAAGGCAGCTTTTCTCAATTTCTGTCATCAGGGCAAACCCCACTATTATATGCCCCCTTAGCTTACCTCTTTCATAGCACTTACCACAGTTGGCATTTGGATTATTTCATTAATGCCTGTCCCACTGCCTCCAGAATGCTCACCTGTATGAAGACAGAGATGATACACGTTTTTGTTGACTAGTTTATCTCCAGTGCTCAGTATAGTGTGTAGTGCACATGGTAAGTGCTCAAAAGATGTTTGCTGAATTAACTTTACATTAGTAAAATTTAGATAAATTACGGGCATTAAAATTTAAGATCAAGGAACCTGATAATTTTTTGTGCTAGATACCTTATTTAAATCTTTTCATAAATTATCATCTCACATAGTCTTCACTGTAGTTCTGTGTGTTGGTTGATGGTGTGTATGCCCTTTAACATATGAGGGAACTGAGGATCAGAGATTGTGGTTTACCCAAGGTTTCTCATCTCTGAAGTGGTGACTGAAGATTCTGTCACATCTGTTTAACTCCAAAGCCATGCTCTTTCTATACTACCTCAAATATTAATCATCATATCAACATTGATTGAATAAATATTAATAAATTTTAAAGTAGTGATAACATAATTCTTCAGTTCCGTTGGGATTTCCTAGTCACAGGATGAATGTAATATTGGACATGTTTTCCTGGATACTCTGCTACCTGTTTGCTTACATTATCTCCCATTAGGAGAAACATGTTCATTATCAACATTTTACAAATAAAGAAACCTAGACTTGCTCAAAGGTCACAGAACTATTCAGAACTGATGGTTTTAATTCTTAGACTACTGATTTGGAGTAGAATTCAAATAACTTACTTGAACCAAAATGGCTATTTATTGTAAGCATAGAACATGCTTCAGGCTTCGATCTTAGAAAGTGATGGATAAAAATGTAAATTTCATTTATTGTACATAACTTACGTTCTTTTTTATTTTAAGAGAGAGAGCATGAGCAGGGGTGGAGGGAGGGGCAGAGAGAGAATTTTAAGCAGTCTCCATGCCCAGCGCGGAGCCCAATGTGGGGCTCGATCTCAGGACCCTGAGATCATGACCTGAGCCAAAATCAAGAGGCTTAACCAACTGAGCCACCCAGGCACCCCCATAATTTACATTCTTGAGCTAATGTGTTTAACTCTGTTCACTATGTAATCTGCATTATGGCCCTTGGGTGCCTGTGGTTTTGTATAAAAATCTTGGGTGAAAAATTACCAGAGAGAAGGTAATACAGTTAACACCTTATAGATGTGTGAATGATTGGGGGTTGGGTGCACCAGATCTGTTCATTTGGGAACCGAGAGACCTATTTGGCTGAGGTGGAGAAAAAGTTCTGTTGTGGTTGGGAAGTGGGAAGATACTTTGCACAAGTAGTTTGAGAGAATATTGGGTAGGGCTTTGAATTCTAAAACCAGCTAAGGGACCTACTGATGACTTTTTAGAGCAAGAGAATAAAAATATGAAACTTAAGACATTTAACATGACAGTTTTAAAAGACTGTATAATACAGTTAAGGGACTATAAACAGAGGTCCAGTTAGTTAACTGTAATACAAGAAGATTAGCTTACTAGTTTGCTCTGAAGAAGCAATTACCTTGTCTTCAAGATTCAAACCATTCATAATGGGAAATTGTTAGAACTGAGTTCTATAGTTCCATTATTCAGATAGACAACATTCACATTAACAAACATTTTTGTTTCTATTTAAAAATTAACACAGGGACTTCTAAATACTTTCCTATAGAAAGGTAGAAACAACACAGACATTCAGAGCAAAGTATGTTCACTAGATCAGGATTTCAGTCTGTCATACTTTCTCACTCCTATATACATATTATCTTTTGTTTTTATGTAAGCAGGATCATATACCTTTCTACAACTTTCTCCTTTACTTAATATTCTTATAAGGCTATCAGAACATAGGGGTTTATCTCACCCTTTTAACAACTGCCATGATTTACTTAACTATTCTGTTGGGCATTTGGGTTATTTACATTTTTCACTGTTAGAAACAATGCAGTTGATGATCATCTCTATATGTCTTTGTGCTAAGGTGCCAGGTTTCCTGTAAGAAATAGATTCCTATGTAGAGAATTGTGATGTTCTTTAAATAATAAATTCTGCCCAATTGCTTTCTAAAAAGTGTACCAATTAATGCTTTTTTAAATTTTTCTCAGTCCAGTGGTTACAGAATTACTTTGTTTTCATTTTCATTTCTCCAATTACAAGCAAAACTGCATTGTTGCATAGGTTTTCATTTGGGTTATTTCTGTCCGATGAATTACTTGTTCATATTCTTTGCCCATTTTTCTATTTAGTATTTTTTTTTTTAATCATTGTTGTCTCTAGGTAAAAAGGGAGGAGGTAGGGATGGCTTATGGAGTCCAGCCACACTGTGTTACATTTCCTTACAAAAAGGTACTGCTGTTTTGAGCTAACCTACAGTGGTCCCCTCTTATCTGGGGTTTTACTTTCTGTAATTTCAGCTACCCACGGTCAACTGTGGTCCAGAAGCAGGTGATCCTCCTTCTGAAGTTTTGTCAGATACTCAGGAGTAGCCTCGCACTGTCACAGTGCCGTATTATCCACCTCACTTCATCTCCTCACATAAGCATTTTATCATCTCACATCATCCTAACAAGAAGAGTGAGCCCAGTACAATAAGATATTTTGAGAGAAACCACATTCACATAATTTTTATTACAATATATTATTTGTTTTTTATCAGTAATTGTTGTTAATCTCTTATAATGCCTAATTTATAAGTTAAACTATACCATAGGTATGTATGTATATGGAAAAAACATAGTGTATATCTAGGGTTCAGTCCTATCCACATCAGGCATCCTCTGGGGGTCTTAGACAGTACCCTGCTGTGGATATGGGGGGACTGCTGTGTGTGCCAGAAGTAGGCTTACCATCTTTCTTTACTTATTCTCGCATTATTCTCTTATTAAATATGTGGAAGATACCTTCTAGTGAGTCACTTACCTTTAAGCTTTTTAAAATGGTATTTTCTGTCCTATAACACAGAAGTTTTTCCCCTTTGTGAGCTCAAATCTGCATTTTTCATTATGGGTTTTGTGCTAACTACAAGATTCTGAAAATATTTTTGTGTTTCCTTCTAATACTTAGGTTTTTTAAATATTTAATCCATCTGGGGACTATTTTTATATATTGTGTATGATTGTGGTGTAACTTAATTTTCTCTTAAGTGTATAGTTACTTTTCTTAACACAGTTTATTGTATAGTTTCTTCTCTCTCCTGGTTTGAGATGCCACAGGTATCATGAACTAAGTCTCTTTATCTACCTGGATGTCTTTGTCCATGCCTATAACCAACATCTAATATAATTACTATACCTATGTAACATGTTTTTATATTTGGTCTGAAAAATTTTCCTAAGTTTTAATTTTAACATGTCTTATTATTCCTGGCTATTCTTGTTTTCTCTTACTTAAAATACCAACATCTTTACAATAATACTAAGTGTGCTCACTGAGATAGGTTTTTTAAACAGCCTTCCCTTCAGTACAATTTTATTTTCTTCATTAAGACTAGGCTTTGCATCTTTCAAAAAAATGTGTTACGCAGTTTAGTATCATTCAAACATTGTTACTGTTATCATTCTTTTATTTTCTAATTGGTTATGCCCGCTATGTTGTTTTCAGCTGCTGAATTTGTATTGGTTTAAAGTTTTTCAGTTAATTCTCTTGGATTTATTAGATAGATAAACTCTCTCCAAATAGTTTTGTCAGTATTATTTCAAATCGTTCTGATACTTATATATCATGTTTTTCTGGTCTAATTGTGTTGGTTCGCACCACTAAGAGTACTGTTAAATAGAAAGCATCCTGCCTTTTTCCAGTTTAAGAAAGTTTCTATTTCTGTTTAATTAGGGCTATTAAAAAAATAAGATTTGGAGTGTGTGTTGAATTCCATGTTTGCATAACAGTTTATGTTTTTTAAAAATAGAATTATTAATGTAATGAATTATGTATACAATCATCCTTGTTTTGGTAGGATTAACCCAGCTTGGCTTGGTCATGCTGCAGGTGTGCTAACATTTTACTTAATATCCTTATATTCATGTTGAGCAGCAAGGTTGGTTTATAATTTCCTTTGTTATGTTATCCTTATCTGAGTACTGGATAAAGGGGTTTTGCTAGCCTTCTAGAATTAGTTGAAAAGTTCACTGTATTTTTTGATGAAACAATTTATATAATGTAGGAGCTATTTACTTCCTGAAATATTTTTTTTTTACTTTATTATGTTAATCACCATACATTACATCATTAGTTTTTTTTTTTATTATTATGTTAACCCCCATACATTACATCATTAGTTTTAGATGAAGTGTTCCATGATTCATCCTTTGCATATAACACGCAGTGCTCCATTCAGTACGTGCCCTCTTTAATACCCATCACCAGGCTAACCTATCCCCCCACCCCTCTCCCCTCTAGAACCCTCAGTTTGTTTCTCAGAGTCCATAGTCTCTCATGGTTCGTCTCCCCCTCTGATTCCCCCCCCCTTCATTTTCCCCTTCCTACTATCTTCTTTTTTTTTTAACGTATAATGTATTATTTGTTTCAACTTCCTGAAATCTTGATAGAGCTTACATTTAAATTGTACATGGTGCCTTTTTAAATTTTATTTTTAAAAATTCCAAGTTAAAAATATTTCAGACATCCAGGAAATAATACAGTAGACCATCATGATCTCATTCTCCAAGTTTAAAAGATGTTAACACTTTACTATATTTTTTTCAATTCTAACCCTTCCCCCACCCCCAATACATACACGTGTTTTCTCCTCTCCCTGTAAGTGAGCAGGGAAATCTCTCAGGAATGTTTACCAATTGATGTTGCAATGTTTCTTTATTGTGTCTTAAGAATAAACATTCCATAATTATGCCACTGATGCTGTGGAGTGTTTGAATTGACGTTTGTCCCTTCATGGGGAGGATATGCTCACTTCTAGTATATGTGCTATGCAAAAGCTACGTCCTTCTTTTGTTTTTAATAAGAAGTAAGATTAAAAGGTGTGGCTAAGGCTTATAATCTCTTTTGCCCTTTTTTACTAAGAGATAAGTACCGTGATATTAATGTGTGTCTTTCCCATAAGTATTTTCATCCTCATTTTACACATGTATATTTTTAAAAAAATACATAGGACTATTTTATGTGTTTTTAAATATTATGGAAAAAAGCCCATTGTATCTATAATTTTGAAACCTGCTATTTTTCACCTGGTACTGCATCTTTGAGATATAGCCATGTCGATACCTGTTGATCTCTCCATCCCTGAAATTGGTATGCTTCTTAAAATCAGTAATGTCTTAAAATTGGCAGCTTTTCTTTCTTAATGACAAAATAATGGTGTACCTTAAAATTGATGTCATCTAAGATTTGATTAAATCCTGTAGTTAATTCCTCTTAATTCCTTTTGTAAAACATTCTATTGTTTGAATATACCACAGTTAATCCATTATAAAACACAGTTAATCATTTATCTTATTGATGGATAATCAGATATTTTGCACTTTAACTATTACAGACCAGTGCCAAAGTAAACAAGCACAAAACAACCATTCTGAATGGAAATGTTGAATTTAATGAATATGGATATGCTACTTTTAGATATTGCCAAATTGCATTCCAAATTAGTTGTATTACTTTATATTCCCACCAGGGATGCATAAGAGCTTTTGTTTGCTTTTCATTTTTAGACTTGTATCCATTTGAAATTAACTTTGTGTATGCTGTGAGTTAGGGGACTTATTTTTTACAAATGCATAGCCATTCACCTCAGCACTATTACTAAATAGTTGATTCTTTTATTTAAATGCCGTATGTGTCATATACTAAGTGCCTTTATGTAGTGACAGTGTATTAAAAACTGTATTTATAATGTTTCTAGGCTCTCTTTTGTGTTCCATTAGTTTATGTATGTACTCTAACAACCAGTGTATTTTCATATTATAGTTTTGTAGGAAGGCATCTCCCTTATTAGTACTCTTAAAAATGGTCTTGACTTTTGTCTTCTCACATGTCCACATGAATTTTAAAATCAGATTGGTAAATTCTGGGAAAAGTCCTTAGGATTTTTATTCAAATTGCATTGAATTAAAAAAAAATTTATTTTGGAGAGAATGACCACCTTGTTGATACGGAATCTTCCAATCCATGAATACAGTCAGGTATTTGGTATCTGTCTTATATCTATCAGTAAAGTTGTACATAAGAGTCATGCAAATTGTATCTTTCCTTAAAATTGCTTTTTCTAATTGTTGCTGGTGGATAGGAAAACTAGTTTAATCTACGTTTGCTCCTTTACCCTGAGTCCTTTGGGGCCTAGGCCAAAACTTTTTTTAGGAGCTGAAGCTCTTACTATCTTTTTAGCCTCTTTTATGGTTATTTAATACAAGTTTTTCACTTTTTCCTGAAGTGAAGTTGTGGTAACCCATATTTTCCTTGGAAATTGTGATTGTCTGGATTTCAAAATTTGTTGGTAAAAGTTTTTAATAGGTTATTTTATTTTATAAATCTCCTCTGCAGCAGCTCCATGTATTTTTTTTTCTTGACTCAAAATCTTTGGCATCTCTTGTTTTTCCCCGTCACTGGATTACATTGATGTTTTTTCTAAGAACCAGCTTTTGGTTTTATTGATTGTTTTTTTTATTGTTGTTGTTATCTTTGTAATTTCTACAACGATCTTCATTTCTTCTTTCAATTGTACTTGAATTTATTCTTCTTTTCGTCTCTTGGGTTGTATACTTTGTTCATGTACCTTTAGTCTCTTTTGTTTTCTAATATAGACATTTCTAAGTACTGCTTGATTACATTCCAAGGGATTTTTGTTTTGTTTTTGTTTTGTTGTTGTTGTTGTTGTGTTGCCTTTATTATTCCTTTCTAAATAGCTTATAATTTTAGCTTTGATGCTTAAGCTAGGTGGTTTTTTATTTTCTCCCAGAGGACTTCTAAAAAATTCTGAACAGATAGGTTTGGGGGGGGTGTTTTTATTTTGTTTTCTTTTTGTGATTAATTTTCAATTTAAATGTGGGCCAAGAATGTCATTTGTGTGATTATCTTCTTGCTCTGTATTGACAGATTTTTCGTGTGTGTGTTTCCATATGTGTCTGAAAAGGAGGTTTGTCCACAGTATTGTAGGTACCAAATTCTGTATATGAATGTGTGTTTTAGATTGAGCTTTTTTATTGGATTATTTAAATTTTTATATCTTGTTTTTATTGTCTGGCAAACCTGTTGATTAAGAGATAGTTCTGTTGATTTCCCCCATAAATATTGTGAATATGTCATTTTTCTTTGTATCAGTTTTTACTTTATATATGTCAAAGTTGTGATTGAGGGTCTATGACTGATATATATTCTTGATGGATTGTACCATTTCAACAGTATAAAACATGTTTTCCCTCTTTTTTTTTTTTTTAAAGATTTTATTTATTTATTTGAGAGAGAATGAGAGAGAGCACATGAGAGGGGGGAGGGTCAGAGGGAGAAGCAGACTCCCTGCCGAGCAGGGAGCCCGATGCGGGACTCGATCCAGGGACTCCAGGATCATGACCTGAGCCGAAGGCAGTCGCTTAACCAACTGAGCCACCCAGGCGCCCAACATGTTTTCCCTCTTTAATGCTTTGCCTGAATTCTGTTTGATTTTAATCTTTCTACACTTTTTGTTAGTATTTGATACCCCTTTTATCCAACTTTCCTGCATCATTTTGTTTTACATCTGATTTTGAAACAACATATAGCTGTCTTTATAATTTCTTTATTTTCCTCCATTTTCTCTGGTCTGTTTCTGGAATTCTTTTTAGATTTCTAGAGCTTTTCAAGTTGTCTTTCACATCTCAACTTTTTCCTTGTAGTACTTACCTCCAGCTTGTGTCTTGGGCTATGGTTCTTCCTAAAGATTTGTCTTTTCTTTCTCGAATTTGCCAAAATATCTACGTTTCTTTTTCCTGTCTTATTGTGGATTTATCTGCAGTGTGTGTGTGTGTGTTCTTATATTATCTGCTTTCATGAAATAATTGCATAAAGTAATTGCTAATACTCAATTGTCTGTCTGGATCTGGATAGTGGAATCCCTTGATTTCAGCACTTAGGTTGTATTCCTACTCATTTTTCTTTCTGTTTGTTTGGGGGGACTAAAGTTTCTTAAGCTTGTGCTTAATCCATCATCTTTGAGCCTTCTTGAGCTGCTTAAAAAACAAAAAACAAAAAACCTAGTTATCTTTAGCATTTCTGTGCCACCATTACTTATCCTATAAGTTGGCATCACTTCAGTTTTTCAGAGCTTCTACTATCCAGCCCAATTCAGAGCAACTCATTTTATGAAATTGTTACTGGAGATCATCAATTACCAAATCCAACCCTTTCTTTTCAGTTCTCTTTTTCATAATTTCTACATATCACTTGGTTTCCGACAGTGTTAGAGTAGGATTTTCTTCCTACCCTTCTGAGTGTCATTTTTACGGTGGTTTTTCTCCCTTCACCCACTCCTGAATTGGCATTGTAAGTTAATGTGAGAATTGTTAACATTTTGCCCTCTTTCTGAAGGCAAAAAAATTTCACTGACTTCTGCACAGTAGAAATGATACTCATCATATTCACTGATCGAGAAAATGTATACATACATGGCCACAACAGTTAAGTAGAGCCATATCATAAATATAATGATTTTCGAACCTATTCCCTTTGAAAGATATGATTCCACTCTCTCCTTTAATCCCTACAACAGCATATGATATAGTAAGATTGAATAGGTATATAAAAGGCAAATATTTAAACAATGAAGTTAAATCTTGCAAAAAGCAGGATTCTCCATTCACCAGTGTTTTCATAGTTACCTTAAAGGCAGAATTGTTTGAATACCCTGACATCTAAATATACATCCCTTTGTGTTTTTCATAGGTTTGAGACATTGATTCTCAAATTTTAGTGTGTACTATTTTGGGTTATGTATATACAACCATGGGAGATGTGAGGGATTCTTTTTTTTTTTTTTTTTTGAGATTTTATTTGACACAGAGAGACACAGCGAGAGAGGGAACACAGGCAGGAGGAGTGGAAGAGGGAGAAGCAGGCTTCCTGCCGAGCAGGGAGCCCAATGCGGGGCTGGATCCCAGGACCCTGGGATCATGACCTGAGCCGAAGGCAGACGCTTAAGGACTGAGCCACCCAGGTGCCCCCTGTGAGGGATTTTCAAGGGTACTTTTGACTATACCTAAATTTATATGGCCACCTTAGATCTGCCACACTCAATAAATTATTATTCTCCACATGCACTTGAGTGATATTCCTACATATATGGAAAAGACATTTGTTGAAACTGTGTAAATGTAGATCCTTTCATTCCATGTGTTAACTCCAGGTGTAAAGGAAAGTGTATACAAATAGCTAATAGAGCCTCATGCTGCTGGCTCTGCAGATGTAATAGATGTGCAATCTTAGGCAAGTTGTTGTACGTGACTGTGCTGTAGTTCCTGCACCTGTAAAGTGGGAGTAAGTGGCTTTTAAAAAAATCTCAAAGTATAAGTCAAATAAAATGCAGTGTGTAAAAAAAAAAAAAATCTGTAAATGATAAACCCCTTAGTTAATCAAGAATTCAGTTATCGGGGATAATTACCCACTTTTGGACAAGGGAGTAATAGTTGGTTCTTAAAATATGTGTAACTGAAAAAGCAAGCTACATGGGGAACTGAGAGTTAACGTGTGTATGTGTGTGTATTTGGGTTTATATATCCCATGTTTACTGCTTTAGGGCAGAGGTAGGGGATATCCAAACTATGTTACCATCTTCTTACAGTATCGCCTTTGCTGGTTTCTTAAATCCCTGACCTCTGCTTATTGCCCAAATTATAGTTCATCTTGCCCATTGATCCTGTTGTGGCTTTTTCCAGGGTTTTTTTTTGTGTGTGTGCTAAAAGACACATCACAAAATTTGCCATCTTAACCATTTTTAAGTGCACAGTTCAGGGGTATTAAATACATTCATAGTGCACAACCATCACCTCCATCTATCTCCATAACTCTTCTTGCAAAAGTGAAGCTATACCTATGAAACAGTAATTCCCCATTCTCCCAGCCCCCCACCCCCAGCCCTGGGAACTGCCATTCTCCTTTTTCTGTATGATTTGACTATCCTAAATACCTCATATAAGTGGAATCCTACAATATCTGTCTTTTTGTGCCTGACTTATTTTACTTAGCATAATGTCCTCAAGATTTATCCATGTTGTAGCATGTGTCAGATTTCCTTTTTTCTTTCTTGAGGCTGAATGATATTCCACTGTGTGTATGTACATATGTCCCACATTTTGCTTGTCCATCTGTCAGTGGACACTTGGGTTGCTTTTACATTTTAACTATTGTGAATAACGCTGCTGTGAACATGGGTGTTGCAGATATCTCTTTGAGACTCTGCTTTAAATTCTTGTGGGTATATACCCAGACGTGGAATTGCTGGATCAGGTGGTGCTGCTATTTTAAAATTTTTGAGGAACCTTCGTATTGTTTTCCATAGTGGCTGTGCCATTTTACATTCCCACCAGCAGTACACAAGGGTTCCAATTTCTCCACACCACTGATCTGTTTTGACTCCTATTTATTATGTCTTGGTCTGTAATCCTATCCAAACGTGAATCTGAGACCAAGCCCTGTCCCTTTTTGCTTTAGCTTCTGCTTATGACCTATTAAACTTTAGCTTACCCTTTTAAGTGGTCCAGCTTGATTACACTGTAGAAACGCCACTGTTTTTCTGAATCCTTAGGCTATGACCTTCATGGGATCTTATTTATCCCACCTTTTAAAACCAGGAGACTCTATTCTTTCTATGCCACTGCACCTGTTGAAAACTAAAGGATTGAAATAAATAGAAAATTTCTTAGGTAAAGAAACAGCCATAAATCTACCACAGATTATGAAAAATATCTGTCAAATATTTTTGGACTAAAGGTGAATTCCAAGTGCATCATGAAAGAAGGCTTCAAGAAAGAATTCTCTAAAATAGTCACCTCTCTGAAAGGTCCACCTAAAGACCCTCTGGTAGGAGTGGCAAAATGATCATGGGGCTTGGTTAGACCCATGACAAGTGCTGGAAACGAGAAATTTCATGGAATCACTACCCTTTCTGCATTTCAGCCTCCAGATGGATAGAGAATTGATCTGAAAGTGAGAAATGGCCAAGGGGAAACACAGCTGCACAACCCCCTTGCAGCCGAGAGAAACACCAGCTGGATCTCCAGAAAATCTATGACAAAGGCTTTACTGTGAGCCATACTGACCTCTTGCTCTGCAGGAGGGACAGCAAAAACTGAGTGTGGATGCGCTCCCTCCCCCACCTGCCCAACTTAAAGCTGTCAGCTGCTTCAGATAACCAATTTCCCTTACCACGTCCTGGATATTGTAAATAGAGGGCCTGGGTAGAATTGCCATCATCAGAAGAGGACTAATGGGCAGAAGGGAACCAGCAGAACTGGATAGTCAACACAACCCAACTGTACCCTTCCTCCCCCTATAGCCACCCCCTCCAAAGGAACAGAATAAGCAAAAGGCAGTGAAGAATATCTGTCAAAAGAATATCCCAGGAAAGCAGATGTCAGACATTCTCCATACTCCCAGTGAAATGCAAGAACTCAGAAAAAGAGTCCAAAAAGTGATGAGATTGAGGACATGAAAACAAGCCTGCAAATAGTTACAGATAAAAGTGTATCAGGGATCAAAATAAGGTAGGTCTAATAGATACATGTTAAATCCTCTGTCCTTCACATAGAATATACCTTTTCAAGCAACCCTGGATCATTTACAGAAATTGGCTATCATGCCACAAAGAATCGCAAATGCCAAAATTAAAGATTAATTAAAATCAAAGAAATATCTAATTACTTGGTTTTTTTTTTTTTTAATACTCTCAGGTCAAGGGAAACACAGGTGAATATCTAGAAAGTAATAAAAATACCACAAATCAAAGATAATTTACATAGACCATATGGTTGAGAATGCGAACTTCACAGCCAGAACCTGATCGGGTTTGTTCCCACTTGTACTGCACGTTAGGTGTGCAACCTTGAGCAAGTTGTATAATCTCTCAAGTTCTCCATTTCAATGGATTAAAGGAATGTAAGGAAGAACCTGACACATGGTAAGTGCTCGAAAAGTATTAGCTATTGGTACCATTTTTTAAGTGGCCAGTGGGGCTAGAATGGAGTAAAGAAGGGAGAGCCGTGTGCTAGGTGAAGTCAGAAATGCAGGGAGCACAGATACAGGGCCTTTAGGCTGACGTGAGGACAATGTCTTTTAGGCTTGAGTGTGATGGGAGCCATTTTTGAACAGAGGAGTCATACTCTGACTTCCATTTTAAAAGGATCCTCTGGCTAAAATGATGAGGACAGACTGAGACAGGAAGGCTAGTTAAGGAGACTATTGCATTAATCTGGGTGATATATGACTGGAAGGGCCATGATGGACTGGGATGGTAGTTTATGGATGCAGTGAAAAGTGTCTGGATATATAATGAAGGTAGAGCCAACAGAATTTGCCGATATATTCGAAATGAACCTGGCCCAAATGCTGGAGAGATGGAGTTGCCATTAACTGAGGAATGTCTATTATTTATAAAGAACAAAGCTAAACAATAATGAGAGAATATCCTTTTCTAAATATGGGATTGGACTGAATTCTCCAAGGAATTATGAGCTTTGCTGATTCATAGCTGAACTTTAGGGGAATGAGCCTGCTCCCAGATTCCAGTTCTGGAGCCTGAGCTGACACTTGGGGGCCTATATTCACCCTGTTCACGAACTAGAGCCCCTTCAGGAGCCTGTGGTGACTGGACAGATAAGAGTGACAAACATCTGGTGGAAGGTGCTGGAAGGAACCGAGATGTGGCATTTTCTCTCGTGGTTAAGGTGTGGGATGAGAAATCCCTCTTGTGAGATATCCACGCAAATTTGGAGGCCACTGAGCCTCCAGACTGGGAGTCAGTTGGCCCCAACCTTTAAAAGAGGGACCCAGAGCTATCCTTGGTGAGTGTAGAGAGGAACAAACTGAGAAACAAAATGTGTGAAGGAGAAATTTATCAAATGAAATTATGTTTACTGTGTGATCTCACCTTATTACTGGCTCATTGGTAAGATTGGATTTGTTTGGGTATACTGTGAAGAAACAGGGTTCTCTGCATTAACACAAGGCAGAATCAGAGCCACAGAGACACTGGGTTACTGTTTTTGGGTTTGGTAACTTGGAATGTCACAAATGCCTTTTCATAGGGCACTGTCAGGACACCATGGGGGCGGAGGGGAGGGAGGCTGAAGCCAGACTGGGTTGAGCAGATGGGAAGTTGGGAAATGGTGACAGTGGAGACTGATTTGGGGACGTTTGGATGATAAGCCAAGAGGAGAGGGCTCTTTTTTTTTTTTTTTTTAAAGAATAGATTAAGCTTGAACATCTTTTCTCCATTAGATGTACATATTTTGGGGTTTCTGCCCACAGCCCTTTTAAGGACACTGCCCTGGCCCACAGCCCGTACTGAATCGCATGAGATTGTTTTTCCTCTGACACTACGTGACCGTGAAGGGGTAGCCGATTCACAAGTGACCTATGCATTGTGTGATCTGTCTCAGAATATAAGCCATGCCCATTTGAGTTTTCCTCTAGGAATCTGAATTAAAAGACACAGTTTCCAGTGAGCTGTGGATAGTAAATACAAAACCCCTGGGCCACTCTGGGCCACATGCAAGAGGAAGCGAAACCCTCAGAGAGATGTGGATGAGAGAGAGGCTGGTCTCCAGAACTGAATCGGTTTCTGCACCTTTTGAGCTCTATGGCCTTACCAGAACCTTCTCTCCATTTCCTCTTGCTCATACTGGTTTGAAGGGATTTCACCTTCTCTCAGATGAAAGGACCCTGACTGGAGCAATCTTCCTTGGGTCTCCTTGTTCTCAGCCCTTCCGTGCTCTGATGAGTTGTACAGGTAAATAGCAGGGTGAGTATCTGCGTGCTGTCGTCACCATGTTATTGACCACATCCTGCACAATAAAGTGTCAACTCAGTGAGCCCTTCACAGCATGCCAGGATGTGGCCTCATCCTGCCTTTCCAAACAACCCCTGCCATTTTCTAATGTGAACTCCTCCAGCCAAACTGGATAGGAACACCTACCCCCCCAACACCCCGTATGTCAGCACTCTTGTGCCTAGATCACTGCATTCTATTTGCTTGTGATCTGTGCCGCTTCTGGTAAAAGTGTGGCCTCACGGCAGCTCGGGGGGGGCATCACCCAGGCCCCGCTGCAGACATCCTGACTCAGCCTGACAACCGGGGTGATTGGAAGCCACATTAAAATTTGAGAAGCATTGGTCTATGCCGTCTGTGTAAATCTCTCTCCTGCTTTCGGTCCCAGCCTCGGGGCTATCTGCCCCACTCTGTCTTTCCTGACCTTATAGTGACTGTTCACCTCGACCTGAACACCTGTAGCATGGTCTGAAACCAACTACAGCTTTCCTGAGTGCTCACTGTGAACTGGTCACTAGAGGAAGCACTGGTATGTATGCGCCACCTAATTTATCCCTTGAGGTAGTGTTACCCCCATCTTACAGATAAAGGAACCGACTTGGACTAACTCACTATGTTCAGACAGCTAGTGCCAGAAACAGCATTCGAACTTAGGTCTTTCTGATTCGGAGCCCACAAAACCTTTCATACATCCTTATAGTAATAAGACCGACTAAAACCAGACACACTAGAGCATACAAATCCAAATGAATACTTCAGAGTATGAACCAGGATGACCTGTCATTATCGTTTTGCGAAGTACAGCTGTGCAATTATCTGTAGAGGAAATGAACAATTTCAGTTACGCTGATTACAGACAAACCATGCATGGCCTGTGCCACTTCTCTGATAACTTGATGTTTTCACCTTTTGAAGACTGAACGTCTCATCCATGTAATTTTTGTAAAGCTTCTATAAAGCAGAAACTCTTCAAATTTTAAAATATCTACTACTGAAAAATGCCTCAGTGCTTTACACACACTAAAGACACAGTAAATGTGTATTGAACTCATTTGATTCTCACAATAATTGTGTCCTCGTCATCCCTAACTGGATCCCTGATAGCATCTCCCAAACTGAATTCCTGATCTTTCCACCACATCCACCTCTAAGCCTGCTCCAGCCTCAGCTCTCCCTCTGTTGGTGCCAATTTTATCCTTCCAAGGCCCAAGTCCTAACGTCACCTTTGACTCTCTGATTTTCTCTTGCACCCCTCCCAATCTGCCAGGAAGTCCTGTTGACTTAAATATATACTTCTGCTGCTGATCCATGGTCCCAGCCACAATTACTTCGTACCCGGTGTATTAGTGTGCCAGGGCTGCTGTGATAAACCTGATTAACCCCAGAAATTTACTGTCACACTTCTGAAGGCTAGAAGTCTAGTCCCAGCAGGTTTGCTTCCTCCTGAGAGTTGCGAAGGAAGGGTGTGTCCCAGGCCTTGCTCTTTGGCTTGCCGACGGCCATCTTTTCCCTGTGTGTCTCCATACCCACTAAGTTCCCATTTATTAAGGTGCCCATCATATTGGATCAAGGCCCACCCTAATAACCTCACCATAATTGAGGTACCTGTAAAGACCCTATCTCCAGAGTCACTTTCTGAGGTACTGGGGATTATGACTTCAGCATATTGGGGTGGGGGACACAATTCAACACATAACACCTGGATTCCTGTGGAAACTCCTTCCCTGGTCTCTCTACTTCTCTTGTCCCCTAGAGTCCATTCTCCACACAGTAGCCAGAGTTATCTTTTTTTAAATGGAAGTGAGATCCTATTTCTCTTTTTGCTTAAGATCCCTCACACACTGTGCTTCAGCCCCACGGGCTTGTTCACAGTCCTTGCCATGCCAGACAAGTGTCCATATTGTACTGTTTGTATATAGTATTTCCTCTGTCTGGAATATTCGTCTCTCAGATATTGGCATGTCTTGTCCTCATCTCCTTCAAGTGTTCAAATGTTTCTGACTCAATGAGGCCTTCCCTGAATTCTTTATATAAAATTGCATCTCCCACCCGAGCATTCCTATGGCCCTCTTATGCTTTATTGTTCTCCACAACAGTCATCACTTTCTGGTATACTCCGTTATATAGTACACTTTTATATTTTGTTGACTGTCTGTCCTCCTCCATTTGAATGTGGCTCAATGAGGTTTGTTCTCTGTTGCATCCCCAGCGTCTAAAACAATGTCTCCTTGCTGGCAGCCAATACACATGTATAGTATGCATAAAAGAATTACCATTTTATAAGTGTTAAAACTAGAGAACAGAGAAGTTATGCACTTTTCAAGGTTGCACAGTGAGTTGGTAGGGCTTGGATTAAAACCCAGGCAGCCTCCTGGTTCAAAGCTCTTTGTACCATAACCAGACCATAAATATTTTCTTTGCCATAATGACATCAATATATATGCTAAATGAAGCTTAAAATATAGATTTAATTTTCATTTTAAAGGCTATCTCCTGCTGAGCAAGTTTATTTCTATCTTAATAGCCAAGTTAGATCATCGCATTGTCAGTCTAATTGGTCCAACCCTACCCTGTAGAGTGGGTGGGTACCAAACACAAACTCTCTCAACTGACTCGGTGGCTGCATCTGGACCATTGATGATACCAATATTATTTTATACTAAGATAATTTTTATTTTTATCAGGTAATTTATAGATATGGTTGGAAAAATCAACTATTGTGGAAAGGCTTGCAACAAAATGTCCCAAACTCAGGATAGTATATCTCTTGAATGCCACCCACCTCCACTTCCCTGCACTCTCCCTCCAAGCTTTGTGTCTTTCTGTGTGGTACTCGTTCTATGACTTTTCCTTCTCTTGGGTGAAACCTATTTCCTAGCTCTCATGTCTTCTTCTTAGATTATTTCCTTATTTTGCAGAACTCATCTGCCAGTAAATTCTTAAGAAAGGGTTATGGAAAGTAAACTTTGTGAGCACTTGCATTTCTGAAAATATATTTATTCTACATTCACACTTGGTTGTTATTTGCCCACAACACAGACCCCCACGTCAATTTTAAGACAAGCAGGGGAGAGGGATATATATTGGTGTGGCGCTCTGGAAAATTCCATCTGCCATAGTGAGTGAGTCAGCGACAGGTGTATTTGCCTCTTTTAGTTTCTGGCTCCTCCTTCCTTGCCTGGTCCCTGATCCCTAGCTCCATTTTTCCTGTGAGCTCCTCTATAGCCTTTAGAAATGTTGACCTTTCTGACCCCTGACCCCGGGCTCCATCCCATGCCAGCGTCAGCTTTCTCCCCCTTGACTTTCTGTTCTGTACCTCTCTGCTACCCTCAGCTCACATGTCATTGACACTTTGATTTGTCCGCAGGCCTTACGAAGGAGAAATCCGTGCGTGCAATTATAGTAATCTAATCCAAAAGACAAGTGCAACAGAGGCCATTAATCCCTCTTTGCTTGTAAAGCTTTGTATTCCCGCTTTCCCCTCCTCCAGTCGACAGTTGTTCCTGGTGCCAAAAAACCTAAAGCGAGAGCATTCAAACACAGAAACCAAATAATTTAAAAGAGAAACGGTTTGTTTTTTGGCAGAGGATTATTTCAAATATGGAGCTTCCTTTGCAGATTGATGTGTTTGGAGACCAGTGAATAAGGGGCAGAGCTGTTTAGAGCTCAGGGATGTGAAGCCACAACCAGTAAAAGACAGAATGAAAGACCACCCAAACATGGTATTCCTGTGAGTGGGAGTGTGCAGTTTGAGCATGGGTTAGGAAAGATATAAGGGGCCTTATATACAAGGGAAGATACAAAATAGCTGAATGTGAGAAAGAAAGGGGATTTCTTGGGCAAAAAGCTGTGTCATGACCATGTGACCACCTGACACTCCCCCCCCCGCCCAGCCCCACCTCCAAACACACAAATAGTACTGGGCTTGCTGGGCCACCGGAGCTGGTGTTGGCCTGGAAGCCCACGGCAGCAGGAGGGAGGCTGTACCCAGCATGCCTGAGAAGTGATGCCTGCCCTCTGTGGGCCGGGCTGTCCGCAGCACACAAGCCTGGGCACCAGATGCGGAACCTGGGTAAGGGAATGACTTGGGGTCATTTAAACGAGCTCTGGTCCAAGAAAGTGGCCTGCTGGAGTCAGGAATGCTCAGCAGTAAGAGTTGTGAGGGTTTCCAAGAGCCGATGTTGAGGAGGGGAGTCCAGCATGGGTGGATGAAGGAGAGGCGCCCCGAAGCAGGGAAGCTCAGCAAGGGAGACTGACAAACCCACTCAAGTTCCCATGAAGGAAAGAATCTGCTAGAAGCATCTGCCAAGTCTGGAGACCTTGCCTGCCACATGTCATGAGTAAGAGCCTCCTTTCCCTGGTCTCTGTGTGCTCCTTACCGCCCCTTCAGGATTCACCATGGAGCCACCAGAAACAGTCCACAGGTAGTGGAGGCAGTAGGAAGGCAAGAAGAAACTGAGCTCATGCCCTCCTTAAACCTGGGCCCCCACCTGTGACCAGCCTTAGCTTAGTGGGGAGGGGGTGGGTGATTAAAATGTTAATTGATATACTGGACCAAGCATTCCAGGTTGGAATGTGAGATGTGTGACTTAAAGTAACCATAACGTTTCGTGTATTGAGCAATGGTCACAAAGGCCATGGGCTTGCCCTCATTTTCATCCAGAGGCAAGGGCAGTGCTCTCCCCATTGTCTAAGTCAGAAGGTCGAATAGGAGACAAAACAATAATATAAAGCTGCATCTTGAAAGCACCTCACTAATGGCAGATCGATGTGCCACTAGTAAGTGCTTTGGGAAGATGATTCTATGGCTATACCCAGAGTACTCAACTTTTCCCTCCACCATGGTTCTTAGTAAAGATATAATGAAGCGGGGAAGCAGCAGAGAGAAGGGCCAATCCAATGGTCCGTGTAGTGGCAGGCTGGCCAGAGAGGGGAGAGGGGCTCAGAGATGTCAGACACATCAGAGGTTGCGTGGGTTACAAAGAAAACGTTTGTCAGGGTTTGTGGGAAAGTTGATGATGCATAAACTATTATCACATTAGTTTATTTTAAATTTAATTAATAGATCATAAATGGCTTATATTCTAGTTAGAAACCAATAGAAAATAATGAAAAATTTAAAACAGCCTAAATAAAACAAGGAGCAGAACTGAGTAAATCAGAGTTTATTCATATGATAGAATAACATGCAATAATTAAAAATCATGTTTTCAAAGAATATTTGATAACACGAAAAGAGTCCCTAATCCAGGGGTGCCTAGGTGGCTTGGTCAGTTAAGGGTCTGACTCTTAGTTTCAGCTCAGGCTGATCTCAGGGTTGTGAGATCGAGCCCCAAGTTGGGCTCTGCACTGGACATGGAGCCTGCTTGAGATTCTCTCTCTGCCTCTCACTCTGCCCCACCCCCACCCCCCGCGCTGCCCTTGCACCTTGCACACTCTCTCTCCAAGGGGAAAAAAAAAAAAGTCCCCGATACATTATGTTGAAACACTTAAAACTGCTGTTTCTGTGCAAAAAAAAAATGTTTGGATGTTAGTAATTTCATATGGTTTAATCTAGAAACAAATGGGAAACAATTGCAGAATACAAACTGCTTATACAGTATGATCCCAATTTTGTGGGAAAAAAGCTGAGTAGAAACACTGAGAGCATTCTGGTTGCTTAGTACTTTATTATGCTGTCTTGGAATCCTCCTAGAAACCCTATGGGATCACTCTCGTTACTGTCTGCATTTTACAGGCTCAGAGGTTCTGTGTGACAAAGATGATAGGTTTATAGCCTGGTTCTGACAAACCCCGGTGTGGGAGTCCCGGGATGTAGGGGCCCCAGCCAGAGAAGAAGGTAAACCGCCACCCTAGGTCCCAGTCTTCACTCCTTGCTCTCAGGGACATTTGGGTAGTGACCAAGCACAGGCCCCTCACCTTCAGAGCCCAGTGTCTGGGCGCCTCCAACTTCAGGACACTGCCAAGTTACATCATGGTCCCCCTGACTTCCCCTCTTCCTTCTCTCCACTTGGCTTGCAGAGCAGAGTGGAAGGCAGTGTCCCCTTCCTGACCAGCCAGGAGTGGGCACGGGAATGCTGGCTTCATGATCTCCGTGTATCCTGAGAGGGGGCCTTTTGCTGTCGCTTAGCGCAGGTAGCATGAAATGTTATATTCTGCCATGGAACCTTGGACAAAACTCCAGGGCACATGCATTTAACAACCCATTAATCTTGTAAGGGCCAGGAGAAAATGAGGCTGGATCTAAATTCAGGTCTGCCCGGTTCCCTGATCAAAACCACGAGAAGGAACCAGTTCACACCCAGCGGAACGGCTGCAATCATAAAGACAGGCAGTAGTAAGTGTTGATGAGGATGTGGAAAAACTGGAACCCTCAGACATTGCTGGTGAGAATGTAAAATGGTACAGCAACTTTGAGAACAGCCCGGTAGTCTCTCAAGTGGTTAAACAGAGTTACCATATGATCCAGCAATTCCAACTTTTAGGTGCATACTCAAGGGAAATAAAAACATACGTCCGCACAAAAACTTGCACATGAGTGATCATGGCAGCATTATTTGTAATATCCAAAAAGTAGAAACAAGCCCAATGTCCATCAGCTGATGAATGGATAAATAAAATGTGTTGTATCCATACAAAGGAATATTAACTGGCAAATAAAAAAGTACTGATATGTGTTACAACACGGATGAACCTTGAAAACAATTATGCTAAACAAAAAAAGATGGTCACAAAGAAGCCATGTATGATTCCACTTATATGAAATGTCCAGAATAGACAAATTCATAGAGACATTTATAAGCTATGTAAGAAATACGCCATATTAATGGGTAGAAAGAATCAACATAATAAAAATGTCAGTTGTCACCAAGTTCAGAACAATTATAATCCTAATCTCATTTGTTTTTTCAGGGAACTTGACAAATCAATTCTAAGACTTAAGCAAAAGAACAGATACTCTTGAAGAAGAATAAGATGGGAAAATTTGCTTTAGATAGCAAGACTTACGAAGCTATGATAATATAAATCCCTGGTGCTAAGAGCTTAAAAACTTTTAGAAAACAATGTAGGATGATATCTTTATGACCTTGGGATAGATAAGAGTTTCTTAATCAAGACATGGTACGCTCTAGGGGCGCCTGGGTGGCTCAGTTGGTTAAGCGACTGCCTTCGGCTCAGGTCATGATCCTGGAGTCCCTGGATCGAGTCCCGCATCGGGCTCCCTGCTCAGCAAGGAGCCTGCTTCTCCCTCTAACCCTCCCCCCTCTCATGTACTCCCTCTCTCTCATTCTCGCTCTCTCAAATAAATAAATAAATCTTTAAAAAAAAAAAAAAAAAAGACATGGTACGCTCTAACCATAAAGGAAAAGTTTGACTACATTAATGTTAAGAACTTCTGTTAATTAAAGGACATCATGAAGGAAGTGAGGAGTCAAGCTACGGTCTAGGGTATGGTAACTGCATGCATGTAACTGGCAAAAGATTAACATCTGGAATATAGAAAGAACTCCTGTTTATCAGTAAGAAAACAACAACCCAGGGGCACCTGGGTGGCTCAGCGTCTGCCTTCGGCTCAGGTCATGATCTCAGAGCCCTGGGTTTGAGTCCTGAATCCTTGGAGGTGGCGCTCATGCCTCCTCCACAAGGTAGTGCTCCTTGGACATGTCAGGTGCCAGTGGAGGCTCGAAGCCCAGGGAACGCTGTCTGAGAGTAGATCGATGTGTCCGCATGAACAAGCAAGAGACCCTTGGAAACGCCTTGGTGACCTCATCTGTATCCAAAACCCAGAGGATATTTCTCTTTAAGAGAATGGGACTTATAAAATGCTATTTTTGTTTGTTGGGTTTATTGGAACATACTATCAGCATTAGTCATCTCTCTCTGCTCCCTCCCTCTTTCTGTCTCTGCTTCCTGTCTCCCCCGATCCTGATAGGAATATTGTGCTCTAAACACAGATCCCTATTTTTTATTATTTGCTCTTATAGGGGTTCCTAAATAGTTTTCCAGAAATAAAGGGTACAGTTTCCCAGGAAAAGTGCAAATGTGCATGGCCTTGCTTTGAACGTGACCTCTGTACCCTGTGGCTCCCTCACTCCCCCTTGGTCTGCGAAATCACTTCTGTGCCTTATGCTCTTTTGTTTCCAGAGCAGTGATATGAATAAGAGGACGTTAGTGTTTTAATTGTGCCCTTTCTCTGGCATTGTGCTTCTTAACTCCAAACCCTCTAAACAAATCTCTTAAGAATCTTTACATAATTATCAGTGTTTTATATGTAAATGCCAAGGTTGACAAACTGCTCTGAGAAATTTAATTAAAAACTGAGTAAGCTTATTTGGAAATTGAGAAGTGGCATTTTATTTCCTCCTAAATATATTTACCCATAAAGAGAATATAATATGATGCCACAACCCAAGAGATACAAGCACCTATTAAGTGATTCTTATGGCAAAAGCTTAAGTGTATCATTGCATTCAAATCATTCCATTCAAATGCCAATCCAATCTCATTCAACAATGCAAATCTCTTCATAGCTAACAGTTGTCAAGCCCTAACAACAGTCGCTTCTGTCAAGTGATAGACTAAATATGAAGCTTTTAAAACATTTCTGAGATTGTTGCAGGTGGGTTGTCCTATACTATAAGGATTCACTACTATCTCCAATACGCAACATAGCTTTTCGGGTAATTTTTCATAGATCAACTCGAAATGAGAGTGCCAGATCAATTCATTAAAACATTGAAGTCTCAGTGTCACCGTTCAAACAATTACAGCAGTGTGTATAAACCTTGCTTTTGTAAGGTCGGATTTTTATCACTGGATGTCTGTAGACATCCTCAGACTTTAGCAGAAAGCAATAGCTTCATTAATTACATGAGCTCTTTTGGGCTACTTAGATTATGATTAGGTTTGTGTCTACATTATATGAACATTGATTGCTATCTAATCTCTATGGATCTAGTGAACTAATGCTCTGATCATAAATAATACATGTGTGGTAAGAACAATTCTGATGTTAATAAGCGTAATTGCTGTGGATATTTCTAATATTGAAACGTTTTGAACCTTCATCGATGATGCTGGCAATATGAGAGGATAGCAAGGAGAATATACATTTCATTATACTTCTACCTTTTGTTAGAGATAGTTTTTTCTTGTGGTTATTTGTCAGGGTTTTTAGTCTTTGCTCCACTACTGAACCAAAAAAAAAGAATCCGGAAGAAACCAAGTGAGTTCCCAGTGGGTTGGAAGCAGAATTGTAGCCATCTTGGAATATAAAATTCAAATTCAAAATAATATTGACAAGATGAATTGTTGGAAGGATAAGTACAATTATGTTTATTGGAAACAAGAGCATATTTTGGGTGAGTGAAAAGATCTAGGTTCTAGTGTCAGCTTGAGAGCCTTAAAAATTTACAAGGCCTTTCTCAGCCTCTGTTTCCTTATGTGAGAAGTGGTTGATTAGACCTAATAGTCTTTAATGTATCTTTCCATAGGAAACATTATTTCTCTGAAACAAAAATGAAGAAGGGTTTGTTATAGACACACACAGAAGAATTGCTGTTCCTGATGGTACATGAAGTGACCGCGTCTTATAAAACAAGATTGTGTGTTGAGACGTAAGCCCTAGGGCAGCCCTCTTAACGAGATGCCCGTTCTTGTCCTGCATCGCTCACTGCACTTGAATCTAATGGATGAAAAATGGTGTGTGTTAATGTCTCCAAGCATTGCTCTACACTTCTAGAATTCGCATTCTTGCCATTGGGCACCCAATGTGCAGTCAGCCATCTTGATGAGTACAACTATTTTTATACTATGCAGGAACCTCAGGCTATGGACTTTACGATGGTGGGTTAAGAGGTGCGTTTTCATGTCACTCATAACCTTGGCACAGGTTAAAGCACTATATATTTCTGAAGATGCCTCTCTGTATCACGACTTCTCATCAGAACTTTTCCTCCAACCATAACTCTTGGAATCATTTATTCGTTCACGTCACCTCTGCTACCTGGGGATGTTGGGATCTTTTCTATCTGGATCCAGCAACAACCTCTTGGCCCCCACTATTTAAATGCCATATCTGTGTCCTGCAACACTTCTTCTGTTTATATACATATTCCCTATTGTAAAATCTCCACAAGCAAATATAAAGTTCTGGATACTTTATATTGTTGGTACTGTTTATCTGGTTTGACTACTCTGAGCACCAAAATCTTCATGGTAATAGGAGAGTTAACATAAATCTGGTTTGGGCTGCAAGAAAAAAAAATACCCAACTCAACTAACTTAAACAAAAAGAAGCTGTATCACATAAAGCAAGAAGTCTGGCTCAAGAACCCAAGTCAGGGTAAGGGATTTATATTGCTCAGCATCCTGGCTTGCCCTTATGTTTGCAAAATGGTTGCAGCAATTCCAGTCATCACAACCAGCTGCGATAATGTCAGCCACAGAAAAAGAGGGTGTGTGTCTCTGTTTCCGTGTGTCTCTATTTGTTTTCCATACTTTTCCATACTGCGTCCCCCCACCTGCCATATTTTTGCTAGTACGTCATTGACCAGAGTGTATAAATGTCCATGCCTTCACCAAGTGCTTGGTAAGAAGAATAAAATTATCATGACTCTTACTTGATATGTTATTTTATTTGACCAGTTTATCTACAGAGACAACGCCTGGGTGGCTCAGTCGTTAAGTGTCTGCCTTCGGCTCAGGTCATGATCCCAGGGTCCTGGGATTGAGCCCCGCATCTCATCGGGCTCTCTGCTCAGCAGGAAGCCTGCTTTTCCCTCTCCCACTCCCCCTGCTTGTGTTCCCTCTCTCGCTATCTCTCTCTCTGTCAAATAAATAAAAAAATCTTAAAAAAAAAAAAGATGTTGAATAATAAAAACCTTTTTGTAGGTAACAAAGTTAGAACCACATGATATTAAAGCTTTAGAATTAAGTTCTTTCTGGAGGCTTTGTAAACCCTCTTGAGTTATAAATTACTTTTATGAGTGAGAGGATCTTTACCATTGCTATCAGCATTATTTTCTTTAAGATTAATTCTTTACTGTCTGTGAAGCTGGGATGTCGTAAGTCAAACAGGTTTTCCTAGGAGGACTTTGTAGATGTTATTTCCATGTGTAAAATGTACTCCTTGTTTCCAAATGATGGGCTTATCACATCTAGTTGAATAGGAATTTTTGGCATAGGCAATATCCAGTTATATTCTGATAAGAAATGGACATGATCATAAGTAGTAATTCCTTCCAGAGGTGGATAAACTAAATCAATTTGATTAAATTAAAAAATTATAAAATAGGAAATTTGGTCACAAAAAATAAGGAACTTAGTAAAGTTCCTTTCCATATTATTTAATCTTTATTATCACTGTTTTGTAGACAAGGTCAATCAATACAAGTTGCTGTAATCCAAAAGAATGTTATTTTAAAATTGTTTTGATAGGGACACCTGGGTGGCTGAGTCGGTTGAGTGTCTGCCTTTGGCTCGGGTCATGATCCCAAGGTCCTGGGATCGAGTCCTGCATCTGGCTCCTTACTCAGTGGGGAGCTGCTTCTCCCTCTGCCTGCCACTCCCCCTGCTTGTGCGCTCTCTCTCTCTCCCTCTCACACACAAATATATAGATAAAAAATCTTAAAAAAATTGTTTTGATATATTAGCTTATAATTTATATCTTATGAGACAAGATCTTACAGAGGATTTTTTTTTCTCTTTTTTCTTTTGAATTTGACAGTTTATTTGTGACAAAATGCCATGTTAGGAGAGCTTCATTCCAGTGTATGAGTAGATATAACTCATTAAATTGAGGGTGAGATATTATATTAAATATTTTTTCTAATGTAGATTTAAATAAAATATTAATCGTGATGAAATTGGTACTCACAAACTTTTCAGGAACACATATCTACCTTCATTATAATTCACCTTTCCATTTTGGAAAATACTGAATTATTCAATCTATTTATTAAATAAAAGTAAAAGTTGTTTGCAATGTGTGTTTGTGTGAATGTGTGTGCTCAGTGAGGGAGGCGACAATGTATTTAATGGTACCTTCTGCATCTAGAGCGGACAACATTTTCTGCTGCTGGTCTTGATTTTCTTTTATACTCCTAGATACATTCCCAGCAGGACCTTAATGTAGTTAAATGAGCTTCTAATGGCTAAAGGGAGAAAACGGCCTCCTAGATAGCACATTATAATGCCCCTTCTGAGAAAAGAATTACAGCAAAACTTGGACCTAATTGTAAAAACATAAAACTTATAAAAGCATGAAATTGCATCTTAGGGTGTACATGAATTAATATTCTCATCATACTGGAGATTTTTCCATATATATCAGACTCAATAACACACAGGTTTTTGCATCAGTGAGGATTCCATTGCAAAGCTGTATTGTCTGCTGAAGAAAAAAGAAAAAAAAAGGAAAAGAAATGAAATACCCAGAATAGTTTGGGCTGGTCCATGAATGAAGCATATTTTAAAGATTGCCTTTCTGTGGGATTCCACCCCTGTGTTCTGCCCCAAGTGGTTAGCAGAGCCATTTCCTGTGGACTGACGACCCCCCCTACCCCGTGAACTTGTGAGACTTGCCTATCTTGGTGTCCTGGTCCTGTGTGAAGCCCAGGCTCCTACATCCAGAGGATTAGGGCCACGCCAGATGGCCCAACGCCATGCGCACAACCCTGTCCCTGCCACCTCTACCCGGCTGCAATGTCAGTAAGTCTGCAAAGAGACAATCTGGTGCTGCATGTCAATGTTGCTCTGTGAAGCAGAGCAAACCATCTCTGAACCCGAGAGAGAGCACTTCTGAGACCTGCGGATTCTGAGCAAGTTGTGCTGATGATGTGAAACAGCAGAGGAAAAAAGAACTAGCTCCTGCCTATGTAGCCGTTTTTTACTCTTTTGATTTTAAATAGGAATAATATTTGTTTTGGCCAGTAGTTTGAAAATGACAGTAGAAAATGGTTCTCTGGCCTATGTCTACGTGGACAGTCACATATTTACTTTGGGATGATCCGTAAGGAGCTCCATCTTTTTTGTTTGTTTAAAGGTTTTATTTATTTGAGAGAGAACACGCATGAGCAGGGGGGAGGGGCAGAGGGAGAGGGAGAAGCAGGCTCCCCACTGAGCAGGGAGCCTGATGCAGGATTCAATCCCAGGACCCTGGGATCACTACCTGAGGCGAAGGCAGACACTTAACCGACTGAGCCACCCGGGCACCCCCTGGAGCTCCATCTTCCGAAGCAGATGGAAAGCGCAGGTTCTAATCTCAGCTCCGTGCTCTTGAGCATTATTCACGGTAGTTCTGTTTTATAAAATCCCTGTGAACCCTGAATCAGCGAATACTGAAAATGCACAGTTAGGTGAGCTTTTTCATCAGCTGATCAATACACACCCTTGTTTTATGTGTGTTTCTGTTTAAAGGCACTTTATTTAATACGTATTGTTGATTCATTAAGATCGAAATCCCAGCAAACAGCACTGTAAGTCAGAGCTTATCTAACACATGTGTTTTCTCTGTAAAGTGCATTCTAGGCTTCTGGTACGTAGGAGCACTAGACAACACCTCGGCACTACATTTGAGGGCCTTTTTAAACAGTGAAATTGCCAACAAAAAGCACAAAAATGCAAAGAACGTGGCACTGAATAGACAGCAGAAAGGACACTGAGCCATTAGGAAAGCTGAAACAATAAGGCAGAGCATTGTCTTGTTGGACCTCAGATGGAACGAGCATGCCGGCAACTCAAATTTTTCGTTGCTCGGCACACATCCAAAAGCAACCATGCAAAGTGCTACAGGCTTTGATTTTGGGGGCACAAATAAATGTTCGCAAGTAGGTGAATTCCCCAATACGGAATCCATGAAGAACGAGGATCAGCCGTACTTAAAAGTCCGTGTACTTTAGTTTTCTCATCCGTGTATTAGAGATCACACAGATTATTCTAGAAGATCGCTGGGAAGGTTACATGAGATGGAGAGGTTTTCATGGCACCTGGCACACTGAGGCCCTACTGTGCCTGGGCTCCTTCTTCCCCTCTTCCATCTCTTCCCCTGCGTCCTCTCCAGCCTTGTCTTAAGGCCCAGCCTGCTCCCACTGCCCCAGTCCTTCTGTCCACCGGCCAAAGCCTCCAGCCTCCAGGGGTCTCCTCACCGGTGTCCTGCTAATCCAGGTCTGCCTCATCGTTTCGGACTGGGTGAAGACTCAGCTTTGCCAAGAAGGTTTTCAGATGATCTTAGGCCACTGCCATTTGTACTACGCTTGTAAGGTAGTAATGCTCTGCTTGAATCTGGGTTTTGGGTCTTGTCTCCTTCTCCCTCACATGCTTGTGTGGGCAGGGAAGATGCCTTCAGTCTTGCCCTGTTCCTCACGGCCTAGGCACCAAAGCTGGGGCTTTGAGGGTACTCCGTCATTAACGTGTTTGAGTAAGTAAATGCATGGAAGGAAGGAAAGGGAAGAAAGGAGGAAGCCTGGGGTTTTCATACTGTGTATGTCTGCCTGCTCCATGGAGTCCGGGCTGAGAGGTCCTTGTGACTGCCTGAGGCACTCGATCTGCAGCCGTGCGGCGTGGGTTAAGGGCCGTACACCGTGGCTCTTCACAGGGCCATCTGCTCCTCAGGGAGCAGATTCATCTCCACAGGGAAACTGGCAAGGACGAGGAGCTGCCACACAGAGGGTTCAGTGATGCCGTTCCCCTCACCACCTCCAAACGCCTGATGATGGAAGGTATTTTGGATCGAATCTTACGGAGGCTCTCCTCCCAGATCCAGGTCGCCATCTGGCTAGTTTCCCTTCTCTCTCCTTCATGTTCCTGTGTAAACAGCTTGTTTGACATGACCCTAATGGTCTTTGATGGCTTTCTGGCTACCAGACCTGGAATCAGTCATTTCCTCAAGAAGCCCTGGCGTCTTGTAGAGAGAAAGGGTAATTTCAGGACCGCAAGAGGGATGATGGGCATTTTGTGTCTAGTCCTCTCAACAAGGCTAAAGGAAAAAAATATATATACATATATAACAAAACACCTCATGATTTCATACTGATAACTCTAATTAAAATGTGAGACTATAAAGCTTTTACTTTGCTGATTCTCAAGGACACAAGGAATGAAAAACTTAGTATAAACCATAATTACTTAACACACCACAGTCTCAGAATAAAACCGCTAAAACCAGGGGTGCGTGCCTGGGTGGTGCAGTTGGTTAAGGGTCCAAACTCTTGGTTTCAGCTCAGGTTGTGATCTCAGGGTCATGAGATTGAGCCCCAAGGTGGGCTCTGTGTTCAGTGGGGAGTCTGCTTAAGTTTCTCTCTCTCCCTCTTCCTTTGCTCCTCCCCCCTGCACTCTCTCTCTCTCTCTCTCTCTCAAATAAATAAGTAAATAAATGAATCTTTAAAAAAATACTAAAACCAATGTGACTGCTGAAAAAAACTTTTGCATATACCGTCTCGTTCTGAACCCTCGCTGGGTCTTAACTCTACAGGTTACTATATTATTTATGGCTCACCATCCGTCTTCTGTCTCTCGTTATTTTGGCTATCTGAAGCTCGTTCTCTAGTGGATTTCCCAGGAAGGGCTCATGGAAATAGCATTCCCTGACTTCTTGCATATTGATAACAGTATGTCTGTGTCTTTTATACTTGAAAGTCAGTTTTGCTTGATACAAAACCAATGACTTACACTTTCTTTCCTTAAGGATCTTAAATATGCCATTCCATTTTCTTTTGGCATAAGTATTCTCTTTGAAAAGTTTGATGATAATCTAACTTTCTTTTCTTATGAGTTATGTGTTCTTTTTTCTAGATGCCAAACGTTTTCCTTCCTTCCTTCCTTCCTCCCTCCCTCCATCCCTTCCCCTCCCTCCCTCTCTCCTGCCTTCCTCTTTTTCTGTCTCTCTCTCTCTCTCTCTCATTCTTTCCTCCTTTCCCTCCAGTAATTGTACTAGACTACCTTTTGGTCATTCTACATTGATATTCTCAGGTACAGTGTTGTGCTCTTTCCATAGGTGGTTTCAACTCTTTTTATTTTAGGAAAGTTTTCCTGAATTATAGTTTTCACTATTCATTCTGTTCTGCGGCTTATGCTTTTTTCCTCAGAGACTTGGATTATCTTCATTTTAAATCTTCAGTATGTGTGGGACGCCTGGGTGGCTCAGTCGGTTAAGCGTCTGCCTTCGGCTCCGGTCATGATCCCAGGGTCCTGGGATCGAGTGCCGCATGAGGCTCTTTCCTCCGTGGGGAGCCTACTTCTCCCTCTGCCTCGGCCACTCCCCCTGCTTGTGTTCTCTCTCTTTCTCTGTCAAATAAATAAATAAAATCTTAAAAAAAAAAAAAAGCTTCAGTAATTGTTACTTGCTCTCAAATCCTATCTCTTTTTTCATTTTTTTGTTGATTTTTTTTCAACTTTCCTCTTTTTATCTCTTATGTCTCTTAAGGCATTATTTCGTGTCTCTGTTCATTCTTGTGTTTCTTCTGGTTTGGTCTTTACTTCTGAAATAAATTTTTTTAAAAAATGATACTTTCCTGAGTTCTGCAACCTCATTTCTGAGTTTTTCTAATTTTGATTTATGTTTTCTTTCATGTGTTACATACTTTTTAAAAACATCTCTTGTCGTTTTGAAGTAGGAAATTATAGTTTTGATCTGCTTTGTGGGCATGTCTTTCTACCGTGCTCTACTTGGAGGGGTGTTATTCTGCTCTTTATTTCTTTTTTCCTTATGGTAAGTTTGTATAGGATTTGACGTTGAGAATTTTCTGGTTGTCAGCTTTTATGTGGACTCGGTTTTCCGGAAACCTTAGAATGAGATAGAGTTCAAAAATGTTTCTCTAACTCAAAGAGTGCCCACTTCTGTCATTTTTGCAGAGTTTACAAAATTTGGTGACTTGCTTTCTGAGATTTCCTGGATCAGTTTCCTCCCTGCTTTGACCTGGGCCTTTTCTTTAGAAGTGTGAAATGATTTATGAATTCGCCTATCACTTCTGCACAGGGGCCATGCTGATCTCTGTATTGTTCCTGTTTTAGTTTATGTGCTGCCAAAGCAAGCCCGACCGTAGCCTTTTAACAGGTTTTGCTGCTCTAATAATTATTTCCACAGAAACTAATATTAAAAAAAAATGCAAATCTGATTATGTCACTTCCATCCGCACCCTGATTCCTCAGTGGCTTCCCACTGCACTTGGAATAAAATCCAAACTCCTGCCGTAGCCCCACAGCTCTGCACGAAGTGGCCCTTGCCTTCCGCTCAGGTCTCATTTTCTACCTCTCTGCCCTAGTGTCTTAGCTCTAGTCAGACTCGTCTGTGTTCTAGAACAACCAAGCTTGTTCTGCCCCAGGGCCTTTTCACCTGCCATTCTCGTTTCTTGGAGCTCTCTACCCCTGGGGCTCCAGCTCTCCTGTGCCTGGCTCTTTCCCATCCTTCAAATATCAGCTCAAAAGTAACCTTGACCAAGGTGATTCTTGGCCACCCTGTTTAAGGTGGCCCTGCACCTCCTAGTCACAGTCACTGTCTGTCACATCTTTCTTTAATTTCCATCTTAGCCTTTTGTCACAGTCAGGAATTCTCTGAGCTTTTTCTTTACCTGTTTACTGTATGCTCAAGAGGCCAAGGATCTCTCCTGTCTTCTTTGCTACTACATGTCCACTGCCTCACACGGTCCTGACACACAGTCGGGCCTCAATAAATATTTATTGAAAGAGTAAATAAGTTCGATTCGGCTGTCATCTATATTCTTTGAAAAATCTTCACTGACTCGCTGCCCCGCCTACACATTTGCACAGCCAGTCCCTTCCCAGCCCATGGCGGCGCCTTGCTTACGGCCTGTATCCGTTTACTCTGGTACTCATCCATCCGTTCATGGCTGTGTCTGCTTCATTCTCTCGACCGTGGGCTCCTTGCGGACAGAGAGTTAATGCTCTTCGTCTTGTGTTCCCAGCACATTGTGGGCAGGCAACGAATCTTTCTTGAATGAGTGAATAGATGTTTTCTCTGGAGAGCAGAGATGAGAGGACAGTTGGGAAGATACCCAGGGAGTAAATTGGGAGATTAGGAGAGAAAAATACTCTCAAAACTTACTGTTCTGCTCTGTGGCATTAAATGTGCTTTCTTCTGTAGTCCCTTATTTGATCCTCCCAAAACCCTTCAAACTGGAGCAGGTATGATTATTCCCACTTAGAAATGAAGACACAAGTCTTGTGAGTTTAAATCTGAACTTACAAAGTCGGGAGGGAGTGGATTGAAGACAAAAAGCCATTTGATTCGAAGCCCAGTGCTTTTTGCATTAAATCGGGGCGAGTGTGTCCCTAGGACAACACGACGAGACAAGTGTTCTTTCATGGATGATAGATGATTGAAGGTAAATCCACAGAGGAGAGTTGGCATTGCATTAAGCCAATGCAGTGTCATTGGAACAAGGGTATAATCTTGAAAGGGCTGTGATGGATAGGACCCATCTGGGCGTACAAAGCCTGGTGTGGATTTTTAAAAAATAAGAGTCTATCGTTTTCTTTAGAACAGGAGCCGAGAAATGAATAAAGGTGGGCATGTGATGGGTCAAGATGAGGTGGGAGGCAGGAAAGGGTTGGTAAACAGGGCCATGCTGGGTCAAGTGAGGGCACCTGTGGTGTGGAACCTGTGGGGTTATGGATGGCAGCCAGCTGTGTGGGATCTGAAGGGGTAACGGGCAGTTGGTGGCAGGGGGTGGCCAGGAGTGCCTCTGCCAAGGTAGAGAATGAAGCGAATGCCTCAAGTCAATGCCAAATCTTGTCAAAGTCCTTTTGGTGTCCTGACCACGGGAACCCTCTGAAGTGAGCCTTCAGTGCATGGCTTGTGTGCGTTTCCTATGAACTCCTTTATTTTCTTTCTTGCTTCAAACTTTCTCTTTGCACAAGCTGCAAATTGGATTCTGGGAGAAAAATGGCATGAAGTTGCCACCTTCATTCTTCACTTGTTCATTCTTTCAGTAGGGGCTCCTCCTGTCTTCTCTGTGGGTCTTCATGGATGGTGGATGCAGGCCACTGAGAATCAGAGACTGACTCTCCCTGGAGCCGCTGAGGGTGTCCTGGACAGAAGCAGGCTGCCCTCTCCCATCCTCAAGCAGCAATCTCCCTGCCCCACACCCTCAGCCTCTACGTGGGTTACGTAGAGGCATTTGCTGAGCCCTGGTTGCTCTCCTGGATGGAAAAGGCATTTGGAAGTTGGTATGAGACCCTCTAGCCCCATCCGTCCCTGCCCAGCATCTCTGTTGCTCCCTTGTCCCACCTGTCCGCTTGGTCTCTCCATCTCTGGCCACAGATGCTTGGACTCTGCCTCTCTATCAGGTTGGTCAGATCAAGGCAGGGATGTGCTCTGGTGAAAGGAGCCTGCTCTGGGAGATCACCTCACCCCAAATACTTGCCCCATTGCTTGCTAAAATTTCACTCACTTCCTCCAGCAACCCTCAAAGGTACCCTGTTTCAGAGTCCCAGAGTCAGTCCTAACCCCTCCTCCCCTTTCCCTCCCTCTGCCTCACTCACGCTCGTGGGAATCACACCACTAGTACCCACTACCACACCTGGAAGCAGTGGTTCTCAAACCTTTCATTTATTTAATTTATAAAATCTAAATACCAAATTTTGGGTGGAAGCAGACACTATCTCATGCTAGTCTCTACTGTATGGACTAGAGGTAGAGAGATAGTAGCAAAATAGGAAAAGCATGTCGGGGGAAATTATAAATTAAGGTGATTTTGTCCATGAACATGGTTCCCCTCCTCCAAATGAGGACCCAGGGATTAGGAGGTTCCGGCGGCAGAGCCCCTCTCTGCTGTGAGGATGAGGCAGCATTTGAAGGAGGGAGTGACAGGAAGGGAATCAGGTGCACTGCACACCTGCTACGGTCAATGCTGGGGGCTTTCCACATCATTGCAGGTGGGCCCAGAGGGCTGGAGAGGGTTAAAAATAGCCAAGTGGTCGCCAGGAAGCTCCATGACAGCATTTTACCCTGGAGGAAAGCTGTAAAGAGGTTGGGGATGATAATAATAGCCAACACTTATAATAATGTCCACACCATGCCCAGCACTGTTGTTTTTTTTTTAAACCACTTTACTGAGACACGATTGATGTACAAAAAGCTGTACGTAATTAACATATACAACTTGATGAGTTTGGAGATAGGTATACACTCATGCGGGGAGTCTGGGTGGCTTAGTCGGTTAGGGGTCTGCGTTCGGCTCAGGTCATGATCCCAGGGTCCTGGGATCGAGCCCCGCATCGGGCTCCCCCTGCTCAGTGAGAAGCCTGCTTCTCCCTCTCCTTCTGCTCCTCCCCCCTGCTTGTACTCTCTCTCTGTCAAATAAATAAAATCTTTTTTAAAAAGTATACAAACAATTACTACAACCAATGCCATAAACATATCCATCGCCTCCAAAAGTGTCCTCCTGCCTTATTCATTCATTCATTCCTTCCTGCACTGTTTTAAGTGCTTTACATATATTAATTTATGGAATCCTTACAACATCCTTATGAGGTAAGTGTGCTTGTATTATCACCATTTTACAGATGGGAAAACTGAGGCACAGAGAGTTAGAGAGTTAATTGCCCAAAGTTAGTTAGTAGAGGTGGGCTTTGCAGAGTCTGTATTTTTAACTACTGCCTTACTCAGTCTTGCTGAGAACCCGCCCTGCAGCATTCACTGCTCCCCACCAACATTTAGCCTCACCAAGTGTGTGTGTGTGTGTGTGTGTGTGTGAGAGAGAGAGAGAGAGAGGAGGGGAGAGAGGGTAAGAGAGAGGGGGAAAGAGAGGGAGAGAGAGAGGGAGAGAGAGAGAGAAAAGGTGAGGGAGAGAGAGAGAGAAAAGGTGAGAGAGAGAGAGGGAAAGAGAGAGAGGGGGAAAGGGGGAGAGAGAGAGGAAGAGAGAGAGAGAAAAGGTGAGAGAAAGAGAGAGGGAAAGAGAGAGAGGGGGAAAGAGAGGGAGAGAGAGAGGGAGAGAGAGAGAGAAAAGGTGAGAGAAAGAGAGAGGGAAAGAGAGAGAGGGGGGAAGAGGGGGAGAGAGAGAGGGAGAGAGAGAGAGAAAAGGTGAGAGAGAGAGAGGGAAAGAGGGGGAGAGAGAGGGAGAGAGAGAGAAAAGGTGAGAGAGAGAGAGAGGGAAAGAGAGAGAGGGTGAGAGAGAGAGAGAGAGAGAGAGAGAGAGAGTAAGGTGGGGGAGGGAAAGGGGGAGAGAGAACATGTCAGCCCAGAACAGCCCAGAACAGAGCCCAGGGGTCAGCGCTAAGCTTCAGCAGCACTGAGCCTCTTTTCCTCAGTCCTGTATCCTTCCTACCCACACAGCACTCAGGAAATGTTTGTTGACTCAATGAAGGAATAAACTTAGATTTATCTGAGTACAGGGCTCCTGTAGCTCTTTTGTTAGCAGTTATTTTGTGGCCTTCATTATGACCCAGTTTTCTTTTTTTCATTTGGATGAAAAATGATTTTGGCATTTAAACAGCATGACTTCATTGTTGATTTTTAAAATCTACCCCCACCATCAAATTCCCCTTTTGGTATTTTGCCTCTCCTGATGTATTTAGAAACATCAGTCTTTGTAGTCTTTTTCTTCTTCCTTTTGAATCTATGATGCATTTTAACAGGGGATATTCTACGTATGCAAAATAGTATTTTCATTTGAGTTTATTTCCTTCACTCCATGATAGAGGTTAAGAATATAGCCTTTCAAGGGGCGCCTGGGTGGCTCAGTTGTTAAGCGTCTGCCTTAGGCTCAGGTCATGATCCCAGGGTGCTGGGATCGAGCCCCACATCGGGCTCCCTGCTCGGCGGGAAGCCTGCTTCTCCCTCTCCCACTCCCCCTACCTGTGTTCCCTCTCTCACTGTGTGTCTCTCTGTCAAATAAATAAATAAAATCTTTAAAAAAAAAAAAAAGAATATAGCCTTTCAATAATAAAGAACTTTCTTACTATCTTTTCAATTGACGGAACAGGCAAAGAAAACACCATAATTGTGTGAAATGGTCTGATTTAGAAACCAATTATAAGGAACATAATTACCTACTAATAAAATATGCATGTAAGTCCTTCGTTTGCTGCTTCTAATGCACTGTAGATAAATGTGTAGCTAGCAGAAACTTGCATAAAGTAAATTGAAAGCCAACCGTTTCTAGATTATGTCTGAAAGTCTTGTGACAGCCAATGTCTCAGGATCAAAAATAATATCTATTTTTTTCTCCTGCAAGTATCTCAGCATCTCCCCGTGCGAGCGTGTGTGTACATGTGAGTACGTGTGTGTGAGTGTGTGAGTGAGTGCCTGTGTTGGAGTGACGGGGTGGCTCGGGAGGGATATTTCTCATCGGACATTAAGGTCCACAGCTCCCCCTTTCTGTCTAATGATGATTATCAAATATCTCTGGGCTTCAAAGCCGGAACTCTAAGGTTCTTTTTTATCATAAGGATGCAAATGAGTAAAAAGCTCCCCTGGTTCCCTTAGGAAGCACATCATTAAAAAACATCCCTTTGCCCACCTCAATTTCCATAAGCTGTGCCAGTGGAACAAGGGAGCTGAACACCCCGCGAGAAAAGAGAAAATGGTAGGCGATGCTTCCTCGGAGCCCTCTCTCCCTCCTCTGCAGGGGTGTTTGTGAGTCGCCTGCCAGGCTGGGGCAGGGGGGCCGAGGAGGGGTCAAGCGCACAGCCAGCCATTCTGCCTGAGGCATTCAGAGCCTCGCTCAAGCCCAGATGTAACATCAGAGTAAAGTCCTGTCCTCAGGCTGTCCCACTTGTGTCATTGACATTATGCTTTGTGCTTCCTTCGTCCTACTGCTCTGCTTCCATCTTCTCACTTACTGCTTTCTCTTATCGATTCTAAAGACATGTTTTGGAGGGAGAGGGTGTATTTTAGCATCTTTGAAATCAGGATGCATCTCACAACCAGTAGTTGTCATTGGCTGCATGGGGACAGAGTGGCCGTGTGTCTTGCAATCCACGCTGCCTTAGGGCCGATGCGCTCTCAGTCATGGCAAGTCTGCAGGCTTGGCGAAATGGTCTCCCTTCCCGGCCTTGTCATCTGCCAGCATTTCACACCAACTGCGTCCTGAAGGACGTGCTGGCAACAACTTGGGGCCCCAAACGTGTGCTGTGCTTTCTGGCCAGGCCATCTCTGCTCCCGGTGTGTCTTCGGCCTTCGATGCTTTGTCCGGCTCTGCCCGTGGAAATCAGTCCAGCTCACAGACTCGGGTGTGATGCAGAGACTTCCCCGATGATTCCCACCCAGAAATTATCCCTTTCTTCCCTAAAATCTCCATAGAGAGCTGTTTGTGCTTCCTATGGTCTTTAGAGCCTTTCTGAAAACTGCTAGCCAGATTATTTTTCTTTCTTAATAAATTCTTATTCTTATTTTGCTTGGTATATGTAAGCAAAAGATACATTTAAATCCTCAAACATTTGCTTTCCTAGGGGCAATTTGGTAAGGGATGTTTGGCGGAACTCTAATTCAGATGCAGTATCTGCTATTAATTTTTCTATGTAAGGATCAAAGAAAGGACATGAAAATATGAGTAAGAATCCTTTACTCTATAAAAAAGAATGCTTTACTCTAAATGTTTTATTATTTATTCTAAAAATTTCATATTTTTTTTCAAATTTAAAAACTCCAAGGCAAATAGAAACATAGAAATATTTCTGAATTTTTCATCTCCCCTCTCCCTTCCCTAGGCCTTTCACCTTTACAATCCTTGGTAGGTAATGAGCCCAAATTATAGCAGGAGGGGAAAGGTGCTTGTCTTAAAAGCCAGGGTGGAAACATAGATTTAACTCTGCTTGGCTAGGAGGAGCTCTTTCAGAGAGTTCTGAAATGAGGGATGTGGTAAACAATTTTTCCTGTCCCAGCTTAGGGAGGACTGGGACACTGTGGTCACTCAAAGTGGGAAGAAGGGCATGGCCCTGAGGGTGCTCAGCATCCCCAGCTCACACCTACAGAGCTTCTACTGTGTGCCAGGCAGAGGATGAACACCAACGGGTTACGGAAGATGGGTGCCTGGCGCTAGAATTTCCATAATGCGTGCTCAAACGAGCCAGGCATTTTCCATTCTCCGGGTTAAAGCAGTGAGAAGCAACAAAGGTTTGAGTCTGAAGGAGTGCAAGGAAAGGACTGCAGTAAAAGTAGTAAGATAAGATAGAAGAGTTTCAGAGAGTAAATGATAAGTTCAGTTAGGTCCCCAAAGAAGTCTGCACTGACATACCATTAGTTGAGGAAACCGTCTAAGCTATTATCAGTTTCAGCAGTGTTGAATCATTGCATTGATCTGTCTTTTCATGGTTCGTTTTGTGTCTTTTAAGTGAGAATGGGATCCACGGCATAACTGAAAATCTTAAGATTGTTTTTCAGAGCGCAGCATGGAAACAGTAGCATACAGACTCTGTTGGCAAAAGGCCTTGTGGTCTTCCACCAAAGGGTTGATTGGCAATGTAGTTTCTTAATTCAACTCCAAAGCAATTAAACATTTATTGAGCATCTGCTGTGGACTAAGAGTTATGCTAGGCACGGGAGATGCAAAGATGCAAAGTGAGAAACTGTCCTCACCCTTGGGTTTCATTCATTCATTTATTCAACAAAACCCTATTCTAGGCACTGGTGATAAAACAGTGAAGAAAAAAGAAAAGGTTCCTGCCCTCGTGGAGGTCACATTACAGCAGGGGCAGGAAAATAATATAAGAGCAGCCTGAGAAAGAAAGAGAAAGCAGGTAATCACAGAGAGGACATGTGTCTATTTAAGATGAGTGGTCAGAAAGACCTCTCTGAAGAGATGGCATTTGGGAAGAATTCTGAATAAATCAGGGAGTGAGTGTGTGTTAGCTTGCGGGAAGAAGATGCTGGACAGAGAAGAGCAGGTGCAGAGGCCCTGAGGTGGGAGCTTGTCTTGTGTGTCTGCACAACGCCAGAAGGCAGGGGCCGGGCTTGGTGAGCAAGGGGGGAGCTGCAGAAGGTGAAGAAGGCCAAAGAACCAGGTTAGACTGTGCAAGGCTTGGAGGACACTTTGGGCCTTAAATTTTATGCCATTTTATTTTGATTTTTGCAGTTTGATTTTTTTTTTCTTTTTTTAGCATATGGGATTGTAAAAAAGGAAAACTATTAACTGAAACATAACAAACACACAGAAACATACACAAATCCCAAGTGTACAGACTGAATATATCTGTGTAACCGGCACTCAAGGTTAAGAAACAGAATTTGAGCAGCACCCCATCCTCGTGCCGTCTCCCAGCCACCCCTCCCTCCCCACAGAGAACCACCTTCTGGTTTCCAGAATCATGGACTGATTTTGAACTTCATATAAGTGAAGTCACACAGTATATACTCTTTTATGTCTGGTTTTATTCCTTCAACATTGTGGTTGTGGGATTCTTCCATGTTGGGTGTGGTAATTGTTTGCTCATTCTCATTGTCATATCATATTCCACTGTATGAATGTTCCACCGTTTCTTTATCCATTTGGGTGGTTTCCAGCTTTCGACTATTTCAAATACAGCTGTTATGAGCATTCACTTATGTGTCTTTTGGTGTCTATGTATGTGTTTCTGTTGGAATAAGTCTAGGGATGGAATTGCCGGCTCATGGGATAAATGTATGTTTAACTTCAGTCGATAGTGTCAATTTTCCAAAGTGTCTGCATCATGTTTTACTCCCACCAGCATTTGATGAGAGTTCCAGTTGCTTCATATTCTTGCCAATGCTTGGGATATCTTGTCTTTTTGCTTGTCTTAGCCATTCTGTTGTGTATATGGTGGTATGCCATTGTAATTTTAATTTGCATTCTCCTGATAACCCCTGAACTTAAGCACATTTTCATTTTCATATATTTGTGGGCCATTAGGATATCTTATTTTGAGAGGTAACTATTCAAATCTTTTGCCCATTTTTTTTTCTGTTAATTGTCTTTTTTAAAAGTTTATCATTCTTTATATATTCTGGACACAAGTCCTTGGTTGGATATTTATAAGCAAATGTCTTCTTTCACTCTGTGGTTTGCCTTTTTATCCTCTTAATGGTATCTTTTAGGGGGGAAAAGTTCTTCATTTTAATGTAGCTCTTTTATCATTTGTGTTTTGTTTAAGAAATCTTTTCCTGTTCAAAGCAAATAAAGATCTTCTGTTATGTTTTTGTTTTGCAGCTTTATTATTTTATCTTTCACATTTAGGTCTACAGTCCATCTGGACTTCATTTCCTTGTATGATGTGAGGTAGGGATTGAGCTTCAATTTTACACATATGGATAGCCATTTGACCCAGCACCATTTATTGGAAAGGTTATCCATTCTTCACTAAATTTAGTTTTGAGTGCAGTCAGAAGCTGTTTGAGCCTGTTCCAGAAGGGATTAGCATGATCATATCTGTTTTGAGAGCATCAGTCTGGCTGTGCTGTGAAGAATAGACAGTGAGAGGCAGGAGTGAAAGCAGGGAGCTGGGAATAGAGGCTGTTGTAACAGGCCAGATGAGAGATGGTGGATGCATGGAGTAGGAGGCTAGCAGTGAAGATGAAGAGATATATTTTGAAGATCTTGCTTCACAGGGCCAGCTCATGAACTGGATGCAGGGCATGAGTAAAAAGACAGAAGTTAAAAATGTGGCTCTAAATTTTTTGGCCTGAATAATTAATCAGATGGTGGAGAACCACTGGAGGGTATCTGGGCTCTCCAATAGCCATGAAAATAATTCTTGCTGTCAGACCTGTATTCAAATTTGTTTTAAAGTTTTATTTGTAAAGGTGTAGAAGAAAAGTGGGTTTATTAATTCAACACTAATTTGTCCTTTTCTCCTTTGTCTTTCATCTGTCATTGAAGCTGGAAAATGAAAATACCTCCCAGCCTCCCTTGCAGCTAGCAATGGCCACATAACATAGTCCTTGTCAACAACCACTATCAGAAGTTTCCTGGAGCCCAGAGGAGTGCCTGGCACATGGTAAGGTGCTATAATATTTGTTGAGTGAAAGAATGAAAAGTATGAATGATATGATTAAAGATACAAGATGTAGAGGAGAGATTTCTGGAATAACATCAATGAAAAAGACAAAAGAAAGTGATTGAGAGGAAAGGATGAGCAGCTGGTTTTGGCAAAATAGGAGGACAAGTTTTCTCTGAGACCAGGTCACAGTTGTCCTGATGATCACCTAGTCGAAGGAACTGTTTTATTACTGACTTTGACTCTGGCGACTTAATGTTGATTACCCTTTCTGAATTTACTTTTATCCTCTCTTCTAGTTCTCTTATTTCTCTGGTCACTATTTTTTTGGAATAGCTTTATTGAGCTATAATTCACATCCCATACAATCCACCCATTTGATGGGCACAATACAATGACTTTTAGCCTATTCACAGATATGTACAAACTTTACTTAAAAAAGAAACCTGTACCTCTTGGCTATCACCTTTCTACCCCCACCCCCAGCCCTAAGTAACCACTCATCAAGTGCTTTTGTTTTTCCTTACCAACCTGGATCTTCTTTTCTGTCTTCTTTGCCTAATTGCTCTGGCCAGAATCACCCATATAATGTTGAATAGAAATGGTGAGAGACAAAGATGAATGTCTTTGTCTTACTCTTGATCTTAGGTGGAAATTACCCAGTCTTTTACCATTAAGCACAATGTTATCTGTAGGGTTTTTGTAGATGCTTTTTAATTGGGTTGAGGAAGTTCCTAATTCTTCCTATTCCTAATTTTTTGATTATTTTTATCATGTAAGCATGTTGGATTTTGTCAAATGCATTTATTAAGATGATCATATAGCATTTGTTTTTTATTCTATTTATTTGGTCTAGTATATTAATTGATTTTTAGATAGTAAATCAATCTTCATTCCTGGTACAAACCCCACTTGGTTAAGAGTGTATAACTAAATTTATATGTTGCTAGATTTGGTTTGTTGATATTTCATTGAGGATTTTGTGTCCATATTCATAAGAGATAATAGTTTATATAGTTTTCTTTGGTTTTGGTATATGGGTAATACTGGCTACACATGTGAATTTGGAAGTGTTCTCTCCCCTTCTATTTTCTGGAAGAGTTGTAAAGAATGGGTATAAAATCTTTAAATGCTTGGTAGAATTCAATGGTGATGCCATCTAAGCCTGTTGTGGGTAGTTCATTGATTACTAATTCAACCTCTTCACTTATTATAAGGTCTATTCAGAATTTCTATTTTTTTTTAGTCAATTTCAGTAGTTTGTGTCTTTCTAGGAATTTGTCCATCCCATCTAAGTTATCTAACTTATGGGCACACAACTGTTCATAATATACTTTCACATTCTTTTTTATTTCTGTAAGGTTAGCAGTGGAATCCCTTCTTATACTTCTGACTCTAGCAATATTTTCTTGGTTGATCTGGCTAAATATTTGTTGATCTTTCCAAAGAACCAGGTTTTGGTTCCATTGATTTTGTTTATTATTTTTCTATTCTCTAGTTTATTAATTTCTGCTCTGATCTTTATTATTTCTTTCCTTTTGCTTGCTTTCGGTTTAGTTCCTTTTTCCAGGTTTTAAGGTAGAAGTTTAGGTTATGGATTTGAGATTTTTCTTCTTTCTTAATACAGTTATACATCTACAGTATGAAATATAATACCTTAGAGAAGCTAATTGGGAAGGGAGCTGCCTGAGAATCTGATCCTATTAATAGACTGTAATTTGTGCTGCCCAAATCTGGAGTCCTTTCCTGGATGGCTCTTGGTTAGCAGTCAATGGAATGAGCTTTCATATTTATAAGGAAAGATCTGGAGAGAGATATAGGCAGGGAAAGGACTCCTCATGATAAAGTGGGAGAATCAAGTGTTTCTGCCAGACACAGAGGGGAAGCCAGGCAGAGGGACTCTGGGGAGTAACAGAGGCAAGGTGGCAACCAGGGTGGGGCAGAGGATGCAGACAAAGTCCAGTTCATACAGGCGACAGGACCAGGTGGAGTGATGGGAGATAATTCAGCAGGTGTTGAAATTTAGAGCCAATGAAGAGTAGTAGGAGAGGGGACCAAGGCCATTTTTATTTAAATATTACAAAATAAATGTGACTTACCAACATTGGTGACATCATGGACACCTAGGCAGTCTGGCTTTGTCCATGTGTCTTTCTCCCCAGATGAGAAGTGAGTCCCTTGGCTCATCTGAGGACATCACATCTCACACAGTATGGGGCTTGGTTGTTGACTTAATCAATGAGTGAGACATGAATAAGGATGGGAGAGACTGGGGAGAGAATCAAGAGGCTGAGAGTGCTGGAGCAGGCCAGACAGGGTTGAGTGATCAAGAAAGAGGATTAGCTAAGACCCAACAAGAAGAAATTCAGCCAGACTTGGATTTCCAGCAGCTATGTTCCCTGAGAGGAGAAGTGGGCCTGAGCACCTCACGTCCAATGGCTTGGGGTCAGTATCGCCGGGTGTTTTTCCTAAAGCCAGCCGCTTTACCTTTATAAGAAGTGTTGCTTGAGTGACTTTGCTGTGTTTGGATAATACTAAGTAAAGCAATGATTTATGGGCAACTATTGGGAGTAGCCGTAAAACCCAGCCCTGGGCTAGCAAGATAATATTGCTATATTCTCTGGAAGATCTCCTCTTCAGAGTTTATTACCCTTCTCATGGCTGTAGCCAAATAAAGTTATGTTTGCTTAAACCGCACGTGCTTATCTGAGCTGTCTTCCTTTTAAGAAAAAAAGAATGATACAGTGACATAAATCTGCCCAACGAGCGCCCTGGAGATCAGACTGATGGGGCCACGTGCCGGGGGTGGGGGTCGGGGGATGGGCACACTGGGAGAAAAAGTGAAAGTAAACAGTCATGTTTGTACAGCACAAGTCTTGCAAGTGGATTTGGATTCTTTTCACGCACCGTTCCAGGGGGCCCCAGTGGCTGAGACCCTTCTGTGTTTGCTTATTTTGTTTAGCAAAGAGAAATGTCCCCCGTTACCCCCCCTCCCCCCGCCCCCCCCCCCCCAGTCTAGCAGACTTCATGAACTGTTTGCCTGGAGGGGATCACAGTCAGTGAGCCAACCTGGAAGGCAGGAATAAGGCTCTCCCAGCAGGCTATTTGTTTCCAAAGGGTTTTTTTTTTTTTTTTTTTTACAACACCTAGGTAATGTTCCATCTGATGACACCAACCATATTTTTAGGACTTTCTCTGTTTTCATCCTCCTGTCTTCAGTGTCACATAGTAGGCACTCAGTAAATATCGCTTTGCTACGTTGGGTTTGTTCCCAGGTTTTGTCCTTATGAGCAAAGCCGTGGTGAACACAGGTACCTGCCAGTCCCATTGAGGCTCATCACGTCCCTGGCATAAAGTCTGAGGAATGGACTTACTAGTTTAGAGCAGTGCTTCTCAAGGTGCACGTGCACCATCTGGGGGTCTTGATAGAAAGCGGGATCTGATTCTACGGGTCTGGGGTGGGACCTGAGAGGCTGCATATTTAGTAAGCTTCTGGTCATGCTGATGCTGCTGGTCCCGAGACCATACTTGGAGACCCGAGGCCCTAGCCAAGCTGGTGGGGCCGCTCCCCTCCAGGGGTAGGTTTGAGTGGACCAGGCCCTGTGTGTTAGGAGAAAAGAGAAAACTGAGCCTTGGTCTCCAAATTCAGTCCCCAGACTGTCCGGGTGAATTTTTGCTCTCCCCTCCCGAAATATCAGAAAGATTAAAGAACTATCAGTGGTGAGTTTTGGGGATCTGTTTGGAAGCAAATTGATATGCTGAGAGCCCAGAGAAATCAGTAATGAGCTGATAAATAGGCTCCTGGCAACCTGCCCATTCTTCGGAGCCTCCATCCAGGCCCCACGCAGGGGCAGGTGATGGGAGGGGTGAGCTCGGGCTGCCTTCGCTGGGGACAGTCACGCCGCCGCAGTCGGCCTGGGGCTGAGAGCAAACTGCTCCCTCCCTCCTGCCTCCCTTGTGGGGTCTGGAGGGACACTTCCCTCAACTCAGCCGTGAGTCAGCAGGAGCCCTTTTCTCTGAAGAAACTTGTCCCAAGCTCCTGATTTCCCTTCTGTCCAGGTTCACTACTTCTTATGTTTGTGTCCAGGACTGGTCTCTTCAAAGTAGCACTCAGGGGGCCAGCCAGAGAGAGTGGGGGTGGGGGGCGGGGTTGGGGGGTTAGTGTGTAACCCCAAGAACTTCCGTTGCAGATTTACAAGTGGACTTGGAGCTCCGGCTTGTGATGTGCTTGACCTCCAGGGGTAGTCTTGAAAAGCTGCCATGGTGTTATCGGTTCTTATTAATGGTTTCATTTGGAGAGATTTGCCCCTGAGGTGATTTTGTGAGATGCAATCTAAAACCGAAATAAAGAAATGATTCACCGAAAACATCATTTGGCCTGCTAGGGGGAAGAAATCATTCCTTCCATAAAGGCCTTTGTCTGCTAAGAACTAAACAATGGGAAAATCCTGAAAACATATTTCAAATACTGCAGTTATTCTCAGGTGATCTGCTATGTCTTATGTTTCTGCTAGTTTGATTACAGGGGAGAGAAAATTTTGTTTTCAGCAGGCAATTCCAGAGAACTGACCAGTGCCAGACACCCCCTGGGCCCCAAAGGAGTGCAGGAGAGGTCTAGCAAATGTGGGAGCTGCTTTCACTCGGCTACAGGACCCAGCTAAGGGGACAAACCAAAGGCACACAGAATGTGTCAGGACCCAAGACATGAAGGAGCACATGACAAGGCTCGGCAGACGCAGACTAGCCTGATGCGTACAGAAGTCTGATTTCCCAGGGGAAATCTCCCACTCTGCGTTTCTGGGATTCGTGTCCCTTGTGTGGACCACTCGCATGCCTCTGTCGCTTATGATCTTCCAAAAAAGTTATTTGTGAATTTGTCTTAACTCCCTAACTCGTAAGCTTCTTGGAGAATGTTAGATCTGGCTCGACCTGGTAGCTGTTGTGCATCATAGACTCTCGGTCTCTTACGAGCCAATGGCTGGTGGAGGATCAGGTAGAGACAAATCAACAGACAAGGGCTTCCTGGAGGAGATGACTTTCCTCTTAGCTTTTGAAGAAAGTGACGATCTTGGATTTGGTGAAATTATCCCCTTGATTTTCCTTTTCTCTGTTTCGTAGGTTTCTCTATATCCTGTTTTTATTTATTTTATTTTATTTTATTTTAGCCTGCTCTTATTGTCAATATGACTAATCCTCCAGGCCCTGCCATGTGTGTCTATCTGCATCAGTAGCATCTGTATCTATATCTATCCTCTTTTCTTTCATCATCTTCACCCTCATCTTCATTGACATGACACCTCCCTTCCTGCCAAACTTCCATCAGACCTCCCGGTGCAGCAGGGTTAGTCCCGTTCACTAACTCTGCTTGTTGACAAACACGCCTGCGGGTTCCTCCCATTTTCCTTTGTCACTTGAAATCTCAGGAAAGGATTTTACTGGCAAACCGACTCTTTCTGTAGTTCCTTTGCTGAACTGTTGATTCACGGTTGCAGCCGTTTGCTGGACATAGAACCCCAGTCACCTGTGACTTTGACCAATGACAGGAAGTCACAGCTCGGGGGCACAGATGCTGTGGCATCAAAGCCGGCAGACCGTGTCCATCCGCCCTTGTTTGTGAGAACATTTCCGACCCAAATGGAAGTGCTGTCACCTTTGCCTGGGTCTGACTCATGAGCTAATTAGTCACGTTTGTGGCTAATGAAGGGCTATGGGAATGACTTGATTCATCTTCTCTTTCAAGAATCTTTTGGAGCCGACTGTGTACAGAGCATGAGTTCTGCTCCTGTATCAGCAGCTGGACTGAAATATTTATTGAGCATTTACCACAGACAGGGACTAGGAGGGCCAAGAATTACAAGGAAGGGAAGAGGGGCGGGGGCTTTAAGCTTACTTCCCGGGCCTGACAGGCAGGTCTCTGGGAAGCAGGGGACACCCATTAACATCTGATCCCAGGACGGGGCCAGCTCAGCCCTGCTCTCTTCTATGCTCCTGGCTGGTTACGGGCAAGCTAGAGCTCAGTGGGGTCTCTGGGGGAAGAGCCAGAGGCAGGAGCAGAAGTTGAAGCCTTCTAGGGGCGCCTGGGTGGCTCAGATGCTTAAGCGTCTGCCTTCGGCTCAGGTCATGGTCCCAGGGTCCTGGGATCGAGCCCCGCATCGGGCTCCCTGCTCAGTGGGGAGCGTGCTTCTCCCTCTGCTGCTCCCCCTGCTTGTGCTCTCTCTCTGTCTCTCAAATAAATAAAAATAAAATCTTTAAAAAAAGTCGAAGCCTTCTAGACAATCCTGATAATGGAACTGGTGGGGAAACAGAAGAATGTCAGATTATATGTTGTATTTATTTTTTTAAAAATTTTTGTCATTTTTGTGGTTGTATTTAGTGCACATTTTATCGCACAAATAAGAGTGTGACCATTAGGTGAGGGCAGTGGTCAGGGATCAGTCTGGTACTTAGCACTGCCCAGTAGTACTAGAGAGGAACACCGGGCACTAAGCAAAAAGCACTCAGGGTCCCACAGTCCCAACTCAATAGCCAGGTGAGGCTTTCATTAAAGACTATTCCTCCCAGTGAGGGAACAACCTTCTTCCTTCTCTCCCCTCTGCCTCTTGTCTTCCCCGCAAAGCCTTTTTCAAAGCCGGGGCTCCCTGCTGCCGGGTCAGCACCACGGGGTGTGTCCTTGTGCAATGTGTGCACGGTGTTGCCTAACTTCGAGGGCTCGCTCAACAAATGATTTGCTTCTCAACAGTGCCTCTTATATACCTCTTTAAAAAAAAGTTTCTGGAAATATAAATAAAAGGGGAGACTTTTGAAAGATCCCTTGCATTGACTCTCTTCCAGTTAAGAGAGTAGTCGTGTGTGTGTGTGTGTGTGTGTGTGTGTGTACATGCGAGGAGGAGATGAACACTAAGTCGGTCTTTTGGGATGTTTATGACTTGATTATCACCAAAACTAATGGTCAAGTTAAGCGCCACAAAAGTGGCCTCTTTCTTTGCAAACCAAAACTAGAGCAAAGGTTTATCATGTTTCCTCCCCCTCTCCACCTCCCACCCCACCCCCCATCTCTCTCCCTCTCTCTCTCGGCAGTGCCCAACAGCAGAGGATGAGAGGATACTGATGAAGGAGGCATTCCCTGGCAAGAATTAGAACACAACTGAAATGGCTGTACCAGCTTCTCTTCCCATCTGTGAACATCCCTTCAACGACGGGTTTCTAATTCACTGTGCTCTTTAAAAACTGGCACATGACTGCAGGACTTTGCTGTGAGCAGAATCCTGGAGTCTCAAGGGACCCCTGGGTGGCTCAGTCGGTTAAGCGTCTGCCTTCTGTTCAGGTCATGATCTCAGTGTCCTGGGATGGAGCCCCGTGTTCAGCAGGGAGTCTGCTTCTCCCTCTGCCCCTCCCCCCACTCATGCTCTCTCTCACTCTCACACTCTCTCTCTCTCTCAAATAAATAAATAAATCTTAAAAAAATAAAAAAAGAATCCTGGAGCCTCTAACTACTAGGATCTAAAGAGTAAGTAGCAGTGGACTGGAGAGCACAGGGCAGATGGGTTTTCAGATGCCCCTGGAGGCTGGCTGGGACTGGGAAAGTGTCTGCAGCAGGGCTGAGCACCCTGACGCCGGGACTGAGCTGCCTGCTCTCGGGGTTCAGAAAGAACTGACAGGAGAGTGGAAAAGCTAAGCCTATAGTGTCATCCTTCAAATCAGCCCAGATACTAACATTTGTAGGTAGGTGTAGCAGAAAAACAGTAGCAATTCCTTCCTGGACATTCTTCTAATCAATAAAGCAGTTAAATCTAAGTCCTATAAATATGCACTTCCCACCAATAGAGAAAAATACAGCTTGTAAATATTTAGAGTTCACTTTCCAGTGAACCTTCCAGAGACCCTAGATTTGAATTTCAAAGAGCTTTCTGAAGGGTCTAGAGCTGTATCTTTAAGTATAGAAACATTCAGAATAGGATAGAGCCTGAGGATACTTACTTTTCTCATCATCTGGACAAATAATTCCTTTTTTCAGCTTTATTGAGACATAATTAACAAATAGAAATTGTATATATTTAAGGTGTGCAGTGTGATGTTTTGATATTCACATACTTGTGAAGTGTTTACCACAATCAAACTAACACATCCATCACCTCACATAGTTACCTTTTTTTTTCTTTTTTGGTGAGAGCAATTAAGATCTACTCTCTTAGTAAATGTCAAGCACATAATATGGTATTGTTAACTGTGCAAAGAATTTCTAAAACCTCCTGTGGGTCAGGGTCACCGCCAAGGTTGGACAGAGAATGATTAGGAATGAGGACTTAGATTACCTCATAGGAACACCGTGCTCATTAAGCTCCTGTTTTCAGAGTCTAAGGAGGAAGATGTGGGGATGGGGAGGCAGCCTGGATTCAGGAGGAAGGGAGAGAGAAAAACGGTGACTCATGCATTCACCTCCACCTTCATGGTCAGACCTTATTATTGAGCAGCTTGAATGCGCCAGGTGAGGTGTTGGGCTCCATGAGGTTTGAAGGTGCCACTGACTCAGTCCTTCCCACCTGGATCTCAGAGTCCGGCTGGGGAGCAGAGTGAGGACACTAACTCTTGGAACACACGCAATGCTGTCTTATAATGGAAGTGTCCGAAAGTGCTCTGGGAGACGAGAGGAAGGAGAGAGTAACGGTATCTGGGGCCAGCCAGAAGGCTTCACGGAGGAAGAGAAGGAGCAGCAGAGGAAGAGGCACGGTGTGTGTGTGTGTGGGGGAAGCAAGTTCTTGCAGAAGGTGGTCACCCAAGCCTGCTCTCTCCTCCAAGACGGTGAAGTCAGAGGAGGCCAAGAGGAACAGAACTCTCTTGGAACGCACCAGGGGCCCGAAATAAACTCAGGATACTACTGGCATTTGGAGACTGCCATAAACTATAAATAGAGAGTAGAAAAGATATTCAGAATATTTCCTGAATGTGGAGGAAATTCGTAAACGTTCCCAGCACTGAGACATGTTCCGTTAGAGCTGAGGCAGGGTGGGATCCAGTGAATGATGGCTTTCCTTTCACGGGGAAGCTAAGAGAGCCCAGGAGGGCTTGCTCAGAGCTCAAAGCTCAGTGCTCAGTGCCACCTGGCCACACTGTGAGGACAGAAGCCGCTCTGGAATGTCAGTCACTCAGTGGAGTTCCCTGGCTCCACAGCCCAAAAATATTTGACAGTGCTTCATTATGACGTCTACTCTTTGTATAGGAAAAGCCAAAGAAAACAATTTCGGGGACAGGGGGCCTTTCTGCATTTTCCAGAAAAGGAAATCTTAGGGTGAAAGAAGCAGATTAAGTTTCTGACCTTACTTTCTCTCTGGCCTCAGTTTCTTCATCCTTAGCAGGAGGAGGAGGGGCCAGGGGAGCACAGAGTTCCTTCCTGCGGAGACATTTTCTTAGTCGGAACCTTCTGCAGACCAGCAGCTGTTTGCAATTCCTCAGCCAGCCAGTCCGAGGTTGTGCTCTCCCCACCATGTTTCTGCATCTGCCAAGCTGAATTCTTTTTTGGGCAACATCTGTTCTTATTTCCCATGTGATGTTGTCTCAGTTGACCACAGAAATAATTACATACTTATTCTGAAGTAATCAGTTCATTGAAATCCTTTTCCACAAGATAGCAGATTTTGCAGGGAAAAGTGACATCTCAGGAGCAGAGTTCCTCCAGGGGACCACAAATCAGGGAGCTCACCGGTGCCCTTGTCTTTGGGGGTGGTGGGGAGAGGCAGAGATGACTGCCATTTCGAGTCATGCTAGACCTAAAATATCAGCCTCTTTTCCCTCCCTTGGAGCTGAGCTGTGGGAGGGCTGCTCACAGACTGGGAGCCAACTCTTATATAAAGTTCACGGTAATGTAGGCAAGGAGCAGAGGACTTTTATTACAGCCGAGAGGAACACAGTTACATCTATTCTGTTTCCTTTGATATCTAACTAAAAGGCATAAAGTAAGCCAGAAGTAAAAAACAAAAACAAAAAAACCCAGCTCATCTCTTTTTGAGCCCTTGAATGTAGCATGACGAGGGGGTTTGGGTCAAGGGGTGATAATACAATAATAAGAAATTAATAATCATTTTAGGGAAATGAGAGCAGAAAATAACACCGGGAAGGTAGACTAGGTGTCAGATCTTCAATGACCTTGAATGATAGGTTGAGCCTTTGAACTACATTTTATGGCAAGGCATTGGAAGGATCTGAACATTTGGTTTAATTGGATTTCACATCTTTCTTATCTCAGGTTGACCCTGCTGAGGGGAGGGAGCACAGTGTACTGTCTATCCCTGGCATATATTGTTCTGAGTTCTACATACACCCCTTTTCTTCCTCAAATGATAGTCTTGCATAAGTGTTTTCCAGGAAACTGGAAGTTTTCTGGGGTTGGGGGGGTGGACAGCTAAACCTTTTAAAGGCAATAATTATGGAACTTGTCTGTGTGCATTTACTCAGTTAAGTAATATATCAAACACCTGCTATGTGTCAGATGCTATGCTAGGTGCTGGGATACAATGAGTAAATCACAGTCCCAGACCTCAAGAGTCTTAACTGGGGAGGGAGATGCTAAAACATATGTTTATTATAATGTAGTAAGTGAGATAGAAATAAGCACCAGGATCTGTGGGATTATAGAGGTTCAAAGGCAAGGCTTCTTAGAGAAGATGAAATAGGCCTTGTGGGTTAATGGATAGCTAAGAGTTAAGTAAACAGATCAAGGAGGGGTACAGGAGCATTTCAGGTAGAGAGATTAGTTTGGTGTGCACATTTTGGTGTTATTAGAACAGAACGCTACAGAGAAAGGGGAGCAAAAGCCAAACCATTAAAGCTGGGAACTAAGGAACCAGAAAAAGTGGAGGCAGGGAGGGAACAAGCTTGTTTTAATAACCATTCTGGTTCTAGAAATATGCAAAACAGGATCATCTCAAATCCTTCAGCAAATACCCAGAAATTCTGGACAAATTATAGCAAAGATTCTTCTGAATAACTGAGTAGCTTTGAGAAAGAGAGGAAATCCCCAGGTTCCAGACACAGAAGGAACTGAAAACCAGAATGATAAGCTCTTGTTTATTCCTTGGGCTAGTGGAGAGCACAGACCAGGTGGCCAGTCTCCATAGTCCTAGAGCTTGGATTTTAATGTCCACATGACAACAAGACATTTGGCCATAAGCTGATGAAAAAGACAGAACTGCAACCAAACCAAACCCCTCCTCAATCCACATGCTCAAATGGCTGTTTTCCCCCCCTTCCCCCCCCCCCCCAGTGAAAGGGGACTGGGAAAATTTGTGCACTGGCATAGAAAGATAACAGAAAGCTTGTCTGTCTTTGGTTGAAAAAAAGAGACCCCCCCACTTCCCTCTTCTTCCAAATTCATAATTGCAGGGTTAGGCTTTATCTGCATTTTGGGTAGTAAATTTATACTACCCATATGGTCCAGCAGCAGCCAAACCAAACATTTTTTTAAATTAATTAATTAATTAATTATTTATTTAATGTAGTGTTCCATGATTCATTGTTTGCGTATAACACCCAGTGCTCCATGCAATACATGCCCTCTTTAATACCCACCCCCCCCTCCGCCCTCCCCTCTAAAACCCTCAGTTTGTTTCTCAGAGTTCATAGTCTCTCATGGTTCATCTCCCCCTCCGATCCCCCCCCTTCATTAGAGCTCACCATAGCACATACCCTCCCCAATGTCTATCCCCAGCCACACCATCCATCCCAACTCCCACCACTCCAGCAACCCTCAGGTTGTTTCCTGAGATTAAGAATTCCTCATATCAGTGAGATCATATGATAGTCTTTCTCTGATTGACTTACTTCACTTAGCATAATACCCTCTAGTTCCATCCACGTGGTTGCAAATGGCAAGATTTCTGGTTTTTTTTGATGACTGCATAATATTCCATTGTGTGTGTGTGTGTGTGTGTATACCACCTCTTCTTTATCCATTCATCTGTTGATGGACATCTTGGCTCTTTCCATAGTTTGGCTATTGTGGACATTGCTGCTATAAACATTGAGGTGCATGTATCCCTTCGGATCACTACATTTGTATCTTTGGGGTAAATACCCAGTAGTGCAATTACTGGGTTGTATGGTAGCTCCATTTTCAACTTTTTGAGGAACCTCCATACTGTTTTCCAAAGTGGCTGCCCCAGCTTGCATTCCCACCAACAGTGTAGGAGGGTTTCCCTTTCTCTGCATTCTCGCCAACATCTGTCGTTTCCTGACTTGTTAATTTTAGCCATTCTGACTGGTGTGAGGTGGTATCTCACTGAGGTTTTGATTTGGATTTCCCTGATGCCGAGCGATGTTGAACACTTTTTCATGTGTCCGTTGGCCATTTGGATGTCTTCTTTGGAAAAATGTCTGTTCATGTCTTCTGCCCATTTCTTGATTGGATCATTTGTTCTTTGGGTGTTGAGTTTAGTAAGTTCTTTATAGATTTTGTACTAGCCCTTTATCTGATATCTTCTCCCATTCTGTCAGTTGTCTCGGTTTTGTTGACTGTTTATTTTGCTGTGCAAAAGCTTTTTCTCTTGACGAAGTCTCAATAGTTCATTTTTGCCCTTGCTTCCCTTGCTTTTGACGATGTTTCTAAGAAGAAGTTGCTGCAGCTGAGGTCAAAGAGGTGTTCTTCTCTAGGATTTTGATGGATTCCTATCTCACGTTTAGGTCTTTCATCCATTTTGAGTCTATTTTTGTATATGGTGTAAGGAAATGGTCCAGTTTCATTCTTCTGCATGTGGCTGTTCAATTTTTCCAACACCATTTGTTGAAGAGACTGTCTTTTTTCCATTGGACATTCTTTCCTGCTTTGTCGAAGATTAGTTGACCATAGAGTTGAGGGTCCATTTCTGGGCTCTCTATTCTGTTCCATTGATCCATGTGTCTGTTTTTGTGCCAGTACCATACTGTCTTCATGGTGACAGCTTTGTAATAGAGCTTGAAGTCCGGAATTGTGATGCCGCCGGCTTTGCTTTTCTTTTTCAACATTCCTCTGGCTATTCAGGGTCTTTTCTGGTTCCATACAAATTTTAGGATGATTTGTTCCATTTCTGTGAAAAAAGTGGATGGTATTTTGATAGGGATTGCATTGAATGTGTAGATTGCTCTAGGTAACATTGACATCTTCACAATATTTGTTC
>NC_138371.1:113055819-113079815 GCF_054177405.1 Leptonychotes weddellii
CCACATAAAGTATCATATCATTTGCAAAGAGTGAGAGTTTAACTTCTTCTTTGCTGATTTGGATGCTTTTTATTTCTTTTTGTTGTCTGATTGCTGTGGCTAGGACTTCTAGTACCATGTTGAATAGCAGTGGTGATAGTGGACATCCTTGCCGTGTTCCTGACCTTAGGGGAAAAGCTCTCAGTTTTTCCCATTGAGAATGATATTTGCTGTGGGTTTTTCATAGATGGCTTTTATGATATTGATTATATACCCTCTATTCCTACACTCTGAAGAGTTTTAATCAAGAAAGGATGCTGTACTTTGTCAAATGTTTTTTCTGCATCTATTGAGAAGATCATATGGTTCTTGTTCTTTCTTTTATTAGTGTATTGTATCACATTGATTGATTTGCAGATGTTGAACCAACCTTGCAGCCCAGGAATAAATCCCGCTTGGTTGTGGTGAATAATCCTTTTAATGTACTGTTGGAGCCTATTGGCTAGTATTTTGGTGAGAATTTTTGCGTCCATGTTCATCAGGGATATTGGTCTGTAATTCTTCTTTTTGATGGACTCCAAACCAAACATTTTTCATAAAAATTGTCCCCAGATTAAGGAATACAGTTAGGACTCTTTGCAGGAATGAATGCAAAGATGTTCTGAAGGGGAGATGTACTCCCACACAGGACATAAAATTTGCATAGCTGAGACAACAAAAATCAGGTTAGACCCTTAAGAATTTTAGATAATTGAATGACAATATATTAAGGATAATATGAAATAAAAATATTTAAGTGATTAAATACAAAAAGAAGGATTTAAAGTCATAAAAACAAGACAGTATGAGAACACATTTGGCAGATTTGAAAATTCACATAGCACTTTTAGAAAAAAACATCATTGGAAAAAATTTAGTGAGTGATTTAAACAGCAGAGTAGACACCATTGAATAGAGAAATAGTCAAGTGGAAGATACTCCTGAAGAGACTTCCAAGAATGCAGCCCAGTGAGAGATAAAGAGAAAGGTATGTAATGATGTTAAGAAACATGGAGGATGGAATGAGAACATACAAGCTGTGTCTATCAAGAGTTGTCACTGGAGAAATTGAGTAAAAGGATAAGTAATACTGGAAGAGCTAACAACTTTGAAGTTCCTTGAACTGACAAAAGATATTGAATCCTTAGTTTTAAGAAGCACAATCATTCCTGAAGGAAAATACAAATACTGCCACTTTGGAACAAATCTTTTTGAAGATTCAGGATTTCAAAGACAAGAAAAGATATTTAAAGAAACCAGAGAAATAAGACAGAATACCTAAAGGAATAAAAATCAGAATTCATGACAATAATATAAGCCAGAAGATAATGGGATGATATCTTCAAATTCTGAGAGTATCAACCTAGAATTCTCTTTCCAATTAAATTCTCATCTAAGAGTGAGGATGAAATAAAGACATTTTTAAGTTCAAAAGTTGGAAGATTTACTACTTTTAGAGGATGAAATGCTGAAGGATGTACTTCAAGAAGAAGGCAATGCAACCTGGAAGAAAGCAGTAAAATCATGAAGTAAGGGTGAGCACAGAACCTGGTATCGTGTGGATAAATCTACACAAATATTGATGGATAATAGTGACCAATTCAGGTGCTTAAAAAAAAAAACACAATAATATCAGCATGGACGATGAGAACAGTGTAATTAGAGTTAAAGTGTTAAGGTATTTGTATTTTGGGGAGAAAGAAAGAGAATTTGTTATTTTGAACTTTGTTAGGTCAGGTATATGTATTAAAAATTTAAGAGTTAATACTGAAAGAACATAAATAGAACATTTAAACTTCAAACTGTAGAGAGAAAGAAAAACAATATAGAGAAAAAATAATTAATCAAATAGAAGGCAGGAAAGAAGGGCGCCTGGGTGGCTCAGTTGGTTGAGCGACTGCCTTCGGCTCAGGTCATGATCCTGGAGTCCCAGGATTGAGTCCCGCATCGGGCTCCCTGCTCAGCAGGGAGTCCACTTCTCCCTCTGACCCTCCCCCCTCTTGTGCTCTCTTTCATTCTCTCTCACAAATAAATAAATAAAATCTTTAAAAAAAAAAAAAAGAAGGCAGGAAAGAAGAAGAAATAAGCCATGAAAAAGCAGGGTATGTAGAAAATATAAAATAACGTGATAGAAATAAATCAAATATTTATGATCTGAATTATTGTACAAGAATTAAAAAGCATAGATTATTAGGGGAGTGAGGGGGTAAAGTCCAGCTATAACCTAATTCTGTGACACACATCTAAAACACAACTACACAGAGCAAAAATGAAGAGATGGGAACTGGATGTGAAGCAAATACAAACTACAAAGAGAAAATAATATATGGCCATAAAAAAGATGAAACCAAGTTAAAGGCAAAAATCTCATGGTTAATAACAAATATGTCACAGTATAATGCTAAAGGAACAATTCAGTGGGAAGATATAGAAATTCTGAAGTGGATGCAAAAAAATGGTGTCAGAAGATACCATTTACACCAGCATTTAGTAATATGGCCTCAAAATATAGAAGGCAAAAATTGACAGAATTACAAGGAGAAATCCACAACCATGGTGAAATATATCATAATAAACTTTTCTTGGTAACTTATCAAATAGACCCCAGATTTAAATATGATGCAGTATTTTGGGGCAACTTGGTTGCTCAGTCAGTTGAGCCTCTGACTCTTGGTTTTGGCTTAGGTCATGATCTTGGGTTGTGAGATTGAGCCCCCCATGGGGCTCTGAGCTCAGCACAGAGTCTCCTTGAGATTCTTTCCCTCTCCCTCTTCTTCTGCCCCTCCCTCTGACTCAGGCTCACTCTCTCTAAAATAAATAAATAAATAAAATCGTTAAAAAAAAGTGATGCAATATTTTAACAACATAATTAGCAAGATTGATATAACATAATGTATAGAACTCTGTGCACTCAACATTAAAGAGCCTATGAGAACTCAGCTTCACCCATTCTGGAGAGAACAAAGCCCCAGAGTATGGGAACCTACAGACCTGAGTGACTGTGTATGAAGGACAGTCCTTCTCTCAGTCTGGCCCCATACCTCAGGACTGCCATGTGAGGGAAGACTGCTTTATTCTTTAAGCCACTGTATTGTTTGGGCTGTCTGTTAGAACAGTTTAGCATTCTACCCTAATAAACCAAAGTTCTACCAAATGCTCTTTTTTAATTTTAAAATGATTTTAGATTTACAGAGAAGGTAAATAATAGCACCAAGTTTCCACATGCCCTTCACTCAGGTTCCTTTAATAATAACAATTTTACATATCTGTAATACAATTATGGGAACTAGGAAATTAACACTGATACAATACTATTAACTAATGTGTAGACCTTATAAGAAATTCTCCCATTTTCCCATTAATATTCTTTTTTTGCTTCATATTCAATCTGAGATTGCATTTAGATGTCTTTTCCTATTTTTAAAAATTTTAATTCCAGTATAGTTAACATACAGTGTTATATTGGTTTCAGGGGTACAATATAATGTTTCAACACCATACGTTACTGGGCACTCATCATGATAAGTGTACTCTTAATCCCTTTCACGTATTTCACCCATCCTATTCATCCCATTCACCCACATCCCCAACCCATTCTTTACTTCTCTCTCCCTCATGTTTTAGGTATATGGTGTCATACTTTACATCCTTTTATTTGGCGAATCCCTTCACCACTGAGTTTTAATTTTACTGCTTTTGTGCTTCCTACTTTTCTTCCTCCTACTTATGGTCTTTCCTGTCCACTCAGAGTCCCTTTAAGCATTTCTTGTAGGGCTGATTTAGTGGTCATGAATTCCTTTAATTTTTGTTTGTCTGGGAAACTCTATCTCTCCTTCCATTCTGAATGATATTCCTGCTGAATAGAGTATCATTGGTTGCAGGTTTTTTTCTTTCAGCACTTGGAATATATCATGCCACTCCCTTCTGGCCTGCAAAGTTTTTGCTGAAAAACCAGCTGATAGGCTTATGGGGTTTCCCTTGTATGTAACTATTTTCTTTTCTCTTGCTACTTTTTAAAATTCTCTCTTAATCACTACTTTTTGCCATTTTAATTAGTATGTGTCTTGGTGTGGATCTCCTTGGGTTTATGTTTTTGGGGCTCTCTGTGCCTCCTGGATCTGGATTTCTGTTCCCTTCCCCAGATTTGGGACGTTTTCAGCTATTATTTCTTCAGAGAAATTTTCTGTCCCCTTTTCTGTCTTTTCTCTTTCTGGGATCCCTATAATGTGAGTGTTATTCTGCTTGATGGTGTCACTGAGTTCCCTAAGTCTATGTTCTTTTTCTTTTGTCTTTCCTGCTCAGCTTGATTGCTTTCCCTACTCTGTCCTCCAGGTCACTGATCTGTTCTTCTGCTTCCTCTAGTCTACTATGTATTCCATCTAGTGTATTTTTAATTTCAGTTATTCCATCTAGTGTATTTTTAATTTCAGTTAATTTCTTCATCTCTGATTGGTTTTTGGTTCTTTTTTTAATGATTTTATCTTTGTTGAGGGTCTCACTGAGGTCCCCCACTCTTCTAAAGTCAAGTGAATACCTTTATGATCATTACTTTAAATTCTCTATCATTACTTTAAGTTCTTATCTCTGTTTTGTTCAGCTCTCTTCCTGTAGTTTTGTCCTGTTCTTTCATTTGGGGCATGATCCTCTGTCTCCTCATTTTGTCTAACTCTCTGTGTCTGTTTCTATGTATTAGGAAAGTCAGCTATATCTCCTGCTCTCGAAAGTAGTGGCCTTATGAAGAAGAGGTCCTGGAGTGCCTTGCAATGCAATATCCCCTGTTCACCAGAACCTGGTGCTTCACGGGTGTCTCCTGTGTGTGTTGTGTGTGCTCTGCTGTTGTGGCTGAGCTGCTTTTGCCTTCAGTCCAGTCATCTACAATGGTTCTCTTTGCCTGTTATGGCAGGGTTATCCCTATGTTGTTAGTGGACCAGTCTGGGACCACCTTGGGCTTGTGTTGAGTCAGACCAGGCATTTGCCAGAGATGCAGTAGCATCAAACTGCAGGGTGCTTTCCCTGTATTATCCCCTGAGAAGCTTTTGTGTTGGGCAGGGCCCACAGTCAGATTAGATGTCTGCCCCAACTCACTGTTGGGCTGCAGTCCTACCGCTATGTGTGGTTATCTTCCCTTCTTCCCTGGGAGTCACTTTGAAGTGGTGCTGGCCTCTCTTGGGGCTTCTTACACACTGTCAGGTTTGTGGCATCACTTTGGTTGGGCTCTGGAGGATGCAGGTACCAGCAAGGTTTGCACAGGTCCTACAGCTGCCCAAGAAAACTGCCAAGGCCAGCTAGGTTGGAGGGGGATGATCCACAGAAGTGCGTGATGGTGGGGCTGCGGTATAAGCAAGTTATGGAGGGTGTTGATGTTGGTTTCCACAGGTGTCTGTGTGTCTAGGCTTGGGGATGATGTGGGAAATGGCACTTACCCGCTAATTTGTTCTTGGAGAAGTCTCCCAACAATCCCTGCACCTCCAGCACATGCTCTGAGATTAGTAAACAAATCTCCCTTTCTAATACCCCAGATGTCTTTCAAGCTGCTCCTTCTATGCTGTATCTCAGTGGAGCTGTTTGTTGTGCTATCTCTTTAAGGTTGGAGACTCAGTTTACTCTTGCCCACTAACTCTCCCAGAGCTGAGCCTGCTGATTTTTAAAGTTCCAAGTGTTATGTCCTGCTGATTTGTAAGAACTCATGAGGTTAGGCTCTGGTTTTCAAAGCCAAATGTTATTCGTTTCCCTTGTGTTGGTTTCCCAAACCTAAGGTGCCTGCTCCTCCCCACTCTCCATACCTGCCAATGTCTCTCCCTGCCATGGGCAGTCCTGTGGGTCTATTTAGCTCCCAACCATGAATCCACCCCTCTTAACCTCGATGTGGCCTCCTCTCTACATTAAGCTGTGGAGAGTTAGTCTTCAGATCATTTTCTGGGTTATTTACACTGATGTGGGTGTTATCTAGTTGTATTCGTGGGATGAGGGGTTTTTAGGGTCCTCCTACTTTTCCATCTTCCCTGGAAGTCTCTTGTATTCTATTTTGACAATTTCTCAGCCTTCCTTTGTCTTTCATGATGTTGACTCTTTTGAAGAGTACTGGCCAATTATTTTTTAGAATGCCCTTGAATTTGAAATTTTCATATCTTTTCTCATGATTAGATTGAGGTTATGAGTTCTTGACAAGAATACTACAGAAATGATATTGTGACCTTCTTAATCATCATATTAGGAGGTACATGTTGACACGTCCTTTTTAAAAAAGAATATTTTATTTATTTATTTGAGAGAGAGAGAGAGACTGTGTGTGTGCACAAGCTGGGGGGAGGGGCAGAGGGAGAGGGAGAAGCAGACTCTCCGCTGAGCAGAGAGCCCAGTTGGAGCTTGATCCCAAGACCCTGAGATCATGACCTGAGCCAAAGGCAGACGCTTAACTGACTGAGCCACCCAGGCGCCCCTGTTGACGTGTCCTTTTACTGGTGATGTTAACTTGGTCACTTGTTTAAGGTGGTGTCTGCCAAGTTTCCCCACGATCAGGTTACTTTTTTCCCCTTGTGATTAATAAACATCTTATGGGGAGATACATTTAGACTATATAAGTATACTGTTTATCATCATACTTTTATCCAGAAATTTTAGCATCTATAGATAATTTTTGTTTTCGTGGGAGGGGGTCTTCCCTGACATCTTGCCTGACATCTACACAGGGTGTACCCGCTCTCCCCAGCCAAGGGTTAAGGGAACTAGCTGCTCCTCCTGGTGGGCTGGGCAAGTGGACAATGCAGGCAGCACAGCCTGTCAGACTTGTGGTACCACGGTCTGGGCAGACCCCATGGTCTGGGTGGCCAAAACACGAAGGGAGATGTGACCTTATAAGGTAATAAGCTGCTTGAGGACCAAGTCCATCCCCTTCATGGTTGTAACCCAGGCTTAGCCCCATGGCTAGACATGGTAATGCTTCTTATGGGCTGGACTGTATCCTCCCTCCAAATTCAAATGTTGAAGCCTTAATCTCCAGCACCTCAGAATGTGATTGTATTTGGAGATAGGGACTTTAAAGAGGTGATTAGGTGAAAATGGGGCCATTAGTATGGGCCCTAATCTAATATGACTGATATCCTTATGAGAAGAGGGAATTAGGACACACAGAGAGACATCAGGGCCTACACACATAGAGGAAAGACCACATGGGAACACAGCAAGAAGATGGCCATCTGGAAGCCAACGAGAAACCAAACCTGCTGACACCTTGATCTTGGACTTCTGGCCTCCAGAACCGTGAGGAAAGAGCTCTTTGTTGTTTAAGCCACCAAGGCTGTGGTATTTTGTTATGGCAGCCCTAGCAAACGAATACAGTGCTACATAAGTGTCTTCCGGGTAAGTAAAGGAATGCAAGGGCTATTGACTAGAGGTCAAGAGCAAGTTTGCTAAAGTGGTCCTTCTGATACTATGAGCATGTGCCCGTCACCTGGGCCTCTTGTTAGAATGCAGATTCTGACTCTCAAGTTCTGGGATGAGGCCTGGCAGTCTGCACATTTGACAAGCTCCCAAGAGAAGCAGCAGGTCCAAGGACCACCCTGAGGAGCAAAGCTTTGGACTGCCTTAGAGTCCTAGAATCCTGAGGCTTGCCTTTGAATGGAATGATCTTTGGTGATTTTAGAGGAAGATGGGGAAACTTATTAGAATTCACTTCAGCAACTACTGTGAGCACTATCTAGATGCAAACCCCATGCTAGCCTGTGGAGAGCCCCAGGTGGGCCCACCAGCCACAGCTCCTCCAGGAGGAGGGGAAACCACGTAAGACAGCCTGTCCAAACTGCCAGGCCCTTTAGTCTGGGGAAAGCCAGTTATATTCCACTGGAGGTATAAAGAATGAGGCTCGACCGTCAGTGATGCAGGGCTGCTAAGAAGACAACTTTTTCATCAAAGCTTAAGGAAAACTAGATTAGTTTTTGAAAAGAGTGGGAGGCAGCCGAACGTTATTTGTTGATGTCAGTGGTCTTGGAAATTCTAAATGAAATTCTCTTTCATTTTGCTGCCCTTGCCTCCTTCTGTGGAGGCATCGTTCTCCTCCTGCACCTGTCTGTGAAGACGCCTGGCTCAGGCTTGCTAGGGGTGGTCAAAGTCAAGTGTGCCTCCTCAGTACCCCCAACCCTGTGTCATTTTAATATACTTTTCCCTCCACCAGCAATCACGACTCCTTCAGGAGCTGCGGTAAGGAACAGTTTCTAGTGCTCACATAAATAAGTAATCTAGTCTTCACATGGCTCTTTGTCCAAAGCTCCAGGAAAACAGTTTGTGATGGAAATTTGGGTACAAGCCATTGCTGAGAATTACAAAATGGTGGGATTTTTATTATTTATTAATCAACCTATAAATAACCTCAAAAAAAGAATCCAAGTGACTCCGCCTGAGAGGGATGAAACTGGGGGTCCTTTGATTTCTTCAGCAAAACCCACCCCAGATCAGGAGGTTGGAATAGTTGCAGGCGAAGCCTGGGAGAGGGGCCTGCTGGACATCCTGGGGGCCAAGGGCTCTGTGGGAGCTGGTGTGGGTGGAAGCTAGGATTTCTGTAAGGAATTATTTACAGAGGGTATTGGGCCCGTGAGTTTTTCTTTGCTTCTTTTGATAGAAAGGACACACATACCGATGACTTTCACCCTTCTGTTTTTTCTGATGGCGGGATGCCATTTTCACAGGAGTAGAGCAAGTGGGAGGCTGGTTTCTCATCTCACTCATGCCAGAAGCCCCCCCACAGGGCTTCTAGCACTGGAAATCTGTCTTTACCCTCCTCCTCTGCCCCATGGCTCTTTAAAGGAGCAGCTCGGGAGCAGAGTCAGCTGGCCCTGGGTGTGTGCCAGGCTGCTCTACCTGGAACCTGAGGGCCTCTAGGTGGGCACTTCTGGCCCCACAGGGCATGGAGCAGAAAAGCTTTTGTTGCTTCTGCTCTATTTTATTTTCCAGCTTTATTGCAATATAATTGGCATGGAACATTATGTAAGTTTAAGGTGTACAATGTATTGATTTGATACGCTTATATATTATTGCAAAATGATTAATTACCACCCTAGCATTAGCTAACACCTCCATCACTTCACATAACTACCATTTCTTTTTTGTGGTGAGAACATTTAAAATCTACTCTCTTAGTTAGCAAGTTCAAGTATATAATACAGTATTATTAGCTATAATCCCCATGTTGTCCTTTAGATCCCTAGAATTTGTTAATCTTGTAACTGAAAGTCTGTACCCTTTGACTAATATCTCCCAATTTCCTCCATCCTCCAACCCCTGGCAACCACCATTCTACTCTGTTTCTCTGGGTTTGTCTTTCTTTGATTCCATACACATAGGTGATATCAGATAGTATTTGTCTTTCTCTGTCTGACTTGCTTCATTTGGCATAATGTCCTCTGGTTCATCCAAGTTGTCACAAATGGCAGGGTTTCCTTCTCTCTCAGGGCTGAATAATATTGCTCTCTATATATTTTGGAATATTAGTCAGCCACGAGAAAGAAGGAAACCTTGCCATTCGTGACAGCTTGGATGAACCAGAGGGCATTATATATATAGTGTATATATAGAGAGACTCTTCTTTATCCACTCATCTACTGAAGATTAATGGTTGTTTCCACACCTTGGCTGTTGTGAATATTGCCGCAATGAACATGAGGGTGCAGGTATTTCTTGGAGATCCTGTTTTCATTTCCTTTGGTTGTATACCCAAAAGTGGGATTGTTGGATCATATGGTAGTTCTATTTTTAACTTTTTGAGGAACCTTCATATTGTGTTCCATAGTGGCTACACCAGATTACATTCCCATCACAGGGCACAAGGATTTCCTTTTCTCTACATCTTCCTCAATACTAACCAACTCTTGTCCTTTTGATGGTAGCCATTCTAATAGGAGTGAGGTGGTATCTCATTGTGGTTTTGATTTGCATTTCCCTGATGATGAGTGATGTAGAGCATCTTTTCATGTGTCTGTTGGCTATCTGGGTGTCTTCTTTAGAAAAATGTCTGTTCAGGTCCTCTGCCCACTTTTTAATTGGATTGTTTATTTTTTAGTGTTAAGTTGTAGGATTTCTTTATGTATTTTGGATATTTAACCCCTATCAGATATATCATCTGCAAAATCTTCTCCCATTCAATAGGTGGCCTTTTCATTTTGTTGATAGTTCCCTTGCTGTGCAAAAGCTTTTTGGTTTGATGTAGCCCTAATTTAAATTGCAATGTATACATGCTTTCAAGTCTAATTTTTGGAAAATTATAAACCTTTTCTCTTTAGACAAATATACCAAACAATTCAACAAACTAAACTGATGATGATGAAGGGAGACTAACTATAATTTATAGTTATAAATCAAGAATAGTAGCAACTGGAAACTCTAACCAACTGAAGACAACACTTACCATGCACCAACAGCTGCCAGACTTGTTAGGAGAACATTGAATGAGTGGCCTCAGTAAATTCCAGTCACGTGTTAATTTTGGTTTATGAATTCCATATTTTGGTTTCTATACATAACTCATTTAGTAGATTACTACTGAGTAGCCCTAATCTGTGGTTGAGTGACAGTGTGAGAGATAGCCTACAAGTATGGAGGATAGGATTTTCATGTTTGGATCCCTTTAAGACTCCTCAGGTGGTCCATAAGGGGACTCATTGGAAAAAAAATATTGCTCTGGGGGAAGACATGGGATGAGGTGGGAGAGATGCCATATCAGGAGGCATGTGTAATTTGGAAACAAAGGTGTGTTTTGTCTCATTGCTTTGATTTGCTTTTAGTCATGATATTTAATTTGTTTTACTTTAAAATAAAATAGTAAAGTAAGGCATGATATTATGTTTATCTAAATGGGAAATGTATTAAAAAGCTGTCAAAGCACTGAGCATGTAAAAATCAGTGTAAGTGGAGTGGTGAATTCTTCCCCAAATTTATTTATTAATAGAATCTGTTTGAATGGCAGTAGATGCCCTTACTCAAGTCTCTTGCCTCAGGTCCATTGCCAGAGACTACCAGGCCCCATCCTTCCCCCGCCCTCCAGTGACCCCGCTGAGCGTCTCACCTACCTCTGCTTGTTACCCTCTCCCCTCTGGCCATACTGGCATTATTATTACTCCTCAATCACCAAGACATGTTCCTGCCACAGGGCCTTTGCAATGGCTGCTCTCTGGAATGCTCTTCCCTCAGATGCCTTCATTGCTCTCTCCCTGACTTAACCACTAGTCCTTTTTCCAAAATCATTTTCACAATGAGGTCTATCATGACCATCCTATTTAATCTGCAAACTACCCTCCCTGCACTCCTTTCCTCTAACTCCTGAATGCCCTTAACTTGTTCTATTCTTTTTGTTTTTTCTTTCTTCTAACACACTATGTAACTTATGTAATTACTGGTTTGTGACATTTATTGAGACACGAATCTATTGAGTGAGATTTTGAAACCCAGGTCTCTAATAATTTTTGGAAGGTCTATTTCCTCTTTGTTTTGTAATGCAAGGAAGACAATTTTGAACATTGCAGACCTTTCTGATTTGGCACAAGTAACATGCCCTCATATTGAATTTGAACTGCTTAAAAAACATCAGTTAAATAAAACTTTTCAAGACTTCCTCCACTAACATTGTTTATCGTCAGTTCTAATCCAGTTGGCTTTTGGGCTTGCACACTTGCTTACTCTTACCGCTTATCCTGGTCTGTAGAGGGTGTTGTGTGTATCACCCACATGCCCCCTTCAGGGTCGAGACACCCATTCCACCAGCTGCTGGGAGTGTCAGCTGCTGATGGTTCTCTGGGACTTGCCTTCAGTGTAAAGGAAGTAGCTCACCCAAAGTTAGACCTCTCTGGGCATCCCACATCCACTGACTGGTTGAGGTGGGGTACAAAGGCCTAGCCTCGCTGACTCATTTAAAGACAGCTCTGAAGGGCCAGAGCTGAGGCTTTCATTCCAGCTGCATCATAGTGTTTAATCCAACTTTCCTTATCTGACTTGCCCTTTCAGTTGTTCCTACAACATTCTCCACTAAACTTCCTGCACAAAAATCTTCATCTTAGAGTCTGTTTACCAACCAACTCAACCCAAGACAATTAGAACTAGAAGTGGGACTTTAGAGCTGGATTACCCACCAGGGTGGCTGGCAGTGAGGTGCCCATCACTGGAAGATAAAGGGTTTGGAGAGTTCCTGGAAAGCTATAGCAAGACAATTGTTGAAACTTTCACTTGTGGTGAACTAGGATAGGATACTGGAATGCTGATAGAAGGGAATGCACTGGTGGGAGCAACATCTCATGCATTTGAGAGGTCCTGGGGAAGTAGAGACTATAAGGACAATAGAATTGGATAACTTTCATTGGGTGCTCTCAATTAAAGAGAGACAATCAAAGGCTGAAGGTAACTAATCACTAATTTAAGGTGATGTGGTAAAGCTAGAGGGCTTTCTTATAGCATATAAAGACACTCTTATCTCCTGCAGCTGGAAGGTAGAAAAATCTGTGGTTCAGGTCCAGGCATTAATTATAGGGGTTTTTGAATTTCATATAAAGTTGAACTTGGAATCTGGCGGTTCTGGCACATCAGGGTCAAGGTCCAGGTCAGAGATAGGTGGTACCCTCAAATTTGGAATGAAGATATCTGGGTTGATGCACTTGAGATTCTTCAATCCCTAGATGTCTTTGAACCTACTGGGCCTATAGAAGTAGCCCACTCCTCCCTGTTAAAGACTATCATCCCACCCCCAGTTTTACTTAAAGATAATGAAAAGGCCTCTGCCTTACAATACAACACATACCTCCCTCAGGATCTGTTCCTACCTCCACCCCGCCCCACCCCCACCCCCAGGTCAAATAATCCTTGATTTCTCTTACTTGCTTCAACTGAACCATACTCTTGCTGGCAACTCATCTCTCTTGTTGCCAGACACCATGTTCCATTACTCATTTCCATGGCTCTCTATACACCACACCCCCAAGGCAGCTATTCTACTCTGTTGCTCTTAGAGAACATTGCACCACCTGGAGTCAAGTTGCATCCTAACCTGGCTGCACAACCATTAGTTCTGTTTAGGGAGGAAAGGTACTGATGGAAGGAGCTGCAGGGCTCAGTCAACGTTCACTGGCGGGAGACAAGGGAGTTTATCTGGGACTAGATCCTGATGGCAATGGATCAAGTGTGACATTTGGAAATGGAAATTTTGTTGGTTGGTAACATTCTGATTTTCTGAGAATTTATTGATATGGTAGGATACAAGATTTAATATACTATCGTGCTGCTCTTAGAAGCTTGAAGAAAGTGATGGCCCACACAAAATGAAGTAGAAATGCCAGAATTGCCACTGCAGACAGTAAACTTCTCCTCTCTAAGACCAAAAGGCTTAGAATAGTGGGTATGAAGAAGCTGGAACACCATGCAAGGGCAGAAAGCCCACCAGCCCACTGGAGTCCACAGGAAGGCTCAGAGGACACTATGCTTCCTGAAGAGGTAAGGAACAGTTTGGTGAGGGCCACCAGCCAGGCTGATGGGCAGTCTGTTAAAAAAAACTGGGATCCTTGCTAGAAATGGGGATGATAAAATCCTGAATAATAGACTCCAGGTGGTGCAATGTTCTCTAAGAGCAACAGAGTAGAATAGCTGCCTTGGGGGTGTGGTGTATAGAGAGCCATGGAAATGAGTAATGGAACATGGTGTCTGGCAACAAGAGAGATGAGTTGCCAGCAAGAGTATGGTTCAGTTGAAGCAAGTAAGAGAAATCAAGGATAGCTTATCAGGAGACCGAAGGCAACTGCCTCAATAAAAAATCTTAATTCCCAGGGCACCTGAGTAGCCCAGTCGGTTAAGTGTCTGCCTTCGGCTCAGGTCATGATCCCGGGGTCCTGAGATTGAGTCCTGCATCGGGGTCCTTGCTCAGTGGGGAGCTTGCTCCTCCCTCTCCCTCTGCCCCCTTCTCATGCTCTCTCTCTATCTCAAATAAGTAAATAAAGTCTTTAAGAAAAAAGTCATAATTCCTTGTTCCATTTTCTCATCTGAACCAGTTTTCAAGACCAGAATCCATTGACTGAAGTAAAGACAGATCCTCGGGAGGAAATGTATATGGTAATGAGTGTAATGAGTTTCCCAGTCTTTCCCCAAAGGAACCTCTGGCCATTTACTTGGGTAAATTGTACATTGGGGAAGGGGGAATAACCAGACATTTCAAGGACTGGTAGACACAAGCTCCCAGTAATTGTAATCCAGTAATCTAGCAACAGAAGTATCATCATGGCCACCCTGTTAGAGCAGGGATATATGGAGGCCCTCACATGCCCATCTAGTTCACTAGTTTTCCTCCTATAAAACCAGATGGATCCTAGGAGTGGATTCCTACCAATTCAGCTAAGGAGAAGGTCTAATTGCAGCTGCCTTGCTGGTATCATTATTGGAGTGGATTAATATGACCTCTGGCTCATGGTATAAGGCCATTCATCTGGCAAGTATGTTGTCTTCTATTCTTATTAGGAAAGAGTGCTAGAAGCAGTCTGCATTCATGTGGGACAAACAACAGTATGCATTTACAGTCTTTCTCTAGCTTTTATGTTAACTCAAGCCCTCTGTCATATTAAAGTCTGAAGGGCCCCAGACCATCTGGAAATTCTGTAAAACATTATATTGGTCTACTATACTGATGACATTATGTTAATCGAACTGATGAGCAAGAAGTGGCAAGTATGTTGGAGGCCTTGGTGAGACACATGCATGCCAGATGGTGAGAGATAAACCCAGGCAGAGGGCTACCTTCTCAATGTTGCTTTAGGGGCCCCATGGTCTGAGGCAAGTTTGGATCTCTTTCCAAAATAAAGAAAAAAATGATTTCTTCTCATTCCTTCCCCTAGTAAGAATGCACTACAACACTGGGTTGGCCTTTTGGGTTTATGGAGACAGCATATTCTATTCTTAGACATTATGCTCAGGCCCATTTGCTGAAGGACATGGAAAGCTACAAGCTTTGAGTGGGGTCCAGAGCAGAGAGGGCTCTATGGCAGGTCCAAGCTGGGCATAGACTTCACAGACCTTGCCCAATTTTAATAGTAAATGAATAAAGGCAGCTTCCATTGCCTGAGAAGGCTTGGTGACCAGGGACTCAGACAGGTTCTGGTTCATTCCATGAGGTAAGTCACTCAAACAACAAAGGTTCTAGTCTACAGTAAGGGAAATGTAGCTTGGTTGGTAGAGGAAAGAAACGACGAGTATCGGTTGGGACCTGAGATCAGCTGCAGCAGCTGGGGCTACAGTTTGTCCTATTACATTCAGACTCTTGAAGGAGCTATTGCCGGAGCGGTAAACCTACTGTACAAATCAAGTGGGTCCAGGCAGTGCAAGGGTTGGACTATAGTGGATGCTACAGTGTGTGCCCTAGAATCTCTTTCAGAACTAAAGAAGGGGTCATCTTCTTAGCTGCTAGGTGTGTTGCCTGCTGATGGCTGATAGCTGAGCCCCTCCTTGGCAGAAGCTCACATTTAATGACTGGTCAAAGTGCTGGGTCAAAAGCTAGGCAACCTGGCCTTAATGTGATACATCTATGAAAAGCTATCCCAGGTTCAGAGCCCTCCACAGCATCAGATGGGGTCCCTTGCAACTGCATTACCGTTCAACCTCTTCCTCTGCCCAAGTCTGTGTCCTGTTCCCTCACAGGTGCTGTCTCCAAAATCACTCCCTGACATGTTTCCTATACACACGTATCTATCTCAGATTCTGTTTTCTGGGTAATATGACTCACAACACCAGGAGATTCATGTAAGATGTCATTATATTAGATGTTAGCTTTAAGGCATTTGGAGATCTGGTGATAAATGGAGTCCTGGTCCAAGTCCATGTCCCATTTGGTCTAGAGTCCACTGCCCCAACTGTGGTCATTCTCTGGTTCCCTAAATGGTTATATTAGCAAACAAAACCTTCTGATTGACTCCCTTACCTGTGGTTCTCTGACCCATAGGAAAGGCCAAGTGCAGTTCTCTGAGATTGCCACCCCTTCCCAATTCACCCATCTCCAGCTCAGATAATCACTCAAAAGCAAAATCTCATCCTGGCCACCTGGCAGAAATTAATGCCATCCTCAAAGAAGTGTAGGGATGCTTGTCCAGACGATCTCTTTATTTAATAAACCATCCCTCTCTGACAATGGACTGCAGTAAATTTAATCAAGGGATAGCTCCAATTATAGCTATTGTGTGTATGTTGCATCTTTACTTGAAAAAAAAAACCAGTGCAGCCTCTGGCACTGTGTATGCGGCTACTGATAGGGAAAATGATTGTATTTCAGTTCACAGCAAGAAGGAGAGGGGCACCTGAGGGCCTCCATTGGTTAAAGAGGCTTACTCTTGGTTTCAGCTCAGGTCATGATCTTAGGGTCCTGGGATCAAGCCCTGGTCAGGCTCTGCGCTCAGCGGGGAGTTTACATGAGGATTCTCTCTCTCCCTCTGCCCCTACCCCACTCGTGCATGCTCTCTCTTTCTCTCTCTCTAAAATAAATAAATAAATCTTAAAAAAAAAAAAAAGGAGATGCTGAAGCAGTTTGCATTTACTTGGAATTCCTGGTCATGCCTCAGACCTGTGTTCTCTCTTATTCTTTGTTACAATATAATCCAAAGGTGCCTTGCTTACTTAAACATTCTTCAGAACATCAGATCTGTCCACTATTTTGTCAATATCGTGTTGATTTAGATCTGGAAGAGCAGATGGCAAATACTTTAGATGCTCTGTTAGGACACATGTGCATCAGAAGATGGGAAATAAACCTCAAAAAATCCAAGATCCTGGAACACTGGTAAAATTTGTGAATTCCAGTCATCTGGAGATATATAAGATGCTTCATAGTGTTGCTATGGTAGACCAGAATGTTCTACAGTGTTTCTGGCAAGCTCTGATAGGAGAATTGAAGAACAGAATCCTCGGGTCCTAAAGCGAGGCCATGCCATCTGCAGCAGAGAGCTATTCCCCATTGGAGAAGCAGCCCTTGATATGCTACTGAGCCTTGGTAGAGACTGAGCATTTGACATGGGACAGCAGATGATTGGAGATTCCCGTGATGTCCTGGGTATTTTCACACTCACCAAACCAGGCAGGTGCAGCAGCTATCCCTCATACCATGGAAATATTACATTTGGGACCTGAGTACATCCGGAAAACACAAATAAGTTATACAAGAATGGATGGTCCGGATTCTTGTGCACTTATCTCTCTTGCCTTCCCTATGGCCTCCTTGATGCTTTCCTGTGACCAGCTGATCAACAGAGCAAAATCTTGTGTCTTGTTCATAAATGGGTTAGCTCTGAAATCTTGCCATTTGTAACGATGTGGATGGAGTTAGAGGGTATTATGCTAAGCAAAATAAGTCAATCAGAGAAAGACAAGTATCATATGATCTCACCAATATGAGGAATTCTTAATCTCAGGAAACAAACTGAGGGTTGTTGGAGTGGTGGGGGTGGGAGGGATGGGGTGGCTGGGTGATGGACATTGGGGAGGGTATGTGCTATGGTGAGTGCTGTGAATTGTGTAAGACTGGTGAATCACAGACCTGTACCTCTGAAACAATACATTATATGTTAAAAAAAAAAAAAAAAGGTAGTAGGAAGGGAAAAATGAAGGGGGGGAAATCGGAGGGGGAGACGAACCATGAGAGACTACGGACTCTGAGAAACAAACTGAGGGTTCTAGAAGGGAGGGGGGTGGGGGGATGGGTTAGCCCAGTGATTGGTATTAAGGAGGGCACGTATTGCATGGAGCACTGGGTGTTATACGCAAACAATGAATCATGGAACACTACATCAAAAACAAATGATGTAATTTATGATGACTAACATAACATAATAAAATAAAATTTAAAAAAATAAAACAAATAAATAAATAAAAATAAATGGGTTAGCTCCATAAGTTGGTACATTTGATATGCTGCTGCATTACAGTTCTACTCAGAGATGTCTCTGAAAGACAGTGGTAAGGGAATGGGGGGATCTTTCCCATGAGCAGAGCTTAGAACAGCACACCTGGCATTCAACTCTGTGTGGGGGGTGAAGTAGTCTGAAGCAAGGACATACTCAGATTAATGAGCAGTGGTGAATGATTTAACTATTTGGTCAGGGGCTTAGGATGAGAGAGATTGGAATCTCAGGGAGACAAGGAGATCAAGAGAAGAATTGTGGGGACATCCAGGGGGCCATGAGGATCTTTGTGTTCACCTCAATGACCAATTCATTGGAAGATGGAAGAGACATCTTCCACACTGGAAGCCCAGAACAACCAAGTGCATAGGATGAGTTATCCAGTGGAAATAAGCCAGCCCCTCACCTTGGTCACCTCTGTTCTCACATTATGGGGCTATGAACATAGTACTCATGGAGTTGGAGACTGAGGCTGTGCATAGGCCCAAGGACATGGACATTATCACAAGGTTGATCCACCTACTGTCACTGCTGAATGTCAGAGCTGTCAGCAGCTGAGACTGGTATCACCTACAAGGAGATCAACCAGCCAACAACTGCGGGTTGATTGCATTAGAACTCTTCCATCCTGGAAAGAATACTGAGTCATCCCTACTGGAATGATTATGTATTCCAAGTATGTGTTTTCCTTTCCTGTCTTTTTTTTTTTTTTAATTAATTAATTTATTTATTTGATGGAGAGAGACACAGTGAGAGAGGGAACACAAGCAGGGAGCCCGATGCGGGGCCCGATCCCAGGATCCTGGGATCATGACCCCAGCCGAAGGCAGACACTTAAGGACTGAGCCACCCGGGCGCCCCTCCTTTCCTGTCTTTAGTGCTTCTGCCAGCACCACTCTCTGAAGGTTCTCAGGTTTTCTGGTTTATTGTTGTGGGATCTTTGTTATATCACTTTGGACCAAGAGGCCGATTTTACAGGGAAGGAAAGTAAAAATGGGCATAAGACCTTGAGATCCACTGGTTCTTTTGTGCTGCACATCATTCAGAAGTGGCTGCCCTTACAGAACACTGGGATGGTCTCTTAAAGGTACAGATCATTTGCTAGCTTACAGATGACACCAGAGAGGTTGATACCCTGTCCTTCAAGATAGAGTAAAACCATTAAGCTAGGGGCGCCTGGGTGGCTCAGATGGTTAAGCGTCTGCCTTCGGCTCGGGTCGTGATCCCGGGGTCCTGGGATCGAGCCCCACATGGGGCTCCTGGCTCAGAGAGGAGCCTGCTTCTCCCTCTCCCTCTGCCTCTCTCCCTGCTCATGCTTTATCTCTCTCTCTCTCTCTCTCTCTCTCTGTATCTCTGTGTCTCAAATGAATAAATAAAATCTTTAAAAAAAAAACAAAAACCCATTAAGCCAATGACTATTATACAGCATTTTTCTCAGAGGTAGACTGCATGAGTCTAGGAACCAAGCAGTTGAAGTAGGAATGGCCCTTTTTACCATTACTTTCAGTAACCCACTTGGGGGAATTTGTGCTTCCAGCCCCCGTAACTCTAGGCTCAGCTGGATTCAATGTCCTGGTCCGAGGGGAGAGACTTTCTGCCAAGGGATGCAATAAGGGTTCCACTGAATCTAAGGTTATGGCTGCTACTTGTTCACTTTGGGTTCCGCATGTAAGCAGACCAGTAGGTCAAGAAAGAAGTTGCCATACTGACAGGGGTAAGCGACCCTGGTTATCTTGAGGATGGTTCCTGTGCCATAACACGGGCAGGAAATGTATGTCTGGAATTTCCTGGGATGTTTCTTGGTGCTTCCATTACCAAACATAACCATAAATGGAAAATTGAAACAGCCGTGGCCTGACAAGAGCATGACCAGGGACTTGGACATACTAGAGAGGAAGGTCTGGATTTCCTGTTACGGAAACGACCTAACTGGGCACACTGGCTGGGCAAGCAACTTGGACCAGGTGCCTGAAGGTGAGGAGAATCTAGAATGGATTCTAGACATGGAGATGATAAATATCAGTTGAAGACTTGGAACTGACCGTAGCCGAGGGGCTCTCGCTTCCTGTTGTACGTTGTTGCTTTAGGAAGTTGTGACCAGTCACCATTTTGAAGTAACACTGGCCAGACAGAGTGAACTTAAAATGCAGTACAGGTGGATCTCCGTGGTGCAAGGCCAATGACACCGCAGATTGTCAGAGCCTTGCTCACATACCTGGGACCTGACCATCTCCGTGTGTTCTGGAATGACTTTTAAATCCCAGTGTCTCTGCTCTGCACCAGAGAGCTTTCTTTTTTCTTTCTCTTTTTCTTTCTTCCTTCCTTCTTTTTTTTTTTCTGCAAATGCAGGCTGCCGGCTTGCCCAGCAAACCAGAAGAGACCTGGAGAATTAACAGTCCCGCTGGGAGCTGCCCTCAGCGATGACAGACAGAAGTCAGTGTACAAATCCTCCAGCTCCCTCCTCTGGTGGGTTGGACAAATCGGGGTCATGTATGTTGCACAGTTTCTTAGCCTTTTTGTGTGGGACTGACTGGCTGCCCCCTGTTTCAGGCACACTTTATCAGTTGCTTTCTCTGTCTCATTTCCCTGCTTCTCTGCAATTGCTGCTTGTGACTTCCACATAAATGACTTCGGCTCAAATCCTGTGGCAGGATCTGTCTGTGGGTGAATCCAAGCGAAGATGGCTTCATTTACTGTTCCTACCTTTATCTTCCTTTCACATGGATCTCTCACTTATACTTTTCATTTGGGCCCTTATGTCTCCGTTCGGACTATGTTTCTAGGGGCAACACATCTGCAGTTCCTTCTTCCCTAAAGGCAATCCAGTCCGCATCACCTTTAGGCTCCAGGGCAAGTGGGCAAACATCATCTGGGGATAACTAAGAGAACAGACCTCAAGGAACTAAGGCAGCTTAACCAAAGCCATGTGGTATTAGCAGTAGAACTGGGAATAGAATGGTTTGCTAAATAAGTTGTGTCTTATCACAGACAAGAGGGTTGGTGTAAGTCTCACCAGCCTGGGAGCACATATGTTAATCTTAGGCCTTCATCTTGCCAGCAGGAACTTAACGTCCTTTAAAGAGTGTGCCAATTATCTCTGAGTGCTTCAAGCTGGCATTCCAGAACTTGCTCAGAAATCATCTTTCAGGTTCCTTTTCTCCCTCTGGGGCTCCTGAGGTCAACGTTCCCAGCCCTGGAAATGGCCAATGTGTTCCTAACGAGAGTGCCACTGTCTCTGCCAAGGGGCTTGTCTCCCAGTGCTCTGGTTTCCCTGGTCAATGAATACAGCCCAGGAATCTTCCACGACTCTTGGTCAGCCATCATGATGATGTCCCTGGTGAGAACATCCATGTCCTTCCCAAGGGGCTGTCTCCGAGGCTCTCTGAGCTGCCACTCCCAGGACACAGGAATGGGCAACCCAAAATACTGAGCACGGAGCCTCTTCCAGGTCTCTGGGTTTGCATTGTCGGTACCTGGGCTTTCATCTTCCTCTCTCTTGAGAGGATCTCCTCCAGTTTCTGACCCTTGTGCCCAAATTCCCCAATAGCCCTGACCCAACAAAAACGTACACGTCCTCTCAAGAACAAACAGCAGTTTTCTTGCACAGAGATGCCTCCGTTCATTCTTAAAGGTAAAATGAAATAAAATCTCTCCAAAGGCAACTAAATACGTGGAGTAGAAAGTGTAGTTGGCCTATGGACAACATTTTTCATGATCACACAGAGCATTTCAGTCCCAAGAACCACAGCAGTATCTCAAAAGCCTCTTTCTTTTCTAATTAGGGTCTCAGACTCATATTTACATACTCAAATGGCCCCTTGAGTGGCTTTCCTGGAACAAAGTTTCTTCTGAGGGTATCTCCAAGTCTTCTTCTCCTTACACCCCAAATTCCTTTGAAATGACAGCACTTTTTCTACAGCACCCGCCCCACCCCACATGGACTTTCTTCATTCCTGTCATGTCTTCAGAGACCTTAGGACCAACTTTCAAGGCATCAGTGGTATGGGCAAGCAGCCCGAGAATGGAATGTCTCCCCTTTAGTGGCGACCATGGAAAGTTCTTCCACATACAGGAGCATGAATACTGACTGAGCAGAGCCACGGGGCTGGATCCCTTTTCATCACACTCATGCTACCTCCTCGTCCGTTTTTAAGCTCAGTTTCAGGTTAGCCTCTGGGTGTGGGCTAAGGACAAATGGTCTTTCTTGCTACAAGTGCGGGACGGTTGCCTGATGCCCCTTAGGCAGGAGGGCGAGATTTTGAGGATGGTAGGGACACTCCTCGGAGGGGGCCCCCTGGAGGCTGGCTCTGGGCAGCTCTCACCAACCACCCCACGGGAAAGTGACCCTCACAAACTCTCCTTCTGCCAGATGTGTTGCTCACTAGACAGTGGCCAGACCACGTGAGGACAACCAGGTGAAAGTCTCTACTTTCCATGTGAGGTTGAAAGCCTTTCTGGAGTCCCTCTCCCAATCCAGACCTCGCTAATAGAAGGGAGCCTTGGGAAAGCTGACTCATCCTGCTTTGCTCAACTTTGCTCTGCCTCCTACTCAGTCATAAATTGCTGCACAGACTGTGCCAGATAAATTGACAGTAAGAGTTATTAAAGGAACTAGTCGACAGTTTAGAAAATGTGCATTCACGGCAAGCGTCGGCGGTCCTCTGGAAGAGCCGGGGCAGGGCAGAGTGACTTGGTGAGTCACCGAGCCAGGGCCTGGCAGCTCCAAGGGTGGGAAGAAATCCCAGGGCTCAGGGAGGCCCAGCGTGGCCCCTTAAGGAGGCAGCCAGGGGAACCCGGTGGTGAATCCACGGAGCCTTGTCTGTGACACTGTGTTTTACGGTCTGTGGGTTAATGTCATGACTTGGGTTTCACACAGGGATTTGTGTATTGAAGCCTTCCTTTAAAACCATTGTTTTTATTTTTGGCAGCGCAGTGGTAATGAACCGTGGTAGTGAATCGTGGGTGGTGGTGGTGGTTGGGGGGTGGGGGGCGGGGGTCCCTCCTATCTGTACGTGAGCGGCCGGAGCTTCCGTTTCTGTTGCGTTTCCCCGGATTTCCGCCCTGCGGGAAGTTCGTAGGATCACACCCAGCCTGGTGCTTCCCTTGCATACACGCTTTTCAAAATGTGCTGTAGGCGCTCCGTAACAATTGTTGGCAGGAGAGACTGGGGAGCCGCTTCATGGGCTGGCCGCTGGCGTGGGGAGGAAAACACTTACCTGTGACTCGCCATTTACCGTCCAGGGGAGCCGATATATTTGTTAGGGTTTAGTGTAAAATCAGCTGAGACTTGTCTGTGACTCAAGCTATTGCCCAGGTTTTTTTGGAGAAGGCTTACTTGGGTGTTTTTCCAGATAACTGTGGTTGCCAGTTGAGTGACCTCTGGATAGCAACAGTTAACGTTTAATTACATGTTTGCTGTATGCCAGAGAATGTTCTACAGGCTGTATGTCCATTAACTCATTTAATCCTCAGAGCAACTATTTGAGCTAAGTTCTCTTATCATGCCTATGAAACAGCCGAGGAAACTGAGGCACATAATAGGCGTTAAGTACCTTGCCGAGGATCACACAGCTAGCAAGTTATGGAGCTGGGATTGAAACTCAGACATTCTGGCTTCAGACACTGTGCTTTTAGGCAAGACCCTACAGTGCTGTTTAGCAAATTTTGAACACACGCCGCCACACCCCACAACCCCCCCACCCTCCCAGCCCCCACACATGCACCCACACAACCACTCACCTATCCATCAAAAATTTAAGTCCCCTTTGGAATAAACAGATTATATATAATGACTATGTTTTTAAGAAATCTGTTCAATCTACTTAGCCCCTCTTCCCGAGCCGCTTCTTGGCTGTCAGACATGGTAGAGGACACCCACAGTGAATAAAACCTCCCTCTAGGATTTTGAAAGCCATAACGAACACTAGAAATGATGACCGTAATTTATTCTGGAGAAATCAAGATAGGGACCGACTGGAAACTATATGATTTGCGATATCTTAAAAAAAAAAAAAAAAAGATAACACTGAAGTTTGCCCCATGAGAAATTCTCAGAGTGACTTTGTTATGTGGCATTCA
>NC_138371.1:113080315-113132592 GCF_054177405.1 Leptonychotes weddellii
TTTTGCCAGGGAAGGGTCTTGCCTCGATGTTGATCTGCTGACTGATCAGAGTTGCTGAAGCCTGCAGTGGCTGCGGCAGTTTCTTAAAATAAGACAACACTGAGGGGCGCCTGGGTGGCTCAGTCGTTGGGCGTCTGCCTTCAGCTCAGGTCATGATCCTGGAGTCCCGGGATCGAGCCCCACGTCGGGCTCCCTGCTCCGCGGGGAGCCTGCTTCTCCCTCTGACCCTCTCATGCTCTCTCTCTCTCTCTCATTCTCTCTCTTAAATAAATAAATAAAATCTTTAAAAAAAAAAAGAAAATATTACAAAAAGCTTGCTGAAATATAAATGGAATGTTTAGTGGCTATTTACATTTCTACTTGTAGGAACTGGCCATTCATATCCTTTGGTTATTTTATATTCAGGTGTTTGTCTCTTTTAAGTTGATGTGTTCAACCTCGGTTGTAACCAAAATACAAATAACATCAAAGAAACAATACCTTCTCAACTACCAAACTAAGAAGACTTTATATTTTGAGTGTTCTTGTTTGTTGGTTGTTTGTTTTTAATGCCGGTGCCCAGGGTCAGCAAGTATGTGAGAAAGGGGGCCCATAGCCATCTGGAGGATCACAGGCAACATGGACCTTAAAAATACGCAAGCCCTGGGCGCCTGGGTGGCTCAGTCGTTGGGCGTCTGCCTTCAGCTCAGGTCATGATCCTGGAGTCCCGGGATCGAGCCCCACGTCAGGCTCCCTGCTCAGCGGGGAGTCTGCTTCTCCCTCTGCTCCTCCCTGCCAGCTTGTGTTCTCTTTCTCTCCCTCTCTCTCTCAAATAAATAAATAAAAATCTTAAAAAACAACAGCAACAGCAACAACACTGAAGTTTACCCCATCAATCAACTCTTTCTTTCACCTGAGCGCTTAGAGGCCATTGTAGGGTTATTAATTGGCCTCATTTCAATAATGTTGTGTTTCGGGATATAAGGAGGCCCAAGGAGAGGGAGAGAGATGGGGGAATGGCTTGTTGGTGGAGTAGTCAGAACACATACAACATTTATCAATTACATTTGCCATCTTGGGTGGCCTTAGGTCACGGTGCCCCAAAGCAATAAGAGTAATAACATCGAAGCTCACTGATCACAAATCACCATAACAAATGTAATAATAGTGAAAGAGTTTGAAATATTACAAGAATTACCAAAATGGGACAGAGAGACGAATACAGAGCACAATAAAACAAGGTATGCCTATAATATATATATATATTTTAGATTTTATTTATTTATTTGAGAGAGAGAGACAGAGATAGTGAGAGAGCACAAGTGGGGAGGAGAGGGAGAAGCAGGCTCCCCACAGAGCAGGGAGCCCAATGCAGGGCTTGATCCCAGGACCCCTGGATCATGACCTGAGCTGAAGGCAGACGCTTAACTGACTGAGCCACCCAGGCGCCCGCAAAAAATATATTTTAACTATAATTGTAGTAAGAAGAAAACGAAGGACATGTGGTCTTCACGGTGTTCTGTAGGCAATAAAATGGAAGCAACACGATCAGTTAGGTGGAATCCTAGCTCTTTGATTAACCATACTCAGGCAGCATGGGTTAAAAGATTGAAAAATAGAGCAAGGGCTTAAAACGTATCCCTCCCCTCATGGCCCCATTCTTGGCCCTGCCTTATTCAACATTTCAAATTGAAATTTTAAATACAAAATGTAAAATATACATTAAAGAGGAAAGAACAGTATAATAAGCCTCCATTTATCCAACACCCAGATTCTAGACATCCTGAAGCTACACTGGCTTCATCTACTTTCCATTTTTCTCTGCTGAAGTCTTTTACAGCAAATTTCAGAAAGTATATTATGTTATCCCTGTGCAATTCACTGGGAATTTCTAAAGACTGAACCTTTTCTTTTGTAACATAATAACACTATCACAGCGAAGGTAACGATTATCCCTTGGTACCTTCTAATATCTCGATTGTCTCAAAATGGCTTTTTATTGTTGGTTTTTCAAACAGGGATCAAAACAAGGTCCTGACATCACATTTGGCTATTATGTCTCTTAGGTCTCTTTTACTCAAGAGCAGCTCCCCCTGCCACCCCTGCCCCCTTTTTTAGTCAGTTGCTTGTTAAAGAAACTAGGTTAGTTGTCCTGTGGAAGGCCCAGATTCTAGATCTGGCTGTTTTCTTTCTTGTGGTGTCATTTAGCTTATTCATCACATTCCCTGGAACTTCCAGTTAGCTTGATTAGACTCAGGTTAATTTTGTGTTTTTAGGAACAATACTTCATAGGTTGGAAGGTGTTCATCATACGGCATCACAGAGGGGCCTGTTCACCTGCCTCACTTTAGTGTTCCTAACTTAGGTAGGCAGGTTCAGATGGTGATAGCCAGTCCTTTCAGTATAAAGTTCCCCATTGATAGGGTGATGATAGCAGTTTTCCTGGATTAGTCCCAGATTATGACCGTTCTGCTGGTGTTCTGACCAGTTTATCATTTGTTCTCAATTTTTCATTTTTAAACAAACTGTTGTTATCAAGACTTGCATTAAAATAAGCCAAGATGGATTTGGTAGACCTCTACTTCGCAGTTCAGCTCCTGCTATACTTTCATCTAGAAGTTCGTGGTACATGCATGCGCTGAACACAATTTTCCCTTTAACAAGTAGTTAATCTGAAAGGTGACGAGCAATAACCATTTCCTGATGTAATCTAACTAGCTGCTCTCTTTCAAGGACAGCACACGGGGTGTTTGTTGATAAAACAAAGTTTGCTCAGATACAATTGGCCAGGGACAGCTAACTCTGTCCAGTTTCAGTTGGAGGTGGGACATTTATTCAATGTTGTTGCCCTCATCGGGCACTTGGTGTACTAGACACTTGTAGAGTGCTATTGCCTGCAAGATGCATGAAGCCACCAGACTGTCAGTGTGGGCATTGGGAAATGTAGGAAATTATGGGATAGGTATACAAAATTGTACGTGGGAAGAAGAGGTTGAGCTGTCCTGCCATGGGGGTGCACAGGAAGTAGGCTGAATGCTCTTACATTATCATTTACTCTACGGTTACATGCCTACAGTTACTTATTTGTTTCTGATAAACATTCTTGCTAGCAAAAATCTAAAAAAGATAGCAGTGTATGTTTAGTGGAAAGTTAAGTAATAAAATTCTTCTTAAGTAAGTCGATGGTGAATGTATAACTTGCCCCAAAATGTTTATCAGTATTCACCACCCACCACAGGGTGCATAGTGACATTACTGACCACGTGAGAACAAGAAGATACAAACCTCACAAAGAAGCTTCACAGATTAGTAGTTATTTTAAGAAGACCATGCCTCACGATGGTGACTTAATGTATCTGCAGTGGCAGAAGGTGCTTCTACCCATCAATCAATGATGACTTTTCATTTAGATCAAAATACAATTATTTTAGGTTAATTTTGCTCATTTTCAATCCCCATTTTTTTTTGTTGTTTATCTATGAAAAGTGAAATACTAGCTATTAAGGTCTTTATGCCATTACCAGAAGAACTTCATAAATAGTGAACACTGATTCATATTAATGTCATGAGAGCCTTCAAACAGAAGTCACTTAATTCCCATGATGTTTGTTGTTTCATCTGCTTTGTAGAATAAAAACAGTTTCTAGAAGTTCATTCTGTCGAAGGGCACATTATTGTGAATGCTATTATAAATTCAGATATAAGGTTAACAGAGATAAAATTATTTTTATGGTGATAATGACAAATATAAATTTTGATGGGGCCAGGTATTGTAAAAACTGTTTTTACTAAATTAAGAAACTTAAAGAGTATAAATACACTTGTGATTGATTGTGATGCACACATAATTTATAGTTTCATCCAACCATGCTGTAATAGTTTACTAATCAAAACAGAAGCTGTAATTGTCAAAATTTACAAATATTTACACATTTATCACAGTTGTTATAATTGAGTAACAAAATTTTTGTGATGAAGTAATTTTTGTATTTATCAAAACATAATGAATATTTGTTTCATTCAAAACAAAAATTATTTTAAGTGGTAGAACATGCTTCCTCTCTTTGCTGCCAACTGTGAGTTATAGTCTAGGTATGCACATGCCTTTGAAGAATGACTTTGTAAACCAACATATGGCATTGAACTTTCTATAAAAGATTCTGATAAATTTTGATTGTATTTTGTTCAAAATCAGTTGGGATTTTTTAAATTAGAATATTGAAAGGATGAAACCCCAAAAACTTCAGATTTGAAGCTTTTGGTGAATTTTCGTGATTGAGAAAAGAGCTTGTGAAGAGCAAGGCATTAAAAATTATTTCTATAAAAATCAAGGGAAAAGCAGAACAAATTAAACAATAGTAGAACAAACTATATTTAAAATTTAATTTTGAATTATAATTGCACCTTGGAATACATTAAACTGTGGGAAGAATTCCTTGATGGAACTTTTACTTTAATTAAAAACTTATGTTCTGTATTGGAATGGAATGAGTTCAGAAAGTTTCTGATGTTGCAGCACCTTCATTTGGTGAAGGCTTGGAAATAATAATAGAGTTTTTGTCTTATAGAAATATTTGTGAGTTTTGTCTTATAGAAATATTTGTTAAAAAATAGAGGCAAAGGCAATTCTTTTATTTTTATTTTTTAAATTTTTTTTTAAATTCAAGTTGTTAACATATAGTGTATTATTAGTTTCAGGGGTAGAATTTAGTGATTCATCAGTTGCACAAAAGGCAATCATCTTAAAAATATTTGGGCTACAACATTTATACATTTCGAGATAAAAAACATTAGAGAATGGATGAAGTGCTCTGCATGTCTAAAACTGGGGTGCTAGCAGAAGGGGAAGCACATCCATGCCCTTAGTCCGTGTCTCTTCATGTGAGGCCACGTTATCCCTGCATGGCACGGACTGGTTACTCCAGGCAATGAGGCCATATTGGAGGCTCAGCCTTGGCCTCTGTTTGGGGCAGGTTAGGGACTCAGGGGTTGTGGTAGCCAGGTAAGACTTGTTGAAAGGAACACTGTTATGAAGCCTCTATGGAGCAAGCTCTGGGGCGGCTGACTGGCATGCAGAGAAGGGGCTATCTTTTCCACCTGATTAATGAGAATGTCCTCTGCCACGGATGTCTCTAGCAGACGTGTGCATGGGACATAAACATCTTCATGCGCTATAATCACTCTGAAAGATCCACCCACACATCTCTACCCCAGACTTGTCACCAATTCTCCAGGTCTCTGAGCAAGCAGCCAAGCCATTAGCCATTGCTTATGAATCATTATAGATTTGTTTCCCAGGCCATTTCTCCTTCTGCGGGAAGTGGATGACCAGATGTACCATTTGAAATTCTGCCCACCAGGGTAATTTCCTTCATCACTGCCTTTCAGAACCGTCCCTGAGTGTGATGTAGTGGTGTAGCCATCCACTTCTGGCTCGTGCCAGCATATCATGCTGATTCATCTGTAGACAAGGTCTGTGCTTTTCTGATTACTGGACATAATAAACTCATTCAGAGGCCATGGGTGTGGGTTAAGGGGGAGGTGGTAAAGCAGTAGGAACAGGAGCCATGGGAACTGGAGCCTGAACTTTCCACATGTCAGAGGTTGGAGATAGTCTGTGGGTTTGTGGGTTAAGGGGGAGGTGGTAAAGCAGTAGGAACAGGAGCCATGGGAACTGGGACCTGAACTTTCCAGACCTGTTTGGTCTTGCTCTCATACATGCCACTTCCAATTTGTAATGGAATGTTGCTGTGCATGTCCAGTTTGGTAGTTTGGTGGATTTCATTCATGATGGATACTCAATACGATGGACAGTTGGGTTGCCCAGTCAACTTGGTATCCCTTGGTGAGGTGTAAAGTCTCTACCAGGGACTATGAGAATGGAGAATAGTTGTCAGCAGAGGAAGGCATGGGGCTTTGCCAATCACACTGACAAGCTCCACTGACACTTTCATACCTTTGGGTCTATTGATAATGAAAGTTTAGTGGCAGAGCACCTTGCACAGCAGCCCAAACATGTTGAAGAACTCTGTTTTGTTTTCTGCTCGACCCAAAACTGGCAGCCTATGGGTTCCTTGGTAAATGAACTATAGCAGCACATACCTATATATGGTATATATTGCTTCCAAAACCAAAAGAGGGCCACCAAATGTCATGTTTCTTTCTTTGTGGTATATGGTTCAAGGGGAAGTGACTTGGTTCTTACTTTAGAGGGAAATCCCCACACAGTCCACTCGACTCCATTGTACCCCTGGAAGCTTCGATATTGCAGGCCTACATAATCTTTCACGGGGACTATCTCCAACCTCTGACATGTGGATGTCTTACTTAGACTTCAAGGGGGCTTGATATGACCTGCTCACAAGACCAATGAGTAAATTGTCATCAGTGTAAAGGACAAGCATGATGTTTTATGAGCTATTGAGAAGGTCATAACCCCTCTAAACTATATATATACACATGCATATTAGATAGATAGACAGATAGATAGATAGGTAGATAGATAGATGATAGATAGATGAGTCCTGGTGGTAAGGAGTGGGGTAAATGTAAGTATTGGCCCTGCCAGCAAAGTATGAAATAGAACTACTGCTGTGCTTGTCATTACCACATCTGATTAAGTTTGCCATAATGCATAGTAATTCTTCATGACCCATTTGACCTTTGCTGTAGCCAAAAGTATGAGTCCTTAGGAATGTGATAGGAATCACCACCCCTTTGTCTCTCATATCTTTGATGGTAGCACCATTGGTCTTTGTCATCTTCTGGAAATGTCTTGCTTCTGCTTTGCTCTCTTGACTGAGAATGAGTTTTAGGGAGGAGAGGATAGTTCCTGGGATTTCCACTTGGCTCTTCCTACCTAAACAGCCTTCACTTCACAGGATAGGAAGCTAGTGGAGAGCTTTTGCTAGTTGCTCTGTGTATCTATTTCCACTGTACAGTACATTAGGGACTAGGGATAGAGCTACCAAGTGGGTCCACAGTTCTACTGGCCCTACTGTTGGGTGGACATAACCCCTTCTAACCCTGACCTCCATAAGACCCTATCTAATTGGTACACAGTGGAATTTTGGGTTTCTGTACGGTCAGTGGATGAGTAACTGGGAAATCTGAATGAGGCTTATGGATTGCACTAATACCAGTTTCTTGACTTTATTATTGTACTGAAGTTGTAGAAGATGTTAGCAATGGGCAAGGGGGAAGGTGTTTAGAACTTCCCTGTGTATTTCTCTGTAACCTCTTGTGAATCTACAATTATTTCAAAACAAACAAAATTTTTTTTCATAACAAAAATTTTAAAATATAGTTGTAGGGCACTTGGGTGGCTCAGTTGGTTAAGTGTCTGCCTTTGGCTCAGGTCATGATCCCAGGGTCCTGGGATCGTAAAACGGCTTCCTTTGCTAGGCTGTTGAGAGGATCAGAGAAAAATGAATCTAGTACAATGTACAGGGTAGTTTTTTAATCAATTATAGCCACACAAACACAAACATATATACCCACCTGCATTTTTGACATTCCTAGTCTCCTACCAGTGAGACATGAGCTTAGAGCAACTAAAGTTGCTCTTGTTGCCATTACCTTATTCATTACAGTTATTTTCTGGTTGGTTTTATGGATCTTGTAAAACTAGTTTTGGATGAAATATGTATCCTTACTTTTTCCATCTTAATTTTTAAGAGCACATACATCCTTCAGTTGCTAAGTAACACGCCTATAATGTGTTCTCACAGTGGTTCCATCCGAATAATTTCTGTAATCACTTAGGAGATTGCTTTAATAGTGTATCATCTTAAATGGTAAGAAATGACTAATTCTAGGCTGTTTGGAGAAAACTGACTGAAGTACTTCCTCAAAGGCAGGAGGTTCAGCAGCCAAAGAGCATGGGACGAAGCACATGATCTATACCTCGCTCGCTGCAGGTCTCCTTCACGAGTGCATTACTGCCTTTCATGCCTCCAGATGGAACACACACTCACCAGGGAACTTTTTAAAGTTCCAAAGAGCCAAAGGATCCAGAAGGGGAGATTTTTAAAAAGGAGTATTTTGCTCTAGCGAATTGAAAAATTGCATTGATCACCGCCATAAATGCAGCCTGATGCAGAAGTTAGGCAGTATTGCTCTCTATCAGGGCAGAAACACCAGCAGAGTGGAAATAGGGAAATAGCATGGCTGTCCTAACTGAGGGAGAACACCTGACAAGACACCCAGCAGTTCGGTTGCAGGAGCCCCTCTGTGATATCACCTTCTTCTGCTTTTTTACACAAGGGTCCTGGAACAGGTGGCCAGGTGCTCAGAAACATGCTCATTTGAGCTGGGGACCCAGAGGACAGAACCTCTGATTTTGAACCCCAAAGCATGGGCCAGGTTTGTGTGGCTCCCATGGGTAGATTCTACTTCAGTCCTGACCATCTTATAGAAGCCACGGTCCAGGGCGGTGTGTATAAGCAGCACAGCACACATCCATGTCCCTCCTACTCTGAAGAGATTGGGTCCCTTAACTTTCCTTCCCTTCTGTTGACTGATTTCCTTCCTCTATCACCAGACTTTTAGAAAGATCAGTCTTGCAATGTCTACACTTTCTGGCCCCACATTTTCTTTTCATTTCATTGTAGTCTGGATCCTTACCCTCCTCCCCAAGTAATCACTAAACTGCTCTTCCTGAGGTCAACTGTGACATCTTAAGTCCCAGATCCCTGTCCCATTTTCAGCCTTCCACCTGAAGGATGTCCCTCCTATGTTTGACATGAGACATGGTCTCCTCCTTGCAGCTTGCTTCTCCAAAGGCTTTGGCTCTTCTCTCTTGGTCTGTCGGTCAGCCTCATCTCCTAATTCTCCTGTTCCTCTCCCTGTTTCTTCTTGGTCCCCTTTGCTGATCCTCTTCTTTCCATGCTGTAATGTTGGTGTCCTAGAGGATTAATTTTTTAGTTCTTCCTTCTTTTACCTCTGTCCTGCCACCCCTTCCCCCTTCCCCCAAGTCCAGAGTCATCTTACCCACCCTACTTGGTGCTGGGCTCTTTGCTAGTGCTGGAAATACAGAGATGAATATTTTGTACCATGGTGTAAGTTTGGACAATGAGTGGGGGTGGGGGGATTCAATTCTATGTGATGGGAAGGAACAGGGAGTACAACACACTGGAGTATTTACCAAGTTGCATAATCCTTAGAAGTGAGGGTCTGTCGGGCCTAAGTCATGGCCTTCCAGAAGAAAGGGTGTGTGTGTGTGTGTGTGTGTGTGTGTGTGTGTGTATGTGATGTAACACGCATGTGTGCCCAGAAGCCTTGCACAGTTGAGGAGCTGTTCCACTCTAAGAAGGGGACCTTATCTTGCTCAGGCAGTGCTTTAAAGTTACCAGAAGATTCGTTGGGGGAAGCTGGCTTTGCCCCAGCTTGCAGATGAGTCACTGATTCTTCAAATTCCCCCTTTGAACTCTACACTCAGGGTCCCAAAGTATTTTTGTGTCTCCAAGGGTGATTTCAAAAATATTTAACAAAGACATCAACACAGCTCAATCAGAATGAATGATTGAGCAAGATTCCTGAGGTGCCCTTCTGTGCCATAAGGTGAGTCCTTTAGAGCCTTTAGATCATAGAGAAGTGTGTGTGTGCACACGTGTGTGTGTATGCGTGCACATGTAGGGTGTCCTGAAGGAGAGGCTGAGCAGCTGAGGCAGAAAGAAGGGGATTTAGGGGGTCTTGGGACAGTGCAATTTCCCAACTATATGAAGGTATTTTAATATATTAACATCCTGTATGGCCATAGAGAGGCAGTCCTACCTTCCTCCTGAGACTGTAAATTCTCTGAGAGCAGACTTATTTTTAAGGTCAGCTGATTGGCACCCTTAATTTCCCTTTGCCATGTAACCCAACATATTTACACATTCTGGTAATAAGATGTGGACATTTTTCGGTGTGGGGGGGGTGTGTTATTTTGCCTAATATCTGCACCCATGAGACAAAAGACAAAACAAAACCCACAAGTCTCCTAACATAGTGTGAATGGCTAGTTAAAGCTTAGGATACATTTCCTGTGAAATACTGTAAAGTGTCATATATCAAGCGACACACATAATCAGTAAATGTTATCCACTTGGGAAATTCCCCTGCATGACTCAAAAGTAATCTGGTAGATGCTAACCCTGATGATCAAGACATGAAAAAATTTGGTGAAGTTGTTCTATAAATAAGAGATTAGAAAAAGCAGTTTCTTTAAAAGTATGTGTATAAGTAATGCATTAAATATTTTGATTGCATCCTTAAGGGTTCTGTGTTTGAGTTGGCCTAAACACTTTTTAAAGATATTTTTTGTTGGAAAGCAGGATCCTCTGATAGTGTGGTCACCCTGTATTTGGGCGTGTATGATAAATGTTTCTTTATTAAATATTTAATATATACTCAAAATAAAAATTCAAATGGTTAGGAGAGTAAATGGTAAAAAAATAAAGGGTTGTGTGTGTGTCCTGATCCACCCCCGTCCTACCCTCCAGAATTAACTATTATTAATAGTTTCTTGTGTATCTTTCCAGAAATGTTCTGTCTATAGGCCTACATGATCTAGCTCCTGTTTACTTCTTGTGATACTCTTCGCTTGCTCTCTGCTCCAGCCACTCTGCCTGCTTTTTGTTTTTCCAAAACATCTGGATCATTCCTGAAGTCCCAGGACCTTTGCATTTTCCATTTCTCTTCCTGGAATGTCTTCTTTCAGATCTCTGCATGACCAGCTCTGTCTCCTCTTCCAGGGACCAGCTCAAAATCCCTTCCTCAGTGAAGCTTATCCTGCTCCCTTATACCCTGCTATCACATAATCCTGTTTGTGTTAGTCAGCTTGGGTGGCCATAACTAAAATACTATAGACTGGTTGACTTAAATGGCAGGAATTTATTTTGTCACCCTTCTGGAGGCTGGAAAGTCCAATATCAAGGTGCTGGCCAATTCAGTTCCCCAGTAAAGGCTCTTCTCCTGCCTTGTAGACCTTCTCACTCTATCCTCACCTGGCCAGGGGGTGGGGGTGGTGAGATGGTGGGGGCGGGGTGCAGGGAGAAGGAGGAAAAGCAAAGCAAGCACTCTGGGGTCTCTTTTTTTTTTTTTTTAAAGATTTTTTATTTATTTATTTGAGAGAGAGAATGAGAGAGAGAGCACATGAGAGGGGAGAGGGTCAGAGGGAGAAGCAGACTCCCTGCCGAGCAGGGAGCCCAATGCGGGACTCGATCCACGGACTCCGGGATCACGACCCGAGCCGAAGGCAGTCGCCCAACCAACTGAGCCACCCAGGCGCCCTCTGGGGTCTCTTATAAGGGCACTAATCACCTCATGAGGGTTCCACCCTCATGACCTCATTTAACCCTATAACTTTTCAAAGTCTCCACCTCCAAATACCATCCACTCAGTGGGGGGAGGGCTTCAATGTAAAAATTTCGGGGGGACTCAATTCAGCTCATAGCACCACATTAGTCTTCAGAGAACACAGAACATTCCCAGCGGAAATTAGCATCTAGTGTTTGCTGTTCATAGCACAAGCCCATCTAAAGAACACAGACCTCACCAGGAGGACGCTGTCAGTCTTTCTCAATGCTTCCCTCTTTGAGCCTCCATGAGATGTTCCAGAATACTGCCAGCCCTTAGAAGAAACTAGTGACTGATTTTACTGACAGGTTTGCCAACAAGATTATCTCAGAATCTCTTGACTACTTGTAGGCTTTGTCTCGTTTTCTCCACAGAAGATTAAAAGGAATTACAGTAAGTACAAGTAGGAGTTGAGCGCACCTGATATGGAAGCACTCAAGCCCAGCATTGCTCCTCAGAGCTGTGTCAAAGTTCATAAAGTGAAGGCATTTGCACGGTTGACACCCCAAGACACTGCTCGCCTGGCTGACCACGTGAAAAATGAGCGCTGAGGGTTTTTAACTTGGTGGCAAATTCACATGATGAAGACACAGAGGCTCAGAGAGTGTAAGTGACAAACTCAAGGTCTCCCAGCGTGTTACAGAAGGAGCTGGGCTTAGAATCCAGGGCCGGTCCCGATGGAGAGCTTCTTTAGGACAGACCCATGGTCTCTTCCCCTTTCAGTCAAATAGCTGTCAAATAGCCAGTCAGCCACCACTCAGATGCAGTCCCAGGCAATTGGCATCACAGGCCACTCCTTGCCACCCAAAGGAAGTGAGACGGAAAAAAGTTCCAGATGGGTCCCCAGGGTATGCGTCCACTCGTTGCTGAGTTGCTGGGTGGAGGCAGGCCTGAGTTCTGGGTTTGTGATCAGAGCCCAGAGGACCTTATTCCCTTGGGTAGCTGTGAACATGAGGTTATGGCAGGAAAACCTGAACATAATGAAGAGCAAAGGAGTGAATTGAACCAGGATGGTCAATCCAGTGGATTGGTAGGGCCCACTAGAAATTCTTGAGGCCCTCTCTTACGTTCTGCCTCAGTGAATTTTCACCATCTCTGTTGAAAACACAGACATACATTAGAGAATAAGCTTTTTAAAATTTGCAAGTAACTAGCAAATGGAAAGCAGGTTGCATTCTGTACTGATTTGTTTTTAGGAGAGTAAAACCTACAAACCAAGCAAAAGATACCTTTCTCAAGAGCATTCTCTTCAGCTGAAATGCACAATGAGAAAGGAATGAAGTGTGAATTTAATCCAAAGCTTTGGGAATGCCTCTCAGCCTTGGGACAGCAGCCTAAGTGTCTTAAGATAAACAAGGACTAGGTTTTGAAAAGCCTCCTGGGGCCTTTTGCAGTCAGGTACAGTCACATGAAATTCCTGAGACCTCTGACAGGCTCTACTGTGTGGACACCCAAAAAACTGGGGCAGTTCCAGACCTGGAAGGAACTGAGCATTGAGGTGACCGTTGTCCTCCTCATGCTTCCCTGCACGTCTAAGGTGGCTGAGCCCCACCGCGGGGCAGTAGTAAATAAAGCTTCTGGCTTCTGGGGCCTCTGATGCGTGTCTGATATGACACCCCGCTTACTGCCGATGGTACCCCACACCCACCAAAGTGCTTTCCACGAAGGATTTTCATGCTCACCCCATTGTGAACACAGAAAAGGGAAAACATGACAACAGAGTGGGTGGGAGGGCGTGTTAGTACATTTGGACTGCTCTAACAGATTATCACAGACTGGGGGGCCTATACACAACATTTATTTCTCACCGTTCCGGAAGCTGGGAAGTCCAAGTTCACGGAGCTGGCAGACACAGCGTCTGGTGAGAGCCCACTTCCTGTGTCTGTCTCCTGGCTGTGTCTTCACATGGTGGAAGGGGTGAGATAACAGTGTGGGGCCTTTTTATAAAGGCACTAGTCCCATTCCTGAGGGGCTCCACCTCATGACCTCTCGAAGGCCCCACCTCCAAATACTGTCACATTGGGGATTGGGTTTCAACATAGGAATTTGGAGGGGGATACACACATTGAGTCTACTGCAGAAGGGGGTACAGAAGAAAGTGTAAGGGAAGTGAGTGAGTTTGGGGGAGGAGAGCCAATGAAAAGGGATTTGGCACACAGTGTGGGTTGCTTGGCGAGTTAGGTTGCATAATTGGCCCCAGGTCTTCGCTTTTTTTGGACCCCGAACACTGTGCCAGGTGACTTTGCATCTCCTCCTACTAGTGTATTTCATCATCTCTGACTTTGGGGTTGGCCGTATGACTAGCTTTGGATAATAGAATGGGACAGAAAGTAACAGTGTTCCTGTCCCAAGCCTAGAGCTTAGGCGGCTCTGTGTGACTCTGCTTGTGTTCTTGTGCCTCAGTCCGTGCCATGAGAAGAACATTCCTGAGGGGCCCGCTGGTCCTACGGAGGAGACGCATGTGGAACCCAGCCCAGATCAGTCCAGACATCCCAGTGATCCACAGTTATGTGAGCAGATTCAGCTGAGATCATCAGAACCACTCAATTGAGCCCAGTTGGGTCAGCAGACCTCCAAACACATGAGAAATACCGAAAGATTGCTGTTTTAAGCCACTGAGTGTTAGAGGAGGCTTGTTACACGTTGATAGTTAACTGGTGTACCTACGTAGCAGCCACAATCGCCTTCTGCCGTGTCATAGAATCCTGGTTTTGTTAGTGATGACAATGTGTCATTACTGGCCTAACCCAGTCATGTCACTTCTGTTACTGTTTGCTAGATACTTTCCTTCCCAGACTTCTTTGCAGCTGGTGGTGACCATGTGACCTACTTCTGGCCAAAGAGACAAAAAGGGAAATCTTACTTCTGGGAAAGATTTTCTTCTCGATGAAGACAAAGCCCTGGGGCACCTGGGTGGCTCAATCATTAAGCGTCTGCCTTCAGCTCAGGTCATGATCCCAGGGTCCTGGGATCAAGCCCCGCATCAGGGTCCCTCCTCAGCGGGAAGCCTGCTTCTCCCTCTCTCACTCCCCTTGCTTGTATTCCTTCTCTCGCCGTGTCTCTCTCTGTCAAATAAATAAATAATCTTAAAAAAAGAAAGAAAGAAAGAAAACAAAGCCCTGTTCTGTCCATCCCTTTCTTTCCTCTTTGGGGCCTGGTCTGACTGTGTGATGCCTGGAACTGTGGAAGCCATCTTGTCACCATGAGGTCACCCGTCCGAGGATGTGAGGTCCATATACTGCAGATGCTCAAACAGGATGAGAAAAGCCTGGGTTTTTCACTGCATTGTTAAGCTTCAGAACAGACCCTGGGACCACCTACCTCCAGCCTCTCATCAAGAAAAGCAACGATCATTTTTATGGTTCAAAGCACTGTTGGCCATTTTCTCTTATGGGAGCCCAGTGCATCATTGAGTGGTGAGGGATGCAGTTAAGGTGGAGGAGAAGGGTGTGGGTGACAACTGAGGGAGGTGTGTGTCACAGTGCTGTGACAAAAACATTGAAAATTGAAGACCTTTTCCTAATTAGCTGTGTAACCTTGAGTAATTCACTCACCTCTCCCGGCTGCATTTTCTTCTCCCAAGAGAAGGCATTTAACTAGATGATCTCTAAGGTTGTCACAGCTCAAACACGGACTCTGAACATACAGGCAAGTCTCTGGGTGCCACAGCTGGGCAAATATTCACAGAGGATTTTGGAGAATTATTAATTACGCCCCAAGAAAAGACTGAGGATAGTAGTTTGATAGCAAATGCTTAGCTCTGGGCTTGTAAATAATGAGTTTCTTCTTCATTTCTGAGTTTGTGTCTAATACAAGTCTTACCTGCTCTAGGGAATTTCATCAAATGCTCATTAGATGCCTTGTTTATAGAAAATGATTTGCATGCAAGGAGCGAATGCTTCCTTTTCAGGAGCAGGTGTTGTGGGATGAAGAGAAACATGCTGGCTAATGCCTTGTCATCCAAATTCACAGAAATTTCTGGTATCCTGGGCAGGTTTGACACCATTCTGGAGAGAGAACTAAGGGACACATCTTCTGAATAAATTAGTCTATTTATTCAGTTTCTAGTTCTGCAGAATAGAGCCTTGGCAGGATCCCAGAGAAGCATCAGCTGGGGGAAAAAAAATCACTTTATTTTCTGCTTTAGCCAACAGCATTTTCCTGCCCAGACTCTGCAGAAACAGACTTGCTTAGCTTTGCAGGCTTCTCCAGCTGCCACTGTTTCTCCATGGCCTTCTGCTTACACATGCCCCTGGCTCAGTCAGATTTCTTCAGCTCTAATATTTTTCCCCCAAAATGATTTTTCTTTAATTCCTCTTTGCTCTTCACCACAGTGATGTACATAAGCTTTCCTTTTTTTTTTTTTCTGTTTTCTTCCACTTTCTAATACCTTCCTTGCTCACCTCCTCCTCTCTGCATCTATTGCTACGTCCTGAAAGGTTTTGACATTTGTGAAGTGATGTCCCTAAAAATTAATAAGAACCCTGGGTCGGGTGGGTCATGATTCTCTGATGTAATCACGGAGAAGTATTTTTACCAGCTACTATTTGCTGTTCCCAGAGAATTTTGCAGTTCTAGTCTCACTTTATTTTCCTTTTAGTATTCTGTAGCATAATTTTTAGCTCTGGAAACAAAATTCTAGATGAAAGTGGAATTTGGGCAGAAGGGCGAATCTGGGGCAGAGCAGTGAAGACCACCTGAGCACAGGAATGTCATTCATTTATATACACATTTTACAAACCTTTATTGAAGATGACTATGAAATTTTAAAGCACGGAGCTAAGGACTATAAGGGGAGACAAATTACCTGGTGCATGAACAGCTCATATATGGAGCTTCCATAGAGAAGGAGCAGGTGGGAATATTAAAAGGAAACATTTCCCCTTCTAGCAACACATACCTTAGGAGATATCAAGATTAAATGTGTTTTATCGCAACCGATTCTACCCAGCTGAAGTGGACCCCAAACCAACCCTCTACTGGACCCAACTAAAGACTCTTTCCTGAACAATGAACACTTGGATCTGTTTGAACCAGCCACGTACAGACCTGTAGATTAATTTCCAGAGTGCTGGTTTTCAAGCTTCCCATCACTGGGGACTCCTCTTTCTAGATCAAACCATCTGACTTTCCCCCCTCAACTAACTACTCAGCAAATCTCTTCACTCGTGTGTGTTCCTTGCCTGGCAAGTCAACACACTTGGTTTTGTGGATTTTATTTATTTTATAGCTCTGGTAGTCTTCATTTTATTTGTTTTTAGAATATAGGCTATAGGGGAGCCAACTAATGTTTAACATCTTGCAGCAGCACGTAAGAAATGTGCAACATTAAAAACAACTAAAAGAAAAACAACCAAACTGGGCGCCCGGGTGGCTCAGTCGTTAAGCGTCTGCCTTCGGCTCAGGTCATGATCCCAGGATCCTGGGATCGAGCCCCGCATCGGGCTCCCTGCTCGGCAAGAAGCCTGCTTCTCCCTCTCCCACTCCCCCTGCTTGTGTTCCTGCTCTCGCTATCTCGCTCTCTGTCAAATAAAGAAATAAAATCTTAAAAAAAAAAAAAAAAGAAAAACAACCAAACCAAACCAAACAACAAGCCAATAATAGCAGTGGTCCCATAATAACAGCAAATCTTAGTCGGGAGACAGGGCCCTGCTAAGGAATGAGACCCACACTCACTTCCCGGCTCAGGGCATTTCTAACTAGGAGTTGGTTTCCACTGGACGAAGCCAAGTTCAACAGCAGTCTGATCCAGATCTGAAGATTGCTTCCCATGTTTGTGTGGCTTCTCTCTTCCGGTTAACATTCCAAGTTTAGCCGGCTGATAAGGAACAAAGGCCATAATTTTAACAAAAACGACCTGCCTTTCTACTTTTTAATGATTTACCAGGTACTGCTGCAGCATTTGGTCGGTGTAGGTAGGAATTGTGCATCTTTGACTCTTGGGCTGTGATAGTCTGGATTTTCTCAGAAGAATCCTTCCAGAACTTGAGTTAAATTTTGTTTCGTGACCTTATTAAAGAAAGTCAGGAGATTTTTAGTCCCCAGCCATGCTTCTGCAGCACACCTTTCAAACTCTGGGAATTATTGGAGCCCAGCACATCATTCCTCCCTGAAAGAAACATCCGGCACTTTCCCCATACGTGTACTTTCCTCCTACATCAAGATGCTGTTATAATTTGTTTTTCCCCTCATGGCAGATTACTAATATACCACATATTTGTGAAGGGAATTTATCAAAAATATAGCAGAATCTTTTTAATGTACTCCTTGTTGCAGCTTTAAAGTATTACAGCCCAGTCATGTTTCTGCCTCTGGATGTCCCAGTGTTTTAGGGAGTTTTGGTCTGCAGCGTGAAGTCCTAAATCAGATGGGACTCAATGTCTTTAATGGTGACCTTCCCTGCTCCTCCCTTATTGTCATCTTTAAGTAAATGTTATTCAGTGCCTACCACCTAAGACTTCACCTTGGGCACATACAAAATGGTGTTTGAATATACTGCTTTGGCCTTCTGAGAGCTCAGGTTAAGCCATCTTCTTCCTTCCCTCCCTCAAACATTTGCTAATGGGCAGAAGAATGAACATAAGAAGAGTCCTTTGATAATTCAAGAGGCAAGCCAGAGCAAAGGCCCCACTCGAGAATGAATGTTTGTTTAATGGCGTGTTTCCAGAATGTGGAGATCAGGACAATGTAAGCCAGTAGTGGGAGTATATCAAAGGAAGGAGGGGAAATATTTCTCTTCCTTTTGTAGAAATGTTCCCATGAGACGTGGTTTCTTGAAACTATCAGCTATCAATTGCTGCATAACGAATGACCTCAAAACTCAGTGGCTTTATTAAAACAGCAATGATTTATTATCTCCTGTGATTGTGAGGGTGGAAAATCTACATCATTCTGTTGCTTGTCTTGCAATAAAAGTTGCAAGAGTTTGGGGCTGGAGGGTCTAAGATGGCCTCACTCACTGTCAGCAGTAAATGCTGGTTGTTGGCTAGGTCTTGTCTAGTCTCTTTCCCATGACCTCTTATCCTCCAGTACACTAGAATGGGCTATTGCACAACAGGGTGGGCTCAGGGTCTTCAAGCCTAGGCCCTAGAAGTTGTACAGTGCTACTTCTGCCACGTTCTACTGGTCCAAGCAGGTCCCAAGGACATTCAGATTCGAGGGGTGGAGAAATGAGTCCACCTTTTAATGGGAGGACCAAAGGGACATAGACCTCAAGCAGATGTGATTCACTGGGAACCATTGTTCTAACAATCTATCACAGCAGAAGGGAGGTCAGAAGAATGGGGATGAGGGCTGGGCTGGGAGGTAGGAGGAGGATAATTTAAGAACTGAAGATGAAGATTCCCTCAGAATCTTTGTTCCTGTCTTCAATGATAGAATTCTATGCATCAGAAAATAATAGGTTGCTCCCAGTTATTTGTTTCTGGGGATATAGACTCAAGGGGATGCATGAGTGAAGGAAAAATAAAGGATACCTACAATTTTATTAAAGTTTGGCATTTAGAGAATACGATATAAAATAGAAAAGCAGAAAATATTTCATTGCCAAAGAGATGAGGAGAAACAGAAGATTTTATCAGGAAATTATATACACAATCCAGATTATATATGCACATTTGAGCACACATAGGAGATGCTTTCTGCTGTAAGATAACTTTAATTTTATAGGTGAAGCTTTTAAAGAGGGTTTTCCTTTCTGTAGCCCTGTAATTCAGGCAGTCTGTCACCAAGTGATGGGCACATGGATTTTACTGAGAGCCATGTGGGTCCTTCTGTTCAAATCTCTTAGAGTCATAATCTCAAATTTCCTCTACATAATAAAAAAAGCATGGTATTCTTTATTAAAGGAATTGAATCTAAAAAAATTTACAACTGATTTTGTTGAGTTTTAGAAATGATTTTCATAGCATGATTTTGTACCTTTCTCTCAGTCTTTAACTTTCTCTTGATTTAGATCCTGAATCTAAAGCCAGTACTCTTTCCTAGGAGTTTCTGTCTCAGCAGTTACTATTGGCTTTCTGTTGGAATTTCTGGAATACTGAAGAGGGGGTTGGACCTAATTAAAAAGATGGCTTTAGTTTGCCTTTCCAGCATACCATGACTGTTTTATCTGTGTGCCCATGGGGAAAAATGTAAAATAGAGCATAGTGTTTAGGTACCACAGAGATCATATTTGTGTCTTTATTCACTGCTAATTTACCCCTGAGTTTTATCTTTGCAGGACTAGTATGGCCTGAATAAAACATAGGTAGCTTACGTTCTCTCCTTCCATTGTAACCAATAACCACTTCTTATAAACTGCCATTAACTTCAGGCTTCTACAGACACTTCCCTGGTAGGCTTAAAATGTTTAACAGTTTGAAAACTAATCTTCAAAGGTTTGGAATAATAACTTAAACCACTTTTATTATATAAGCGCCATGTTTATTTTTTGAGCCACGACAACTCCAGGAAACAAGAAAATAAACAAGACAATAAAAAAATTGCTCTGAGATGATTACTCTTAATTATGTCCCAAGCTGAGTCATCTTTTTGAGACGTGTGTTAATGGGCCCCCCCTAAGTCTCTTCCCCTGAGAATCCCTTCAAAGTACACAAACAGCTGTCCTCTTGACCTACCAACCAAAGGCAACAGTGCACTTCCATCGTGAGTTGCCCTGTGGTAGTTCTGCTTCGGTAGAGATTTGTCTTTAGCACATTGTGAGGGTGTTGAAGATGCTTCTTATTTCCCACTTCTCTCAAGGGAGTTGTGGGGGTAATTAGCCTCAGCTGAATCTCAATATGAACAAGATCAAAACCAAAAATTTGCTCACTCTTGAGTTATCGTAGTTGGATGAAAGTGAAGTCATTACCAGGTGCAACAGCTGGTCTTCCGGCCCCAAGGCCACAAGCAGAATGTTACACGCTCTGAAGCTTAATGATTTCAGCATTTATGTAGCAGCTTCAGGGTCCCCAGCCTGAACTCAATCAATTTCCACAGCTCACTGGGGAGGTGAAGATGGAAATGCCACCAACGTCTGCAATGGATGCAATATCCTGTCAATGGTCAGTTATTTGCAGAAACACCAAAACTGTGCCTGCAATTCTGGGGGACACAGGGACCTCCTGAAGTGTCTCTGCTCTGCAGATCGGGTGCTCAGGTCTTCTGCTCTGGACTATCAATTGTTTCAGCGGGACATTTAGAGGATGTTGCAGGGCAAACCGTGCATAGTGGAGGTCAATGGCATGTGCCTATTCAGCAGGAAAAAAACCCCAACAGCTCTAAAGAGTAAGCATGTAAATAACACCTCCTGGTTTTGCTGAGGATGGAGCTATAGACACACACACCTCTGCTGGCGCTGTAAGCAAGCACAAATCCCTGGGATGCTCAGCAAGCACAGTAACATTGTGGTGATGTGTCATTATTTTAACTGGCTACGTAGGGTGTCATTGTATGCTTGTGCCATAATTTATTTAGCCAATATTTAAGTTGTTTCCAAATTTTCCCTATCATAAACAGTGTGTAGTGAACATCCTGATACATGATTTCTCTGTGAATTTGACCCATTAAGTCCCTGGCAAAAATTCTCACAAACGGAAATGCTGGATCAAACTCTTATGATGCTGATATATAGTGTTAGGTGACCATCTAGAAAGTTCCATACTAAGATTATAAATTTTATAAAGATTTTTTTTTAAAGATTTTATTTATTTATTCATGAGAGACAGAGAGAGAGAGAAGCAGAGGGAGAAACAGGCTCCCAAGGAGCAGGGAGCCAGATGCGGGACTCGATCCCAGGACCCTGGGATCATGACCTGAGCCGAAGGCAGACGCTTAACCATCTGAGCCACCCAGGCGCCCCTAAGATTATAAATTTTAATGTATATTTTTACATTTAGATATTTGCTCCATTTGGAACTTGTTTTGGTGGTAGAGATGCCTATTTGTCCAAATGACTAAGGCAGTTTTCCTGCCTCGCTTTTACCCTGTATCAAATTCTCGTTCATATTTAAGTCTGTTTCTGCATTTTGTATTACTGAGTTTTGTGTTAATTATTGCATAACACTTTAATTTTTATACTTGTATCATATGTTTTAATATCTTGTGGGACTAATATTTGCTCATTATTCTTTTTTTTTTTTTTTAAAGATTTTATTTTTATTTATTTGAGAGAGAATGAGACAGAGAGCATGAGAGGGAGGAGGGTCAGAGGGAGAAGCAGACTCCCCGCTGAGCAGGGAGCCCGATGCGGGACTCGATCCCGGGACTCCAAGATCATGACCTGAGCCGAAGGCAGTCGCTTAATCAACTGAGCCACCCAGGCGCCCCTATTTGCTCATTATTCTGCTTGGCTATTTATTTATGCTTATTCTTTCAGAAGAATTTTGATATCAATTTTTTTTTTCTGTATTAAAGGAAAAAACCCTGAAATTTTTTTCCTTGGGATTTGCATTGAATTTGCCATTTGATTTCAGGAAATTTACTTCTTTATAATATAGAGGACATGTCCAAAAATAGAATTTATTTTTCCATTTATTCAAATATCCTCTGCCCTTCAATAGAATTTTATTGTTTTCTTCACATAGGCCCTGAACATCTCTTGTTAAATGTATTCCTAAGAATTTTATACTTTTTTGATTGCCATTATTAAAGGGAGATCCCCCCTTATAGCTATCTAGCCTGTTCTACCAAGTAGGCTAATCCACTTAGCTCCTAGTGCACAATTGTCTGGAAGCTCCAGCTCCCACCTGTGCACTGATACTTACAGGGAGCAGCAAAGTGGAGACTGGGTCTGGCCTCCTTCCTTCTCTCCCTGCCTTCTGGCCCTTCCTCCTTGGCTCTAGGATGTAGGTGTGGGCCCAGTTGTCCTAGTAAATAAGGGAGAATCATTCCATGTCGTGAAACTCCCCACAAGTGGCCAGCAATGAAAATATGAGCTTAGGGATGCCTGGGTGGCTCAGTCGGTTAAATGTCTGCCTTCGGCTCAGGTCATGATCCTGGAGTCCTGGGATCGAGTCCTGCATTGGGCTCCTTGCTCAGCGGGAAGTCTGCTTCTCCCTCTGCCTGACATTCCCCCTGCTTGTGCTCTCTCTCTCTCTCTCTGACAAATAAATAAATAAATAAAAATCTTAAAAAAAAAATGAGCTTATTTTTAAGTGCCCAGTACCTTGTACCTGGGGTCCCACAGGCTGCGCCAGATGCCTTGTGGCTGAGGGGTCAGGAATTGGCGTGGGGGGCGGGGGGGGGGGTAGCATCAATGGTCTCTTATCCTGGCCATGGCCTTGTGACCCAGAGCCTGGGAAGTCAGTGTCCTGGCCCTCCCCGAGAGTACCCTCTTACCCAGGGTATGCCACTGGAAATCTACTGAGGGAGAAAGGCAGCTCTAGCTTTTCAGAGGAGCTAGGCCATTTCCCCAGGGAAGAACAATCTCTAGAAAACAAGGGGGCTCCATGTTTTTTTTTAGTTCTGATTTCTATCTTAGTCATTAAAAATCAAGCTTTAAAAATAAGACCTTATCCATTATGTTTTAATAATCATCACTGGGGCTTACAGTGATTAATAATGGAAGGTTTTTGTTTAAATATTAAACATTAATGGTTTTGTTCTGCTCTTGAGAACTGGAGGCAGAGTTAGAAATGGGCTCACAACATGTTTTTTTACCCCTGGGGCCTGGGCTGATTGCAAAGGTGACCCTTGCGAGACTGGTGCCTGTAATCAGAGGACACTCCCGTCCATGCCATGATCCACGATCTGGGGCTGCAGTCTCCCGGCAGCATGGGACCTTACAAAGCCTTTTGTGTTTTTGTTTTCCCAAATGACCTATGGATCCGTTACAGAGGAATTTATTGTCAATTGCTTCTTTCCTTTGATGCCGCATGACGACTCCGGGGCCGAGAAAGCCAAATCCCTTAATAATCATAGCTATTATCCGGCACTGAGCTGACACTTTATATGCATTATTCTATTTAAAGTTTACAAGTACCCTGAGGGATACGTAATATTATTCCTATTTTAAATATGAGGATATGGAGACTTAGAAATGTTGAGTAACTTTCCAAGTAGCCCCAGCTTGTAGGTGGTAGAAGTAAGATTTGGAATCAATTCTTATCTGATTCTGAATAATGTGCTTTTTCCATTGCCCTGTCTCACCTAACTAAATAATAATTACATAACTGGTGCCATTCTCTTGAGATACGACTGTCTCCTAGACCCTAGACCGGCTCCTGTTCTTTTTCGAGTAAGTGATGTGTCAGGATGATTTCAGAGGGTGTGCAACCAGGAGAAGTGGCATAAATATAACAGAAAATAATTACACCAGGCTTTACCCTGTGCCAGACACTGGGCTAAGGGCTTGGTAGGTAATAAACCATTGAATCCATAACAACCCCGTGATGTAGTTTCCATGATTGTCCCTCCATTCTATAGTTAAATCACAGAGACATAAAGCAACTTGTCTAATATCAGATAACCAGCAAGTGGCCAAGCCAGGACCCACCCACGTAGGCAGGCTCCAGAGTCCTGTGCTCTTACCATTCAGATGGAATCTCTTTAACTAAGATGGGGAAGGCTGGGGGAGGAACTTTTGGGGGGTGAGGGCTGATGTTATCAAGAGTTCTGTATGAGCATGCTATATCTGAAGTAGATTATTGGGTATCCCAAAGGAACTATCAAGAAGACATGTGGTTATCGACTTGGTATCATCAGCATATTGATGGTATGTAAAGCTTAAGATAAGATGAAGTCACCACTAGGAAATGTATAGATAGGGAAGATGAGAGGTCCATGGCCCCTTCCACAGCCTGAGAGTAAGTGGAGGGGGGAGGGTTGGCAAAGGACCCAAGTGACCCTTCCCTTTCTCTCACAGCCCACCTCCCAACCATCAGCGGGACCTGTGGATTTCCCCCAATCCTTACCATGGCCCAGGCTCCACTGCCTTAGAATGAGCCATCAACATGGCTCACTACTACAATCTAGAGACCCCTCTGACAGACCACTCTGGTCACCCCACCCTCTTCACTAAATCCTGCCACGCCAGCCTTCTTGTTCTGAATGGAGGGGCATGTTCCCCTCTGGGCCACAACACTTGCTATTCCCCCTACTTGCAAATACCCTTTCCTAGATAGTCCCAGAACTCCATCCATTGCTTTGTTCAGATTGCTACTCAAATGCCACCTCCTTGTAGGGACCTTTCCTGACACCTTATCCAAAGAGCACCCCCAATTCTCTTTCCCAAGATCTGCTTTAGTTCTCTTCATAGCCCTTATCACTTTCTATATTGTTCGATATTGTATGACATGTTCATCGACCATCTCTTCTCTATGATGGGAAACTCTGTGAGAGCCGGGACTCTATGTTTATTCATCACTGTATTCCCAGTGACGGTCCCGGTGGGAGACAAATGACAAATATTTGTGAATGATCGATGAAGAAGAAACTGAGAAGTAGTTGTTGGGACAGGAGGAAAATAGGGAGGAGTGTGCAATCACAAAAGCCAAGAGATGAAAGTGTTTTAAGAAGGCAGATGTCTGTCTACACCTAATGCTGATGAGGGTCAAAGCAATCAAGATGGAATCTGGTTGCTGATATTCTTCCCACTTCACTTTATTATTATTGGTGTGATGGAGACTCATTTGCAAGGACATTCTTTGCTGCATTGTAGGTAACAGCAAACGTGGTAACAAACTGGAATAAATAGGCATGATTAACTTAATGGTTGAACACATTAATACATCTATGGAATACTATGCAGTCATCCAGAAGAAGAGGGAGGTCTATAGCATTTTCTAAAAAAATTGTCCAGATGTATTAAGTGAGAAAGTAAGTCAGAGTCCAATTTATACTATCCTTTTTTTGGTTGTTAGAAAAGATACATATATCTACTAAGAAAAAATTAGGATAGATAAACAATAAATCATTTTGTAAGTTATCTCGGCAGAGTTGTATTGGGAGATTTTCCCTTCTTATTTTGTTGTATAACTGTTTTTTAAGGGGTAGGATTATTTTTGCTCTTTGCAGTTTGCCAATATATTTCAAGTAATGAGAAAGGACAAGAAATAAATGGGATGACTATATATAATTTAAATAAACAGATGAAAAAATTGAGGATGCTCTGGAATAGACATGAGCCAGAGAACACAGAAGGAAAGCTTCTGGCAAGAATGGAATGCTTTCTGCTCATTTACCTCTGCTCTGAGTATATGAGAGGCCCCATGCCACTGGGGTGTTGGGTGGCAATTGTCAAGACATCATACTGGTTTTGAGCTAGCTACTCTGTCTCTCCCACAGGGAGAAACTTCTGGTATGTTCCAGTGGCTGAGTTAGTCCAGTAGTCTATAGAGAACTCCTGTAGGTTATGCCAAAACTTAGCTGCTGGCATCATCATTCAACGTTTTTTTCTCCTCAAGACACCTAGAGTCTGTGAAGTGCATTCTGATGAGAATATGGCATGAAGGCCCAGTTCCTCTCTCTTCCAGATGCAACATTTGTCCAGAGTCCATTGACAACAGTGAGCTGTGGGACATACTTGGCTTACCTCCTAGAGACTTCATAGCAGAGTAAAATTTGCTTTTATTGAATAGGTAAGAGTCAAGGTCATCCCCTGAAACAGATTTTCTTGCAAAAGGGGAATAGGTGTTTTCCCCATGAATTGCACTTTAAAAAATTAAATTCTATTTCAATAATAAGAATTGATCAGGGATGCCAATGTTCTTCCTTTTTACTTTGTTAAGGAATCCGGATTGAGTCCAGCTGCGTATGTGAGAGAGTTAGCAAAAATCTCAACCCCTCTCCCAGTCAAACTTCTTGAGAGAGGAGTCTATATTTGATGTCTTTTTCTCACTTCTAGATTTTCCCCAGCCGTCTGCATTATAACTTTCCTCCCCCTTTCATGGTCTTCATTCACTCTCAGTCCTTTGTCTGTCACCCACATGCCGGGAGGCTGTCTTCTGTCCCCAGCACCCCTCTTGGCCCCTGATATGGAGTGGCCCTCCGTGCATAACATGCCTGCCCCAAGTGCTCACACTGCCTTTGCTCAGTGTGCAAACGCATGCTTTTCCCTCATTTTTCTACCCAACTAATTTACCTTTCATGATTAGCTCAGCTGTCCCTTGGGAGAATCTTCTCAGGCCATTCCCTCCCACCCCCGGGAAGAACTGGGTCTTTTCCAGTCTGTGTTCTCAGAGCTGTGAGCAGACTGTAGGTACAGAGCTTACCTGAGAGTCACTGTGGCTTTGTCCTCCCGTGTCTCCTGTCTGTCTCTTCCATTAGACTTACATCCTTAGCCCTAACACAGTAGTGGGGGCAGAGTAGGGAGTAGGTGCCCAGCTCCTGTTGGCTGAATAAATGGATGTATTTATTGATTCCCAGGGGGAAATGTGAAAGGCAAAACCATAGTTTTGCTGGGGACTCAGTGCTCTGATGATAGGAATCCTGAAGAGCCACAGGCACATAACCCCCCATCCAGTTACCACTCTGACCTGCCTTCTTCCAAATCTTCACTGGGGCTGGCCCAAGAGTTTGAAATCCCCATTCCCAATTCTGTTTCTGACTCACTAGCCCTTTGGGTTACTCACTTCCTGTCCACAATGGCACTTGCTGGTTTATAAAGCAAGGTGACCCTTGAGGGCTAACAACAACCGAGAGCTTATAAACAGTTTCAGAGTCCCATGAACTGTGTAAATGCTAAATGTTGTTATGAATCGGTAAAGTGCGTGAGTGAGTGGAAACTGCTAAGCTCTCCCCTGGATTGCTAACTACTTTATTTGTCAAATTTAAAAAGTGCTAAAACCCACCCCAAGGGGAGAGTTTTGATATTCACTCTTCCTCATGAGTAATTTCTTATGAAGAAGAACAAATAAGATGGGAAGCTGGGATTTCAGCTGTTGGGGGTGGGGGGCGGGGGGCGGAGCAGCCTCTCCAGCTCTGATTCCCACTTCTTGTGTATTTAAGTAAGTGTCTGCAAAGAGAACGATGCATAAATTATGAGTACCCGAAGGCAGTTCCTGCAAAAGGAAGAGAATTTATAAATGTTGCAGCTCTGTTTCCTTCCGAGGGGTGCCCAGTGAATCAAAGGTCACTGTGGATGTTTACCCCTCTCTGTACCCTGCTGGAGGAAGGAGGGTGACTCCTGCATCATTTCTCAGCATCTCAGCAATACCTAAGGGCGTAGGAGGTCCTTGACACTCTCCTCCAGTTAAGACAGGGTGAGCAGGACCCCTGGCCTCCCCAACAAAGGGGTACCTTTCAGATCAGAAGCAATTAGTTGAGTCCTCCCATGGCCAGAAGAGTGAGGCAATGCCAAATGCCAATTAGCTTGCCATAGAAACATGCAGCTTCCCAGCAGTCGGGTCTAATGCTAACATGAGGACTAAAAAGTGACAAGCAGTCTGGGGAGTAAGGTTTCCTTTTTAGAACATGATTGGCTTCAGGCCTAAAAGTGAGGACCTTGATATGCTGGCTTGTCTCCTGTGCTTTCATTAAGAATGATATGAGGAATTCTTAATCTCAGGAAACAAACTGAGGGTTGTTGGAGTGGTGGGGCTGGGAGGGATGGGGTGGCTGGGTGATAGACATTGGGGAGGGTATGTGCTATGGTGAGTGCTGTGAATTGTGTAAGACTGTTGAATCACAGACCTGTACCTCTGAAACAAGTAATACATTAAATGTTAAAAAAAAGAGAAGATAGTAGGAAGGGAGAAATGAAGGGGAATGAACCATGAGAGACTATGGACTCTGAAAAACAAACTGAGGGTTCTAGAGGGGAGGGGGGGTGGGAGGATGGGTTAGCCTGGGATGGGTATTAAAGAGGGCATGTTCTGCATGGAGCACTGGGTGTTACACGCAAACAATGAATCATGGAACATTACATCAAAAACTAATGATGTAATGTATGGGGATTAACATAACATAATAAAATTAAAAAAAAAGAATGTAGCGCATGCTACCTAGTGTGATGGGTTTTAGTCAAGTCTTTGGTCTTTCCAGTCGGGAGGGGGAACATGGCAGGGTGGGAGTGGCACACTCTTGTCCCTGTTGACTTTCAGGATGTGGATAGTGGACTCCTTCCCAACACCCTTTTAGGTGTTGTGAGGTCCCCTTTGCACTTACAAGTGTCCTGAGGGCCCTCCGGGGTGGAGTCTGTGCCGGTAGCTCGGAAGGGTGGTTCAACAGCTCATCGGGGGCGGGCTTTGCTGGGAGTAGGGGAGGGACAGTCCCACTGTGGCAGGACTGGTTGGTCAGCAGCTGCAGGTTTGGGACCAGCTCTTATTCAGGGGAGAGGTTTTCCTTCTCTCCTGGGAAGGGCCAAACTGACCCTCAGGTTGGGTCAAATGCCTCTTTCCAATGCTAAAAATAAGACCAAAAAGCTGTATTCAGACGTTTCTAAAAACCTCAGATATTCACAGATAGCCATATATATAAAATACGCATACATAGTAGTGTTAAAACTGTTTATAGTATGTGTGTATGGGTGTGTTGGTATATGTACATATATGTAATGTGGATGTGTGTGTGTGTGTGTTCTCATAATCTCAATAACATATTTGGAGAAACCCCTTCTCTATCCACATTTTTCCTGGCCGACACGATAATCATCCCTTTAGTGTCTGCTTTCAAAGACTATCAGATAGGAGACAAGCAATTCTTTCCAGGTTAGAGCAGCATATAAGAACTTAAAACTGGAATAGGCCACCTGAGATTTTTATTCAATTTATATTTCATTTTAAAACTTGAAGAAAAAACACTTTCAGTATATTGAATCTGGAGGGCCTGAATTTGGCACTACAGCCTGGTACCGTGGGTACACTTTGGGATGTGTCTCCTGGCGTGCAGTGGGTTGGGGGCTGGGGACAGTCATATCCTAATTGATTCCAAGAGACTCCCCAGTCCCCTATATCCAATCCAGGGCTAGATGCCTGTACGTGAGTAGATTCCATATTTTTGACAGATCCCAGGACACAATGAGTTAGACCACCCTTCCCCTGACAAATATTGAATACTTAAAGATACAACAACGACTGGTGTGCCTGGGTGGCTCATTCGGTTAAGCGTCTGCCTTTGGCTCAGGTCATGACCCCGGAGTCCTGGGATCGAGCCTGGCTGGGTTCCCTGCTTCTCCCTCTCCCTCTGTCTGCCACTCCCCCTGCTCCTGCTCTCTCTGTTTATGTCTCTCTCTGTCTCTCAAATAAATAAATAAAATCTTAAAAAAAAAAAAAGATACAACAACAGAGTGAAGCTCAATGAAGCACCATGGAAACATTTCATATATTCAGAATGTTTAGGGATCTCTACAATTGGTGGCCTCACAACATTGCTAATTTATTAACCTTTTACATTCTATGGGCATGATCCCAGAAAGCTGGTCCCAAAATGAAATCTGTCCCCATATTTTATTTTATTTTATTATTATTTTTTTAAAGATTTTATTTATTTATTTGAGACAGAGAGAATGAGAGAGAGAGAGCACATGAGAGGGGGGAGGGTCAGAGGGAGAAGCAGGCTCCCTGCTCAGCAGGGAGCCCGATGCGGGACTCGATCCTGGTACTCCAGGATCAAGACCTGAGCCGAAGGCGGTTGCTTAACCAACTGAGCCACCCAGGCGCCCTGTCCCCATATTTTAAAGGGCAGTTCTTTGCTCTGACAAAATTATGGGCCTGTTCACTTCTTGGATGTTCCATCCAAAATTATAATGGTTTCCTTACTGATAAACTTCAAGTCTGAGCTTCTCAGGTTAATATTTTACATGGCAAGTAAGATGTGTGGACATGGCAATTATATGCATAAGCACATTATACTTTGAAGGACCTTGTGAACAAATATGTTAGGAATTGTGTAAGTTGTAGTAGTTTTGGACTCTGTCTTAGAGTCAATGGACAGGGATAGGTTGGGAATTGGCCCAACCTGAGGGCAAGACTGGCCCTTCCCAGGAGAGAAGGAAGACCTCTCCCCTGATTAAGAACCGTCTATGGACTGGGCTGCAATGCTCTGTAGAAGCCCCTGGTGATTGAATACACTGAATAGATACTGAATATATCTCTATGGAACCTGTTCCTAAGTACTGAGGGAGTAGGCAGGGCTGTCTTTTGGCAGGTCAGGTAACAATTTTTAGTGAGGTGAGACAGATGTATTCTCATCCTCTTTAAATTTATTTTTTTCTAAATTTTTAAAAAGACTTTATTTATTTGTTTGTTTATTTATTTATTTGAGATAAGGAGAGCAAGAGTGAGCGAGAGAGTGAGAGCATGAGGGGAGTGGGGAGAGGGAGAAGCAGGGAGCCCGGCGTGGGGCTCGATTCCAGAACCCTAGGATCATGACCTGAGCTGAAGGCAGCCTCTTGACCGACTGAGCCACCCAGGCGGCCCTGAACTTATAGTTTAATGACTTAGAAACACACACACACGCACACGCACACGCACATGCACATCCCATATCAGGGACGGCAAGTGGGTGTCACTCTTCATGGAAATGTCAGTTGATCGTTGGAGACTGTCCTGAGCACTGAGAAGAACCGTGGCGCACTGGAGGGAAACACACATGGTAGCTGGCTAGAGACGGCTGCTGAGGGCATGGGGAGTGGCGAGGGTTGAGGACTCCTGCCGGGGGAAGCTCCTGCAGCACGAGCACGGAAGGATCGAGTATCACATTGACCGAGGTTTCAAATCTGTCGAGTGCAATTCTGTTTGATTCAAGCTTGGTTAAAATAACTGCAGCAGGCATTCAGCGCATAGTAATAGTCACCTACAAACATCGAAAGTTCAACAAGAGTGGAAAACAAGGGACTTGATTTAGGGCAAGAAATGGAAAAGAAAACTGGTGACTTCATTTTAAGCTAGTTACATTGGAAACAATTAACATTAAGGTAAATTCATACATTATCCCCAAACCTACATTAACCATGCTTCATGACTTCCTGCTATTCAACACGTTTCACAAACCTTACCCTTCATAAACACAGAAAGTATACATTTTAATTGGGTAAAGATAGGCTTTATAGTAGAATAATATTATAAGAGGGCCCTTATCTCTTTGCTTTGGTTGGCACAGAAGAAATCTGTGAAGGAAAACAGGGAAGAGTCCAATTTATATTCTTTGAGAACTTTGCCTCAATCTGATTAGTTAGCAAATAGTTTTTTTAATTGTTTAGTTCACTAGGTCATAAATTCAGCTTCCTTATCAGCACAGAGCAAGGCATTTTAGAGCACAGCATCCAGAATAAACAAAAGCCCTTTTAAGCCCAAGTGATTTACTTCACAGTTTCCCTTTAATTAAAGCTCTCTTCTTAAATACAAGCTCGTGTTTCTGATTTCCTATTTGCCTTTCTTAGAGGACTTGCATCATTTTATTTGTCCACAGGAAAACAAATAACAAGATGCTTTCAGACAGTGATTGTATCATTTAGGAATTGCATTTGGCTGGCGGTCATAGAGACCTGACAGCAGCGACTTAAGCAAATTGGGTTATTTTCCTCTGTCATAGGAGGCCAGTGAATGTCTACACATGCGCAGCAGCTCTGTGCATCGTCAAGGGCCCAGGATCCTTGTGACTTTGTGCTCTTCCATCTTTGGTATGTGGCTTTCACACTCACACTTGCCTCATGGTGCAAGATGGAAGGAGCTTCAGCAGCCATCATGTCTCCATTCCAGGGAGGAGGCAGGAGGAAGAGGGTCTGGGTATCTTTCAAGAAACCTTTCCAGAAGTTACACCCAGAACTGACCATATTCCAGAAACTCCTGGTCTCACCTGTCTCCATGGCCCTTAGCTACTGGATCAACTCTGCATAGACTTGCCACAGCCTGACCTTGCCGCCTGCCCAACGCACTGTAGCTCTCCTTGTAAGCCTTCCCCATTGCCACCGAGGGTTCCACATGACCTGGGGGATGGGAATAGGCCCCATGAAATTGAGTCATCAATTGTGTTTGATGCTCAGCAATGTCCAGCTTTGTAACATTTTCATATTGGCTCTCTCTCCTTCCCTATCTTATGTCCCTTTTCCCTTACCCCTACTTCCCTGGGGGTACACTTCCTAAAAAAATTAGTGGCACATACACTTTCATCTCGGGCTCTGCTTTCTTGGGAACCCAAGCTATGATAGGGCAGAACTCGGTGATATGGACTTATTGGCTAGGATGCCCCAGCAATGTAGTCTTTTAGCTGGTAATCTTGTCAAATCAGATCAGATTACTGTTGCTAATGCAGGATGGGAGAAGTCTCTGCCACAGTGACTGGCAGTATAATGAAACAGAGTGATGGTAGAGAGTGACCAGGGGTGGGGCCACACCCAGGGGCTCTGTGTGCAACCAGATGGGTCTCTTAAACAGTAGGCAAAGCAGCATTGAAGACTTCTATCAGCTGCATTTAGCTAAACTGGAGATACTGGTGCCTTTGGGGCTGCGCCATGGGAACAAAATCAAGGTGAGGCAAATTGCACCAGCTGAGATCTTGGATATTACTTTTTTTTAAAGATTTTATTTTCAAATAGTCTCTACACCCAATGTGGGGCTTGAACTCACAACCCTGAGTTGAAGAGTAGCATGCTCTTCCAACTGAGCGAGCCAGGCACCCCTGAATATTACTTTTAAATAAAATTTAAAAAATCTCTGGGAAATGTAACACCTGGTACTACTGATCAGTTAATACCCAAACAGGGGTTAGTTGATAATTGCTGAAAGCAATAGGACGTGGACTGTGGGGTGTGGGGATAGGCATGTGGAGGGAGCACCCCAAAACTTGAAGTGGAGAGAAGGAAGGAAATTACTAGCAAAGGACTAGCTTATGTTCACAGCATTTGATTCCTCTCCCTAAGCAGTTTGGCAAACCTCCAGAATGTTAGACCAGGAAAAGTAAAAACTGTGTCAATTATACCACAAACCATTAGTCCAGGATCCTTGTACAGCCCAGGTGTGTTCAACAAATGAACAAAGCCAGGCCAGACTGTCCAAAGCATAATTTTATTAGGAACTTCTCAAAATACAGAGATAAAGGACAAAAACGGATATAGTGCTTTTGGCTGCAAGTAACAGAAAAATGTAGATTTACTGCTCTTAAATAATATGGCTAGTTTCAGGGCTGGTTATTTGGATACTCAACAGCATTGTCGGGATCCCACTATTTTCTTTCCATCCTTTTGCACTGCTCTGCTATCTTCAGGTTGCCAAGATGACTGTCATGGATCCAAACATGGAATGGAGACACGACAATGTCTGGTGGAGGAAAAAGTATTTCTTCTCAAGTTCTGATTGTGTCACTTTTCCAAAGAAGACATCCAGATGGCTAACAAACACATGAAAAGATGCTCAATGTCATGCCACATCAGGGAAATACAAATCAAAACCAGGATGAGGTACCACCTCACACCTGTCAGAATGGCTAAAATTAACAATGCAAGAAACAACAGGTAAGGGTGCCTGGTGGCTCACTCGGTTAAGCGTCTGCCTTCAGCTCAGGTCATGATCTCAAGGTTGTGAGATCAAGCTCCCGTTGGGCTCCACACTGGGCCTACGTAAGATTCTCTCTCTCCTTCTCCCTTTACCCCTCCCCCTCCCTAGTCACAGGAGCATGCACTCTCTCTCTCAAAAAAAAAAAAAAAATGAAATCTTGCCATTTGCAGTGATGTGGATGAAGCTAGAGTGTATTATGCTAAGTGAAATAAGTCAGTCAGAGAAAGACAAATACCATATGATCTCCCTCATATGTGGAATTTAAGAAAAAAACCAGATGAACATATGGGAAAGGGTAAAAGAAAAAAAGGAGAGAGGAAAACATAAGAGACTCTTAAAGATAGAGAACAACCTGAGGGTTGATAGCGGGAGGTGGGTGGGGGGCTAGATGGGTCATGGGTATTAAGGAGGCCATTTGTGATGAGCACTTGGTCTTGTATGTAAGTGATGAGTCACTGAATTCTACTCTAGAAACCAACATTGCACTGTATGTTCCCTAACTAAAATTTAAATTAGGGGTGCCTGGGTGGTTCAGTCGGTTAAGTGTCTGCCTTCAGCTCAGGTCATGATCTCTCTGCCCCTCCCCACCACTTGTGTTCTCTCTTGCACACTCTGCTCTCACTCACTCTTTCTCAAATAAATAAATAAAAAAATCTTAAAAAAATAAAATTTAAATTAAAAAAATATATATATAAAATAAAGTTCTGATTGTGTCAACAAGAAAACCCTTTTCCAGAAGCCCTTCAGTTGACTTCTTGTCATGTCCCATTGACAGAAGTGCCCCTGCCCAAGCCACATACTGGGAGAGAACAGGACCTACCAGCATTGGCTTACACTAATCATGATGACACTCCGCAGGGCTGGGCCTGGGGCCTATTTCCCATAAAGCACTTGGCCATGTGGAAGAGCCTGGATAGCTGAGGAAACATACCCTCTCTGAGCCTCTGTTCATCTGTAAAACTTCATTGATTGTGAAGAACAAATGAGATAATGGACATGAAGTGTGAACCACACAGCAAACACTCCGAGAGTGGTCATTATGATTATGGGCGTTCTCCATTCCCTAACTTCAATTCCAGAATGTGAAACCCTCTTGCAATGCACAAAAGACTGTACTAGGTCGAGAATCACAGCGAGAGCCACAGTGCCCTGGCTTTCAGGGAAGATGTTCTTTCTGTGTTCAGTGCTGAAGCTCTAGTCCTGGCTCCTGTGTCAAAGCCCTAGTCTGCTATCTCCCTTCAAGAATTCAGGAACGTTTCAAGATGCCGGCATTATAATTCTCCTCTTGTCAACTTCTCTACGACAGAGGATACATAGGCTGCAGAATGTGGACAGTAAATTAATGGAGGATTAAGCACATACATTCCCTATGTACTGCCCAAAGCAAAAGCAATACTGTCCGGGGTCTCAATCACTATGACCATGGGTTTCAATGAGCTGGGCTGGCAGATAAAGACTCTTCATGTTCTGACTGCATTCAGGGTATGTCCTTGGGCTACCGGCCTACAGCTACCCAGTGACTGCCCTGGTGCCACTTCTGGCTTCCCTAAATCAGGCCAGATAGTGGTCTGACTGGTGGGACAGGGGCTTTAGAGTCAGACAGACCAATGTGCGTGTGAACACTGGCTCAGCCACTTACTAGCTATGTGACCGTGCAGAAGTCACTGAACTTGTCTGCTGCTCAGTCTCTTTATTTTTTCATCTGGAAAGTAGGTGCTATGGATTGAATGTTTGTAAATCCCCCCCCCCAAATTTGTACGTTGAAACACTACTCCCCAATTAATATTTGGAGGTGGGCATTTAGAAGATGACTAGGTCATGATAAATGGGATTAGTGCCCTTAGAAAAGAGATTGCAGAGAGCTCCCCTTCTGCATCCCTGATCTGAGGACGTAGTGAGAAGATTGCTATCTGTGAACCAGGAAGCCGATCCTCACCAGGGATCACATTTGCTGGTTCCTTGATCTTGGACTTCCCAACTTCCAGAACTGTGAGAAATAAATGTCTGCTGTTTATAAGTCACCTAGTCCGTGGTACTCTGTTATAGAAGTCAGAATGGACTCAGAGACAAGGCCTTTGGGAGGGAGGTGGGTCATGAGCGTGAAGCCCTCATGATGGGATTAATGTCTCTGTAAGGACAGGAAGAGACTAGAGCTCGAGAAAATGGCCATATATGAACCAGCAAGCAGGCCCTCACCTGACCCGGAATTGGTGGCACCTTGATCTTCCACCTCTCAGCCTCCAAAACCATGAGAAATAAATGTTTGTTGTTTAAGCCATCCAATCTATGGTCTTTGGATATAGCAACCTGAACAAAGACAGTAGGTTTAATACCTACCTTGAAAGGTTGTAAGGTTACAGCTAATGCATATAAAGTATCCATCACAGAACATACATTCAATAAATGATAACCACTCTTACTAGGAAACTGGGTTCATCCTTTGTGTACATACATACATACACACACACACACACATAAAACGTGTATATGTGTGTATTATATATATAAAGTAGGTTTATTGAGGTTTAATTTATATACAGTAAACTTCATTCATTTTAAGTGTATGGTTTGGGGAGTTCTGGCAACCGTATATCCATGTAATCACCACCACAGTCATGATCTAGAACATTTCTTTTTTTTTTTTTTAAAGATTTTATATATTTGACAGAGAGACACAGCGAGAGAGGAACACAAGCAGGGGGAGGGGGAGAGGGAGAAGCAGGCTTCCTGCTGAGCAGGGAGCCCGATGTGGGGCTCGATCCCAGGACTCTGGGATCATGACCTGAGCCGAAGGCAGATGCTTAACGACTGAGCCACTCAGGCACCCCAAGATCTAGAACATCTCTATTACCATTCCCAAAACTTTGTGCTTCTTTGGAGTCAATCCCTGACTCCTCCATCCCTGGCCTCAGGCTATCACTGATTTACTGCCTATCATTAACATTTTTGCCTTTTCTAGAATTACATAAAAATGGAATCATATACCATAATCTTTTGTGTCTTGCTTATTTCTCTTTGCATAATGTTTTTGAGATTTATCCATATTGTGTGTATATTAGTTTTTTTCTTTTGCTGAATAGAATTCCATGTGCCAGTTGACGGACATTTGGGATATTTCCAATTTCGGGCTATATAATGCTGCTATAAACATTCATATCCAATGTGGGTACATATGCTTTAATTTCTCTTGGGTAAATATTTAGGACAGGAATTGATAGGTCATATGGTATATTTAATTTGATAAGAAAGTACCAACTGCCTTCCAAAGTGGCTGTGCCATTTTATATTCCCACTAAGAATGCATGAGATTTATAGTTAGTTGCTTTTATTCCTCACCAGTACTTGGTATTGTCATTTCTTTTCATGTTAGTTGTTTTAGTGTGTCGATGGAGACATCTTATTGTGGTTTTAATTTTTTATTTCTTTGATAACTCATGTGCCGAGCATCTTTTCATGTACTCATTGGTCATTAGCATATTTTCTTTTGTGAAGTGTCCAATCTTTCGTCCATTTTAAAACTTAAGTGTTTTGTCTTCTTATTATCATGCTGTAGAGTTCTTGAGATATTCTGGATTCAGGTCCTTGTTCACATATATGTTTTACAAAAGTTCTCTCCCATTTTGTGACTTGCATATTCATTTTCTTAATGGTATCTTTTAAGAAGCCTAAGTTTTTCCCGAGATCAGACGAGATCAGGCGCGTTCAGGGTGGGATGGCCGTAGCGCCTGGGTGGCTCAGTCTTTAAGCGTCTGCCTTCATCTCAGGTCATGATCCCAGGGTCCTGGGATCGAGTCCCCTATCAGGCTCCCTGCTCTGCGGGAAGCCTGCTTCTCCCTTTCCCACTCTCCTGGCTTGTGTTCCCTCTCTCGCTGTCCCTCTCTCCCTGTTAAAAAATAAATGAAATCTTGGGCACCTGGGTGGCTCAGACGGTTAAGCATCTGCCTTTGGCTCAGGTCATGATCTCGGGGTCCTGGGATCGAGCCCCGCATCGGGCTCCCTGCTCCTTGGGAGTCTGCTTCTCCCTCTGCCTCTCTCTCGCTCATGAATAAATAAATAAAATCTTTAAAAAAAAAAACAAACGAAATCTTAAAAAAAAAAAAAAGAAGCCTAAGGTTTGTATTTTTATGTGTATGTCCTATCTGAGTATCCTTTGCTTATCTCAAGCTAACAAAGATTTTCTCTTACTTTAGTTTTCACATTTAGGTTTATGATCCAGTTCAAATTAATTTTTTGTATGATGTGAAGTAAGGGTAAAGGGTCTTTTTCTCCATATGGATATCAAACTGCTCCAGCACCGTATGTTAAAAAGATGATCCCTGGGCGCCTGGGTGGCTCAGTTGGTTAAGCGACTGCCTTCGGCTCAGGTCGTGATCCTGGAGTCCCGGGATCGAGTCCCGCATCGGGCTCCCTGCTCGGCGGGGAGTCTGCTTCTCCCTCTGACCCTCCTCCCTCTCATGCTCTCTGTCTCTCATTCTCTCTCAAATAAATAAATAAAATCTTAAAAAAAAAAAAAAGATGATCCCTTCCCTATTCAGTTACCTTGACATCTGTGTAAAAAAAAAATCAACTGACCATGTAAGTGTGAGTCTATTTCTGGACTCTCTATTCGCTCCCATTGATCCACATACCCATCCTACGCCAGTACCACAATGTCTTGGTTAATGTAGCCTTACAGTAAGTTTGAGATCAGATAGTGTAAGTCTTCTAATTTTTTTTTTCAAAATATTTTGGTTATTCTAGGTCCTTTGCATCTCCAAATATGTTTGCCAATTGGCTTGGGATTTTCTACAAGAAATCTGCTGGGATTTTGACTGGGATTACAATGAATTTGTAGGTTAACTTGTGGAGAAATGGCATCTTAACAAGACTGAACCTTCCAAAGCATTAACATGGTATATTTACCCATTTTTTTTAGGTCTTCTTTAATTTCTCTCAGTAATGTTTTCTAGTTTTTGATATAAAGATACTGTATATGTTTAATCAAACTTATTCGTATTTTATTTTTAATGTTATAAACAGAACTGTTTTTTTTTTCTCAATTTCATTTTCTGTTTGTTGCTGGTGTATAGCCATGGAATTGATTTTTGTATGTTGATCTTGCTTCCTGTGGCCTTACTAAATTTGCTTACTAGTTCTAGGAGCATTTCTGTGGATTCTTTGGGGTTTTATATATTCATGATTTGGTTATCTGAAAATATTGATGGTTTGATTCCTTCCTTTCCAAACTGCCTGTCTTTACTTAACCTCTCTTGCCTGTTGCATTGACTAGGACCTCTAGTAAATTATATAACAAAAGTAGAAGTATCCACTAAGCAAGAGGCCTACCTCCAAATAGGCGAGCAAATGCTTTATTTGCTGTCTTACTGAGGAGACAGTGTATCAGGTTGCTCTTGAAAGAACTGCTCCAAAGCTTGTCAGTTTACAGGTGATTATAGGGGAAAAGGGGAAGGGGTGTATGTATGTGCTGGCAAGCTGTGCTCCAAGGTATAGTTGTGCATCACAAGATATAATTTGTTGAGTTGTAAAAATTAAGGTTTACTGATTTCCATGTAGACACATGGAATACCCTTAGGTCATCTTAATACTTTGTTTCTATCATATCTGATTGTTTAAAAATATTGCCTGGGTGCCCCACTCAACTGTTTTTCTGGTTCTTTTTTGTTTCTAGTTTCTCCTTGAGGTCACTGGAGAGGGTCACAGGAGGCTGATATTAGCTACCTACTGCAGTTTGACATGGGGGTGGGGCGGTGGGGGGTAAGGAAGTAGGGGAGGGGTGGGGTTGGGGGGGAGACATCCTTGCTTTGTGACTGATCTGAAGTGGAAAGCTTTCAGTCTTTCACCTGTAAGAATGATGTCTGTCATTTGTAGCAATTTCATAAATTCTCCTTATCAGGTTATGAAAATTTCCTTCAATTTCTAGTGTGCTCAGAGGTTTTGTCATGAATGGGTGTTTAATTTTGTCAAATACACTTTCTGTGTCTATTGAGATGGTCATAGGAGTTTTGCACTTTACTGTGTTAATATAGTGAATTATTTTAGTTGATTTCCAAATGCTAAACCAACCTCACATTCTTGAAATAAAAAGTACTTCAGTTCAAAGTATTATTCTTCGTATCTATTGCAGAGTTAGATTTGCTAATATATTTTAAGGACTTCTGTATCGTACTCATGGTGATGTGATATTGTTTTCTTTTGATATCTTCAAATGTTTTTGGTATCAGTAACACTGGGCTTATAAAAGATGTGGAAAATGTGGTGTGGTGGAAAATAAACTAAACAGTGGCTCCCAAAATACGTCCATGTCCTAATCCCCAGAATCTCTGAATGTCACCTTCTATAGAAAAAGAACTGGGGCACCCGGGTGGCTCAGTCGTTAAGCATCTGCCTTCAGCTCAGGTCATGATCCCAGTTAAGCTCTGCCCTCGGCTCAGGTCATGATTCCAGGCTCCTGGGATCGAGACCTGCATTGGGCTCCCTGCTCGGCAGGAAGCCTGCTTCTCCCTCTCCCACTCCCCCTCCTTGTGTTCCCTCTCTCACTGTGTCTCTCTCTGTCAAATAAATAAATAAAAATCTTTAAAAAAAAGAAAAGAAAAAGAATTTTGCCAAATGATTAAGTTAAGTTTCTGGAAATGGGGAAACAGTCTTGGATTATCAAGATTGTTTGTGTTAAAGAGCAAAAATTCAACTGAATAAATTTGAGGATCTAATTAGCTTTATTCAAAGATTCATGAATCAAAGATTCAAAGAATCATGAGCGGCATCCCTTCTAGTAAATAGACGGGTGCTGGAGGAACTGTATAGAAGGGAAGGCAGAGGGTCAAAGACTAGAAAGTTATTAGCAAAAGAAAAGTGCTCGCTTCGGCAGCACATATACTAAAAATATTAGCAAAAGAAAAGAAAGGATTATTTCAGGTAAGGTTGCCTTCCCCTAAGGGGGTCTTATCAGGCAAGATTACCTCCCCAGTGCTGACTAGGAAATTCCAGACTGATGGGTTTAAAATTCCATCCCCTGAGAGGTTGAAACTCCTATTAAGACTTCATTTGCTGTCCTGAAAGTAAGTGACTCCGCCCTGGACCTATATTTTTCTTTTTTTTTAAAACATCTGCAAATACAATCATAAACGTCCTTACAAGTGAGAGCAGACAGAGATTTCACATGGTCAGCAAAGGGCGAGTACGCAGAAGAGGAGGAGTTCAGTGTAACCATGGAGGCATAGACTGGAGTAATGGGACCACATGCAGACGAATGCTGGTAGCCACGGAAAAGCTGGAAGGGTCATGAAAATGATTCTGCCCTAGACCCTTTGGTGGAAAAGCAACCCTGCTGACAACTTAATTTGGGCCCAATAATGCTGATTCTGGACTCCTAGCCTCCAGAACTCTGAGGGCATAAATTTCTGTTGTTTTGATATAGGGAGTTTGTGGTAATTTGTAAGTAGCCTCAGGAAACAAATAGAGGAAGTGTTCCCTTCTTCTGTATTATCTTGAAAAATTTTGTATAGGACTGGTATTACATTTTCTTTAAGTGCTTGGTAGAATTCACCTGTGAAGCTATATGGGCATATATATTTTTGAGGCAAAGGATTTAAATTACAATGTCAAGTTTTTAAAATTAACATAGAGCTATTTAAGTTTTCTATTTCATCCTGAGTTAGTTTTGGTTATTTTGTCTGTCACAGATTTTGCCCACTTCATTTATATGGTTGAATTTATTGGCATAAAGTTATGCATTATCTTTCTTTATCATCCTATTAATTTCTGTAGGACCTATGGTAGTGTCCGCCCTTTCATTCCCGATATTGGTGATTCACATCTTCTCTTTTGTTCTTTGTAAAAGCTGCTTTTAGGCGACAGGCTTGCATATTGGAAACTTGAGATCAAGGCAAAAGGGCCCACAGCCACCACCTGGCTGAATAGGTAGGCCCATCAGGTGACCCACCTCCAAGTATCCATAGGCCCTAACTAACCAATGGGTTACTTCCAACCAGGCACAGTTACCAAAAAAGGGAAAATTCCATACATCTCCATACCTCCTCACCGTCCCCTTTAAGCACAGCCCCCTCCCACTGCCTCCTGGCAGCCAATCTCTCTGCTGTCCTGCCTCCAGCTCCCTTGTGGTGTCTTCAAGAAACTTCTGTTTCCTTCTACCTGCCTCAGGTGAACTCTCTCACCTCCTGAATCGTGGGCTTCCACCCAGTTGTTACCCCACATTTGGGGTCCCCCCCCATCCGAGAGGGAGAGACACCACAGTCTTGACCAATGTACTTAGGTATGTATCAATTTTATTGATCTTTGCAAAAACTGCTTTTAGTTTCATTAATTTTCTCTATTATTTAATTTTAATTTTTTTTTCTGACATTACTTCCTTTCTTCTACTTATTGTGGGCTTAACTTCTTCTTTTTCTATCTTCTTAAAGGGGATCTTAGATAATTGATTTTAGGCCTTCCTTCATTTCTGTCATAAGCATTTGAAACTAAATTTTCCTGTAGGCATTCCCTTAGCTAAATGCCCCAAGCTTTGATATCTTTTGTTTTCATTTTCAGTTAGATCAGAGTATCTTCTAATTTTTTTGTGTTTTATCTCTCCGATCGATGTGTTATTCAGAAATATATTGCTCAATTTACACATATTTGGGTATAATCCAGATATATTTCTGTTATTGAGCTCTAATTGTACTCTGTCATGGGTCAGAAAACACATGCTGTATGAAGTCAATCCTTTTACATTTATTGAGAGTGTATTTTTGGCCTGGCATTTATGGTCTATCCTAGTGAATGTTCCATGTGCCCTTGAAAGTTCTGCTATTGTTGGGTGGAGCATCAGTAAATCTCAATTTGATCAAGGTGCTTGGTAGTTTAGTTCAAGCTTTCTATATTGTTCCTGACTTTTTGTCTACCTGTTCTATCAATTTATTGAGAGAAGAATATGAAAGTCTTGGTTCTAATTGTTACCGATTTCTGTTTAGACAGCTTTTGCTTTATGTATTATGGAGCTCTTTTATTTTTTTTTTTTAGATTTTATTTATTTGCGAGAGAGAGAATGAGAGACAGAGAGCATGAGAGGGAAGAGGGTCAGAGGGAGAAGCAGACTCCCTGCTGAGCAGGGAGCCCGATGTGGAACTCGATCCCGGGACTCCAGGATCATGACCTGAGCCGAAGGCAGTCGCTTAACCAACTGAGCCACCCAGGCGCCCATGGAGCTCTTTTATTAAGTGTCATACATTTATGACTGTTCTATCCTAACTTTTTCCTGTCTCTGGAAGTTCCCTTGTCTTAAAGTCTATCTTGTCTTATGTTAATAGAGTCTCTCCATCTTTCTTATGCTCACTGCATGATAGGTCTTTTCCATCATTTTACTTTCAACCTATTTTGTCTTAATATTTTAAATGCTTATATGATAGCATATTGCTAGCTGTTGCTTTTTATGTCATCTGAAAAGCTCTACCTTTTGATCAGTGTTTAGTCCATTACATTCAATGTAATTAATTATATAATTGGATTTAGGTCTTCCATTGTTATTCATTTTTAAATTGCTTTTTTTTTTTTTTGTTCCTCTGTTCTTCCTTTTCTGTCTTCTTTTCTGTCAATGAAATTTTTTTAGTGCCATTTTAATTCCACTCTTGGCTTTTTAGGTCTATTTCTTTCATTAATTTTTGGCACTTGCTCCAGGGATTACAACATGCATCTTTTACTTACCACAATTTACTTCAAGTTACTACAGGAACCTTGCATTGGGGAAGCCTGGGTGGCTCAGATGGTTAAGTGTCTGCCTTCGGCTCAGGTCATGATCCTGGGGTCCTGGGATCGAGCCCCATATCAGGCTCCTTGCTCAGCAGGGAGCCTGCTTCTCCCTCTGCTTACCACTTCCCCTGCTTGTACTCTCTCTCTCTCTCTGACAAATAAATAAATAAAATCTTTAAAAAAAAGGGAACTTGCATCAGTATATGGATCCACACTTGCATTTTAATACTCCTTTTTTTTTTTCTTAAGATTTTATTTATTTGACAGCAGAAGAGCACAAGTAGGGGGAATAGCAGAGGGAGAGGGAGAAGCAGACTCCCCGCTGAGCAGGGAGCCTGACATGGGGCTCGATCCCAGGACCCTGGGATCATGACCCAAGCTGAAGGCAGATGCTTAACCAACTGAGCCACCCGGGAGCCCCCTCTGTTTGGTTTTTATTTGGTGAAATGCTATTGATTTTTTTTTTTTTTTGATATATGTTGGTTGCAGAAAAGAATGGTTGACCCCTGTTAAAGTGAACTTACTGAGGCATTTGCCATAGGAAAGTCTGAGGAGGTAATTGGAATGATGAGGAGGGACAGAGGCGTGACATCATACGTGTAGATTATGAAAGGCAGAGGAGTTTCTGAGAGGTTGTGGCTGTTGGAGAATGGGAGAGAGGAATGTTGTTCCAGAAGGTACGACAAATCTGAAGTACAAGTGTGCATGAGCTATGGCTTCCAAAAGACAAGGAAAATTGGTGAGTGGGTGAGTAAAATTTGGAAACTCAGTTGAGGCACTTTTTAATAATAGATAAAACTAACAAAAAATTGTGTTAGTATGGAAAAGTATATTTTTCTGGGACTTTGACAATTTTACACCTGAGTGTAAGCCAAGCTAGGGAAAATCTAACAGTGAAAATGCTTAGAGACATTTACAGAAAGGACTAGAATGAAATGAAATAAATAAACAAAAAAGAATGACTGGATGTCATGTTGCCATGACCAGCAAGTCTAGGTACTAGCATCACTTTACAGATGAGAAAAACAACTTTTTGTTTTTGCATAGTATGTAAATTTAGGGTGAATTAATAAAATCTTGCCTTGTTATAAAAATTTTTCACCCAGAAAACACTAGCAATTCTGCTTCGCCTGTTTTTTTTTTTTAATGTTTTTTTCCTGAGAAAAGTCTTAACTATTGCACCTGTTCTATTCAAAAAAGCATTATAATCACCAGCAGATGTGCCAGTGGCAAAAGAAAATGTGAAGTCCTGTGTCTCATTAGAGGAACCCTAGGATAGGATCGGTTACATTTAATTCCCAAGGCCCTCTCATTATATTTCTCTTTAAAGGGCTTGTTGCAATGTAGTTCTCATGAACTGGGAGGTTGTCTTACCTTGGGAAATATTAATATTTCATCCTGTCCTTTAATGTGCCTGCCAACATATTTAAAAAACAAGTAAAAATTGCATGTGTTAGAATGATGAAAAATGTTTTAAGACATTAAACTATTTAACTGAACTTTAAACTGTTTGGAGGTGAGTTCAGGCAGATGACACTAATAAGCCCAGGTATGCTGCGACATGGTACTGTCATAGTTGAAACTGGTGACGTTCCAGAATCCAGTGGTTGACAACTGAGCGTAATTAGCTCCCTTGTGTAGCCCCAGACTCCGAAGACTCATCAGCCAGTGGCACTCTGGGGTCGCATCAACATTCCATTGTCTCTTACCCTCACCTGCTGACAGAGAACCTCCCACCCTTGCAAAGTCTTCCCAAGGTGTGTTTGAGTCTTTCTGGGGGTTTCTTATACGCATTCCTGAATGAGTCTTCCTAGAAATTGGCCACGTCTTCCTTCTCTTCCATGGCAAGATCTGAGGTAGATGTGTGTGCATTGAGGGGGGGCATGTCCCCTTCCAGTCTGCATTCCACTCTAAGTCTTGGTGGAATGTGGGACTACTTGTGCTCCCTCACGTTTTATAGAAGCTGTAGGGAAACTTCTCTCTCATGTTCTTTGCAGCCCTCTCTCTCTCTGGTATGCGACCCTAGGAAGACATTCATGGGGTACTCTGTAGGATAAGTACTGCTGTACTCTTAAGTAGCTGCTCCCTCTGCTTCAGAGGTTTGATTACCTGTTGAAGTAGGATGTTTCTGGCCTCTTGGTCCCTTAAGAGGAATTTTCTATGGGGTTAGGCTCTCTGTTCTGGGAAGGGAAGGCAGACATTGAACCCTCTGGTTCATCTCTGCATCGCCAGAGTAGGGCACACGCTAGAAACTTGTCATCTCTCTGCCTGGCGCTCTTAAGTCTTGCAACAAATAGAATTCTTTTGGGGTTGACCCCACAAGTTTGCCAGTTGCCTACATTTTGTCTTAGGCACAAGCTAAAACTCTCACTGCATTGAAAAGATCTCATGAAATATCATAGTTACTTTGGGCTAAATTGCTTTATTCCTAAAGAGCTTGGAAATTTTGACAAAATTTCATTGCCCATATCATTACCATTTCAACTCCGGCATCTCCTGATTTTCCATCATTTTGCGTTTGGTTTAATTACAGACTAACGTAGGCATTTCAACGGTTCCATCCTGATGAGATAATTGCCCCTTGCCTTGCCACTAACAAACCATATTGGGCTAGGGTTGCCAGAGAAAACACAAGACACTCAGTCAAATTTGAATTTCTAGTAAATGCAATGAATATTTCTTAGTATTATTAAGTCCCATGCATTTTGGCAATGGAGCATGGTCCCATATTTATACTAAAAATTATTTTGTTTATCTGAAATTCAAATTTATTGGTTCTCCTGTTTTTATTTTTCTGGAAAAATCATTTCTCTTTTCCGTGTTTCTGCTTCTTCATCTATAAAATGGATATCAGCCTTGTGTACTTCATTAATCTAAAGCTCAGATGACATCAAGTGCATTAATGTTCTTTGATAAGTAAGAATTTGCCACAAATACGTGAGACACTACTAGCCATTCCACAAAGGTTTATTGAGTATCTACTATTTGCTCTGGTTGGTGTTAGCACACATTTGCATAGTGAACTCAAAATAAGCAGAAGACAGGTTTTGCTTCTAAGGAGCTTTTCAGATTGCTAAGACAAGTTCCGTGGTCTTTTAAACACTACAGAAGATAAACAAGTGTAATGCAAGGTAGTAAGAACAGTGTGTACCTCCTGGAGGGTGCTGAGAACTGAGTCCTGATTTCGACCGAAGGACCTCATGGATTCTGGATTCCTTGCTGGGAATCCTCAGGAAATCCTGTGAGTGCCAGAAACGTAGGGAGCATAATAAAATCCAGAAACAAGGCACTGGAACAAGGAAGGAATTGTCCTTGTAGCATAATATCGGATCCAGTTTCCAAGTTCCAAAGTGAGTTCATGTGTTCTCATTTTTAATCTTAATTTCAGCTTGAATAATGCCTTCAAAAACCAAATTAGCATAATGTTTTCAAATGAGAAAAGCCTCTAATATCCCATACAGTCCATCTCCTAAGTACATATTTAAAATGAGAGATTAAAAGATAATAATAAAATAAAATGGGAGATTGTTTTTTTATTCCTTCATTCATCCTTTTGTTCATTCATACGTTATCTACTCAATAAATAGTATCGAGCATGTGCTATGTGCCAAGGAATGTGCTCAGTATACAGGGTATTTAGAGATAAAAAAGGGACAATCTCACTGAGGTGCTCGCTTTACTGTTTCTATAAATAGACCCTGAGATCTTGTTTAGAGATTCTAGTTAGGACAGATAAGCTTTGAGTGTGCCCTTGATCTAGGAACCGTCTTTATTCCTGTGGAAGGAATGTCTGTTTTCAATGAACCTTGTATTTGTGTAGGATCACGTGATCTAGATTCGCTGACTAACTCTGATCTCCCAGAATGTGACAGATTAACACAGCCAGATAACCCTTATTTCTTAAGACAAAAGTCTAGGAGAAGACAGACATGTAATGCATATCGTTAATAGCGTATGAGGAGGGGATTGTACAAGGTGCTGTAGAAAACAGGAGAGAGTGTCAGAGAGGATTTCTGGGCAGCTTTTCAGAGTGGGCAGCGCTGGGAGCTTACCAGGGTGTGAACGTGGGAGGACATTGCTGGCAGGGTGAACATCGTGTGCTTCTGAAGAGCATTTGTCAGACTCTGCCTTATGGCTTTCTGCTGTCCTTCCTCAAGACAGCAGGCTCCTCCCAGCCTGGGAGGGCTGTGTCTTGTCTTTGCATCCTATCATCTAGCAGAGTGTCTTTCAAATGGCTCTTTTAGCTCAACGGGCCGGAGTTGCATTAATAACTTTTTTGAATAGACTTCATAATAATGGGATGGTATATATTCATAGGCAGCGTGAAGTCAAAGAGTTTGGTTCAAATCTTGGCTCACCACTCACCGGGTCATACCATCTTGAGCATGACACCCTCCCTGAAACTTTTCCTTACAAGAAAAATGAGAAAAATAAGATCTACTTCATATGTTGTTTTGAAGATTATATGCTGCTGGTATAAAGAGAGACAGCTTATTCTAAATCCATTCCCCACCCCCACCTATAATACGCTTCTCACACTGACTTGGCATTTAGTTGCTACATTTGTTGGAAGAAAGATTTAAGAACCTGGAATACAGCCCACTAAACAGTAAAAATTCTGCTTGTGTGAAAAAGAATTATGTTTACAGCTTTATATACATTCATACACATTGTGACGTATCCATATATTGCAAGTAGATCGTGTTTAGGTAACTCTCTCAGGGAGGATGCTTTTGTTGGCTAGTGGTCATGCATGCTTCCCAGATGTGTTCTGGTGAGACAGCGTCTGGAAATCAGGAAGCTGTTTGCAGTATACCATGAACATTTGAAGTGTCAAATTAAAAAAAAAAAAACAAATATATATTTTGTTGCGGAATCATTGTAGGTTAAAAAATAACCCATGAGAAGTGTTCTAAAATTTTTGGAAAGAGCTTAGTATTCTCGCCAGGAATCCCTGTGAATCAGGAAGAGCTGGCCATTGATTTAGGGACATGGGAGGGCACCCATATTCCTTGGCAGCAGAATTTGACAATCTCTGGTCTGTTAGATTAAGCAGTTTCAGTGAAAATCAGTTCTAAATCATTTTAAACATTTCTTAAACAGGTATCTTTCTAACTGACCCAGCCTTGAGAGAGTGGATCATTTTGAGGAATAGCTAATTTCTGGAATAACAGAAGACTTAGTTTAAACACTCAGGACATTATTAAAAGGATACGAAAGGCCCCATTCCTCTTACCTTCCCACCCAATTCGACATCATTTTTGAAGAGGGAAATAATTTCATATCCAGGCTCCTTATCTTATGAATCCTCCAACTACCTGTTCCCTCCTGGGACCAAAGAGAAAAAATTGAGACTCGAAAGCATTGTCTTTGACGGACAGTGTTTCCACTTTCTATCCTGGTTCAGCAGCATCCAAGAGCCAACTTCAGACCTGGTCAATGGAAGGAAGTCTTTTTATGTCTCCTCCTCTCTTTTTGTCGTCTCTCTTGATTAAAACCCCAAGGACAGAGGGCTTAAGTGGCTTGATCTGTGAGTTAACATACCTGGGAAATACTAAGTAAGAGAGGGCGAGTGGATCCTGTGGGACTAAAGAAAGCCTGCCTGGTTCCTCTGAAGAATGTTACAGCATGACTCCCAACTGTATCCTCCTCTCTGGCCACATATCCTGGCATATTGCCCCTCTCCAGAACATCCTGGGCTCCAACCACGTTGAGCTGTTAATGATGATACCGTGACCTCAGGGGGAATTCACAGAGCTGCAAAATAGAAATATATTCCAAACACATTTTGTATTTGCACATGCTATTCTTTTGGCTTGGATTACCCTTCACCCCAGTATCTGTAGGAAAGCTCCTATTCATTCTTCAAAACCCTCCTGCATTATCACCTCTTCTGTAAAGCTTTCATCAACATTCCAAGGCAGTTATTCAGTTCTTTCCCTGGGCTCCAAGAGCACATTTACTATCTCAATTATAGTACTTATCACACCATTTTATAATTTACCTGCTTATCTGTCTGCTCCCTGGGATACCCATCATTAGTTGCCTACCAAAAATCTTTCTCCACCTCTTCTTACTGATAGAAACTTGATGTTGTTCAGGTATCCACTTTCAAGGAAGATTGGACCTCCTCCTCTGCCCCCGGGGGCGAATTTTGGTTACCTTATGCCAACAATGGCAATTCTAGTCTGCCTGCCAGTAAGTGGTTTCAGCTTGAGTGTGGGATGCAGTGCCGGCCAACGAAGTCAGCTGTTGAGGTGTTTCTCCAGCTTGCTTGTGCATATGCATCCCCTGGTGTTTTGCAGATTCTGATTTTGGAAGCCTGGGGTGGGGCTTGCAGGTCCCACATGCTGCCAGTCTGAGGACCACCTTTCAAGTGGTAAGCTAAGGGACTTCTAAGTTAAGTTTCTGCACTTTTAGAAAAAGACCTGAGAGAACGGGTCCTTTCATGTCTCCGAAATCAGCTGTGTGAAGTGTGGTGCCTGGAGCTGCTGCCGGCATCTCGTAAACACCAAGGAAGTAGCCAACATGCTGGGGATAGCAGAATGGAAAGATGGGGAAAAGCCTAGGCCTAGAGCTCATGCTGTTAAAATGTTGAATTAAGCAACTCTGGAGCAGCCAATCTTCTGTGTGTTTTATTGTTTATGTTCTGGGAGGTATTGTTTTACAAAATTATATATTTATATGCATATATATGTCCAGGGTCATGATAGGTCGTGGTCATAAATGTTTGAAAACACCAGCCTGGCCAAAGGGCCAGTGTTCCTTGGGAGCACCGTGCACGTGCACTGCACTCCTGCAGGAGGCAAAGCTGGTTCAGGGAGCCCTGCCATCCCTCCTGGGTTCTGTTATCCCCACTCCCATTGTGTCTCTCTCCAGTCCCCAAGCCCCACGCTCAGTGGTCTAGCCTATGAGCTGTTCTTGACTCGGAGGAAACAGCACTTTGTGCTGTCCTCATTCAACCGCTTCCTGTACTTAGTGCTGAGGCTTCTCTGAGCCACATGAGTGGATTGGCCTCTTGCTGGCTGACTCCCAGCCAGACCACACAGATCCCAGCCAGGGGCGATTTGACCCCTGGGTCCAGCTGTCTATGCTCGTCCCAGTGGGAAATGGACCAGAGTCAACATTTGTGGCTTAAGGAGTCTTAACCAGTTCACAGCCTGGAGTTTTGAACTGGATCTTGCTTCACCTGCTTCTGGGAGTGTTGATGATGGAGCATATTTAGTGACAGGACTTTGGTTAGGAGTCTGAAGCGTCACTCTTGAAACTGTTGGGAGGAACACCAACCCTGTAAAGCCACTCTTGGGATGGGGTATAGAGACGCAGCTCCCCGTCTCTTTCCTCCTTCCATATCCCAAGCCCTACTTACCATCCCTGTCCTCTGGGGCTCTGCTAATCTGGGCTGGTGTCTGAGGTGTCGATGGGAGAGACTTCAGTAACTTAACATTCCTCCCAGGCAGTCTCTCTCCATATTCAACCAGTGTTCCAGCCAAAGCCAAACCTCTGCAATTTTCCACCTCTGGGCATTTTCCCACGATGTACCCTTCATCTGAAATTGTTTCCCTCACCCAGCTCCTGCATGAGGAAATCCTATCCATATGCTAAGGTGGAGCTCTCACACTGCCCACACTAGGAAAACGTGCCCAATCTCCATTGCCAGAATTCACTGTACTTTCCTCTGGACCCCTCAGGGTTTTGTTTGTGCCTCTATTTGAGCACATATCACATACTGCCTCATTGTAGTTATTTGGGTTTCTTCTCTTTTCTGCCTCTTACATGTGCTCCTGAACTCCTTGCAACTGGGTTTTATTCATCTTACTTAGCAAACTTCTGGGCATGCAACAGGTGCTACACACATTGTAGGCTTGATGTGCTATTATTTTCAGGGTTAAAAATGGTCAGTGACCTATCAATTGATTTTCAACAGGGGTGCCAACACCACTCAGTGAGGGAAAGGACAGGCTTGTCAACAAATGGGGTTGGGAAAATGCATGTCCATATGCAGAAGAAGGAAGTTGGACCCTTACTTTATGCCATATACAAAATTTAACTCAAAATGGATTGAAGACCTAAATATAAGAGCCGAAACTATAAAACTCTTTAAAGAAAACATAGGGCAAAAGTTTCATGACATTAGATTTGGTGATAATTTCTTGGCTATGATACCAAAGACAGCCAAAATAAAATAGATAAAACAGATTTTATCAAAATTAAAAACTTTGTGTGTCAAAGGACACTATAAAGAAAGTGAAAAGATGGTCCATAAAATGGAAAATAACATTTGAAAACCATATATCTGATAAGGGATTAATATCTAGGATATATAAGAAACTCCTAGAACTCAACAGCAAAAGTACGGACAATGCAATACAAAAATGGACAAAGGACTTGAATAGACAGATGTCCAAAGACGACATACAAATAGCTAGCAATTGCATGAGAAGATGCTCAACATCACTAATCATTAGGGAAACGCAAATCAAAACCACAATAAGATACTACTTCACACCATTAAGATGGCTACCATTAAAAAAACAAACAGAAGATAACAAGTGCTGATGAGAATGTGGAGAAACTGGAACCCTCGAGCACTGCTGGTAAGACTTTAAAATGGTGCTGGAGATTATGCTAAGTGAAATAAGTCAAGCAGAGAAAGTCAATTATCATATGGTTTCACTTATTTGTGGAGCATAAAGAACAGCATGGAGGACATTAGGAGAAGGAAAGGAAAAATGGGGGGAAAATTGGAGGGAGAGATGAACCATGAGACTATGGACTCTGAGAAACAAACAGGGTTTTAGAGGG